>NC_086330.1:261321122-261933841 GCF_032445375.1 Bacillus rossius redtenbacheri | reverse complement strand
GCGAACCGGCTACGACGGACGAACGTGACTGAGCACCGGATACCGATGGTACCGCACCGCCCCCCCTTTGAGAAGGTATACGGATTTGGCATCCGGGAACGGGGGGCCATACAGACTCAAATTGACGAGATGTTACGTGACGGGGTGATTGAACCCAGCAACTCGCCGTACAACTCGCGGGTGGTGCTGGCCACTAAGAAAGACGGAAGTCTACGCTTTTGCGTAAACTTCAAGGCAATAAACAAACTGACCATTCCCGCCCCGCCCCCACAGATTAACATCACAGACGCTCTGGCAGGACTGGGGGACGCTACTATCTTCACGACACTTGACTTGAAATCGGGCTACTGGCAGGTGCCGGTATGCCCAGAGGACCGCCCCAAGACGGCATTTACAGCGCCAGACGGCCGACGTTACCAGTTCTGCGCTATGCTGTTTGGTCTCATGGACGCCCCTGCCACGTTCCAGGCACTGATGGTACGTGTTCTGGATGGGTACATTGGTGAGTTCGCCAGTGCCTATCTGGACGACGTTATCATATGGTCCAGGACGTGGGAGGAGCACGCGCACCATCTGGCACTGGTGCTAGAACGAATGGCCAGACACGGACTGACGTGTGCCCCAAAGAAATGCCACATTGGGGCCACAGAAATCGAGTTCCTGGGACACATAGTGACGGCGGAGGGGTGCCGCCCCCGACCTGAGCAGTTGGAGCTGATTGAGGGAAAGGGGGCACCTAAGACCAGGAAGCAGCTCCAGAAGCTGCTGGGGCTGCTCAACTGGCTGCGGTCCTTCGTCCCCGACTTCGCCACGGTGACGGCCCCGATGACGGACCTACTGTCACCGAAGACTAAGTTCCGGTGGACCCCCGCCGCGGACGAGGCCTTGCGACAGGTAAAGCACCGGTTCAGGAACTGTCACACGCTCTCACGCCTGGTGCCCAGCCGCCCCATCTTCATCCAGACAGATGCGAGTCAGGAGGGGATGGGGGCGGTGCTGTATCAGGTGGATGACCGGGGCGTGAGACGCGTGATCGAGTACGCCAGTGCTAAGTTTGGGCAGGCTGAGCGGAGGTATCACGTGAATGAGCAGGAGTGCCTGGCGGTGGTCTGGGCACTGCAGAGGTACCGTCACCACGTCGAGGGGCGCTCATTCACGCTGAGAACCGACAGCCAGTGCCTCCGCTGGTTAGACTCCGCTCAGGGCCGGAAGTCTAAGTTCACTCGGTGGGCCATGCTGATCCAGGAATTCTCGTTCACGGTCGAACACATTCCTGGACGTGAAAATCAGCTGGCTGACGAGTTGTCCCAGAATCCGGATCCTGAGAACGAGTTCCACGACGATCAGGGCTGGGAGGAAGTGCTCCTCCCTGAGCGTGGGCGCGGGGTAGAGGACTCGGTGCCGCGACCGTGCGCGTTGTACGCGCTGACAAGCTCCACTGCTCCTGCACCCGACGCGCGACCTGAGACAATGACTGACCTGCTCGCGTGGGTCCACGCAGCGCAACTCCGGGACCCCGACACCCAGACTCGACTGACAGAGTGCGGGGAGGGGGTGGTACCGGGCTGCCGAAGTCTGAACGGGGTGCTCCAGACCAGGGGGGCTCACAGGACGAGCGGGTGGTGGACCCACGTGCCGCCCGAGGCGAGGCGCTGGGTCCTGAGCTACCTGCATGACCACCCCCTGGCAGGACACCCGGGTGCGGAACAGACGCTGCGGGAGGTCAGACGGACGTTCCACTAGCCTGGCGACGCGGCAGAAGTGAGACGCTACGTGCGGGCCTGCCTGCGTTGCCAGGAGCGGAAGTCCAGGCGACCCGACGGCAGAGAGCAGCAGGTTCCACGGCGGCCCCGAGATCCCTTCCACACTGTGGCGGTGGATATTATGGGGCCGTACCCTCGCACGTCCCGTGGTCGGCGATTCATTGTTGTGGTCACGGACGTCTTCTCCCGCTGGGCGGAGGCGTTCGCAGTACCGAACGTGAAGGCCGGCACCGTGATTGCCCTGCTCGAGCGCGAGTTCTTCCCGCGATACGGGTACCCCGCGGTCCTGCTGACGGATAACGGGGTGCAGTTCACGGGGAGAAACTGGCGAATGTCCTGCGCGGGGTGGGGGGTGGAGCATCACACGACGCCCACCTACCATCCGCGTGCGAATCCGACCGAAAGGCGGAATCAGGACATTAAAACTCAGCTGCGCATCCGGTTGGACGAGGACCACACCAAGTGGGACCTGCACCTGCCGACGCTGCTGTTTTGCCTGCGCCGTCGGACGAACGCGGTCACGGGCCATTCCCCCGCTGAACTGATGCAGGGCAGAAACCTCGCCCTGCCCGGGGAGGCGCGTTCACCCCCCGACTCACACGACGCAACCGCGCACGATCTGCGCGAAGATGCCCGACGTCGCCAAGCTGACTACCTGACTAGACGCACCCCGCAGACGCACCGACCCCCTGAACGTTTGGAGCCTGGTCAGCAGGTGTTTGTTAAGTGTCATCACCTGTCGGCTGGCGAGAGGTGTTTTTGCGCCAGTCTGGCCCCTAAGTGGGCAGGACCTCAGGAGATCGTAGACAGACTGGGGACCACCTCGTACCTCGTGCGTCGCGCCGACGGACGGACGACTAAGGTACACAGGGACGACATTCGACTGATAGGCGACCCGCATGATGAGTACGACCACGACGACGGCGGACCAGTGGACGGTGACGGGGCCGAGGATGGCGTCACCGAGGGTGTGCTGGCCGACCTTGGCGCCCCTGTGGTGGCACCGCCGGAGCCGGATCAGGGACGTCGACGGGGACACGCCCACCCCAGGTCACAGCGGGGGGTTGGCAGGAACGTTGATGGGAACGACGACACACGGGACGGGACCGATGACAACGTCGCAGTAGGTGTACTGGTCGACCTCGGTGACCCCGTGGTGACGCCACCGGAGCTAGATCAGGGACGTCGACGGGGACACGCCCACCCCAGGTCACAGCGGGGGGTTGGCAGGAACGTTGACGGGGACGTCAACACCTGGGGCACGACACATGAACGGACCCACACGACGACTCCGACTCAGCCTCCTACGGGGGGACAGCAAGGGGGGGACGGCGGTTAGCGACTGTCAGGAGGGGGCAGGGAAAGGACGCCCGTCAGAAGGGGCGGAAGGGGTCCGCGTGGTGCAAGCATGGCAGAGCTGGAGCGCTTCGTGGACCGCATGCTCCCGCCTGATGACGTCAGCGCCTACGCCAATGACACTGACGGACCACTCATCGAGGACGTGACGCATGACAACACTGCACAGGGCGACCTGGTCGACCTGAGTGAACCAGTGGTGACGTTGCCGGAGCCTATCCAGAGACGTGGACGGAGGTACGTCCACCCCTGGGAACGGCGGGTGACGGGGACGGACGTGAGCAAGGACGTGACAGACGGGGTAACGGTCCGGCTCCTCAGTGAGGAGGGCGATGTCGACAGGGCCAAGCAGGTGGTCCTGGACTTGCCTTCCAGGGAGCCGATGATGACCGCTCACGCGGGGAGGGGACCGGCGTTGCGCCGGTCCACGCGTGAGAAGACGGCCCCCCACTACCTCCGAGATTACGAGTGGGGGAGTCATCACAAGCCCCGAGACGTGAGACAGACGGCCGACGGGGGGTTACGCTGCAGCGTGATGCGGCTCCTGCCCCAGTTTGCCCGACCCAGACGAACTGACGTGACGGACTCCGACGACCAGACACGTGGCCGGACGCGGACGCGGCTGCCGGTCTAGGTCGGCGTCGGGGGCCAGGACGGCCTCGGGAGAGGGGGGGCATATGACGACAGTCGTCGTACCCTCCCAGATACAGAGGCCGTACCTGGCCACCGACGCGGGCCTGAGGGGGGCTGTTTTCCCCCCCAGTGAACCCCAGTGAACCCCAGTGTGTGCATCGGCTAGGGACGCACCCGCGTGCGCCCTAGCACGCCAGTGTTTTTATGTAAATATTTCCGTGTATATATGTTTGTTTCTAAATGACAGTGACTTTGTTTAAGGGTGTAAATAGTGTAACTGTTATGTATGTATTAACTATCGGCAACTATCGTGTAATTCTTGTAAACGTATCGCAGTGTCTGTATGTAAGCGCGGCCTGGCGCTCATCCGCATCGCGAGGGGTGGCGCTCTCCCACGCCGGCCGATTTCCCCTCCACTCCCCCGCCGCCCGCGCGCGATGGTCCGCGGACGAGCGGGGGAGAGCAGTAGTTGAACTCAGGACTCGAGCAGCGGCGGACGTGCGCTCCACTCCGCGCTAATCGCGAGACGGGTGTCGAGCTCACGGTCCGGCGACTCAGCCGTAGGACGAGCATCTTTAGCAGCAGCCGTGCTGCCTACGTCGTGCCGCCCAAGCGATTGGGTGCCCGAGCTGCGAGTACGTAAGTTACGTCACGGGCCGGTCATTACGGGACGCGTAAACTTCGTTACGCGTCGCAGAACTATCGCCGACGTTACGAGTCAGTACGTAGGAACAACCGCACACGCATCACGTGTCTTTGTGAGGGACATAGTTACCCTCTGCCGAACCATCGCCGACGTTACGAGTCAGTACGTAGGAACTGCGCATCGTCACGTGCCATCACGAACTAGTGGACTATCAGGAACTTTGTTACGTAGGAGATCTGCCAGTACGCGTCGGGACGAGAGAGCCGTACGAGACGGTTACCGGGAGTCCGGGTCATCGTGGGAGAGGCGCGCAACCCGCGACGGATCCGCCAGGCCGCGGCAAGCTCTCTGAACGCAATAAAAGAGCTCGTGAACCGATTAACAGCGAGTGGTCCTTTCGATCTACCTGTCACTCTACCTCACCATCCCTCCAGGTCCCACATTTCCAGGTCCCGGCCACGTCGGCCTGGACCCACACCTCTCCGACGAGAGCAGTACGGGCATAACGGACATTTCTAGCAAACAGGGAAATAGGGACCAGAAGCCGAGGGACGTCAACTACTTATGGGATTTTTATGATTTTTTTTATTATGTCTTTGGCTGACTTAAAAACTAGGCTATTTATAATTATAGAGTTTTATCCCTAAGGGGATGAAAAAAGAGGTAAATATGGTTTTAAGATAATTAATTATATCTCTGAATTTAATCAAGCATAAGGAAATATATTGGGTACCAATAATATAAATACGAAAATAAATTATGTATTGCAAAATTAAACCTCTAAGGGGTTAAAAAGGGGTAAGTATTCGACTATTACGTAAGTACAGGTGCTTACTGAAACTTTAATTTTTTTTTTAAACTGTATAGAGAAAAGGAACACATTTCTGCACTACTGACTCTTTGGAACTGTATATCTATGCATTTTCTTTTAATGTTTTGTTTTAAAATCTTTTATCGGTCTATTTTAACAGCTATGTGTTCATTGTTATTATCAAATGGCAGTAATTTGTATGTTAGAGATGATTTTCTGCTAGCTTCCATTTCAGTTAAGAAACCGGATTGGTTGTCAGCTTGTTTTGCACACTATTCAAATGGTATGTTAACTCATGTTATTGGCTGGAATTGTTTTAAAATTATGTGATAGTGAATCAGAGGTAGAGATTAAAAAAAGGGCTCTTCTACCATTATAGAAGAAGAATATATATAATTTGGCTTGGCTTATTTGTAGCATAATAGATACACCAGGCATATATCTGAGATGAATAGTGTTTATGTTTAATGACAAAAGAGCCTGAAAGTATATCTGATATTTAGTTTGTGCGGCATAAGTACAACTCTGAAGATATTCAAGTGTATAAAAATCCGTGGTTGATTTTGTAAATGGCCATAGCCATTTAAGTCTCTTCTAGCAGAGTTTAATGGTTTACCAATTAAAATTATAACTGTTTTTGGCTGCTTGAATCTAGATCGATGCATCAGCAAGTTTTTATCCGAAATTTAGTGTGCAATAGTTAATAGCTAAATCCAGAGGTAATGTACTGTGATTAAGAGACCTCTGCTTCTAACCTACTTAGCATTAAATTTTCATAGTTTTTTTTTGCTTGAACCCAGAGAATTAAGAACTTATATCAAGCGCCTAACGTTATTTAAATGGATTTATGAACAATTTTAACACACCTTTGAACTTTTGAAATACAGAGCACCGTCGTATTTTCTTAGCTAAGACATCGAGATTTTCTTGATTATATTAACAGGGAAAGAACTTTTTTCTAAGTAACAAGAATGTATAATATTATTTTAATTCTTGTAATTATACTCAAGTTAACAGTGTATTAAAATATATTTTGTTTATTTGTTGTTAAGTTTATGAGTAGTATATACATTTTTGTCTGGGGACTGGCTTCAGGCTGTAGTGATTGGTGTTGGCCGCCATCTTGGATTGTATGTCATTTTGGTGTCAAATTTCTTCAAAATTCCTAAATATTTCTCTATTTAGAGGTAAAAATTCCCTTTTTGAGGGAAAATTTCTCGTTTTAGTCCTTAAAAATGCCAACGGCTTGAAAAGTCAGTCATGAGGTTTTAATTTCGCATCTACAAGCCTCCCTAAGCCTACGAGGTCATGTCCTTGATATTTTGGATGTCATAGAAACCATTTTGAATTATGACATCACCGTTGCAATTTTCGTTAAGCCGGTCAACTTGAAAATCCGTAATTTTTATGCTAGAAAATTGGCAAATATTTTAAATTTTCTAAAAAAGTTAATAATATTATAATAAAAATATTTAAAAACACTGTTGCACAATTTGTTACAGTCACTATCTTGGATTCTAGAAACGTTGCATGTCTCGTTACGCCCGCCATCTTAGATGTGTATGTCATTATCGTTGCGCGTTTCGTAATGGCCGTCATAACTAACCTACTGATGGCATGATTCAGTCGATTTGTATTGCCCATGTCCCACAATGATCGGCATGTGAATGTTTTGACCTTTGTGTGACTAGTGCTGCCACTTGACTTCATTTAATCACAATGAAATGTCCGTCCCATTTGCTGTTTCTAAAATCCCACATCATTAAAATAAGAAGTGTGCATGCAACTGCTGGATTCAGTATTTTCACATTCAAGATACAATTCACTCCCACAGTGTGTTGTGGTACCGCAATTCGATCATTCGCTCATTGTTCCTGTCTGAGAAGAACAAATGGCTCTAGTTCACTAACATAACTATGGAAGAATAGATGTTTGTCATACAAAGACCTCAATTAAACCAATACAATATTCAGCATCCTTCTGTTTAACAGAGACCAATGACTCTAGCATCATGACAGTGAACAAGTACATGCCTTAGTTTGTTAAAAAATAGTTCACATACCAGATATGCAAACTTTAAGAGGATAACTGTATATCCGACATAATTTATATGAAAAAACGTGCCTGTCCATGATTTATGCTAAACATATTCCCATGAAATCCCAGACTCTAGCTATTACTGCACAGTTGCCAAGTCAAAAACACTGCCATATTTGTAACACGGTATTAAGTGACAAGTCAGAAAAGTCAGAAAGATTCGTTGCTTTGCACTTTTAAGACTAATGTAGTATTGAGACTGCCGAAAAACAGCTGGTGACTATTTTCATAATCTCCTGAATTAGGACAAAGCACTTAATAATGCCACCTTTAGTCGCTCATAATGTTGTGGAAAACTCTGGTGAGGTTAAGGTTTTAGGTATGTCTTTTAAAATCTACAAAAGGGGCAGAGCTTTGAGAAGAGGGGGGAGATCGATAAAAACATTTCTAGTGATGGTGTGACAAAGGGGAAGGGGAGGGGATATGGGTGATTAATTAACATAATTTTCATATCCTTTGTTGGACCAAAATCATCATGCTCCTCCTACTCACATATAATTTTTAAAACAGATATTACTTATAAAGGACTTAATTTACTTCAGGGTCAGGATAAGATATTAAATCACAAACAATATATGCTGAATAAAATTTGTATTATGTAATACCTAGAAATTATAAAAAAATACTTAAAATATTTTCCATGTAATCTTAAAGTTAGTAGACCTATACAATCCATCGATTTTTGAATGCAATATTTCACAAATTATTGTCCTCTAATTTCAGAATTACATGCCAATGATATTTAATCAGACTTGTAAATAATTTTAAAATAATCTATGGTGTATAGTTATGATCCGAATGGTAATATACGTAAAATGATATACTCAATCTTAAATGAAAACGTACTAAAATATATAATATTTGTGATCATTTATCGTAATTTGTTACATTTTATTAGTTGTTTTGGTAAATATGTATTGTACGGATTAGCGCCAAAAAAAATCGTACAAATATGAAATAACTTTCATTATATGCTATCTTACGTCCTCTCTTCAGAACCGCCTGCGGAGATAAAAAATTCCAATTACTTTAGGAGATATCGAATTTTTTAATCTTCATTTTTTGGCGATTTTTTTAAAAAAAAAATTTAAAAATCCGAAAATACCTTTATTCTGTGCTCTTAAACTTCCTCTTTTCATTAAACCCGGCTGAGATAAGAAATTCCAAATACTTTTGGAGATATCGAATTTTTTAATTTTCATCCTGTGCACTCGTGCGGCGATAACAGTTGCTTGTTTACAAGTATCATTTTTTTTTTTTTTTTGCGATGTTCCCGAACGGAGAAAAACCTAAGAAGCACATAAAGTTCTGCCATTCCCGATTACACCCGAACAATTCACCTTCGGCCAACCTCGGGTTTATTTATTAATATTTCTCTGTTTATTTTAATGTAGCTATACTAACCTAACTAACCATCCAAATGGTTTTAAAGTGTTTTAATGTAGCTAACCTATCCGACCACTTTTAATATTTCAATTCATTTTTCCTGCGCAAAAATAAATAAATCCCGAGGTTGGCCGAAGGTGAATATTCGGGTGTAATCGGGAATGGCAGAACTTTATGTGGATCTTAGGACTCTCACGTGAACGAATACATCATGTAAAAAGAAACTTAAGTGAGTTTATTCTGTTCATCCTTTTTCCCGGTTTGTTAGGTCAGGTCAGCTACATTATAAATACTTTAAAACTAAACAACCAATAAAATTAATTTTATTATTTTTAATGTCTGTTCAGTTTCAAAGTATTTATAATGTAGCTGACCTGACCTAATCTACCTTTGTCCCATTTTGTTAGGTCAGGTCAGTTACATTATAAATACAAAAAACCATACAACATGTAAAATAAATTGATATTATTTTTAATTTCGGTTTATTTTGAAGTATTTATAATGTAACTAACCTTACCTAATGGAAAATTTCTGTTATTTAGACATTCACGCGCACACGGAAAAATATAAAATGGCGACGGTCAAATTATTACACACGTCTGGTATAGCAAAATAAGAACGGCCATATCTCCTAAAGTAATTTGAATTTTTTATCTCCGCAGGCGGTTCTGAAGAGAGGACGTAAGATAGCATATAATGAAAGTTATTTCATATTTGTACGATTTTTTTTGGCGCTAATCCGTACAATACATATTTACCGTTGTTTTTATTTTAGTATCTTGTCTACAGCAAGGTTATGGAAGATTCATGCACTCAACATTACAGCTCATGCAGACTTAATAAGGAATATGGCCTACTTGGGTACCACCCCAGGAATTTCCTAGAGCGATGTTGGGATACTGTGGTACACAGAATCATGTTGGCCAGATCGGAATTGGTAACCGGCTTTTATAGAGTGCGAGTTCAGTATCCTATCGCTGCACCATTTCGGCCTATGCGTTGCAAAGTATTTGGTATCATTTTCGCGTATGCACCACAACTTAAACAACGAAAATTAGAACAGCAACATTGAATTGAAATAAAATATGTGATTTACAACTTTGAAAAGCAGTTTGAAATTACAGACAGTGTAAGAGAATACATGGAAGTTAAAGCAATGAATACAGAAGACACTAACAGTATGATTACTAAGATAAATGACTTCACAATGATTATACAGTGCGTGCACTCGTGCCACTCTACGAGTATGCAGAAAAAATGCCCAGTCCAATTGCTAATTTCTCAAAACCAAGATAATGAAACCATATCTCAAAAAGAACGTTGCCTCTAGAATACACAGGGCGTAAGGGTAACTGCGTCCAAGAAAGTTAAATAAGAGTAACGCAAGAGTTAAGTAAGAAAAACAGAGGGTAAAAGAGAGGTGATTAAGTGTACACATACTGTAAATTACTTAACTGCTTGTATTTAAACAATTCTAATCATATTCAATTAATGGTAACAGTAAAAAAATTGTAGAAGAAGTTTAAAATCTGATTTTGTAATCCAGGATTAAATAGCCTAGTAGGTTTAGGGATTGCAATCCCGCAATCCAGCGGGATCCAGGCCTGGGGGATCCCGCACTGGCTTGCGGATACGCAAAATCGGGAACTGCCTTTAATTTTGTTAACCAGAGTTTAAGTTGTACTACCAGTTGATTGTTGATTCTTATAATTTTTATTAAACTCATTTTGATTATTGAACATTATATTTATCGAATTTTGTAAAATATAAAACACCTAAGTGGGATGTCGCGCTTTCCGCTGGATTAGCAGCAATCCTACAAATGTTCCGCAGGATTGAAATCACTGCGGAATTGCAATCCCTAAGTAGTTGAAGTTTACTAGGAATTGTACACATTGACTCTAAGACTACTAAACATTATCAGATTTGCATTGCGCGAGGGTATCGCAATTGGATATAATTTCGGGAATATACAATCCATCCATAAACCTTAAAAAGTTTATTTGTCTTGAGGTTCTCTTAAATTTGTCACTATTGTTTATACTTTTTTTTCTCAATCTATTGGGTAATTTTTTACATTTAACTTTGTGTGAAGGAGGGTTTAAATAAACTGGTAGGTATTGTTTCAAGAACACGTTTAATTCACGGCAAATACTTTATTATATAAGCCTCCTTTTAAAATTTTAAGTTATAAAATTATCTGACACTTATTCTACCAAAATTTTTTTTTAAACATTTCATAAAATTATCATGTTCCTTTAAACAAAAATATGTATAAAACTATTAGTATATGTAAAAATATACTGAATAGAGCCTTTCACGATTATGTAAACAACATCTAACACACATAAATTATTTAAAACTGTCTGAAAACTTTCACTAACAAAAATTAATTACAAAATACAAATTAAATATAATTTCAAAATTTTTGAACTTGTCTTCAATGCATTGTAACTAAATAAAGTATAACAGACTGCTTAAAATACTTTTAAGGCTTTCGATGCCTTGCCTGATGAACTATTCTGGGATTAGAAGTCGAGCCACATCACAATAGTAAAAAGGCACAGAACTTTCACTCGTAAATTGCTGCAGGAATATTTTGAGAATCAATTGAGTACTGGAAAATGGTTTCCAGGGATACTTTCCAGGGGTCTTATTCAGGTGAATTAGTCACGATAGGACACCCTTTTTAACTCTAGTGCCAGCCAATCAAGTAAGTAGGGATCTTCTGCCTTCGACTACTGTATCGTCCAATCAAGGATGATTTTATCTTATTGGTTGTTGCTGATTAATAGAAGGTATATAGTGTTTGGCATCTTTACTCTTGCTTGCTTCTGATGTTCGTGTTAGATTTAACCATATGTTATGCTCCTTACAGCCATAATCTTTATAATTTAATATAATTATAAATTATTTCATACGATTAAAGTTTTCACAATAAATTAGAACGAATTTGATAGTGTACATGGCACTGATATTATTAATTTTTTTAATTCCACCCTTGTTTTTTTCAACCCCTTGCAGCAAGGCTCATATTATCAATATTTTTTTCAGAAAATAGTTTGAGATAAAGATGATAATATTTACAAACAATTTGAACGGATTCAATTGTGTCCTTACGAAGGGAGTTATGAATTTTTTTTTGTTTTAAAACCCTTGTTTTTTCCACCCTTTGCAATTATGGTTTGTCATATAAAAATATTTTCGGACGAAATTTTTTAGATAATATTTTTATGTTTTATAATAAAAAATGGACTAATAGTGTATTAGGTACGGATTATACTAATACGTTTAATATTAAAAAAAAAACATATTTATTCAATTCCTTGCAGCAATGGTTCGTCTTAGCAAAAATTGTTTTAGACAAAAGTTTTAGACAAAAATTATAAAATTTACAAACTCCTTGAACGAATTCGATGGCGTGACTACGAACAGAATTATGATTTTTTTTCCCCTCCAACCCTTGTAGTTATAAATGGTCGTATCAAAAATGTTTTTAGACAAATGTTTTTGGTATTACTCCTACAAGATAGAATACGTTCACTGATGTGATATTTTCCATATTAAGGGAGTTACAGCGATTATACAGTTTTTCAAAAAAACCTTCCCCATTTCTACTCCTTTTGTCAGAAACTGCCCAGTAATTAACTCGACCGAGATTTTACACAATTAGATGTTATGTATCAGTTTGGAAAATATTTGTAAAAAAATTGCTGTAGTTATCTTGTCCACAAAATTGTAATATATAAATATAAAAACTTTTATATTATATATAAACATATAAATTTTGGGTCTATGGACCATGAAACGAAAAACTATATAAACATTTTCCGGAAGTCGCACCATGGTAACGGCTACAATAGGTAGTATTTCTTCAAAATCTACCTAAACATAGGTGATAGTGTAAATAAGCTGAAAGGTTGCGTTATTCTTCCCATAAGCTCAGTGCTGTGTCGCTCGTGCCTTCAGGCTGGCAACCAGACTTCAGTAGAGCTCGCAAGAGTTCCTGGGGCTCATGACGACGCTGAAGGGCTGTGTGGTAACGGTTATTCCGCCCATGTGCTCGGTGCTGTGTCGCTCGTGCCTTCAGGCTGGCAACCAGACTTCAGTAGAGCTCGCAAGAGTTCCTGGGGCTCATGACGACGCTGAAGGGCTGTGTGGTAACGGTTATTCCGCCCATGTGCTCGGTGCTGTGTCGCTCGTGCCTTCAGGCTGGCAACCAGACTTCAGTAGAGCTCGCAAGAGTTCCTGGGGCTCATGACGACGCTGAAGGGCTGTGTGGTAACGGTTATCCCGCCCATGTGCTCGGTGCTGTGTCGCTCGTGCCTTCAGGCTGGCAACCAGACTTCAGTAGAGCTCGCAAGAGTTCCTGGGGCTCATGACGACGCTGAAGGGCTGTGTGGTAACGGTTATCCCGCCCATGTGCTCGGTGCTGTGTCGCTCGTGCCTTCAGGCTGGCAACCAGACTTCAGTAGAGCTCGCAAGAGTTCCTGGGGCTCATGACGACGCTGAAGGGCTGTGTGGTAACGGTTATCCCGCCCATGTGCTCGGTGCTGTGTCGCTCGTGCCTTCAGGCTGGCAACCAGACTTCAGTAGAGCTCGCAAGAGTTCCTGGGGCTCATGACGACGCTGAAGGGCTGTGTGGTCACGGTTATCCCGCCCATGTGCTCGGTGCTGTGTCGCTCGTGCCTTCAGGCTGGCAACCAGACTTCAGTAGAGCTCGCAAGAGTTCCTGGGGTTCATGACGACGCTGAAGGGCTGTGTGGTAACGGTTATCCCGCCCATGTGCTCGGTGCTGTGTCGCTCGTGCCTTCAGGCTGGCAACCAGAATTCAGTAGAGCTTGCAAGAGTTCCTGGGGCTCATGACGACGCTGAAGGGTTGTGTGGTAACGGTTATCCCGCCCATGTGCTCGGTGCTGTGTTGCTCGTGCCTTCAGGCTGGCAACCATACTTCAGTAGAGCTTGCAAGAGTTCCTCGGGCTCATGACGACGCTGAAAGGCTGTGTGGTGACGGTTATTCCGCCCATGTGCTCGGTGCTGTGTCGCTCGTGCCTTCAGGCTGGCAACCAGACTTCAGTAGAGCTTGCAAGAGTTCCTGGGGCTCATGACGACGCTGAAGGGCTGTGTGGTCACGGTTATCCCACTCATGTGCTCGGTGCTGTGTCGCTCGTGCCTTCAGGCTGGCAACCAGACTTCAGTAGAGCTTGCAAGAGTTCCTCGGGCTCATGACGACGCTGAAGGGCTGTGTGGTGACGGTTATCCCACTCATGTGCTCGGTGCTGTGTCGCTCGTGCCTTCAGGCTGGCAACCAGACTTCAGTAGAGCTTGCAAGAGTTCCTGGGGCTCATGACGACGCTGAAGGGCTGTGTGGTCACGGTTATCCCGCCCATGTGCTCGGTGCTAGGACGCTCCTGCCCGTCAGGGAGGGACAGGGAGAAGTTCTGCAGCAAGGAGGTGAACGTGATGAAGAGGTTGGTCCTGGCCAAGGACTCGCCGATGCAGGACCGCTTGCCCTGGCCGAACGGGAGGAGCGCCTCGTCCTTCCTCACCCTGCCCGTCTCGTCCAGGAACCTCTCTGGACGGAAGTCCTGAGGATCACCCCAGTAGTCGGGGTCCATGTGGAGATCGAACAGGTTCAGCAGTATTCTTGTTCCCTGGACACGAATTTATCACATAAACAGGCCTAGAAATACAGTCCATTCAGTCATATAGACAGGCTCAGACATACAGTCCAGACATACGAATCATTCAGACCATAAATAGTCTAGTGGTCTCCAAACTATGGCCCGTTGGCCAACATTGACCCACGATCACCATCAATCTGGCGCATGGTAGCAGGCCGGACATGTGTGGTATTCGGATCGCCATAATTTTACAGTATGATGTATAAGGAGATAATTTTTATTAAGTAAAATCCAAGATGTTTATCTTCGAAAGTAATGAAATAATGGTTTTAATGTTTTAAATGATAAGCTATTATTATTTGAAAAGTACCCGTTCTTTGGTATTCTATGTTTAAAAATAATTTGTAAAGTTGTAGTTTGTATTCCATATATGCGTTGTTAATTGTGTACAAAAATAATGTTTTATTGCTTAGGTAATAATGGAAACATTCTGTGCTTTCAGCACCCTTCATATGGTGCGATCGTAACGAGACTTGGCCGGTACTTAATTATTGTCAAGCAAAAGCATTACTTTGATTTGTGTTTGTTATTCAGGGTTTCATGCTGGTTACTGTATTGAATAAAATTGTGTTAGCTCAGCGCATCTTCTCGAAGGTTACGAATTTCCCCCAAACTAACCCAGTTGTCGGGATAGGAAATACTGGGACCTCAATACAACCTAAATTAGTCGCATGGATAGTGCCAATAATCTTTACTTTAACCTGACTCAGAAATAACCTTTAGTTCAGTAAAACAAAATGTGTTTCAAAAAACTCAATTATATGTTTTGCTCTGGAAATTTCTACCAATTTCCTACGACATTCTTTCATTCACTCTAACCATAAATACACGCTAACGAACTTCAATTTTGAAAAATTATGGCGGCAGTCTTAACCTCATATTTAGTGTCTAGTTGCAAGGGAGAAGTTTTATTTGAGTAGTTTCACGAATATAATTAAAATGTTGAACATATTAAATATGTCCCTTGCTGAATATCCACTTACCTTAGGAATGAAATACCCTTTGAAAGTGGTGTCTGTGATCGCCGCGTGAGGAACGCTCAGCGGGACAACATTAGCGAACCTGAGAATCTCGTTGATGGTAGCCTCGCAGTAGGGCAGTCTGCAACAGGGTAGTTAGACGTATCTTTAACATTGGTACTTTAACCTTTATCGAGCCATGCGTACTATGTACATGACGAAATAGTCTTGGTACGATTGTTTACTGCAATGAAAATAGTGAAACAGGTTTCCCTAACAGCATAACACTCCATTGCCATCCATGGGACATCTGTGTTGGATATGTTGGATATTCTAAGCATATACTGTGGTGATAACGGGATATCCTATAGATATTCCTGAGGCATTACAATAACCATTGCATGCCAATCGGTACGCTATTCCACCAGCACATCTGCAAGCCAACGCAATGGGATTGCTAATGATGGTGAGATAACTATGGAAATAGACACGGTGGTCTTAATGTCACCTGAAGAGATATTTGCACGAGGTACCATGGTTGTCACAGGAAAGATTTCGGATATAAAACATATCCTATAAAAATGTTCCTCAGATGTCCACAGGAAGTCCTGTTAGCGATTAAACGTTACTGAAAAAAACACGAAATAACCTCTAAGAACATCTGTATGTAAGCTAAATATGCTAACCACACACTTGTCATGGGAAAAAGAGCAAATTTATGGCTCAAACTGCCACAAAAATTGAACTACTTTTAAGCCTAAGAATGGTGCACTTACCTCGTGGCCAAATAAAAAAAAACTACACGAAATTATTTACTAAATATAATTCATACAAGAAAATTTACAACTTAATTCGTTGGATCAAAAATAGCGCCTGGCATCACGCTCCGCCACGTGGACCCGAACTTACTTACTACTTATATGATGTTCCACATCAAACATTTTTTATTACGATATAAGACAATTTCTCTGTCATCTTTTACGTGTTATAATTATGTTCCATGCTGAACTAAGGCTTGCCTCTGTCTATCCTCCGTGGTGGGCAGTCGCTCCTTGCCCACCACAGTGTCCAGTTCCTGCTGCACCTTGGCCTGCACGTCTGCACTGAGCGCCATGTGCAGTATTCCATAGGCCAGGGCGCCCGTGGTGGTGTCGCTGCCCGCGATGAACAGGTCGCTGATGAGGCCCGCTAGCTGCTTCTCTGCGGACAGGGATTTTCCTGTCATTTCAATACCATATCTCTCTTTCATTGCGACTGTTTTTATTTCTAAATTCACGATATTCAGATGCTGGTAGTATTGACACAACTCAAATTATAATAAAACTAATTAATTACGTTGCCCTTTTTCACATCATAAAAAACAATGGCAGACACTCAACATGAATCAGTGACGCAGCCCTGTCACAGGATACTGAACGCTATGGTGGGTTCGATTCGTAATATTTTATCTACAAAAAATAATGCAAATGTATTTCAGAAGGAAGGAATCCCTCACCTTAAATTTATAAATACCGACCACTTTAACAATTGTGATGGTGAATATATTCCACTGTGAAACTCTCAAATTTAAGAAAAATTGGTTGGGTTGAAGTGGTCTAAACAAATATTGCTTTAACTCAAACTATACTGTATTTATTGTTACGCAAGTCTTCCACATGGAGACAGCCTAAAGATTATGCTACACCTGCAAATTTTCGATGTCTTTGGCTTCATTTCTGAAATTTATCTATGCTCTTATCGACTTCTAATCGTAAATAAAAGTCTAAAAGAGTCTTTTTCAGGTCAATGGAGCTCTCGTCTCGGAGGTTTGTGGCTGCAGACTAAGAAACGGAAGTGTATGGAAAACAAAGGCATCTCTCTCACTTCTTTCGCTCACTGCACGTTTTAAACTTCTGCTTAAAAATTTTAGTTTCGCCTTTTATCCATTATGCATTTTACATCAAGGCTGTTTTAAACTGTTCATTTAGTGACATGCAAGAAATAATTATTACGTTTGTTAATTTAAAACCACATATATCTCAAAGCATTGTGTTCTTTTAATTAACATGAGCTTGATAATAGAGCATAACGATGAAGTGTATGTACTTACTGTTGAAGAACTCGTTTTCATCTTCTTTCGTTATTTGCTGAAGATAAAAGTATATAAGATCTTCTTTCCTTTCCTTGTCCATATCCTCTTCATGCTTTTCTATCATGCTCTGGAACAATAAAGTCTGTTTTAAGTGACCTCCTTTCAGATTCAGACTAAGAAACACGAAGATTCAAGGTAAAACCTTTTGTGCTTAGTAATGCAATTGCCACATTAGAGTGCTTGGCTGAAAAAAAAAATCTTACCTTCGAAATTTTTGGTCAATTTTCCATGTAAGAGACTTGAGTAAATGAAATAAATTTTGCAAAGCACAATTAGCCACATTGCACTTTAGTTGAATATATAAATATTTGCATCAAATAACAAAAACATATATTAAAGCAAATATGTAACATAGCTTATTAGGGCGTACTACAGCATGCGAAAACATTCAAAGCAAATAAGCAAATTTATTTTACAAACTTTGCAAAGCTTAATGCAAACTTACACGAAGTTATCTAATTGACGCTTATATAAACTTGCTACAAACAGAAATTTGGAACAAAAACGAAGATTTTAAAAGTTTTTCTTTCTAGAATGAAAACTTGATTGTAAGCTTGAACAATAATAAAAATTTAATTTTTTTTAATGTACCAAGTTTTTATAACGGACTAAAAAGTATAAAATAATTTATCTAATCGTTATGAAGGATGAAACCATTTACAGATTATTGACATTTTCTAAATTATCCTGAAAATTCATAGGTACTTGGCAAATTTTTATAGCTATTAAAATACTTGTAGGATTGGAAACGAAAAACATGGTGCGCATGCAGCAGATAATTGATGCATTAATAGCTCAACTAACAGTTTTATTGCGCCACAAAATGTGAACCGATAAATAAGTTATTTTATTAATAGCTACTCTCTACACTCTTTGTAGTTATGTATTGCATGTGCCCCATTTTTTTCGTTTCCAATCTTACAAGTATTTTAATAGCTATCAAAAGTTACCAAATGTGAATTTTCAGGATTATTTAGATAAAGTTATAAATCTGTATATGGTTTTAACCTTCATAAGTATTAGAGAAAATATTTTATACTTTTTAGTTCGTTGTAAAAACATGGTACATTAAATTTTTATTTTACTTTATTATTATTTTCTGCTTTTTAGGGTTATATGAATTACATTTTGGAATTTATTTTAAATACTTTGATGTCATTACAGAGAGATGCGATAAATTTAAGATTTAATTCAGTCTTTTATCCTTCTGGTTATATCTGAAATAGAAAAATGTCATATATACTTACCAATAATACATAAACTATTCAATTATTATTTTAGAAATAAAAGAACGAAGCAAGTAAAAATATTATTTTATAAAACTTATATTCAAATATTAAAAACTATCAATGTCAAAAGCTTTTGTCAAAATTTTAAATATGACTATTCATGATACTTGTGGTCTTAATTGTCGTTATATTTATTTTATTATTTTAAGTAAATAAAAAGTTTTTTATTTATTTTAATGATTTCTTATTAAACTAACGACTAACTGGTAATTTATATTTATTAAGAAATGATATTTGGACTTTTTTTGTATCCAACTATACCAAACGAAGTTTTTCGATACGCTTGGATCTCAGCAAAAATGGATATTCAACTTAAAATTATGAAATCTAAAATATGAAATTAATTGAAGAAAGATTAATTGAACAATACATAATTTATTTATACAATCGATTCTTGAATAGTTTGTTTAGACAGAATAAAAAAATCGATATATTCTGTTCATCTGTTACTTATATTTGAGCTATATTCAAGTATATAGCTGATCGAGAAGTTAGTTATAAATCGATAGTAATTTTTTTTTGAAAAAAAAAAAAAAAAAAAAATCAACACAAAAGCGAGTCAGAGATACATTGTATCGGGTAAAAATTTAAATCGTATAGTGAACGTAATTCTTCTACTACTTATTTTTTTTCTTCTGTTTTGTTCTTTTTTTTGTTTAGTTTTTTTTTATCTCTTTCTTCTCCTTTTCGTTTTTCTTAATCTTTTTTCACATTTTCATGCATTGTCATCCACTTCTGAGCTATGGTCCAAATTTCAAGTATTTAGCCTAGCTCATCGGGAAATTAGTTTAAAATCAATTGCAAAATTCCACCCGGACAGACATACGAGGAAGCCAGTTAATAAAGACATGGTAATAAACACATATTAAAATTGTCTGGAAAGTTTAACTCTGGATGTCGAACTCAATGATTTAAAGTCGATTGACCTAAGCTAATATATTAACTTTTATCATACGATTTTCATTCCGCAAGTACAGCGCAAGGATTTTGTGAAATAAATTTCATAAATTAAAAATATACGTACATATAGAATCCTCCATTTAAAGGTAAAGTTATTTATAGTTTTTTCATTGGGTCTGTGAATCGACAAAGACCCCAACTGAGAAGAAAAAAAAGGTGTTTACCTGGCTGAAACAAGTATTGATTCATTCTTCTGAGCTGGAATCCCCCAACAGATTTGACGTTTATGACTTAGACACAGACGCGAGTAGTAGTATATAATATTTCCTATAGCGGTAGGGTTCAGGGTATGGTGCTGTGCTGACAACCACCATCTTGAATTGTGATGAAACGATGGTCATTTCTGGAGTAAAATTTCCTCAAAATTCCTCAGATATTCCTCAAAATTCCTTAAGATTCCTTTAAATTTTCCTAATTTTAGGGAAAAATTCCTGTTTCGAAAGAAAATTTTCCATTTTATTCGTCAAAAAAGTAAGAGGCTTGAATTGTTCCCATTAAGGCCTAAATTCACCATTTAGAAGCATCCAATAAGCCTCTGGAGGGTGCTTTGAATTTGACTTTGGCAGCCATCTTGGATGATATCACATAGGCCATATTGAAAATTCAGAATTTGTATCAAATAATCAAGAACAAATATAAATTAATAAAAATGTAATGAATAAAATTTTATTGAAAAAACTTTCCACCATTTATAATTTGACTGCCATCTTGAAAATCCATAATTTTAAAGATAGGATAACGGGAATATTTTTAAAATTTATAAAAATAATATTCAATTAACTTTTGATAAAAACATACTTATGTCATAAAGTGCTTGGTTCAAATTCTACGAGATCATACTATTAAATATGGCAATAAACCCTTCCTCCACGGAAGCCACCAACAGACTGCTCTCCCACTGCCAAGGCCGATATTACATCAGCCAGTAGGATGAAATGGCAGCTATAATGTTCTCGTCTGCTGGAGGTCACCATATTGGATCTGACATGACATATTGTTGCCTTCTGCTAGAGGGTGCGGTCTCCATATTAGCTTAATTTTTACTCACTATAGTGCAGTAATTATTTATTTACAGATAGCCAACTATCGCGATTGCCGCCATTTTGTCGGCTATCTTGGCGCCATCTTGATAATCTGCCATTATTTAACTAGATATTCGGGGAAAATCCAAAAATCATAAAAAAAATCAAAAATTAAAATCATTATTAATTAAATCAATTCCTGTCCTTAGTTAAATTCCTGAACGATAAAAAAAGATTATTTACTTAAGTGACAAGTTCTAGAAAAAATACAAAATTTCAAAAAAAAAAATTTATTAAATATGTTCAAATATACAACAGGAACACTTCCTGAAGTTAAAATCCAATTAAAATTTAGTTATGCATTGGCTTTAATTCTTAGCTCAAATAGCTTTACTGAAGACAGATACCAGCCAGATCCTTTACTGACATAGTCTTCCATGTCCCGACAGAGTTTCTCGATACTGTGTTTAACCGACTCCTTAACATCCTCAGAAATGAAAAACAGAGTATTCATAGTTTTAAAAATGCACTTCTTCTTTTGGTCCTCGAACCAATACGGTTTCCATATACCCAGTCCAGACAATAAATTATATTCAAAAGGTCCGTACGTTGCTACTTCATCAGTAAGCTGATTGATAATGTTCTGCTTGATAATAGTAGTCTTTCAACATTACACGAAATGCAGATTTAGCCGAGGGGAATCAATTATCATTTTCCTTTAATGCACCGAGCACAGTCTTGGGTTTAGTTTCATATCCAGGCGTCATTGCAATCGGTTGCTGCCCCTCTGCTTGTGTGCTTGTACGCATACGAGTGTCCAAACTAAACCGATGAAACGAAATCTCTGCAGGTAGTTCCACAGTACACACACAGACTTCACCTTTATAGTTTAAACTCAGTTTCAAATTATCAATACAAGTTAACCTGTAGGACACTCATTAAAGCAAAACTACATACGAGAAGGATTCTTTATATATTTCCTCCTCTCGGGTCTTCGTGCATTATAGACAAATGTGAACGATATATCACTGCAGCTGCAAGGATGTCTAGTCGATGAATACGAACATTTCAGGCTCAAACGGATGTTGATACAACTGCCATAGTACCAAATCCTGCTGCACTCTTAAGCGCGTAGATGCACAGCTGTTGCACCGAAACCTTTACTTTCTGTCGCACGACAGGGCCTTTGCATGTCTTGAGTGTATTTTCAACTTATTATTTCTTGTAAATTGCCTGCGACACTTTTTACATCTAAACATTTTGCGAGAAAATGAGAATTTATTCTTCACATGTCGACTAGCATTACTGTTGTTCGAGAAAATCTTGTCACAGTAATGACACCGATGCTGGAAGACGCCGAGGCACCTTCAGTGGACATCATTGATGCTAGTAGTACTGCAGCCATTGATGTCACCTTCGCTGGTGAAACATAATTCATCGAGGTTTCGTCTGCAGCCAGCAAAGTTTCTTCTGCCGGTAGAACCACGCCTGTTGAATTATCTTCTAGTGTTGTTGGTGGAGATTATACACATTCCATCGGGATCTGGGTGGTCGCTGACAAGATATCCGCTGTCAATGATACAAATTTCATCAAGGTCTTTGTGGTTGTCGTCAACGATGTCAATGGGATCTGCATCGCCGTCGTCATCACTGCCATCAGGATCCCCGGTTCCTGACGTCGATTGAACAGCATCCAAAAGTCATCGTGTTTGTCGTCGCCGAAGCCAATGGGATCTGCGCCGTCGCTACCACTAATGTCCCCGTTGACGATGATGGAACTCCATTGGGTTCACCTTTAAAGATGGTAAAAATGCCATCAAGTTCTCAATAATAGTATGAGACGAGTAAAACTAGCCGATTTGCACTGTACCACAACTAGAGTTGGACTGAAAGTTTTCTCGTCTGGACTCGCTTTTATACCCGTGGCCGCAGGAATAATATGCAAGTATAAACAAGAACCATTTACAATTATACCCTAGTCAAAATAACATTCAAAAAAGAAAGCACACTTAAAAAAGGAGCACATTTGGAAGAACATTCAATGAAAAAAGAGGACGCACAGTGACACATATTCAACATAAATTACTCACACTGGACACATTTAATACAAAAAGGACACACACTAGTAACAGCCGACAAAAAGGTCATACCCTGGACACAAAAATTCTACAAGGACATACAATAGACATACAGTCACAAAAATGACACAAATAGACGCAGTGTACATACTGGACACGCAATGCACACACTGGACATGCAATGCACACAATGGACACACAATGCAAATACTGAAATCACCCTGGACATGCACTGCACATATTGAGCACACTAGACATGCGTTGCATGCAATGGACATGCAATGCAAACACTGAACACACACTGGACACACTGGACACACCTTCGACAGAAAAGACACACAATAAACAAAACATACACTCATTTGACAAAGAGTACACACAATCGACAAAAAGGACACACTGTCACACATTCGACAAAAAGGATACACACTAGACACACTGGACACACCCTGGACACACAATGTACACACGCTTGACACACTGGACACACTTTCGACAAAAATGGCTGCAGTCTTTATAAAACGAGGCTAGATGTACTCAGATCATTTTACATAGTTAGATGTTTCAAGTTCGGGTTCCAGGCTTGCCTTGGCACGTATTGCAGACTTGACTTCGCACATTTAACTAAAAGGTCGTACTTTTACACGACCATTCAACTCGGTAGGATAAGACTGACAATTTACGATAGGCTACAATGTTTCCAACTCTCTTTGACTCCAAATGTCCCTGGCTCCAACTGTTCCAACGACATTTGGCTACAAGGATACGAAGATACAAGTCTGCGAGGTGACATGGATGCTTGGCTACGAAGCTACAAGTCTACGAGACTACAAGCCCATAAGGCTACGAGGCTATGAGGCTACATGTCTACAAAGCTCTAACTGGGTACAGTAGCTTCATTCAGCAGCGAGAGTTAATTTATTTCATACAAGAAATTTGTCGCCAGTTTTTCCTATTCCTACCAACAGATTCCACTAAGTGTTGTTTTGACTGTAAATATTATTTATTTTTCATGTGGGATACTTGATGCCCACTCACTATCGCAAGAGAAGGAGGGATTCACTAAACATCAAGGGGAAGGAAGTTCATCTTGCATGATAGCGCTTCTCAGTTGTTTAAAAGCATAGTATTCAACTAAGTAATGCATTTTTTTATTTGAATTCCCCCTATTAAAATATTGTAAGTTCTGATTTAGTAACAGGACTTCAGCAATCTATACGAAACTCTGAAGAAAATTGCCTATCTTATCTCGAAAAAAAATATACATGCAGGGATTGTTTTATCAGGAATAACAGAAACACTCGGAGAATATCAGCAAGTCTCGCCAAGAATAACCAGGACCACACGGATAAATGCAACAAATATTGACATGAATAATTAGGAGCACACGGAAAAACCAACATACATCTGCTTAATCAAGCTAAAAAAATCACAAAAACCTTATATTAAAAAAATTTACAAAAACTTCTGGCTTGTGCAAGAACTCTATCCTTGCTGAACAAAGGAAAAGTTTCAACTCGAACAACTAGAAGTTGTTTGTAATTTTTTTTTAATATATATTTTCGTGATTTACTGAGCCTGTAGGAAAAACGTAATAACAATTAATAATAGAGCTGTACTGATTCAAAAAATTTTTCCTACGTACCGATACGCCGATATGCCTATACAACTGTTGCCGATTCACCGATTCCGAACCAATTCAGAAGAAAACCAATTGTGTTAAAAAAATTTCATAATTTTACTAGATTACCAAAAATAACTCATTCTAATAAAAGCATGCAACACATATTTACATGTATTTTAGTTTATAAACGGAATATAACCTCTCTTTTTTAACTCATATTTTTAGCTTGTTTTCCTTCGTTTACGACCGTTAGTTGCTTATTTAAACACGAATTTACTAATGGAGGCTGGGAAATTAATTTTTTAATACGCAATAATATAAAATAATATAATTTAATAATAGATTACAATTAAATATATTGTTTTACAAAATACGAAGTTAAAAATAATGAATTTAAAATTCGCTACAAGATTATGTACATGTTTACGATTCAAGAACGGGAATTATAATACGATCTTGACAGGTGCGGGGCCAAAATTTACTGTACCAAACAATTATACGGAATTGCCTTTTATATCGTCGCTTTAGATGGGAAACAGTAAAGGTAATTTACGTTATGTAAACTCCTATATTATTTGGTTACTATTTTTTTGTCAATTTTAATCAAAGTTTTTTTTATTGTTTTTATTTAATTTATTATCTTATTTTAATGAAACAAGAAGAGCTCAAACATAGATTACTATATACGTGCCTCCACATAGTTTCCGACGATGTATTCCTGCTTTATCATCAGACCCTCAGCAGTTCATATACAGAAGCCATAAGAAAAATATTTATTACAGCGCCCTCTGGCGAGTTAACACCATAACACCTAACTAAGAACCATCGCCGATGAATCACAAACATTTTTCAGATAACCGAATCTAAATCTGTCAAGCCGTTGTGGAAATAAATGGGAACATTCTTTTTTGCATACACAAACAACCTCTCACCCTAAACGCATACACCTTCTCCGTTCCGTCGTAAATACTAACAAACATAACAAATCGGTGGATAATTTAACTTCTTATGAAATAGTACGTAACGCAGATGTGGTTGAAAAATATTTACTATTTAAAACCAAATGTTCTCAAAACATATTTATCATATAAAGGTTATATTTTTATTATGAATAATGTTTAAAAATATCTATAATATCTATTAAATTAGGGATTAATGCTGTATATAGTTTAAAACCTGTTATTCTGTATATAATTGTTTTATACAAATATTTATTTTACAACATTAACAGTTTGTCATTTAAAATTGACATTTAAAAATAAACAATATTTTTCAAATGAGTCAAGCCTTTTGAGGAAAAAATTGGTGCTTTAACAATATAAATAAATTCATATTATTAATAGTTGAATAAAAAGATTCAAAATCTCATTACTGCATTATATTTACCTGACAAATACATTATTTTTTTCTAGTAGGTAAATGCGTTAAAATAACTTTTTATATTTCTACTAGTCGTAGTAAGTATATGTCTAGACTTAATAATTATTTTACATTTTTTTTTTCAAAATCTCTGTCAATTAAATAAAGGCGAATTCTTTATGTGCCGTATTTTTTTTACACTAATAGCTACTTGTGGTAATGTCTTGGCATTTTTTCAAACATTTATCTTGATTGATTCTTGCATTTTGGGTTCAGACAAATCTATACTAATAGAAAAACTATTCGAGGTGAAAAGTCTGTCCTAGGATGAAATTAAAAAAAAAAACTACTGGACACTGCTGTTAACATTATTAGAAATCAAAAATATAGTTTAAATTTTTTTGTCTGTTTTTGTTTGTTTGTCTGTCTGTTTGTTTCAGCCTCACTCGAAAACTAATTTACAGAATTTTATGTATTTTCTTTTATTACTGAGGTCTTTGGCTAATATAAATTCTAGGGTATTACTAATTAAAGAAAGGGTGTATAAATGGGTAAATATCGTTTTAAAATAATTGATTATATCTCTGAAACTAATCAAGGTAAAAAAAATATTTTTGGGACCAATTATTAACATTTGAAAACATCCAACAAAAATTTAAAATTTTGTGAAATTCAACTTCTGAGTGGTGAAAAAGGGGAAGTATGTATTTAATATTAATAATTATATCTCCGAATTTAATTCTGAAGTTAATTAAGTGTAATAAATGATATTTGGTACCAAAAACATACGAATACTATGAATCACACTATATGTAATTTGCAAAATTCAACCCTTTAGGGGTGAAAAAAAGGTAGGTATATTAAAAAACTTTAATAATATCTCTATATTTAGCCAAGCGTGATAAATGATGTTGGTACCAATAATAAAAATACGAAAACTACTAACCATAATTTTTATATTTTCGAAATACAACCCTTAATTGATGAAAAATATCAATTTAGTTTTAAAATTAATCATTATATATCCGAATAAAATTAAGCATACTTACATTTTTTGGTACCAATAACTAACGTAAGAAAACTACCAACCAAAACCATTTTTAAAAATTTAACCCCAAATATTGTCAACCTAATGAAATGAAAAGGAGGAAATTGTGATTTCATCATGTGTATTCAACACTCTAACACAGAAATTGTACAGTCAGTTAATTGATCTATACGAAAAATTTAAAAGGCCTACGTATATCCACTTTAAAAAATATAATCTAAAAACGGGTTTGTTATGAAATAATTATTTTATGTAACTTAGCTGACAAATTTATTGTGTCTATTTATTTTTAAAATGTTTGGAATTAATCACATAATTTTCTTTCATTGGTAAGATTTTAGCACTACTTTGAAATTGCGCGAGCGAAGCCATGGGCATTAAGCTAGTTAGCATGCACTTTTGTCTATATTCAACCGTAGAAAAGGGGTGTACAGGTGGTTAATCAATCTTATTATAAAAATCGTATCTCTGAAGCTTATCAAGCGGGATGTAAGTTTTGCGGTATGATTTACAAACATGCAAAATATACCAACTATTTCCAACTACTTGCTGAAACTATACTTTTTAAGTGGTGTAGAATTTTAAAATTTAATATCTTCTGATCAAATCAAAAATAATTTAAAATATTAGCCATGATTAATAAACATACCTTGAACTACCTTCTCTTATTCAACGTTCCCCTAAATATCACCTTTTAAGTTGTAATAGGGGTAAATATAATTTTTCAAATACAAAAAAATAACCTTATGTATCCACTAAATCAGTATTGGCAAGATACATTTAAAATTAATATAAATACAAGTTATTAAAATTATTTTGGATTTATCAACAGTAGAAAAGGGGCCGTTCAAGTATTACGTAAGCACTATAGGGGGGCCGGGGGGGGTCTCTGCTTTGCTTATTTTTGATGACATTTTGACTGGTGGGGGTGGGGGTGGGGGTGTTTCTAGAAGGTGATTACGTCAGCAGTAGTTATTTACTTTTTTACACATATGGCAACCCACACATTGTCTATGTTTGAAAACGAAACGCATTTTTGGGGATTCCCACAAATAATGTAGCCTATACGTTTAGGTACTCGCTTAGAACCGAGTAGGGGAATTACCGCGCGCTATTCACTTCTCTAAATTTCTTTCGTCAATCTATTGTTATGTTTCGGCACGATTGACGATTTGACGTATTGTAAGCAATGCAAAGTAAGTTCATGTTTGTGTTACCGTTGATCCACTTCCGCCAAAGTTGAATTTTTTAATTAAGATTTAGTTTCAAATAGAAAAATCCAAGTTATACCTAAAATTGTTCTAAAGTTTTAAACAATCTTATACAAATACGAAAGTACAAAATGTACAGGAGTTAGTTAACGAAGTGTGGCGTAATTGTAAGTTACAAGCAAAGTCCGACAAGGAACTTGATATTATTGTCTCTAAGAGAATTGAAGAAGAATTGTAAGCAGCGACTAAGAATAAATCCGATCTACTACGTTTTTATTTTCCAAGGTGAGTGATGAAACCATTTTAGGTATGAGTACTAAAAATATAATACACTACATTAGAAATATTACACTACACTAGAAATATTAGAAATCTCCAAAACCTTTCTCTTTAAATTTTGTAAAGAAAACAATAATTTAGACGTTTACTTATTAGCAGATATTATGACCTACCTCAAATTTAAGAGGTAATGTTCATTAGATCGATTTATTCCTTATGATTGACTCCATCGATTGATCACAAAAATGCAGGGTGTTAACTTTCTGTTTTTGACGGGTTCGATTCCCGGCTGTGGCTTTTAAATAATCTTTGAATGCCATTTTTAATGTGGCCTAAAAGAGTATTTCGAATACAATAAGAAACAGGATTGATAAGCAAACAAGTATTTTGAGTTGATTATCGTTTTTCTATTACAAAATGTATAGATTTTTTTTTTTCAAAAATTTAGGGAAGATCTTTTAGGCACGCTTTCTTGTAACTATAACGGTATCATACCCTTACTAACGCGTCTCAATAATCGACCCTGTATTTGATCACATAAATGTATGAAACTGCGGATTAATTTTCGCCATGTTAAATTAAATTAATAATATTAAATGTACTCACTATAGTGTGTATGTAACGACCCTTTTTGGTCACACCTTTATATGTTTGTAGCTTAATAAGAGAATCATTAGCAGTACCTAATATAGCATGTTTTAATTTTTAGGCAACGAATACCTGTAAGCCTGGAGAAAAAACACAAATTATACAGCCAGCTTCAAATACTAAAGAAAAGGAAGAAGACGACATGAAACCCGAAGTGGAATCACAACAGCAATGCGAAAACACAGAAAATTTAGATAAACAGCAGAGAGAAAAACCCTCTCAGGAAGCTATGAAAAATAAGATTGCTCTACTCGAGAAAAATCTGAATGCTTTGTATTCTGCCAGAGATACAATGCCAAGCCGTGTTGAAGTTGATATACAGGTCATTAAGTTGCGCGAAGATTTAAAAGCAGCGAAACAGTCTTTAAACAGGAAGATTCAAAACGCAGTTGCCCAGAAGAAACACAGAGATGGTATGAAAAGAAAGTTAGAATATATTTGTCATGAATATCCCTGAGGGATTCAGTGGGACGTCCTAGCTTAGAAAACGATCAACCATTACTATTGAAAACAATTGCGGATATTGCTTTATTTGGGAGTGCAGCAGATTATAGAAGACGAACGGAATCTATTCGTAGTGTAAAAACTCTTGATGAACTCACACAAGAATGACGTAAAATAGGATTTGCCATTAGTCGAAGTGGTACATATCTTCGTTTGATTCCCAGAAAATCTAATTCTGCAGAGGGACAAAGGAAGACATGTATCGACAGTCCCTGTTAAGCTCACTTGGGCTCAGACTGATCACCACAAAAGCCACTTAGATAGCAATTTCGCTGAAACATCAATTATTTGGAGAACATAGCATCCATACTTGGACCAGATCAAGTATTTTTCATATCTCAAGATGATAAAGCTCGGGTCCCTATTGGTATAACTGCAGCAAATAAGCAAGCACCTCTTCTAATGCACATGAAATATAGAATCAAATTGCCCGATCACGATTGGGTAATCGCAAGTGGCATAAATTAATACCATCAGTTTATGCTGGTATCAAAATCACTTCCAGTATGCTAGGAAAACCGCAAGCCGTTGGATATTCTGGACCAACATACATCGCTATCCGAAGTGGAAAGCATAGTTCATCTTCTGCTAATACTCATGCTCAGGATTTCGAGACGCTTCTCGAACTTGAAAAGTTTCAAGCATTAGCTAAAACTGACCATGGATTGGTAAAACCAGTGGTAATCATGTCGGTTGATGGAGGGCCAGATGAAAATCCGCGTTATCAAAATGTTATAGGGTTTGCTATACAACACTTTAAGCGACATAATCTCGATGCATTGTTTTTAGCTACCAATGCTCCTGGCAGAAGTGCGTATAACAGAATAGAGCCCAGAATGGCTCCTCTTAGTTGGGAACTGGTTGGTTTGATATTGCCTCATGACCATTTTGGGTCTCATTTGGATGAACGTGGCGTTACAATTAATGAACATTTAGAAAGATCCAATTTCGAGTTTGCAGGAAATGTGTTAGCTGCAGTATGGAGTTCAATGGAAATTGATGGCTATCATGTTACGGCAAAATATGTTGGGCCGGGCGAACAAGATCTTTCTGATTTCCCAGACATTAAATGGTATTCAGAACATTTGCGTGAAAGCCAATACTTGCTTCAAATTGTAAAATGTAGAAACATAGAGTGCTGTCGTCCAAGAAGTGGCATATTTAGATTACTAGACAACAGGTTTCTTCCACCACCAGTAAAAGTAAAACAAACAGTTGATTTCTTGGTTTTGGATGATGGAGGGCAATTTCTCAATCTTCCAGTCAATTTAGCTCTATGCTTAAATGCTTCAATCAAAGACTTCCTGCAAATGCCCTACGATTATTTTTGTCCGACGATAAAATTGAAGCTATCAAGTCTAACATGCAAAACGTGTGGTCTTTATCATACTTCGGTCAAGTCACTAAATCGTTACTTCGAGAAGATCCATAAAAAAGTAAACACGCACACTGATATGAAAGTTAGGCCTATAAGAGTCGCTGATCGTCGTGCTAATGAACTGATGTGCATTATTCAAAATTTACAGCACCACGATGTTGAATGGCTCGATGAGAACGACGTAGACATTCCAAAATTGGATGAAAGTGAGCAGACAGGCAACATTGAGCAGCAAAATCCAATATTATCGAAAACTTAGAATCATGGATTTGGATGTCATGTACTGAAGACTGTTAATTGGAATTAATATGTATACCAAAAATTTAAAAGAAGTTTGTTTTGTTCGTAATATTACTTAAGATTATAATATTTGTACCTTACGCTATGTTGAATACCGTGTCAATAACGTTTGTTTAAATAATGAATATTATGTGCGTTAAAGTCCTCTATCGTAAATCTATTTTATTTCTAGTTATAACTGCTGCTCATGAATCAATAAAAAAACAGAATACATTAAAGAAAAATGCATATAAAATGTTTACACAAGAATGGAAAGGAGGGGGGGGGGGGTAAGAGCTTTGCTTACTTTTGCTGACAAGGGGGATTGGGGGGGGGAGGGTTAATAACTCTGCTTAAGTAATATGTACTTGAACAGCCCCAAAGAACGGCATAAGATTAGTTTAAATCAAATATTTAGTACTGAATTTTCACATAGGCATTCCTGTGGAAAAAGAGGAGAGAGATGAACATTTTGGGAATTTTGTACTAAGCATAACTAAAAATCAACAATAATGTTTGAAAATAAATTTTGATACCTTAATTAAACATTTTAAAGAAAGATGCGATTGTTTCAAAAATCTTAAAACACTGTAGGCATCTGTTTTAAGGGGAAATTATTTTATTATTATTATTTATTTCAAGGATAGCTACAACCAAAATAAATGAATGTGTAAACGATAGCATAATCTTAATTGGTTTAATTGGTTACCTCATGAAATAAAATATTCCCTTTCGGTACAGCCTGCAGGCATAGGTAGATTTCGAAGTAGATTAGTAGAACTCGATGGTTTGAATGTAAAGGTTTTTGGGGAAGCCACATGATTGGACCATTACGTCCTATCCACTGTTTGAACTACGCATGGTCCTGGCTCATAGCCGTCTTTTTCCGCATACGAATACCACTTCGCTGCACGTATTCCTTAACTTAGGCACAAGGTGTTCCCCACTCGCCACTTGATGCAACCACAGCTGTACTGGCTGGCTCTTTGCTGAGCAGCAGGCCTGCTTTCACATGAAAGGACACCGAACCAATTCCATTTTTATCAACTTATATTCCAACTCGCATATTTACGTCAAAATACGGAATTATATATTTTTTTAATTCCTTTTAAAAATCAAATTAAAACCCATCTTATTTGTACTGAGGTAAGTTTTTTTTCAGATGTCTTCAATTTGGACTGGTAAAAGTGAAACATTTGTTTCGTGAGATAAGGTCTAAAAAATCAACTTAACGAATAAAATTAAACTGTAGTCAATATTTATTTACTGTTTATATCTAGTAATAGCAGTGCCTTAGTAACACATGAGAAAAATGACGGTTTTCAAAACAGCCTGCACCTTTTTATGTGTGATAAATGTATAGTGTTATTTTAAAATATTACAGAAGGCTTCGTTTTACAATGATAGTTGCAGTTAAATAAAGTTGTGTTGATGTTTCATTCGCACATTTTTTTTCAAAATCTCACTTGAAACATCATCTCAACATCCCATCTGCAACATTGTCTGAACTTCCCGTCCGCAACTTTGTATCAAGTTCACAGGGGTCTCCAAACTTTATGGCCTAATGACCACACTGATTCCTCCACTATGCCCCAAGGGACAAGACACCAATATACTGTAACACCATGACTGCCGCATACTGCATGTCTGGCGGGATTGGGGATGCCACGTGCCGGTGTTGGCCCTGGGCCGTTTTGGAGAACCCTGTTATATCACATCTTGACCTCGCCATTTAGAATTTTGAAAGTTTTATATTTCAACAAGGTTACTAGAACTTTCCTTAAAATAAAGTTGTATAAACTACAAACTTGTATTCTACATAACATATTGAAGATATGCCATTCCTGGTTTATGCTGGATGCCTGTTGAAGGGAGCAAGCTGATTCCAGTTCCAGAAACATTGCAACTGTTTCGTCGTAGAACGCTTGCTGTGGTCGTCTCGTGTTGGCGTGGAAGTTTCATCTAGATTATTGTTATCTGTTAAGTTTTATCACTGGGTTCATATGTGCATCACTGTGTTGTACACAGTGGTTTTATTTTATGTATTTATCTGTTCTAGTTGCAACTGACTCATCGTCGTCAGCATACAGTCTTTGACTGTGCTGTCAAATTTTCGTTACTAAATTTCTTACATGGAATTTTTTTTAGTGTCTTAGCATGTAAAATTTGACGTCAGCTGATAGTGTCTTGTTTCCCATGAGTTTATGTATTCATCTTTGCTGTTTATTCCTAATGTTTCTTGTATGTACCAATGTAAACCAACATTGGCTATGTCTATGTTTTTGTGTTAAGTCAGTCTTTCCCGTTGCAATAATCCTTCAAAGAATGTACAACGTACGTATAAAATTATCATTAGAAACATTTATAAAAATTTGGCGAAAAAATTGTTTAACATTGGATAAACTTTCAACTCGCGAGTTTTCAGAAGGTTTATATTTGGACTTTTAGCAACTTTGCTAATATTTTTCGTATGTTACTCAACGTTGTAGCAATGTTGAAATTATTTCTGGTAATTTAGATGAAGCTTGCTGCAATGTTTCAAAATTACATAGTATAGTTTAAAAAATTAGCATTGAAATAAAGCAAAAAAAAAAAAAAAGTGGGTAGTCCAAGGCTGGCGACGAGACTCACGTAGCAGTAGCTGCGGATGTGCTGCTTGGCGCGCTTCACCGCGGGGTACTCGGTGAGGCTTGGCAGGTGGCGCAGCAGGAAGGGGAAGCAGTTGGCGACCCCCCCGGTGGAGTCCAGCACAGAAGTGGTGGCCCTCACCACGGCCATGAGCTCGCGCATGCGCGGGTCCAGGCGGTCGAAGCGGCGCGCCGCCAGCAGCTGCAGGATGATGTTGACCCCCGAGGCGCTGACCAGGTCGTGCACGGGCACGGGGCGGCGCCAGGCGTCGCCCGCGAGGCGCCGGGCGTCCCTCATGAGCGCCACGGCCTCCTCCGTGACGCAGCGCTCCATGGCGTGGCGGCCCATGCCCAGCTCGCGCAGGTGCCTCAGCGCGAAGCGGCGGTGCTCCTGCCACTGGCGGCCCTCCAGGAACACTATCCCTGCAGCCACGCCCCTGCTGTACTGTACTGCACTGTACTGCACTGTGTTCATACTGTTAGAAGAGCTTTCTTACTGATGTCAACTATTGTTATGCCATGACTTGATGTAAGTTTTTGGACATACGCCATTGCTAAGAACTTTTTCTGTTCAAGAAAAACTAATAAATAAAATAAATAAATAAAAATACCCAAATAAGACAAAAAAAAACACACACAAAATTAAGCAAACGATTGCTGTTGTCAACAAGGATATGAACACCACAAAATATTCCGTGCCAGTCTTACAACATATATCAACGATTCAAATCTGCAGAGACCAATTTCTTAAACTATTGAGCACTCTGATCACAATATATTCGAACATTATTTTTTAAAATAAACGTTGTTCATTATAATCACGGTAAATAGTGACATTTCAACCAGTTCATGCAATGTCAGGCGTATAGACCGCGTGTCTCCGAAACATGAGGCCTTCGTCGATACTCGGCATGTTTTTTTTTTTTTTTTTTTTTTTTTAAGCAAGCGATGATTGACAAGCATACAAACGAAACAACTCCGAAACATGGCACCTTCTTTTTCGTTACTTGTCATACCTTTCAAACAAGCCACGACATAATTCCAGCACACAAGAATAGAGTCTCTCCAAACTGCCAGATTTGAGGTATGAAGATCACTTATTACAAGCATATTGACCATCTAACTAAGATGTTTTATGCTTAACATAGAACCAAGTATACCTGAAATATGTTTTATGCTTACTGTAAGACTCACAGATGCTAAACCATTGAATAATTAGTCCTGAATTCACAACTGACTTCGCACATTAAACGAAAATGACATACATTTGAATACACATTCAACTCAGTAGGATACAACAGGATACGATTAGGAGGATACAATCGGTAGGTAAGATTGGTAGTATGACCGGCAGGATATGATATAATACAGTTGCATACGGTAAAATACAATCGGTAGGATAAGATAGGTAGAATACGATCGGCATAAAATGATACGATATGGCAGGATATGATACGATATATGGTAGAATACGTTTGGCAGGATACAATAGGTTGTGATTGGCATGATATATTAGGTTTTGGCACTATCATTGTTTTTTTAGAAATTGACTTTTGTAACATCGATTTTGTTATACATTTGATATATGTTATCTTGAAGAACCAGGTATGCTACTAATTCACATATTCCATGGAGATTGAAACATCAAAAACCTTAATGTTGATAGGTTGGAATGCTATTAAATACAATTTATCATTATATTATCTTAGAAAGTTGTATTATGTTTTCTAAAATATATACACCAGAAAAAAAAAGCAAATTAATTTTTTTATTCCATGAATCTCGCTTCTTTCAGGACCTCAAGTATGGAGGATATGTCATCTGACCAAGAATAGTCTCCTGCACGTAGAGAAGTAATCAAATATCTTAGTCTATAAACAATCCCTTTGGATCGTCCCTCCATTTATAATATGCCTCTCCTGTTGTTGCTTCCATCTTCTTTATACCTTTACTGCCAATATTCAGGAATTATCTTACAGTCTTCTGTTGTATCGCCAGCTTCACAGTCACAATCATCATCTTCATCGTAGCTACCAGCATCATTACCATGAGCATGATCATTTCGATTTATTTTATCATTTAGTATCCACATTTTTGGTCTTAAAATATCATCACAGTCTTCTGTTTTGCCAGTTTCAAATTCTTCTATAGTGTCCTCATTTTCTGTAATGCCTTTGTTGTCATGATTTCCAGTATTATTATTTGATCATTCAAATTAAGTAACAGAAAACCGATCAGTGAATTCTTCAGAAAGGTCAATACCTTCAAATCTCATTTTAGGAAACTCGTGAACGTTTTCTTAGTATAGTACAATATCTTGTTTCCATTTTCTCGATTCTGAAATCTCATTAAATTTCAATGTAGGAGATGCAGTTGTCCCAGTGTGTTGATATATACCAACTCAACTTACATTCGACCCAAACACTGACTTTCTGAGCAGACAAAAAAAATATACCTACGCAAGTATTGGTATTTTTTTTTATTATCACTTTATCCAAACTGAAGGCTGTTTTTGCCACTACTTAGCATTTTATACAAAGGGCTCCTTTCTCATGACATCGAGTATTGTTGGTTTTAATAAACAAAATGTCACAGTACGGATACATATATGGTGTCGAAGACACTTCTGGGGCATTTGGAGCCACGTTGACTGTTCTTGATATCATTATAGTCTTCTTCCATTATATATAACCTAGGTAGGACACTCACGAAAAATTTCGTCAATATTGTAGCTCTTATATGTGTGAAATTAAATATTTCGTCAGCATGAGTTCATTTATTTCATACAAGATACATGTTGCAAATAGTTCCGATTCTTTCAAATAGATGACACCACTTTTTGTATTTAAATAAATATTTATTTTTATTTTTATATCGGTTGCAGGAAGCTCTTTCGTGACCGCAAGAGGAGAACTTTGTGTAACCCCTCTTCCTCCTTAATTGGAAGAGGAGTTGCGTCCCTGACTCACTCTGGGCGCGAAGGGAAAATATAAATATTAAAACCAGGCATAAAAAGCTACACAATATAAATTCCACACACCACTGCCCAGGGGTCAGGCCAAAAACTTCAAAGGATATATTAGCAGAGTAACCATTAAACAAACACGAGGCAAGACTTTGGACATATATTATTAAAAAATAGAAATTTGCAAAAATAGTATTTACTATACATAACCATACAAGCTTAGTTACAAAGGGTGACGTTAATAATGGTAGCATCTTATCCCCATTTGCAATACTAACAATAACCTTTAAAACAAATCGTAAAAACATAAATACTGGTAACAACAAATATAAAAATATATAAGGGCGTGAGGCGTGGCCACTATAAAATATCAAAATTAGCTAACTGCCCTAACACCAAAAAAAATCTAACTAGGCTAATCAATACAAATATATAAAAATTCTACAATAATAATCCTGAAGTACAACACAAATTAATTAAATATAGTTCTTAAATCTCAATCAACGGTTTTGTCTTTCTTCAAATGTTCGTTGCTAAAGAGTTGCCAAAAACAAAGTTAATATCCTAGGCGTGCGCTGGCTTCCTGACCTTCCTCACCAACTCCAGAGTCTAATGCCACGCCGGGCCGTAGGTACGAATTCACAAAAGGCTTCTTTACTAACTTGCCAATGATTCCATTAAAACGTAGAATGGCCGCACCAACCAAAATCAGGCGGCGCATGTAGTCCAATACCGATCGCATACATTTACAATGACGTCGTCCCAAGTGCTCCTCCGGCTCGCTGAGGCCATTATTGCCCGTCGCTGCTTCAGGCTTGCGTGTGCGCCGGCGCCCGTGCGCAAAAGTGTAACAGGTTTTGTTTATGTAATTATGTAAGGGTGTGAATATCTATTTGTCTTGTTGTGTTGATATTGTGTTGAGTTCAAAACGGATAAAATGTGTTTCCCGGGCGACTGAGTCGCGTCTCCCCGCCTGTGACCATGTGGCTCCACGCACTCGCACACGAAGGAAAGAGGGGAGATTCATGTGCACGCGGCAAGGGGGGAGGCCGCTGAGACGTCGCGGAGCGTGGGTGGAGTCAGTCGCCGAAGTGGCATGAGAGAGCGCGGTCGCGAAGGTCACGTCACCGTCAGTCGTTCGCGTCGTCAGTTACGTCACCGTCAATCACGTCACCGGGAGTCACGTCACCGTCGTTCGCGTCGGCAGTTACGTCAGTCTTTCATGTCATCGTCAATCGCGTCACTGCCAGTCACGTCACCGTCATCCACGCCACTGTCAGTCGCGTCACTGTCGTGTCACCGCCAGTCAGGTCACTGGTAGTGTCGTGTCGCGCTCAAGGTGCGTGGAGCCGGGCCTCGCCCTGATGGACTGTCACAGAGGGGAGCCGTGACAGCCCATGTACAGTGTGACGTGTGCATTAAACACACCTTAACGTCAAAACTCTTTTATTCCACCTAAGTTAGGGTAGTTCCCTTGCCACGTGGCACGTACCCTCTCTACCGGAGCAGCTGGGCAGCGACTCCGAACCACGGGAACGGCCCTAACGTCGTCAAAATGGCGCCCAACTAGTGTGGCTGACCATGAGCTTTTACATAGAAACGGACATGAAAAGTGCGGATTTTCAAAACTTTCGGGAGCCGCGAGAATGCTGCAGGGAGTCGAGCGTGGACAAGAGCGGCGCGGGAGCGGAAGCCGACGCGCCAAAATGGTGTGAGATTGCGCCGTCAAGCGATAAGAGCGCGTCACACAGGTATCGGGTTTCATTCGGCCGCGCGAGTGAGTTCGCTCTTCCCCCTTTTCCCCTTCAAAAGATCGCGCCGGATGAGCGCAGGCGAATTGCGCCCTTCGGGTCGAGCGGGAGCCGAGTCCAGCCGAGCGACGACGAGTACAGCCGAGTCGGACCATTCAAGATCACCGCGCCGCCGGGTCAACTTCCGCGGGACGAAGAGCGTGCGGAAACGGGACCTCCGTCAGTGGAGGGGGGGAGGCGGGCCATGCCTGTCTGTTCCCCGCCACTTGACGTCCCGGTCCGCCGCACGGGCCGGTCAGCCGCGCATGTCGCGGAATGCTACACACCTGTGCGCGTGAATATGGACGGGGTCTGCCAGGTGTGTCATAAGCCACACGGAGAGGGCAGCTTGCGAGGGGAGGGCGCTACACTATGGTGCTCATGTACCCCTAAGGAAAAGACTGTAAAAAAGGAAATATATAACCATGGCACAGAGCGGGCCGTGATAAGGGAGCGCGTGACGTGCGCGATGGTAGGCTGTCCCGGGCGACCAGGCGAGACGGCGCAGTGCTATGTGTGCGGCACTGTCAGACACCGGATTTGCACGACTGCACGCGAATTCGCTAATTTCAGGGACGGACTATTTCTATGCGCAGCCTGTAACGACGGTGTGCGGCGCCATGGGGAGGCACAACCGGAACCGGTACCGCGAAATGCAAGCGTGGCGGTGTCACTACCTGTATTCACGGGGCGAGCACATGAAGATCCGCATGCATTTCTGCAAGCATGCTGGGACAGACTATCAAGACACGCGGTGCCCGAGGACGAGTTCACGGACAGAGTTAGTGAACAGCTCCGGGACAGTGCCCAAGCCTGGTGGGCGATGGCAGGCGAATACCGGATGTCTTGGACCGAATTCGTTACCCGGTTCGAATCCCGTTTTGATGACGCGCGTTCCCGTGCCAGCTGTCGGTACCAGCTGTACTGTCAAACACAGCGGGCCGGGGAAAGCGTGGAAGGCTTTATTTATCAAAAGCTACGCCTCCACCGACGTCTGACGACAAGCGGCTCAGTCGCCGAGATACTGCCAGTGATTGTGGAGCTACTGTCACCGGAATTAAGACCTTTCATGCGTAACGCCGCGGGAAGAAGCGTGGACGATTTCCTAGCCATGGCGAGAGAAACAGAGAGAGACATCCAGGCCATACAGAGTGCAACGGAGACCATGATGCCGTGGAGGCCCAACCCCACCCCGGCGGTGCTGTCACCAGAAGATGCTGGAGCGATGGTGCGGTACACTGGCCCGCCAGCACCGCCGGACAGATCCGCCCAGTCGCCGGGGTCGCGGGGACGCAACCTTGAGCCACAGGGCCAGTCGAGGCTGACCTGGCGGCAGGCCGACCGAGGGGAGCGACGCGGAGGCCCGACAGCCCGCGAAGAGCGGCCTCCCCGCTGCAGGTACTGTCCAACAGAAATGTACCACTGGCACCGTGAATGCCCCGTCAAGGCCGCCGGAGAAGGGGGAAACGGAGGTGACACAACACCATCGGGAAACGCCTAGGTGAGGGCGATGAGACAGCTGGGCCCCGCTCTCCGAAACTCCAACCAGCCACACCGCCCCGCCCACCTGACGTCGGCGGGGGCGGTCCGCGCCGGCCCGACGGGCCGTGCCCCGAGTCTTCGGCGAGCTATGCCGCTCGCCCCACATCGTCGGCGTCCCCGCCAGCAGCTGCGGGCGCCAGTGAGCTACCGCCCCGCCCACCTGACGTCGGCGGGGGCGGTCCGCGCCGGCCCGACGGGCCGTGCCCCGAGTCATCGGCGAGCTATGCCGCTCGCCCCATGTCGTCGGCGTCCCCGCCAGCAGCTGCGGGCGCCAGTGAGCTACCGCCCCGCCCACCTGACGTCGGCGGGGGCGGTCCGCGCCGGCCCGACGGGCCGTGCCCCGAGTCTTCGGCGAGCTATGCCGCTCGCCCCACATCGTCGGCGTCCCCGCCAGCAGCTGCGGGCGCCAGTGAGCTACCGCCCCGCCCACCTGACGTCGGCGGGGGCGGTCCGCGCCGGCCCGACGGGCCGTGCCCCGAGTCATCGGCGAGCTATGCCGCTCGCCCCATGTTGTCGGCGTCCCCGCCAGCAGCTGCGGGCGCCAGTGAGCTACCGCCCCGCCCACCTGACGTCGGCGGGGGCGGTCCGCGCCGGCCCGACGGGCCGTGCCCCGAGTCTTCGGCGAGCTATGCCGCTCGCCCCACATCGTCGGCGTCCCCGCCAGCAGCTGCGGGCGCCAGTGAGCTACCGCCCCGCCCACCTGACGTCGGCGGGGGCGGTCCATGCCGGCCCGACGGGCCGTGCCCCGAGTCTTCGGCGAGCTATGCCGCTCGCCCCACATCGTCGGCATCCCCGCCAGCAGCTGCGGGCGCCAGTGAGCTACCGCCCCGCCCACCTGACGTCGGCGGGGGCGGTCCGCGCCGGCCCGACGGGCCGTGCCCCGAGTCATCGGCGAGCTATGCCGCTCGCCCCATGTTGTCGGCGTCCCCGCCAGCAGCTGCGGGCGCCAGTGAGCTACCGCCCCGCCCACCTGACGTCGGCGGGGGCGGTCCGCGCCGGCCCGACGGGCCGTGCCCCGAGTCTTCGGCGAGCTATGCCGCTCGCCCCACATCGTCGGCGTCCCCGCCAGCAGCTACGGGCGCCAGTGAGCTACCGCCCCGCCCACCTGACGTCGGCGGGGGCGGTCCGCGCCGGCCCGACGGGCCGTGCCCCGAGTCTTCGGTGAGCTCTGCCGCTCGCCCTACATCGCTGGGGGCCTCGACAGTAGATGCGGGGCTAGAGGATACGCTGTCCCGGCTCGGGCGCATGGGTCCCGAGGAAGGCAGTCTACTGCGCATACCTGTCCGGGTGGACGGCCGGGAACTGGAGGCGCTGGTGGACACCGCCGCCAGCCACAGCTATATTGCCGCTCACCTCATCGCCGGTGCTGACGTGACAGCTGAGGCTGGGACAGTCCTGCTGGCCACCAGGGGAGCTTGCGCGCCCACGTCTGGGCGCGCCCAGGTAAAAATTCACATAAGGGACCATGTTAGCCAAACGGACGCCATAGTGTTGCATGAGCTACGAGAGGAGATTATCCTGGGAGCCCCCTGGCTTGCACAGGTCGATGCCACAATCGAAGTCCGTGCCGGGCGCTTGCACCTTGGTACCCGCGGCCGTTGGACTGTCTACGGTATCCACCGGCCTATTCCATCCCCACCTCTCACAGTTGTAGGTTTGGATGAGCTGACCCACGGAGTTCCAGCCGAGCACCACGCCGACATCGATGAGGTGATAAGGGCTCATTCGCAAGTGTTTGCAGCTGCGGACCAGTTACAGAGGACTACAATTACAGAGCATAGCATACCCCTGGTGCCCCATACCCCTCCATTCCAGAAAGTGTTCGGGTTCGGACCCCGTGAACAGGATGCCATACAGGCGCAAATCGAGGAGATGCTGGCGAGTGGCGTCATAGAACCTAGTAATTCACCTTATAATAGTCGTATCGTAATGGCCACCAAGAAAGATGGAACGCTGAGATTTTGCGTAAATTTCAAAGCAATAAATCACCTCACCATTCCGGCACCACCACCATTAATCAACATCACGGATGCCCTCGCTGGCTTGGGGAAAGCCACCATCTTTTCAAAGCTTGACCTCAAGTCGGGGTACTGGCAAGTGCCAGTATGCCCCGCCGACCGCCCCAAAACAGCCTTTACCGCCCCAGACGGCAGGCGCTTCCAGTTCTGTGCGATGCCGTTCGGCCTGATGGATGCTCCTGCGACCTTCCAGACCATGATGGTCCGTGTCCTGGATGGCTACATCGGCAAGTTTGCCCAAGCCTACCTGGACGATGTGATCATCTGGTCATGTTCGTGGGAGGAACACGCACACCATCTGGCCTTGGTGTTTGAGCGGCTCGCCAGGCACGGGCTGACGTGCGCCCCGAGGAAGTGCCACATTGGGGCGGAGGAGATCGAGTTTCTGGGCCATATTGTGGACGCAGAGGGATGCCGCCCGCTGCCCAAACAGCTGTCCATTATTGAGGGCAAGCAGGCACCCAAGACACGGAAGCAGCTCCAGAAACTCATGGGGCTGTTGAATTGGTTGAGGTCATTTGTTCCCCACTTCGCCTCGATTACCGCGCCAATGACCGACCTGCTTTCACTTAAGCACAAATTCCGGTGGACCCAGGCCGCCGACCAGGCCCTGGGCGAGGTAAAACAACAGCTCCGCAACTGCCACACCCTGTCGCGGCTGGTGCCGGACGAACCACTGTTCGTGCAGACCGATGCCAGCCAGGAAGGCATGGGGGTGGTGCTGTACCAGCTGGACGGCCAAGGCCAGAGACGTATCGTCGAGTACGCGAGTGCCAAGTTTGGCCCAGCAGAAAGACGATACCATGTCAATGAGCAAGAGTGCCTCGCTGTGGTGTGGGCACTAAAAAGATACCGACACTACCTCGAGGGGCGCCCCTTCATTCTCCGCACGGACAGCCAGTGCCTCAAATGGCTGGATTCCGTGCAGGAGGGCAAGTCAAAGTTTACCCGGTGGGCCCTTCTCCTCCAAAGCTTCCACTTCACGGTGGAACATGTACCCGGCCGGGAAAATGAGCTCGCTGACGAGCTTTCCCGGCACCCGGACCCCAGAACCATAGTCTACGATGACCAGGGGTGGGACAACCTCCTACCCCCGGTTCCGATTACCAACTATTCGGACCCGGCCCCCAACGATGCCTTACTGTACATGCTGCCTGGGCCCAGCACACCAGAGCCGGCCATCCAATTCGCCACCATGGCAGAGCTGGTGACTCACGTGCGTGACGCCCAGCAGGACGACCCACAAACACGAGCCCGACTGGCCGAGTGTGGCGACCAAGCATTTCCCTATCAGCGTAGTCTCGATGGCATGCTTCAGACCCGTGGTGCTCGCAGAGGAAGCCGCTGGAGTATTCATGCACCCCCTGCTGCACGGCCAGCCATCCTACTGTTCTTCCACAGTCATGAGCTGGCGGGGCACCCTGGGGCTGAACAGACCCTGCGAGAAATCCGCAGGACGTTCCACTGGCCGGAGGTCACGGCCGACGTTAAGCAGTTCGTGCGTGAGTGCCAACGCTGCCAACAGTGTAAGGCGCGTCGACCTGATGGCGTGGAGCAACAGGTTCCCCGACGCCCTGACCACCCATTCCACGAGGTGGCTCTTGACATTATGGGCCCCTACCCACGCACCTCCCGGGGAAAGCGGTTCATCATTGTAGTCACTGATGTGTTTACGCGATGGACCGAGGCGTTTGCTGTCGCCAATGTCAAGGCGGGAACAATCATCGCCCTACTGGACCAAGAGGTGTTCCCACGGTATGGGTATCCGAGAGTGCTGCTCACGGATAATGGAGTCCAATTTACGGGTCACAGCTGGCGGAAGGCATGTGGGCGGTGGGGGGTCCATCATCACACCACCCCTACCTATCATCCCAGATCAAATCCCACTGAACGCCGCAACCAAGACATTAAGACCCAGCTCCGTATCCGCCTTGATGAGGACCACACTAAGTGGGACATTCACCTCCCCACCCTCTTGTACTGCCTCCGCCGGCGCACGAACGAGGTAACGGGATATTCTCCAGCTGAGCTGCTCCATGGTCACAACTTAGCATTGCCAGCCGAACTGGGCGTCATTCACACAGAAGAACCTTTCCCGGTAGAGGACCTACGGGCTGGGGCACGCAGGCATCAGGCCCAGTTTTTGGATCATCGAACACCCCAGTCCCTAAATCCACCCCCGCAGATCATTCCAGGACAGTTTGTGCATGTAAGGCTCCAGCATCTGTCAGCCAAGGGCCGTGGGTTTTGCGCGGGCCTCGCGCCCAAGTGGTCCGAGCCCAGGGAGGTGGTGGCTCGCTTGGGGATGACCACTTACCTGGTGCGGCAGCCGAATGGCCGAATGGCCAAAATACACCGTGATGCCTTGCGGCTAGCCACGGTCCCGATGCCGCAGCAGCCATCAACCGTAGGAGCCGCAGATAGTTTTACAGACCAGGACTGCCCCAGGGACCAACCAGAGACACCACGAGGAGGCCATTGTGCCAATTCTGACCCGATGCCCCTAGACACCGACCCTGGAAGAAACCACTGCAGTAGGGAAGGAAGGAGATCGGACTCACCTTTGGTGCCGACGAACTTCGGTGACGAAATGGTCACTGGCAATACCAACCCAGCAGGTTGCGAGAATTCTTTAAATCCCAAAGCTCCAGTATTTTCCCGAGAAGCTACGCCCACCCAACAAGCATATGGGTATGAGCCCAACGGTTTCACCATGGACCACCTGGATGAGCTTGCTGACAGGCTGGACTCCAGGGATGCCCAAAACTCCGTCTTTAACACATCCCTTACCCCAATCCCTGATGAAGAGGACCCTGAGTTACCAACCATTGACACCATCCCTAAAATAGTATTCCCCGAGGAAGTAATGGAAGGGTTAAACGGGGATGAGTACCACTACCACATAGGTTATCCACCTGAAGGGCCCTGTGGTCCCGAGGAAGGGGTCATCATTGAACTCCTTGATGAGGTGAAGGAAGGGGACAGATCCCCACCTATGCACCCAGACACTGCACCGAATCCCCAGGTTCCGGAAATAGCCCGCCATTCCACTCGTCAGCGCAGGCCTCCCTCCTACCTGCTAGACTATTGGCCATGGGTACTCACCCAGCAGGTTACTCCTACTTCCGCCCATGGGATGCCAATATGAACGCCCGAGTGCCGAGTGTTAATGGTGAAGTGCGTGTGATCGTAGCATCAGCGGGCAAAATGACCTCGGGGAGGGGGGAGCATTTGACGTCGTCCCAAGTGCTCCTCCGGCTCGCTGAGGCCATTATTGCCCGTCGCTGCTTCAGGCTTGCGTGTGCGCCGGCGCCCGTGCGCAAAAGTGTAACAGGTTTTGTTTATGTAATTATGTAAGGGTGTGAATATCTATTTGTCTTGTTGTGTTGATATTGTGTTGAGTTCAAAACGGATAAAATGTGTTTCCCGGGCGACTGAGTCGCGTCTCCCCGCCTGTGACCATGTGGCTCCACGCACTCGCACACGAAGGAAAGAGGGGAGATTCATGTGCACGCGGCAAGGGGGGAGGCCGCTGAGACGTCGCGGAGCGTGGGTGGAGTCAGTCGCCGAAGTGGCATGAGAGAGCGCGGTCGCGAAGGTCACGTCACCGTCAGTCGTTCGCGTCGTCAGTTACGTCACCGTCAATCACGTCACCGGGAGTCACGTCACCGTCGTTCGCGTCGGCAGTTACGTCAGTCTTTCATGTCATCGTCAATCGCGTCACTGCCAGTCACGTCACCGTCATCCACGCCACTGTCAGTCGCGTCACTGTCGTGTCACCGCCAGTCAGGTCACTGGTAGTGTCGTGTCGCGCTCAAGGTGCGTGGAGCCGGGCCTCGCCCTGATGGACTGTCACAGAGGGGAGCCGTGACAGCCCATGTACAGTGTGACGTGTGCATTAAACACACCTTAACGTCAAAACTCTTTTATTCCACCTAAGTTAGGGTAGTTCCCTTGCCACGTGGCACGTACCCTCTCTACCGGAGCAGCTGGGCAGCGACTCCGAACCACGGGAACGGCCCTAACGTCGTCAACATAATACTGCACAAGCTGGTTATATTAGCTAAATCCAACTTTAAGTATGCAAATTCCGAAGACAAAGTCTCAAAAACAAATTGCATAATGTTCGTTTCTTCCAAACTTATACTTTTATTACAATTACAGGCAAACGGGCGACCTTTTTTAAAAAATCCCACATTGGAACAACGTGTGAAACAAATGGGCCTCTTCGCCAAACAGGCTAATTAAAGTTCCGTCCAACTAAAATTTAGTATGAGGAAATACACAGTTCACTAGGTTTGCCAAAAACCAATGCAGCACCACGAGGGTAAAAATCTAAATCGCGGCCTCTCTTTACCTTGATAAGTCCAGTATCACATGGCAAACCATGGCCCTGTCCCCCAGCGTGGAGCCTCCATCCCCATACTCTTCGTCGCCCGTTGCCGTCGGGCACACCAGTCCGCGCCGTCACATAGCTCTCTCCTCGACGGTCGCTGGCCACACACCCCTCGCGGCCCAGCTGATTTCCACTCTCGACCAGCCGAAAGTCTGACGTCATCAGCCAACCGCCGGGCGCTCGCCAAGTGGTAATTACGTGAAACACAATCGATATTCTTAAGCTTATAATCCATAGCTACCAAAAGGCGTATAACTAAATAACAGAAACAAATATAATTAAAAAAAATTACAGATAAATTAACAATAATTAAAAAAGGCATAAAAATACGTAAAATACAAAAACCATATAAAATTTAGAGACCAGCAACAAAATAAATTACAAGTAAAAATGTGGCCCTGCCGGCCACAACCTCCGCCTTGAACAAAAAAAAATATTTAAACAGCAAAGAACATCTTAAAAATAAACACAACTACAATTATAAAAAAAAAAAAAAAAAAAAACACCAGAGTAAGTTCCAAATAAAATAAAAAATTTTTAGCCATGTTTCCCCCAAAGAGGGTCATCCACATTCATTTTAGGAACTCCGCCTTACAAACATTTTCAAATGACTAACATGGGCCTTTTTTACCTTATTATTCCTTTCAACTTCTTCCAACAAAACAGGCCGGCAGGGCCACATTTTTACTTGTAATTTATTTTGTTGCTGGTCTCTAAATTTTATATGGTTTTTGTATTTTACGTATTTTTATGCCTTTTTTAATTATTGTTAATTTATCTGTAAATTTTTTTAATTATATTTGTTTCTGTTATTTAGTTATACGCCTTTTGGTAGCTATGGATTATAAGCTTAAGAATATCGATTGTGTTTCACGTAATTACCACTTGGCGAGCGCCCGGCGGTTGGCTGATGACGTCAGACTTTCGGCTGGTCGAGAGTGGAAATCAGCTGGGCCGCGAGGGGTGTGTGGCCAGCGACCGTCGAGGAGAGAGCTATGTGACGGCGCGGACTGGTGTGCCCGACGGCAACGGGCGACGAAGAGTATGGGGATGGAGGCTCCACGCTGGGGGACAGGGCCATGGTTTGCCCTGTGATACTGGACTTATCAAGGTAAAGAGAGGCCCCGATTTAGATTTTTACCCTCGTGGTGCTGCATTGGTTTTTTGGCAAACCTAGTGAACTGTGTATTTCCTCATACTAAATTTTAGTTGGACGGAACTTTAATTAGCCTGTTTGGCGAAGAGGCCCATTTGTTTCACACGTTGTTCCAATGTGGGATTTTTTAAAAAAGGTCGCCCGTTTGCCTGTAATTGTAATAAAAGTATAAGTTTGGAAGAAACGAACATTATGCAATTTGTTTTTGAGACTTTGTCTTCGGAATTTGCATACTTAAAGTTGGATTTAGCTAATATAACCAGCTTGTGCAGTATTATGTAAATGTATGCGATCGGTATTGGACTACATGCGCCGCCTGATTTTGGTTGGTGCGGCCATTCTACGTTTTAATGGAATCATTGGCAAGTTAGTAAAGAAGCCTTTTGTGAATTCGTACCTACGGCCCGGCGTGGCATTAGACTCTGGAGTTGGTGAGGAAGGTCAGGAAGCCAGCGCACGCCTAGGATATTAACATTGTTTTTGGCAACTCTTTAGCAACGAACATTTGAAGAAAGACAAAACCGTTGATTGAGATTTAAGAACTATATTTAATTAATTTGTGTTGTACTTCAGGATTATTATTGTAGAATTTTTATATATTTGTATTGATTAGCCTAGTTAGATTTTTTTTGGTGTTAGGGCAGTTAGCTAATTTTGATATTTTATAGTGGCCACGCCTCACGCCCTTATATATTTTTATATTTGTTGTTACCAGTATTTATGTTTTTACGATTTGTTTTAAAGGTTATTGTTAGTATTGCAAATGGGGATAAGATGCTACCATTATTAACGTCACCCTTTGTAACTAAGCTTGTATGGTTATGTATAGTAAATACTATTTTTGCAAATTTCTATTTTTTAATAATATATGTCCAAAGTCTTGCCTCGTGTTTGTTTAATGGTTACTCTGCTAATATATCCTTTGAAGTTTTTGGCCTGACCCCTGGGCAGTGGTGTGTGGAATTTATATTGTGTAGCTTTTTATGCCTGGTTTTAATATTTATATTTTCCCTTCGCGCCCAGAGTGAGTCAGGGACGCAACTCCTCTTCCAATTAAGGAGGAAGAGGGGTTACATTTGATAGACCTCAAAGGGAAGTGAAATTGTCTGGAATGATAGTATTTCTCAGTTGTTTTAAGGCAAAGTAATCGACTGGCTAATGAATCTTTTTGTTAATTCCTACATAATAAAATATTTTAAGTACTGATTTGGTAAAAGGAACTCAAAAACCAAACTGATATCTCTCATTAGTAGTATATAAATGAATGTCCGGCCACTGGGTCCAAGGTGTGGATTGTGGATGGTTGGTGTCATATTGTATTGTAACATCATGGTGGCCAACTTGAATGACCTTGACTCCGGCAGCAATTTTGGATCCACAATTTTTTCTCGCAATTTTGAATTATAATGGCATTGTTGCACTTTTCATTATGCCCGCCATTTTGAATTTCCACCATATTGGAATCGGTTGACATTGCAACTTTCGTTACGGCCACCATCTTGGTTAGCATAACCGTTGCAATTTTCTTTATGGCTGTCATCTTGAAAATCTGTATTATTTATGCCAAAAAATCAGGAAAAATTTAATAAATATAAAAAGTAAATTAATAGAATTTTCTTTAAAAGTTCTATTGCCTAACTTTTAAAACTTTTACACCACCATTGCATTTATAGTTATGGCCGCCATCTTGAAAATCCACATTTTTCATCAGAAAAAAGGATTTTCTTATATTCTTACAAAATACTTATTACAATTTTAATGAAAATGCACCTATGTCATGGAATCCTCTGTTCGAACCCGGCGAGGTCATCCGATTAAAAATGGCGATGGATCCTTCCTCCACAGAAGCCACCAGTAGACTGACTTCCCACCACTAATGCCAAGGCAAATATTACATCAGCCAGTATGACATTATAGCGGCCATTTTTATTTGGCTGCTGGAGGCTGCCATATTGGATCCGACATATTGTTTTTGTCTGCTAGAGTGTGCTGCTGCCTTTTTAGTTTAATTATTACATCCTAGAGTTCAGTAATTATTTATTAACAGTCAACTAACATGATATCCACCATATTTACGGCCATATTGGCCACCATCTTGAAAAATATGTGATTTGTAAGCTAAATAAAAGTGGGAAAAATTTCAAAAGTTTAAAAAACACTTGTTAAATTAATGATTTATTCAATCGATTACACTCCTTGTTTATATCCTTGACTGATGCAAAAAAATATTATTTAGTTAAAATTGCTAAAAAAAAAAAGACAGGTTCGAGAAATAAAACATCAAATTTACAAAATTAATTACATAATTTCTTCTCTACTACAAACACAAAAACTAGAAAATTATTATTATTTCTCGACTTCTAAATCGGCTACAAACGAATTAAAGTGAGTTGGAAATCCCCACCATGTGACGTAATATCGTCCATTTCTTTGCTTGAGAAATATGTACCAAATATGTATCAGGACGCATCTCGGCTGAATCTCTTCGGCATTGAAAACACCACGAATAGGTTTGTGCTCCAGATCTTCGAGATAATAGGTCTTATTCTCCGATTCGCGAACATGGGTCACACGAAAAAGTTCGGGACACCAATTCGCAATGAAACCTTTCTCTAATACGCCTTTCTGCACAATGTCAACAAAGTAAGCTTTAAGCTTTCGTGGATCTTTCTTCTTCGTGTTGGAAATTACTGTTCGAAGCAAGAGATAAACCTTCACGTCTTTAGGCTTAATTTTCATGGTAGAATGCACTGTGAAATTGGATTCGCTTATTAGTATCAGCAAGATATCCAGCCACTTGTAATTTCCATTTGCCATGAACTGTCGCCACATCTTAATGCGCAAAGTTATGTTAAAACTTTCGACAACGAAGGCTTCGACATTACTAAATGTAGATTAGTGTTTGATGCCAAACTTCTTCATCAAAACCTTGAAGGTCGCATTGTAGCATTCATTGCCGAGATCCGTTTGCAGGTGCGACAGTACACATCCATAAAGCAAAATGACTCTCGGGGCTTTGGTTATGTCGATTGCATTCTTCGATTTGAAAGGTCTGCCCCACACCAACTTGCTATACACATTGATTACCGCCAACATGTACTTGAAACCTTTATTCATTCGGGAATATCGTATCATCTCAACAAGGTTCACCTGGAATAAATCATTAAGTCTACACATTACGACTTTGCACCAAAGGTATTTTTGTCTTGCAGGAGCGTGAAGTTCGCGAGTGATTCCGCTTCCATTAATTGTATATAGTCGGTTTCCTTCCGTTCTTCGAGTATGGAGACAACTTCGTTGATGTGCGAATAGTTTTCTGCATTAAGAGAAGGATGTTCGTTTGGGTCGTCCCAAAACACGTAATTAAAGTTCTGACCACTTTCTAGCTTTTTCAGAACCTTCACCCTTTACTCCTACGTCACTGAAGATATTGGTGAGAATGTCGATTTTTCATTATTATCGCCTTTATATATGCCACTCTCTGGATCGTTATTGCGACAATGCGCATGAGTTAGTTTTATAAGATTCTTTTACTCTTGCAAATATTCAAGGGAATAGCTTTTAAGTTCCCTGCGAAACATCAGTTCGTACAGACATGGAGTCCCGTGTGTTTTGTACTCTTCCACATGTATGATATTTTCTGGTAAGAAGTCTATTTCTTTAGCACCGAGGAACCACCAATTATGTTTTCTGTTCACTCTGTAAGTCGTGTCATTATTCCGACTCGTGAAAGATCTCAGGTATGGCCGGACCATTGCATTGATTTGATGTCCGCGTTTCCATAAATTTTTCTTGTGCATAGACTCTGTACTCGTAAAGTCCTCTTTTTCTGGAGCTGGTTGATATTTTTTCTTCTTTGCATTAGCATCTCGTGATCAAATTCTGTCTTCATGTTGATGGTTGGTTCTTCGTTATTTTTAAGTCCATGGAGACAACTAGTGATTGGTTTAAATATCTCTTCTTTTTGCATTTAATGTGCAAGTCTGGCATTTATAGCAAGTACAGGCTGTTTATCACGATGAAGGTCACTGGCCAAGTCCGACCTTGTACTGGCGGAAAATAAATTGCAATACTTCCATTTGTACTTTTTATTCGTTAGCAGAAACATCTTACAAGGGTTCAGCATGATATGTTTTCAATGCCAAGTGAGTTAGTGATGCACTCAGGTTACTTTGAAAAACACTCAAATTGTCACTTCTCTGTGCATTCGAAACTTCTATTATGTCGAGAATTCGAGGATCCATAGCTTCCACGCGCTGGTCGATTGCTAGCAAGTACTCTAGTAATGCGTTTTTCACACATTCTACTTTTTAATCCAGTAGCGAAATATATTTCCAGATATCGGTGTCGTTAGACTCGAGAATAGTATGTAGTTCGGTAATGTGACTGCTACGAAAGAATTTTGAAATACTATGACTCATGTTTCACGATATAATGAAGGTAACTTTGTCTATACTTGCCTTTATATAAAGGCCAATCTTTGTCTGTAACTAAGAATATATGCTCGTTTTTCCAGCACAAGGAGCACATATCTTTGAATTCCTGAAACTTCATGTCGATTTTTATATTATCGTCATTAACATGATGCAAATTAAGTACATCCTTACGATAAAGTACTGTGAGTTCGCGTTGCCTCGTAACAAATGTTTTGGAATTCAACGTACGTCTGAAACAAGTAAACACAGTCTGCCAATGGAAAAGTACTCTTTAATTATGCTTTGCTTCTTGAAAACGAAATCGTCTAAAACGAATTTGGAATTGGATTTTGCTTCACTAGGAGGCAGCACATCTGTATTATCATTAAATGGAAAATACTTCAGGCCTTCCACCGATTGTAGAATCGTGGCTAGGCGCTGGTACTTTGACTGCTGCAATGTCTTTGAATAGAGGTACACATTTCCGAACGTAAGACCATTTGGTTCTTCCAGAAAACTGAGTAGAACGCAAGTTTTGCTGCAGTTGGACGGGCATGCCATAATGCATCGTATGGTAGAAGGCAACAGTAAGCCATGTAACGATTCGCGTGCACTGAATATATCGTCTTGCATAATGCTCACGGGCAAACACACATATTGCTTAACGACTTACATTGTATTGGTGAAATTGTATAGAAATAAACACTTTTATACTTCCGGATCAGTTGTGCGCAATGACTCGAAGAGCTAAGGACAAAAAACACATCTGTGCGGGACTCGTAATCTCGCTGATAAACAATCTGCTTTTCGAGCTACACATTCCAGGGTATGGGTTCTGTGGTCCAGGAAAGAAAATAGCCAAACGACTAGTTCGAGTTGGCGTGGGCATTAATAATTATCTTGACGAAAAGTACATACTGCTCGATATGGAATCAAATAACCGAGCTGATGAGATATTGGCAGTTTCACAGCAGCAAGACAATAAATGTAAATAGTGCCAGTGAAATAAATAACAAATGAGATGTTCCATCATCCGACTGTACGTACTGGTACAACACCAAAAACTTGAAAATTTGTGATTACATAATACACAATTGTAATAATAACACTGAATGCATTAAATATCAGTGCAACAGGTGTTGTAGTCAGTTAATACACTACGGAAACTTGAAAAAGCACATGTGGTTTTGCAAAGAACTGATTAAACATTCATCAGAATCAAACTGTATGTTCTGTGACAAAGCATTGGCAAATATTCCAAGTGCAAAACCTCATGAAATAAACCCCTGTCCTTTTAATGAAATCGAAAATTATTCTCTGTGTGAAAAAGGTGGTGTACCAAGACATCTAAAGGACTTGCTTTGTACTCTAAGACGACTATATTTCGAGTAATACTAGTAATTTCCTTGTTTTTGTACTTGTAGTAGAGTAGAAATTATGTAATTAATTTTGTAATTTTGTTGTTTTATTTCTCGAACCAGTCATTTTTGGGTAACTTTAAGTCAATTATAATTTTGATGTGACAACGTCTAATAAATCGATGAACACTGGCTGCACGCACGAAAAAGGTTTCCGTTACGCACATTCTCCTGTTTCGCTGTGTCCCGTTACGCTCATTTTATATTGCTCTTTGCTAACCTGAACCTCCTAGCATTGCGACCGAGTCCGTGGCGTAATTCTGTTTTCATGCATTTCAATGTAACATTTTCTTTGCTCTTTGCTAACCCGTTCCTCCTAGCATTGCTACAGAGTCCGTGGCGCAAATATAATATTTTTGACTGCATCTTGGTGTTGGGTAAGCCATTTTCCTTCGCATCATCCTTGAAACACTCCCATTCGTTTCCTACTTTTCCTATCATCGTCCTATCCTTAACAGAATAACACAGATTGTAAGAAGTTAAATAGCAAACATGTATAAAAGTTATAGTTAAAATAATCTCTTCGTTAAAGTAATAAACATATTTGAATTAATGAGTGGAAATAAAAGTAAATTTATAAATTAAATTGTAGATTTCATTTCACTCCTTCGTTGTATCCATACAAAATAGTGATGATTAAAAAAAAAATGATTCAATTTTATTCATAAAAGTATGCAATCATTTCATCAATGTTTTGTTATGACGTTGTCACGTAAACTATCGTCCGTAAACCGACTTTACAGACAACCAATTTCTTTTTAAATTAATATTTAATAAGTAATTTTTTATTAATTAAAATCTTTTCTAATATTTGGACGAAAATTATGGATTTTTAAGATGGCGACCATAGGAAAAATTCAACAGTGACGTCATATTTTTCTTAATGGTAGAATCGATTTTTACATTAAAATTTAATTAATTAATTTTATAAATTTTTAATTTTTTTCCAAAATCTAGCATAAAAATTACAGTTTTTTTTCAAGATGGCTGCCGTAATGAAAATTGCAACATTAAAGAATGGGGGATTTAATTACAAGATGGCGGATAGTTCTAGACTTCAAAATGGCAGGCATAATGAAAAGTGCAATGATGTCATAATTAAAAAATTCGTTGTCTGTAAAGTCGATTTACGGACGATAGTTTAACGTGACAACGTCATAACAAAACATTGATGAAATGATTGATCCAGAAGAAAAGGAAATATCATATTCGGCCTGAGACTGAGCCGTAATAGGTTTTTGTAACCAAACCATTTAGGCATTAAAAATATTATATTCTTTGAGGAAGAAATTTTTTTTAATTTTTCAATCTTTTGCATGATTAAATCTACCTCTGCATACTTTTATGAATAAAATTGAATCATTTTTATTGAATTATCACTATTTTGTATTGATACAAAGGAGTGAAATGAAATGTGCAATTTAATTAATAAATGTACTTTTATTTGCATTCATTAATTCAAATATATTTATTTCTTTTGAAATGTTGCGTGTGCCATATTTATTTTTACAAGTACAAAAAAAATTTCGCAGCTGCCGGGTTTCGAACCTACAACCTTAATATTATGAGTTAGGTACGCTAACCACACACCCACGAGACCATACTAATGTATGGTTGGTTCAAATGTTATATATATATATATATATATATATATATATATATATATATAAACCTTGTTAACGGTAGGGGTAAAATATTAACACGATTTTATAACAAATACGCATCCCAAATACACCTAACCTATTTATAATGTGTTACAATATTTTTTAAAACATTGTGCAAAAGATCCCGGGTGTAATTTGAATTATTATGTGTAACTGTAAAACACCATTGTTGGTTCAAAACGTATATGAATTTTCAACATTACTTTTAAATAACTGTACCGATTGTGCTGAAAATCGGTGGACGATCGTTAAATTACATAATATTTATAATTCAAACGACGAAATTATGATTGAAAAGTCAAATCGATGGTTGTTCCAATCGAGTGGAGGAGAGATGCCACGCATGCGTACAATGAGCAAACAGAACACATCCGTAGTGGGACATCCGTAGTGGGACACTTTTTCGTGCGTGCAGCTGGCGTTCATCGATTTATTAGACGTTGTCACGTCAAAAGGCAAAAACCAAGGTGGTGGAAAAACGAAATGGTGTATCCAAATTTGCTTCTGGAGTCATGTTCAAGGTCTAGTTTAAGTTCATCCAAGATAGGCGCTGTGACTTCAAAATACAATATGGCGCCGACAATCCACAATCCACAACCTGATTCCTGCACCCGGACATACATTTATATACATACTACTCTCATTAAATCACAATTCCGATATAAAGATACTCAAATGAGAATTGATAACTCAGGAATAACTGAAAGCACACAGAGATAAAACAGCAAATGTAATCGTCAAAATTTATGTTCACAGAGTAAAGGTTTTCAAGTCTTCTGGTGGGTTATCTCAGTGTGTTTTCAGTTATTTCTGAGTTATTAATCCTTCATGGATCCTTTGATACCGATAGTTTCCTACCGATAGTAACCTACCAATCGTATCCTACAGATCGTAAACTATATTATCCTATTGTATAATGCTGATCGTATCCTATCGATCGTATCCTACCGATCGTATCCTACAAATCAAATACCACTGACCGTATCTTACGGATCGTATTATATCATGTCCTGCCGATAGTCTACTACCGATTTTATTCTGCCAATTGAGTCGTACGTTCCCTACTATATACTATTGTATCCTACAGAGTTAAATCTTTGGTTAAATGTACGTCCTTTTAGTTAAATGTGCAAAATCAAGTCTGTATTCAGTACTGAATATTCAATTGTTAAACACCTCTTGGTCTTAAAGTAAGCATAAAAAATATTTAAAGGATGCTTGGTTCTATATTAAATACAAAACATGCTTATTTAGCTAATCCATATGTTGATATAAAGTTTTACTTATCCATACCTTAGGTCTGGCAGTTCAGAGACTCTTGTCTTGTCTCCCGGAATTAGTTATTGGCTTGTTTGAAAGGTATGACAAGTATTAAAAAAGGTCCCATGTTTCGGAGATGTTTCATTTAATTTTTATCTGCCAGTCATCACTTCCTTAAAAGGCGTGCCAAGTATCGACGAAGAATGACCCATGATTTGGAAATGCCTGATCCATACGCCTGACATCGTACATGACCTGGTTGAAATGTATACCAAGTATTGAAAAAACAGGCCTCCTGGTTGGGAGACGCTCGTTATATATACTTATAATAGGTTAAATTACTTGGTTGAAAGGATGCCAAGTATCAAAAAGTATGGCGCGTAGACCCTTGGCCTAAATGCTAGCAGTCATAAGGAGCACAGAATATATCCTCTAGACAGGCATAGTGATAGTAACATATTAACTGAGCCGGACAGGTATATTTTATATAGAGTTCTTGTTTGCAGTCAAAACGAATATGAAAAAATTCTTGCTAAATATATAATTTCTATTCTCACTTAAATTTTTCCACCTGGGAATTCGGCACATTGAACTCGATCATCAAATTTGTTATAACCAGAATGAGACTTGCTGTAGATTTCTTGTTTCCAATTTTTGTAGTGATTTATTTTAGGGGCATATGGCCTTGGTTCAACTCTGGCATTTGCACTGAGTTTTTTTTTTTTTCGGTCGCAAGTTAAATGTTAGTAAGCTAGTTTTTAATTCGCATTCCGTTTTTCGTTCTTTGAAGTTATTCCAACAAGTACTTAACATGTAACAGGTTATTATTTCAACAAAGATTTGACGTATTGGTGAGCTTGGTGGGCTATCGGCGCGACGTGTGTAGTGGAAACAGTGGACGGCCGCTCCGACGCTTCTGCTATCTTGAAACTCTGGGGCGCGGGTCAACGATTATTTGCCCGCGACGGCAGGCGGGCCTCGTTCAGCCAGCCTCTGGCTCTAGCCTTGAGACTTTTTTAAAACTTTGTGGTTAACGAGCTTGAATAAAGGTCCTTTGAATGGTTGTACGTAAATACTTTTAACATTGTACGTATTTGTAAAATATATATTAAACGATGCAAGAACAAAATGAGCTGTTATGTCTGAGGTAGGAATCGAACACACGACTCTCACCACATGAACGACTGTCACTCTGTGTGTGCTATCTCTTTTCTTTTCTGTTCAGGTGTTTCATATGATATTGAAGAGTTTTTATTTATTGTATTTTGAACCTAGATTGATAATTAAACCTGCATTACCTGTGATCGGACTAAGAATGAGAATAGAACAAGTCAATCAAGGCTTCAAAAGCTTTTTATTTTTTTATTTTTTGGGAGTTTTTCAGAAATTTTTTGAATGATATCTACCCAATGTAAAGTTGGTGGCCAAGATGGCCGACCAGATGGCGGTTGCTAAGACTGATAACGATTTGGTGATTGACACTACTGCACTCTAGCAGTTAAAAAACAAACCAAGCTGGTGGTTGCATATTCTAGCAGACGAAAAATAAATGGCAGATCGAAATGGCCGCTATGACATCAAAAGGACGGAAATAATATAATTTCTTGGTAAAATTAGTGGGGGTCAGTATGCTACGTGTCCCCAAGGAGGAAGGTTTTGTAGCCATATTTAATCGAATGTCCTCGTCGGGATTGAACCCAGTACTTCTAAAGTTCATGGGTACAAAATACATTTTAATTTTTTAAAAAAAATTTCTATGAAATTAATTTCTTTTACATAAATGTCTAAAAAAATTTAATAATATATATTTCTGCCTTTTTAGTTAAAAATGGAACAGAGGTGTCGAATTACACCCTATGTATCGTATTTTAGTCTAATTTCAAGGACATAACCATACAAGATGGGCGCCGTGACGTCATTAATCAAAATGGCGGACACCAGCTCTAGCTCTGAACCCAGCACCCAGGGCTCGGACCGACCAACCAATACTACTAATACCACATTCAAATATTTTCTCATATTTTTAAAATTAATATATATCAAACAGTTGAGCAAAACAATTTAATAAAGCTTGTATTCACTTCATAACCAAAAATAATTACCATGTTTATATTTTAGAACAATTTTTATTTGGAGGCCTGATTCCGTGGTAATTATATATTTTGACACAAGAACTGTTTCACAAACCTTTATAAACACTAGATCTCAACTATAATACAGTGAAATCTATTTTTGAGCCCACAAAAAACCATACTTAATAAATAAACAACTAACACCGCAAAAAAGCACTGCTTTATTGATTTGAATCCTTGAGATATAAGTATTTCCAATTTTGCTTTTACAATTCCTGGGAAAAGAGCACTACTACTATGTGACTATGGATTAATAATAAGCAATAATTGGTCAAGCATTACTTAAGTACTGGCAAATACTTAAGATTTGATTTAAGCACTATAGAAAAAAAATTAATTTTAGTACAAGAAGCACTATTTTAAAAATTGCTTAAAAGATGACTTTACATTTCGCTCTCTGAGATTTGCTATATGTAGGTACATATTTGAATTTGTACAAAACTAGGTTTGAAATATCTGAGGTACCTATGTAAATGGTTAAAATAGCTTTAAAAACGTTTTCACGTAATTATAAACAATGCAACTGTTTCCTACATATATAAGAATACCTGAGTAGTATATAATAGGGGCTCCGAGATCAGGGTTCAGGGTGTGGAGCCGAGAGCCGACTCCGCCATCTTGGATTGTGACGTCACGGCGGCAAAAATTCCTCAAAATTCCTCAAAAATGCCTCAAAATGACTCAAAATTTCCCGTTTTCGAGGGAAAAATTCCCGTTTCGAGGAAAAATTAGGATTTCAAAAAAACACAAATGTCTTTTGCCTTAGAAAGAACACCAATTCCTAAAATAGGCTTAAGCATCCTTAACTCAAGCCTCAGTTAAGCCATTTCTAGGAATAAGGATACCTTGACCTTTGACCTTGACCCCGACGGCCATCTTGGATCCACCATCTTAGATCCGCCATTGTGTTCTCGAACATTCCGTCGATGTGTTATCCGCCATTTTGAATTATGACGTCACCGTTGCAATTTTCGTTACGCTCGCCATCTTTAACTTTTTTATTATCCGATTTTAATGAAAATTTTTTTAAAAATTATAAAAAAATTCACTTAATAAAATTTTAATCAAAAATATCAAAAAAACATATATTTACGACACGGAGCTCGGAGTCCTCGGTTCGAACCCGGTGAGGGCAAAAAAAAATAAAAATGGTGACCGATCCTTCCCCTGTGGCGGGGTGCTGGCAGACTGACCCCCACCACTTATGTCAATGCACATATACCATCAGGTAGTATGACGTCATGTCCGCCATCTTGAAATTTGGACGCCATCTTGAAAATCTTTATTTATTATCCGATTTTAATGAAAAAAATTCCAAAATTCATCAAAAAATTAACGTATTTAAATTCTGTTTGATTATATCGATGTACGTCCTTGGTTCGATTCCCGACGAAAGTAAACAGTCGATCCTTCCTCCATGAAAGCTACCTAGACTGATCTATCACCACCAATACCAAGGTATATATCGTCAACTGGTATGACATCATGTCCGCCATCTTGTCTTCATCCACTGGAGACCACCATCTTGTTTTCGTGTGCTAGAGTGTGCCGATATCATGTAGTATAATTATCTGGTCACCACACCTTTGACCTTGACCTTGAACTTTGACCTTGACCTTGAAATTTGACCTTGAACTTGAACTTTGACCTTGACCTTGAAATTTGACCTTGACCTTGAAATTTGACCTTGACCTTAAAATTTGACCTTGACCTTGAAATTTGACCTTGACCTTGAACTTTGACCTTGACCTTGAAATTTGACCTTGACCTTGAAATTTGACCTTGACCTTGAACTTTGACCTTGACCTTGAACTTTGACCTTGACCTTGAATTTGACCTTGACCTTGAAATTTGACTTTGACCTTGAAATTTTACTTTGTCCTTGAAATTTGACTTTGTCCTTGATGTCCATCACGGATCCGTCATTTTATGTTCAGTACATGCTACCAGGAGCGACCACCTGCTGGAGTACACCATCTTGTGCGTGTACTCGTATTACCATCATGCTAGTTTTATTCTAACATGCTACAGTGCAGTAATCATTTATTACTGAGGTACCCACCATCTTAAAATTTGACCGCCATCTTGAAATCATGTAATTATTTAGCTAGAAATGCGGGAAAAATTCCAATAGTCTCCGAAAAAATCATTTATTAATTTACAAATCGAATCGATGGATCCCTGTCCACGGTTAGATTCTTGACCAGAGACAGTTGTAACTAATTATTAAATAAATGTTAGGTTCTGTTTTCCATTACCTTTCGCGGAGTTTATTAATCATTCACTCTACGAAAATCAACTCAAGTCAATATACCGGACCAACGAATTAAATCAGTGCCGATTAGCCTATTATGAAAGTCTAATTTTTCAATAATCTGAATAACATATAAGCCGTTCATGTACAAAGCCACACATATAGATCAATTGCCTTCAGTCCAAGAGACCGAGTCATGCCATTATCAGACGTATAGGCTAGTCATTTCAGGACCACATGACCTTCGTAATCCATCGTGACATTTTTATACATTCTAAAGGACCAAGTAACCTTGTAAAATATTTTAGTAACACCAAGAGGTGATAAACTAGTAAATATTCAATCACTACATTTCGTACTACGCGCAGTCAACAAAAAAGGAAGCACCAACAACGAAAAGACAGCACCACCAACGAAAAGACAGCATATTTGGAAGCACCGACTACGAAAAGGCAGCACATTTGGAAGCACCGACAACGAAAAGGCAGCACATTTGGAAGCACCGTCATCGAAAAGGCAGCACATTTGGAAGCACCGACAACGAAAAGGCAGCACCGACAACGAAAAGGCAGCACATTTGGAAGCACCGACAAAGAAAAGGCAGCACCGCCAACGAAAAGGAAGCACATTTGGAAGCACCGACAAAGAAAAGGCAGCACCGCCAACGAAAAGGAAGCACATTTTGAAGCACCGACAACGAAAAGGCAGCACCGCCAAAGAAAAGACAGCACATTTGGAAGCACCGGCAACGAAAAGGAAGCACCATCAACGAAAAGGCCGCACCGCCAACGAAAAGGAAGCACATTTGGAAGCACCGGCAAAGAAAAGGCAGCACCGCCCACGAAAAGGAAGCACATTTGGAAGCACCGACAAAGAAAAGGCAGCACCGACAACGAAAAGGCAGCACATTTGGAAGCACCGACAACGAAAAGGCAGCACCGACAACGAAAAGGCAGCACATTTGGAAGCACCGACAACGAAAAGGCAGCACCGACAACGAAAAGGCAGCACATTTGGAAGCACCGACAAAGAAAAGGCAGCACCGCCAACGAAAAGGAAGCACATTTGGAAGCACCGACAAAGAAAAGGCAGCACCGCCCAACTAAAAGGAAGCACATTTGGAAGCACCGACAACGAAAAGGCAGCACCGCCAAAGAAAAGACAGCACATTTGGAAGCACCGACAACGAAAAGGAAGCACCATCAACGAAAAGGCCGCACCGCCAACGAAAAGGAAGCACATTTGGAAGCACCGGCAAAGAAAAGGCAGCACCGCCCACGAAAAGGAAGCACATTTGGAAGCACCGACAAAGAAAAGGCAGCACCGCCCACGAAAAGGAAGCACATTTGGAAGCACCGACAACGAAAAGGCAGCACCATCGACGAAAAGGAAGCACATTAATTTGTCATTGACTGCAATATTCATTGGTTCCAATATTCATTGGCTCCAATATTCATTGGCTCCAATATTCAATAGTTCCAATATTCATTGACTCCAATATTCATTGGCTCCATCAGTCATTGACACCTACAGTCTTTTGGTTCCAAAAGTCTTTTGGCCCCAAATATATTAGGCTAGAATTCTTCGAGTCTAAGAGACTATGAGACCACATGGCTACAGAACTATGTGACTACGAATCTTCAAGTTTACGAGACTGCGAGGCTACAGAGCTACGAAGCCTCTAGTACACAGGTTTACGTGACTGTGAGGATACAGGACTACCAGTCTGCATGAGTACTTGACTACGAAGCTACTCGTCTACAAGGCTACAATTACAGCATCTGTTTTCGTCAGAATTTTCTCTTTTGCTCCAACTGCACCACCAGCATTATGTTATAAGATTACAAGGCCGCCTGCTTACGTAGCTTCAAGTCTACGAGGATACTTGGATACGTAGCTTCAATTCTACGAGGTCCTAAGACTTCATGACTACGCGACTTCGAGCCATGAGGTTACGAGATTACGTGACTACGAATCTTCATGTTTACGAGACTGCGAGGCTACAGAGCTACGAAGCCTCTAGAAAACGAGTTTACGTGACTGCGTGGATACAGGAATACAAGTCTGCATGAGTTCTTGACTACGAAGCTACTCGTCTGCAAGGCTCCAATTGACACATCTGTCTTCGATGGAATTTTCTCTTTTGCTACATCTACGCCATCAGCATTATGTTATAAGATTACAAAACTACTTGCTTACGTAGCTTCAAGTCTACGAGGCTCCAATACATCATGACTACGAGACTACGAACCATGAGGTTACGAGACTATGCGATTGCAAGTCTTCAAGGTTACGTCATCGCGAGGCTATAGGACTACGAAGCTTCCAGAACGCATGGTTACGAGAATGCATGACTAATTGGCCGCATGGCTACGAAACTTTATGTCTCTGACTGACTACAATAGCACTATTCAGTGGTGAGAGTTAATTTATTTCATGCAAAGGTACTTGCTGCAAGCAGTTCCGCTTTTCAACATCAGATGACGTCACGTTTTGCTTGCAGGTAAAATAATATTTATTTATTTTATGCGGGATGCGGGTTGTTCACTATCGGTCGCATAAGAAGAATGGCATCGATAGTCTTCAAGGAGAAGGAAGTTCGTCCTTCCTGCTAGTGCTTCTCAGATTTCTCACAGTCCGCCATCTTGGATTGCGACGTCACGGCTGCTATCTTGGATGGGTGTGACTTTGACCTTTGACCGAAACCGCAGGAATGATCGCAAGCACACGGATTAACCATCATAATATTGATAAGAATAATCAGGAGCACACGGAGAAAACCATCATAATATTGGCAAGAATAATCAGGAGCACACGGAGAAAAACGACACATGTTTTCTTTGATATCATAAAATTACAGAAAAAAAATATTTAAAAATAAAAATAAATTAATAAAAAAAATTAAAATAAAAACAAAAAATGCTTAAAATTCTGGCTTGTACTAGAACTCTATCTTTGCTCAACAATGATAAGTTTACAAGCTAGCAGAATCTGTTTATGTATTTTTTGTTTTTATTTTAATTTTTTTTATTAATTTATTTTTATTTTTAAATATTTTTTTTCTGTAATTTTATGATATCAAAGAAAACATGTGTCGTTTTTCTCCGTGTGCTCCTGATTATTCTTGCCAATATTATGATGGTTTTCTCCGTGTGCTCCTGATTATTCTTATCAATATTATGATGGTTAATCCGTGTGCTTGCGATCATTCCTGCGGTTTCGGTCAAAGGTCAAAGTCACACCCATCCAAGATAGCAGCCGTGACGTCGCAATCCAAGATGGCGGACTGTGAGAAATCTGAGAAGCACTAGCAGGAAGGACGAACTTCCTTCTCCTTGAAGACTATCGATGCCATTCTTCTTATGCGACCGATAGTGAACAACCCGCATCCCGCATAAAATAAATAAATATTATTTTACCTGCAAGCAAAACGTGACGTCATCTGATGTTGAAAAGCGGAACTGCTTGCAGCAAGTACCTTTGCATGAAATAAATTAACTCTCACCACTGAATAGTGCTATTGTAGTCAGTCAGAGACATAAAGTTTCGTAGCCATGCGGCCAATTAGTCATGCATTCTCGTAACCATGCGTTCTGGAAGCTTCGTAGTCCTATAGCCTCGCGATGACGTAACCTTGAAGACTTGCAATCGCATAGTCTCGTAACCTCATGGTTCGTAGTCTCGTAGTCATGATGTATTGGAGCCTCGTAGACTTGAAGCTACGTAAGCAAGTAGCTTTGTAATCTTATAACATAATGCTGATGGCGTAGATGTAGCAAAAGAGAAAATTCCATCGAAGACAGATGTGTCAATTGGAGCCTTGCAGACGAGTAGCTTCGTAGTCAAGAACTCATGCAGACTTGTATTCCTGTATCCACGCAGTCACGTAAACTCGTTTTCTAGAGGCTTCGTAGCTCTGTAGCCTCGCAGTCTCGTAAACATGAAGATTCGTAGTCACGTAATCTCGTAACCTCATGGCTCGAAGTCGCGTAGTCATGAAGTCTTAGGACCTCGTAGAATTGAAGCTACGTATCCAAGTATCCTCGTAGACTTGAAGCTACGTAAGCAGGCGGCCTTGTAATCTTATAACATAATGCTGGTGGTGCAGTTGGAGCAAAAGAGAAAATTCTGACGAAAACAGATGCTGTAATTGTAGCCTTGTAGACGAGTAGCTTCGTAGTCAAGTACTCATGCAGACTGGTAGTCCTGTATCCTCACAGTCACGTAAACCTGTGTACTAGAGGCTTCGTAGCTCTGTAGCCTCGCAGTCTCGTAAACTTGAAGATTCGTAGTCACATAGTTCTGTAGCCATGTGGTCTCATAGTCTCTTAGACTCGAAGAATTCTAGCCTAATATATTTGGGGCCAAAAGACTTTTGGAACCAAAAGACTGTAGGTGTCAATGACTGATAGAGCCAATGAATATTGGAGTCAATGAATATTGGAACCATTGAATATTGGAGCCAATGAATATTGGAGCCAATGAATATTGGAACCAATGAATATTGCAGTCAATGACAAATTAATGTGCTTCCTTTTCGTCGATGGTGCTGCCTTTTCGTTGTCGGTGCTTCCAAATGTGCTTCCTTTTCGTTGGCGGTGCTGCCTTTTCTTTGTCGGTGCTTCCAAATGTGCTTCCTTTTCGTGGGCGGTGCTGCCTTTTCTTTGCCGGTGCTTCCAAATGTGCTTCCTTTTCGTTGGCGGTGCGGCCTTTTCGTTGATGGTGCTTCCTTTTCGTTGTCGGTGCTTCCAAATGTGCTGTTTTTTCTTTGGCGGTGCTGCCTTTTCGTTGTCGGTGCTTCCAAATGTGCTTCCTTTTCGTTGGGCGGTGCTGCTTTTTCTTTGTCGGTGCTTCCAAATGTGCTTCCTTTTTGTTGGCGGTGCTGCCTTTTTTTTGTCGGTGCTTCCAAATGTGCTGCCTTTTCGTTGTCGGTGCTGCCTTTTCGTTGTCGGTGCTTCCAAATGTGCTGCCTTTTCGTTGTCGGTGCTGCCTTTTCGTTGTCGGTGCTTCCAAATGTGCTGCCTTTTCGTTGTCGGTGCTGCCTTTTCTTTGTCGGTGCTTCCAAATGTGCTTCCTTTTCGTGGGCGGTGCTGCCTTTTCTTTGCCGGTGCTTCCAAATGTGCTTCCTTTTCGTTGGCGGTGCGGCCTTTTCGTTGATGGTGCTTCCTTTTCGTTGCCGGTGCTTCCAAATGTGCTGTCTTTTCTTTGGCGGTGCTGCCTTTTCGTTGTCGGTGCTTCCAAATGTGCTTCCTTTTCGTTGGCGGTGCTGCCTTTTCTTTGTCGGTGCTTCCAAATGTGCTTCCTTTTCGTTGGCGGTGCTGCCTTTTCTTTGTCGGTGCTTCCAAATGTGCTGCCTTTTCGTTGTCGGTGCTGCCTTTTCGTTGTCGGTGCTTCCAAATGTGCTGCCTTTTCGTTGTCGGTGCTGCCTTTTCGTTGTCGGTGCTTCCAAATGTGCTGCGTTTTCGTTGTCGCTGCTGCCTTTTCGTTGTCGGTGCTTCCAAATGTGCTGCCTTTTCGTTGTCGGTGCTTCCAAATGTGCTGCCTTTTCGATGACGGTGCTTCCAAATGTGCTGCCTTTTCGTTGTCGGTGCTTCCAAATGTGCTGCCTTTTCGTAGTCGGTGCTTCCAAATATGCTGTCTTTTCGTTGGTGGTGCTGTCTTTTCGTTGTTGGTGCTTCCTTTTTTGTTGACTGCGCGTAGTACAAAATGTACTGATTGAATATTTACTAGTTTATCACCTCTTGGTGTTACTAAAATATTTTACAAGGTTACTTGGTCCTTTAGAATGTATAAAAATGTCACGATGGATTACGAAGGTCATGTGGTCCTGAAATGACTAGCCTATACGTCTGATAATGGCATGACTCGGTCTCTTGGACTGAAGGCAATTGATCTATATGTGTGGCTTTGTACATGAACGGCTTATATGTTATTCAGATTATTGAAAAATTAGACTTTCATAATAGGCTAATCGGCACTGATTTAATTCGTTGGTCCGGTATATTGACTTGAGTTGATTTTCGTAGAGTGAATGATTAATAAACTCCGCGAAAGGTAATGGAAAACAGAACCTAACATTTATTTAATAATTAGTTACAACTGTCTCTGGTCAAGAATCTAACCGTGGACAGGGATCCATCGATTCGATTTGTAAATTAATAAATGATTTTTTCGGAGACTATTGGAATTTTTCCCGCATTTCTAGCTAAATAATTACATGATTTCAAGATGGCGGTCAAATTTTAAGATGGTGGGTACCTCAGTAATAAATGATTACTGCACTGTAGCATGTTAGAATAAAACTAGCATGATGGTAATACGAGTACACGCACAAGATGGTGTACTCCAGCAGGTGGTCGCTCCTTGTAGCATGTACTGAACATAAAATGACGGATCCGTGATGGACATCAAGGACAAAGTCAAATTTCAAGGACAAAGTAAAATTTCAAGGTCAAAGTCAAATTTCAAGGTCAAGGTCAAATTTCTAGGTCAAGGTCAAATTTCAAGGTCAAGGTCAAATTTCAAGGTCAAGGTCAAAGTTCAAGGTCAAGGTCAAAGTTCAAGGTCAAGGTCAAATTTCAAGGTCAAGGTCAAATTTCAAGGTCAAGGTCAAATTTCAAGGTCAAGGTCAAATTTCAAGGTCAAGGTCAAATTTCAAGGTCAAGGTCAAATTTCAAGGTCAAGGTCAAAGTTCAAGTTCAAGGTCAAATTTCAAGGTCAAGGTCAAAGTTCAAGGTCAAGGTCAAAGGTGTGGTGACCAGATAATTATACTACATGATATCGGCACACTCTAGCACACGAAAACAAGATGGTGGTCTCCAGTGGATGAAGACAAGATGGCGGACATGATGTCATACCAGTTGACGATATATACCTTGGTATTGGTGGTGATAGATCAGTCTAGGTAGCTTTCATGGAGGAAGGATCGACTGTTTACTTTCGTCGGGAATCGAACCAAGGACGTACATCGATATAATCAAACAGAATTTAAATACGTTAATTTTTTGATGAATTTTGGAATTTTTTTCATTAAAATCGGATAATAAATAAAGATTTTCAAGATGGCGTCCAAATTTCAAGATGGCGGACATGACGTCATACTACCTGATGGTATATGTGCATTGACATAAGTGGTGGGGGTCAGTCTGCCAGCACCCCGCCACAGGGGAAGGATCGGTCACCATTTTTATTTTTTTTTGCCCTCACCGGGTTCGAACCGAGGACTCCGAGCTCCGTGTCGTAAATATATGTTTTTTTGATATTTTTGATTAAAATTTTATTAAGTGAATTTTTTTATAATTTTTAAAAAAATTTTCATTAAAATCGGATAATAAAAAAGTTAAAGATGGCGAGCGTAACGAAAATTGCAACGGTGACGTCATAATTCAAAATGGCGGATAACACATCGACGGAATGTTCGAGAACACAATGGCGGATTTAAGATGGTGGATCCAAGATGGCCGTTGGGGTCAAGGTCAAAGGTCAAGGTATCCTTATTCCTAGAAATGGCTTAACTGAGGCTTGAGTTAAGGATGCGTAAGCCTATTTTAGGAATTGGTGTTCTTTCTAAGGCAAAAGACATTTGTGGTTTTTTGAAATCCTAATTTTTCCTCGAAACGGGAATTTTTCCCTCGAAAACGGGAAATTTTGAGTCATTTTGAGGCATTTTTGAGGAATTTTGAGGAATTTTTGCCGCCGTGACGTCACAATCCAAGATGGCGGAGTCGGCTCTCGGCTCCACACCCTGAACCCTGATCTCGGAGCCCCTATTATATACTACTTACCTGTATAATTGGGTAAAATTTGTCAATTTAATATTGGCTTTACCTTCAGTATAGGTTTTAGGATCAAACACTGATGTACAGGTTGCAGACCAATTTGGTTGTACAGGTTGCGAACCAATTTGTGTCCGTCACTTATTTTTCAGGACACACAGAATTATAACTGTAGCCAATATTATACTTAATTTAGTTGCTTCAGTTTTCCCTAAAATACTCTACAAGGGCTATATTATTAACTAGCTAATGCCCTGCATGCGTTGCAATGCCTCAGTCGATTAATTTTTGTAATTGGTTTGATGTAAGCACACACATTCAAAACATCTCTCTTTATCTCTCTATATATATAAATATATACCTTCATATCTCTCTATATCTCTCCTCTGTCACAATTGTGACATGGGTATATAAAACACGAATGGAATGTTGTTTTAAAATTTCAAAGCAATCGGTTAAGAACTTTAGGAGATGTAAGATTATGTACGAAGGAACATTGATCTTTTTATTTATGTAGATTACATTATCGTTTGTATTTCGCTGACTGACTCGACCGTGGGTTGTCGTCATCATGCAATGCCGAGGGCTGAGGGCTGAGTGGAGCCGGGAACTGACCGGTCCTGTCGTCCTCCAGCTCGCGGATGGCTCCCAGCGGACGGCCCTGGAACTCGGGCTTGGCCAGCGCCTCCCTGACCTCGCTGAGGCCGGACACCAGCAGGATGGGCTGCGAGAAGAGGCGCAGGCCCACCACGTTCCCGTAGGCGCGCCGCAGGTCGCGCGCCAGGAGGAACGACTTCTTGGACCTCATCAGCGGGGCGTTTCCCAGGACCGGCCACAGCGGGGGACCTCAACACACGCGAACAACAACACACGTTATTCATTACATGCGGGGCCGCAACTAGAGTCTCTGGCACCCGGGGCATGAATGGATTCATGCGCCCCCCCCCCCCTCTTTTTTTGCACATACCACACCAATAAAGCGGTCGGTCCGGGGGCTCTCACACGGAAAAATGGTGCTATTTAAGCATTTTCCATACCTACATGTAACAGTTTCTGTGCTACTGTATCTTCCATGCATGAACCCACTATGTCCACAAAGTAGTCCGTATAATCACTAGACTTGTTCATTAAATATGTTGAGACGTTATATTGTAAATCAGATTAGACATTCCTGGCATGCAAGTTAAAAAACTTTTTACCAGTTACCAGTTGTAGTAGGAATTACAATGCAAGCGATTTCGGCGCCCCCACAGCTTTGCGCCCGGGGCGTATGCCCCGCTTGCCCCCCCCCCCTCCCCCCCTATTTTCGGCCCTGATTACATGCGAACAAGCGCTTCCAAATAAAATGAAATGGAATCTATACAGACATTCTTTAAAATGCTGCTTAAATGGCTATTAATATCACTCAAGAAATATATAAGGGTATTGAGTTATGATTTAATGTAGGTTTTACGCAGGTAATTACGTGTGATTAGTCACTTCATCGAGATAATTCGTAGTAATAAAGGTGTTCATTTAACCCCAAGAGTTCAAAACGCTACCGAGTTTATTATTTTTACCATACATTGCTAACTTACTTACTAAATTATTTTGAGAAAATGCGAAAAACATATTTTACCAACTGAGACAATGGAACAAAAATAGTTTAATACTGTATAATAGGTGCTCTTCATTAACTCAGATACTTAGTGAAATAATAATAGCAGCTAAGTTATCCATCTATAATTTAAGGAAACTTATATTTCTTGGCAAAAGTAGGTATTTTCAGTTAGAGATTTATAATTGTTTCTATTGTTCTCGTGGTCATATTACTTACTGATAAACTGAAATAGTCATTGAATAGTTAATAAAACAATTGCTCAAACATGAGTACTTGTTTTGACAACAGAACGTCTTATGTATTAATTCTGGTTTACATATATATTTAAACTTTTTGAGTCTGCATTTACAATGATTCATCTCATTAAAAATATATGTTACCATAATATCGGGCAGATACTTTTAGATTTGATTGTAAATATACCGTTAAAAATTTTGACATAAAATGTACGAAAAAAGCTAGTTACAAAATATTCAGAGATATTTGTAAATTTACCATTTACTGTGTCAATTTACGTGTTCTAAGTTTTCTTACTTTCAACATTAATTCACAAAATAAAATTGGTATATTAGCAAAACATTTAAAAACGTTTTAAGACTTCTGCAAAAATACATTACTGTTTCTTTCACGTGTGTGTTTAACCCGGTTTATAAGAGATAAAGAATTCTGAAGTTGAACTACGGTATAGTTGGTATGAAAATCCAGCTACCTGAATTCAGCTATCTTCGTTTATTTCAGGTGAATTATTGGTTTTAAAATCCGTAAATTTCCTGAAATTCCTCGTGGTTTACGACATGTGGTCAGTATATTTTACTTCTCGCCAACAGCGAGGTTACTGTCGTGTAATCATTCCCAACATCACAGTATGGCTCCAATTAATTAGCAGTGTTTGAATGGTTCACAGCCCGCTATAATATTAGCGGTACTGTCACCGTCACCTTCAGCTTTTGTGCATAACTGTAGGATGAAAAAAAGGAGCACGTTTAACTCAGCACACATGATAGAAGTGATAGAAGAACGAAAACATGCCCAGCAACATATATATCATATTTCTCTCTATATATCTCTTTGTCTATGTACCTATTCTCTGTCCTTTTTGCGTCAGCAACGTTTCACAACAATATTTCACGAAAACGTTGCATTAACATTTACTCTCATCGCGCTCAAAGAAGTTTCACATAAAAAAACTTTATTTGACAAAAACAACAGCGGGATCATTGGACATGTAAACAAAGAACGAACACAACGCGAGAAACTTCAGAAAATGGGAAAGGAATCGGACTTATCCTGTAATAAGAACTTATTTAAACATTTAACATAGATAACAGAATAAACAAAGACTATAAATTGGGATTATATCCTGAATGTGATACGTATGTTTAACCTCTCGACACCTAGTTCGGTTTCATGTGAAGTTCAGGCTGGTGTGTGTGTGTTACAAGTGAAGGTGGATTTAGGCTATTTATATTATGTATTCAAGCAAAGAGGCCTTTGTCGAATGAACGTATAAGTAGTCTAATAAGTTGGCTACTGTAACAGGCCTATGTGAGTGTGAAATATATTGTCACGCTGTAAGGCTTGTAATTTGTTAATTTTGCAGGAATAGATGTACTAAACTGGCCTGCAGTGTATGCGGTTGCAAAGTAATTGAGTTAAATATAAAATATGCATTGTTTAAAGTGGTGCGGGGTTAAGTCTGCCAGTGGACATCGTAGAGGAATGATGAGTTGTAATAGTTTTTGTAAGTGCATCTTGTGGGAATCTAATCCAGAATCCTCCAAAGTCTATGTTACAGTTTGTGCATTTTAATTAAGTAAAAAATGAACTATTTTTATACATTTTAAAAAACACCCAGGTACTCGAAATTTCATGGGTAAGTGCGTCTGTACTGATAATTTTTTTTTTTAATAATTTTAATCCATGATACCTTTCAAGGTAGTGGCATGGAGAAATATTTATAATTCAAGATGTTCAAGATGACGGTTACAAATGATTGGTGGGGTTAATATCAAAGGTCTATATCAAGTTACGTACTATACGAAGCCCGCGCTGACCTGTTTTGGGCGTTTGTGACGTCTTCCTGTGAGGTAACCTCAAGGAAAAGGTTTTCAAACATCGCCTCAGCTAGCACACCAACCGATAAGTATTCAAGTTTATTATTTGTGCTTGTAAATATTAAATTAATGTGTTTACAAATCGTTTTATCTACATTTTCACATAAACAATACGTTAATCCAGTCAGTCCATCTTATCCCAGGCATTAACTGTCGTACGTACCTGGTGGATAGTTGTCTGGTTTTCTGGTCAGCTTGTATATCAAGAAAGCCACAGTAAGGAGGAGAACAATAGCTACAACCATTCTGACGAACTAAGTTTGTTCAGTTTTAAGTTGTTTAGAAGAAGCAGTTTCTCGGCACAGCTATCCTGAAAAAAAAAGAAGAATTCATTAAGTGAGCAGAAGTGTGTTAAAAAAAATAGCAATGTTGTTGATTCTGAAAGCATAAGCGTAAACTAAGAATAATCACTCACAGTAAAAAAAAATCTAAATTTTGGAGGGTTCTCTATTCGAGTATGTTTGCAAGATTAAAATTATATTTTTTCAGTGTATTTTAATTTAGAAATAAAAATATGCACTTAATTATACATGGCTAGATAAAAGCTATTTTATACTTATATAAAGTACTAGCTGAAGTACTCGGCGTTGCCCGGGCTAAACACTTCATAATATAAGGAACGTCACTACCGAGTTTCAAATTTATATGACATACACTTTAAAAACTGGAAATTTTGATTTTAAAGTCCCATTGATTGCACAATCTCGGTGCATCAAAACTACGCATCAGCAAAACCGGGACACCAATTTTCAGCTTCGTTTTATGTGAAGGCAGGTAACCCCTAGGCAAGACGTAACGGACGCACAAAACGCGTTACAAATTCAAGGAAACGCCATCTATGACAAAGTTTTAAACTAAACTGTTATTAGCACCTTTAGTTCGCGAGCAGCCGCGAGATTCACTCGGATGGGTTTAGCCAAGGAGAAGGATAGGACGTATATGACAGTGTGGCGAACATAGAGAAATGACACAAACCCTATGACTTACCTTCTATGATGTGTTATTATAAAACAGAATTTACCCATTTTAAACTCCCTAAGCGATGGAATTTTGAAATTATATATAGTACAAGTCCTTGTCAGAATTGTAACGGGAGAGGAAAATTATTGATTGTCCGAAAAATGAAAAATAATTAAATATAATAAAAATAATTCTAGTAAAAGAAAAAAAATAAACGCAGAGAGAGGAAAAAAAACAATAGTTTAGGTTTGTGATTTAAAGTGAAAAAAAGTATTTAAATATGTACTAATTGAACTCTTATGAGGGTACTGATTGCTTCGTTGTTAATATCACATGGGTGTTTTTTTACTTGTATGGGAAAACTAACAATGATAAGGCATCTAGTGCGTGGCAACAATGTTAATAGGCAATAGGAAATAAACTTCTAGCGCCTGCGGCATTGTCAACACACACTTCGTACGTGTACTGCATGTTGTATCTAACCACCTCCAACCCATTTGATTCTAAATTGGACTTTTAGTAAGGATCCCTAATGTTATTGATAATATTATATAGCCTATAGCCTTCCTAGATAAATGTACTATCCAACACTGAAAGAATTTTTCAAATCGGACCAGTTGTTCCTGAGATTAGCGCGTTTAAACAAACAAACAAACGAACTCTTCAGCTTTATAATATTAGTATAGATTTCATTTTCCAACGAATGCCTTAATAGACACTTATTCCTACCATCTGTGCATTATATAGCGTCAAGATAAAATCTCAACTAAACAATAATTTTACTGAAAACGTTATAATACATAACTTATTTTGTTCAAAAATAGCTACTTATCACTCCAAGTTTTGGTGCAACCTCCAAAACACCCTAAAAAGTTTAGTAGTTACAGTTCATGTCCATCGTGCGTGTAAAAAAACTTTTCTCGATTGAAGATCTTAAAAAATGCCATGCATTGATATTTTAAAAGAATTATTGAATTTTATTCTGATAAATCGATGTCATAATTTGGCTAAAAGTCATTGTTTCATAAATTACACTTCGACTAGAAATGTCAAAAATAGATGACAATGAACTACTGCAAAATTGTAAAAAAAGAAATTGAAGATTAACATTTAAAAAATCTCAAAAAACCTTCCTCCACCGTTAAATAATACAGCGATCTTAGCAGGACATGCAGAGATAAAGCAGATCGTTATTTATGCCTCAAATATAATAAAATATCTTATTTAAAATATTAGTTATTAAAACACTCACGGGTGCCGGAATCTATTTTTTTTGGGTAAGGGGGGGGGGGGGGGGTTTGTTTGTAGGACTATGACTTTTTTGTAATATTTGAAATCCATAACTATTTTTAAAACTATTGCCATACGTGAACAGTTAGTTTCAACCTATTTAGCCAGCCAAAAAAAAAAAGTTCAAAGTCTTTTTTTTATCCTATATGTATAAAAATAATAAGTGCTTAACATTATCTACTGTAAACAAAGAAATAAATTTATTTTGTGTTGAATGTAACAAATGAAGCATGTAATGTAAATTCAATAATATAAAAATAAATCAAGAAATTATTAGCTAGAAAATGTACAGGTTTTAGTCATACTAATTAAGACAGTTAAAAATACTTCTGTACAGTTATTAATATATTCATTTCGTTAAATATCATGGAATTCTTGGTACATTTGTTTTGGCCAAAACGTGGTGTTCGAAATGGCCATCTGTAGTAAAGTCTTGCTCAGAAACATTTGCATAGTGAAGTCGTTTTATATTATGACAGTAAAACTAATATTTTTCACAAGTGACTAACCTGTTCTTTTTAAATTAACTTTATACTGTAGAAGCTTGCTACAAAGCTAGGCACTCTTAATTTATTAGTTCTTTCCACAAAATGCAAACAATTTTTGAACATATATGGCAATATCTTGTCCAGTAGAAGTTAACTTACTTAAATAAATTCGCATCTCAGAAAATAGTATACAAACAATTCTGCAATAAGTAATTAAAATCGAACTTTGCGCGCGAATTTCACTAAATCGTACACATCATTCAGTTGTTTATTTTATTAACAACAAGATTTTGCATTTATTCGTCTAGTTGATGGTAAATGTGGCTTAGGTAATAATTTAATATTTCCACAATAATATAATTAATTTTCTTACAACAGACAATTGAATATTTACATAACGCTGGCCACTCGCTAAAAGTTTGGAACGACTAACTGTTTATGCTTTCTTTAACAAAAGAGACTTTGTACTATATTATAAATCATCAATATGTTCGGATGAAGTCAACTATTCAAATTAGTAGTATACGAATGGGGCTCCGGAAACAGGATGCAGGTAGTGGATTGATGATTGTCGTCCGCCATCTTGGATTGTGACGTCACGACGGCCATCTTGGATGGTTGTGACCTTGACCTTTGACCTTGACCTTGAATTTGATCCTCAAAAATCGCCATAATCCGCCAAAATTGGGCAAAATTTGCCCAAAATTCCTCAAAAATCGCCAAAATTTCCATTTCTGTGGAAAAAAGTTCCGCCAAAAAATCTCAAAAAATTCCACAAATTAAAAATTTCTCATTTCGAGGGAAAAATTTCCCGTTTCGAGGGAAAAATTCCCGTTTTTAGTCCTTAAAAATCCCAGCGGCTGAAAATTCCTAAAACTGGCTTAAGCATCCTTAACTCAAGCCTCAGTTAAGCCATTTCTAGGAATAAGGATACCATGACAGCCATCTTGGATTCTGACGTCACGGCGGCCATCTTGGATAAGCGTAACGTGACACTTTTTCGTGCGTGCAGCCAGCGTAACGGGACACAGCGTAACGGGACACAGCGTAACGGGACACAGCGTAACGGGACATAACGTAACGGGACACAGCGTAACGGGGCATAGCATAACGGGACATAACGTAACGGGACACGTAGATCACGGCGGCCATTTTGGATCCGCCATCTTGGATCCACCATCTTGGATGACGTCGTGGGTTTTCTCGAAAATTCCGGTGATGTGTTTTCCGCCATATTGGATGATGACGTCACCGTTGCAATTTTTGTTACGGCCGCCATCTTGAAAATCTTTAATTATTATCCGATTTTAATGAAAAAAATTCCAAAATTCATCAAAAAATTAACTTATTTGAATTCTGTTTGATTATATCGATGCACGTCCTTGGTTCGATTCCCGGTGAGTGCAAACATCAGATCCTTCCTCCATGAAAGCTACCTAGACTCTTCTACCACCACCAGTACCAAGGTTCATATATCGTCAGCTGATATAACGTCATGTTCGCCATCTTGTCTTCATCTGCAGGAGACCGCCATCTTGTTTTCGTATGCTAGAGTGTGCCGATACCATGTAGTATAATTATCTGGTCACCACACCTTTGACCTTGACCTTGAAATTTGACCTTGACCTTGAAATTTGACCTTGACCTTGAAATTTGACCTTGACCTTGAAATTTGACCTTGAAATTTGACCTTGACCTTGACCTAAAAATTTGACCTTGACCTTGAAATTTGACCTTGACCTTGAAATTTGACCTTGACCTTTAAATTTGACTTTGACCTTGAAATTTTACTTTGTCCTTGTCGACCATCATGGACCCGACATTTAATGTTCAGTACATGCTACCAGGAGCGACCAACTGCTGGAGTACGTCATCTTGTGTGTGTACTCATATTATAGAGTACATTTACATCTGGTTAATTTTATTTTAACCTGCTACAGTGCAGTAATCATTTATTACCGAGGTGCCCACCGCCATCTTGAAATTCGGACGCCATCTTGAAATCATGTAATAATGTAGCTAGAAAAGCGGGAAATAATCCAAAATTCATCAAAAAAATCACTCATTAACTTACAAATCGAATCGATGGATCCCTGTCCACGGTTCGATTCTTGACCAGAGACAGTTGTAACTAATTATTAAATAAATGTTAGGTTCTGTTTTCCATTACCTTTCGCAGAGTTTATTAATCATTCACTCTACGAAAATCAACTCAAGTCAATATACCGGACCAACGAATTAAATCAGTGCCGATTAGCCTATTATGAAAGTCTAATTTTTCATTAATCTGAATAACATATAAGCCGTTCATGTACAAAGCCACACATATAGATCAATTGCCTTCAGTCCATGAGACCGAGTCATGTCATTATCAGACGTATAGGCTAGTCATTTCAGGACCACATGACCTTCGTAATCCATCGTGACATTTTTATACATTCTAAAGGACCAAGTAACCTTGTAAAATATTTTAGTAACACCAAGAGGTGATAAACTAGTAAATATTCAATCACTACATTTTGTACTACGCGCAATCAACAAAAAAGGAAGCACCAACAACGTAAAGACAGCACCACCAACGAAAAGGCAACACATTTGGAAGCACCGACAACGAAAAGGCAGCACATTTGGAAGCACCGACAACGAAAAGGCAGCACCGACAACGAAAAGGCAGCACCGACAACGAAAAGGCAGCACATTTGGAAGCACCGACAACGAAAAGGCAGCACCGACAAAAAAAAAGGCAGCACATTTGGAAGCACCGACAACGAAAAGGCAGCAGCGACAACGAAAAGGCAGCACATTTGGAAGCACCGACAACGAAAAGGCAGCACCGACAACGAAAAGGCAGCACATTTGGAAGCACCGACAAAGAAAAGGCAGCACCACCAACGAAAAGGAAGCACATTTGGAAGCACCGACAAAGAAAAAAAAGCACCATCAACGAAAAGGCCGCACCGCCAACGAAAAGGAAGCACATTTGGAAGCACCGGCAAAGAAAAGGCAGCACCGCCCACGAAAAGGAAGCACATTTGGAAGCACCGATAAAGAAAAGGCAGCACCGCCAACGAAAAGGAAGCACATTTGGAAGCACCGACAACGAAAAGGCAGCACCATCGACGAAAAGGAAGCACATTAATTTGTCATTGACTGCAATATTCATTGGTTCCAATATTCATTGGCTCCAATATTCATTGGCTCCAATATTCAATGGCTCCAATATTCATTGACTCCAATATTCATTGGCTCCATCAGTCATTGACACCTACAGTCTTTTGGTTCCAAAAGTCTTTTGGCCCCAAATATATTAGGCTAGAATTCTTCGAGTCTAAGAGACTATGAGACCACATGGCTACGAGTCTAAAATGATCTAGCTGGTTACGAGTTATACATGGCTTGCGAGGCTTCAGAGCTACGAAATTTCTAGTACACAGGTTTACATGACTGCGAGGATACAGGACTACAAGTCTGCAAGAGTACTTGACTACGAAGGTACTCGTCTACATGACTCCAGTTACCGCATCTGTCTTCGACAGAATTTTCTCTTTTGCTCCAACTGCTCCATCAGCATTATGTTATAAGATTACAAGGCCTCTTGCTTACGTAACTTCAAGTCTACGAGCCTCCAATGCATCATGACTACGAGACTACGAGCCATGAGGTTACGAGTCTATGCGATTGCGAGTCTTCTAGGTTACGTGATCGCGAGGCTATAGGACTACGAAGCTTCCAGAACGCATGGTTACGAGACTGCGAGGCTACAATTCTACGAGGTCCCAAGACATCCTGGCTACGCGACTACGAGCCATGAGGTTACGAGACTACGTGACAACGAATCTTCAAGTTTATGAGACTGCGAGGCTACAGAGCTACGAAGCCTCTAGTACACAGGTTTACGTGACTGTGAGGATACAGGACTACCAGTCTGCATGAGTACTTGACTACGAAGCTACTCGTCTACAAGGCTACAATTACAGCATCTGTTTTCGTCAGAATTTTCTCTTTTGCTCCAACTGCACCACCAGCATTATGTTATAAGATTACAAGGCCGCTTGCTTATGTAGCTTCAAGTCTACGAGGATACTTGGATACGTAGCTTCAATTCTACGAGGTCCTAAGACTTCATGACTACGCGACTTCGAGCCATGAGGTTACGAGATTACGTGACTACGAATCTTCATGTTTACGAGACTGTGAGGCTACAGAGCTACGAAGCCTCTAGAAAACGAGTTTACGTGACTGCGTGGATACAGGAATACAAGTTTGCATGAGTTCTTGACTACGAAGCTACTCGTCTGCAAGGCTCCAATTGACACATCTGTCTTCGATGGAATTTTCTCTTTTGCTACATCTACGCCATCAGCATTATGTTATAAGATTACAAAGCTACTTGCTTACGTAGCTTCAAGTCTACGAGGCTCCAATACATCATGACTAAGAGACTACGAGCCATGAGGTTACGAGACTATGCGATTGCAAGTCTTCAAGGTTACGTCATCGCGAGGCTATAGGACTACGAAGCTTCCAGAACGCATGGTTACGAGAATGCATGACTAATTGGCCGCATGGCTACGAAACTTTATGTCTCTAACTGACTACAATAGCACTATTCAGTGGTGAGAGTTAATTTATTTCATGCAAAGGTACTTGCTGCAAGCAGTTCCGCTTTGCAACATCAGATGACGTCACGTTTTGCTTGCAGGTAAAATAATATTTATTTATTTTATGCGGGATGCGGGTTGTTCACTATCGATCGCATAAGAAGAATGGCATCGATAGTCTTCAAGGAGAAGGAAGTTCGTCCTTCCTGCTAGTGCTTCTCAGATTTCTCACGGTCCGCCATATTGGATTGCGACGTCACGGCTGTCATCTTGGATGGGTGTGACTTTGACCTTTGACCGAAACCGCAGGAATGATCGCAAGCACTCGGATTAATCATCAAAATATTGATAAGAATAATCAGGAGCACACGGAGAAAACCATAATAATATTGGCAAGAATAATCAGGAGCACACAGAGAAAAACGACACACGTTTTCTTTGATATCATAAAATTACAGAAAAAAATAATTAAAAATAAAAATAAATTAATAAAAAATTTAAAATAAAAACAAAAAATACATAAAATTCTGGCTTGTACTAGAACTCTATCTTTGCTCAACAATGATAAGTTTACAAGCTAGCAAAATATGTTTATGTATTTTTTGTTTTTATTTTAAATTTTTTATTAATTTATTTTTATTTTTAAATATTTTTTTCTGTAATTTTATGATATCAAAGAAAACGTGTGTCGTTTTTCTCTGTGTGCTCCTGATTATTCTTGCCAATATTATGATGGTTTTCTCCGTGTGCTCCTGATTATTCTTATCAATATTTTGATGATTAATCCGAGTGCTTGCGATCATTCCTGCGGTTTCGGTCAAAGGTCAAAGTCACACCCATCCAAGATGACAGCCGTGACGTCGCAATCCAATATGGCGGACCGTGAGAAATCTGAGAAGCACTAGCAGGAAGGACGAACTTCCTTCTCCTTGAAGACTATCGATGCCATTCTTCTTATGCGATCGATAGTGAACAACCCGCATCCCGCATAAAATAAATAAATATTATTTTACCTGCAAGCAAAACGTGACGTCATCTGATGTTGCAAAGCGGAACTGCTTGCAGCAAGTACCTTTGCATGAAATAAATTAACTCTCACCACTGAATAGTGCTATTGTAGTCAGTTAGAGACATAAAGTTTCGTAGCCATGCGGCCAATTAGTCATGCATTCTCGTAACCATGCGTTCTGGAAGCTTCGTAGTCCTATAGCCTCGCGATGACGTAACCTTGAAGACTTGCAATCGCATAGTCTCGTAACCTCATGGCTCGTAGTCTCTTAGTCATGATGTATTGGAGCCTCGTAGACTTGAAGCTACGTAAGCAAGTAGCTTTGTAATCTTATAACATAATGCTGATGGCGTAGATGTAGCAAAAGAGAAAATTCCATCGAAGACAGATGTGTCAATTGGAGCCTTGTAGACGAGTAGCTTCGTAGTCAAGAACTCATGCAAACTTGTATTCCTGTATCCACGCAGTCACGTAAACTCGTTTTCTAGAGGCTTCGTAGCTCTGTACCCTTACAGTCTCGTAAACATGAAGATTCGTAGTCACGTAATCTCGTAACCTCATGGCTCGAAGTCGCGTAGTCATGAAGTCTTAGGACCTCGTAGAATTGAAGCTACGTATCCAAGTATCCTCGTAGACTTGAAGCTACATAAGCAAGCGGCCTTGTAATCTTATAACATAATGCTGGTGGTGCAGTTGGAGCAAAAGAGAAAATTCTGACGAAAACAGATGCTGTAATTGTAGCCTTGTAGACGAGTAGCTTCGTAGTCAAGTACTCATGCAGACTGGTAGTCCTGTATCCTCACAGTCACGTAAACCTGTGTACTAGAGGCTTCGTAGCTCTGTAGCCTCGCAGTCTCGTAAACTTGAAGATTCGTAGTCACGTAGTCTCGTAACCTCATGGCTCGTAGTCGCGTAGCCAGGATGTCTTGGGACCTCGTAGAATTGTAGCCTCGCAGTCTCGTAACCATGCGTTCTGGAAGCTTCGTAGTCCTATAGCCTCGCGATCACGTAACCTAGAAGACTCGCAATCGCATAGACTCGTAACCTCATGGCTCGTAGTCTCGTAGTCATGATGCATTGGAGGCTCGTAGACTTGAAGTTACGTAAGCAAGAGGCCTTGTAATCTTATAACATAATGCTGATGGAGCAGTTGGAGCAAAAGAGAAAATTCTGTCGAAGACAGATGCGGTAACTGGAGTCATGTAGACGAGTACCTTCGTAGTCAAGTACTCTTGCAGACTTGTAGTCCTGTATCCTCGCAGTCATGTAAACCTGTGTACTAGAAACTTCGTAGCTCTGTAGCCTCGCAAGCCATGTATAACTCGTAACCAGCTAGATCATTTTAGACTCGTAGCCATGTGGTCTCATAGTCTCTTAGACTCGAAGAATTCTAGCCTAATATATTTGGGGCCAAAAGACTTTTGGAACCAAAAGACTGTAGGTGTCAATGACTGATGGAGCCAATGAATATTGGAGTCAATGAATATTGGAGCCATTGAATATTGGAGCCAATGAATATTGGAGCCAATGAATATTGGAACCAATGAATATTGCAGTCAATGACAAATTAATGTGCTTCCTTTTCGTCGATGGTGCTGCCTTTTCGTTGTCGGTGCTTCCAAATGTGCTTCCTTTTCGTTGGCGGTGCTGCCTTTTCTTTATCGGTGCTTCCAAATGTGCTTCCTTTTCGTGGGCGGTGCTGCCTTTTCTTTGCCGGTGCTTCCAAATGTGCTTCCTTTTCGTTGGCGGTGCGGCCTTTTCGTTGATGGTGCTTCCTTTTCGTTGTCGGTGCTTCCAAATGTGCTGTCTTTTCTTTGGTGGTGCTGCCTTTTCGTTGTCGGTGCTTCCAAATGTGCTTCCTTTTCGTTGGCGGTGCTGCCTTTTCTTTGTCGGTGCTTCCAAATGTGCTTCCTTTTCGTTGGCGGTGCTGCCTTTTCTTTGTCGGTGCTTCCAAATGTGCTGCCTTTTCGTTGTCGGTGCTTCCAAATGTGCTGCCTTTTCGCTGTCGGTGCTGCCTTTTCGTTGTCGGTGCTTCCAAATGTGCTGCCTTTTCGTTGTCGCTGCTGCCTTTTCGTTGTCGGTGCTTCCAAATGTGCTGCCTTTTCGTTGTCGGTGCTGCCTTTTCGTTGTCGGTGCTTCCAAATGTGCTGCCTTTTCGTTGTCGGTGCTGCCTTTTCGTTGTCGGTGCTGCCTTTTCGTTGTCGGTGCTGCCTTTTCGTTGTCGGTGCTTCCAAATGTGCTGCCTTTTCGTTGTCGGTGCTTCCAAATGTGTTGCCTTTTCGTTGGTGGTGCTGTCTTTACGTTGTTGGTGCTTCCTTTTTTGTTGATTGCGCGTAGTACAAAATGTAGTGATTGAATATTTACTAGTTTATCACCTCTTGGTGTTACTAAAATATTTTACAAGGTTACTTGGTCCTTTAGAATGTATAAAAATGTCACGATGGATTACGAAGGTCATGTGGTCCTGAAATGACTAGCCTATACGTCTGATAATGACATGACTCGGTCTCATGGACTGAAGGCAATTGATCTATATGTGTGGCTTTGTACATGAACGGCTTATATGTTATTCAGATTAATGAAAAATTAGACTTTCATAATAGCCTAATCGGCACTGATTTAATTCGTTGGTCCGGTATATTGACTTGAGTTGATTTTCGTAGAGTGAATGATTAATAAACTCTGCGAAAGGTAATGGAAAACAGAACCTAACATTTATTTAATAATTAGTTACAACTGTCTCTGGTCAAGAATCGAACCGTGGACAGGGATCCATCGATTCGATTTGTAAGTTAATGAGTGATTTTTTTGATGAATTTTGGATTTTTTCCCGCTTTTCTAGCTACATTATTACATGATTTCAAGATGGCGTCCGAATTTCAAGATGGCGGTGGGCACCACGGTAATAAATGATTACTGCACTGTAGCAGGTTAAAATAAAATTAACCAGATGTAAATGTACTCTATAATATGAGTACACACACAAGATGACGTACTCCAGCAGTTGGTCGCTCCTGGTAGCATGTACTGAACATTAAATGTCGGGTCCATGATGGTCGACAAGGACAAAGTAAAATTTCAAGGTCAAAGTCAAATTTAAAGGTCAAGGTCAAATTTCAAGGTGAAGGTCAAATTTCAAGGTCAAGGTCAAATTTCAAGGTCAAGGTCAAATTTCAAGGTCAAGGTCAAATTTCAAGGTCAAGGTCAAAATTCAAGGTCAAGGTCAAATTTCAAGGTCAAGGTCAAATTTCAAGGTCAAGGTCAAATTTCAAGGTCAAGGTCAAATTTCAAGGTCAAGGTCAAAGGTGTGGTGACCAGATAATTTTACTACATGGTATCGGCACACTCTAGCATACGAAAACAAGATGGCGGTCTCCTGCAGATGAAGACAAGATGGCGGACATGACGTTATATCAGGTGACGATATATGAACCTTGGTACTGGTGGTGGTAGATCAGTCTAGGTAGCTTTCATGGAGGAAGGATCTGATGTTTGCACTCACCGGGAATCGAACCAAGGATGTGCATCGATATAATCAAACAGAATTCAAATAAGTTAATTTTTTGATGAATTTTGGAATTTTTTTCATTAAAATCGGATAATAATTAAAGATTTTCAAGATGGCGGCCGTAACAAAAATTGCAACGGTGACGTCATCATCCAATATGGCGGAAAACACATCACCGGAATTTTCGAGAAAACCCACGACGTCATCCAAGATGGCGGATCCAAGATGGCGGATCCAAAATGGCCGCCGTGATCTACGTGTCCCGTTACGTTATGTCCCGTTATGCTATGCCCCGTTACGCTGTGTCCCGTTACGTTATGTCCCGTTACGCTGTGTCCCGTTACGCTGTGTCCCGTTACGCTGGCTGCACGCACGAAAAAGTGTCACGTTACGCTTATCCAAGATGGCCGCCGTGACGTCAGAATCCAAGATGGCTGTCATGGTATCCTTATTCCTAGAAATGGCTTAACTGAGGCTTGAGTTAAGGATGCTTAAGCCAGTTTTAGGAATTTTCAGCCGCTGGGATTTTTAAGGACTAAAAACGGGAATTTTTCCCTCGAAACGGGAAATTTTTCCCTCGAAATGAGAAATTTTTAATTTGTGGAATTTTTTGAGATTTTTTGGCGGAACTTTTTTCCACAGAAATGGAAATTTTGGCGATTTTTGAGGAATTTTGGGCAAATTTTGCCCAATTTTGGTGGATTTTGGCGATTTTTGAGGATCAAATTCAAGGTCAAGGTCAAAGGTCAAGGTCACAACCATCCAAGATGGCCGTCGTGACGTCACAATCCAAGATGGCGGACGACAATCATCAATCCACTACCTGCATCCTGTTTCCGGAGCCCCATTCGTATACTACTCAAATTGATTGCTTTCTTACTAACTAATTACTTAAAGTTTACTTATGAATCCTCTAAATGATCATAATAAAAGTATGTTTATATTATCCACGGAATAGCTTCTTCGTTAAGGCTTGCTCTCCTCCAATCGGAAAATTGAACAAAAATTTACTGAATTGAGTTTGAATATATTTCCAGCAAAGCTTTGCCAGATTTTCTTGGCTAATTAAATTTAATTTAAGAAAAAGCCGTCTGTAAAATGGTGAAAGTGAGGTCACTAAAAATTTGCAAAATGATTATAACTGATTTGAATTCGATACCCCGCGTTTTATTTTGGGCGATGGATTAGCAGATATAACAGTCTTAATTCATTGATATAATTTACATAAAAAAATTAACCAACCTGTGTAATGTAAAATCTATAACAAAGAAGTTATGAAATAGACCAAACGGAAATAATTCCCAACTAATAAAGTTAAAGCCTAATGAGATAGAATATCCCAGTTTGACTTAAATTACTGCCCATTAATTAATATTAGGCTCAAATTTGCCAAATAATAACTTCCTGTATCATTTTCTCAAGGTAAACTACGTACTACATTCTTAAAGACAAATTTATCACGTATTTACAGCTTTATTAATACTGGAACAAAATTCATTGAAGTTTAATATTAGTACATTATAATTGTTTGGGTTTTTATTCAATGTTTTAATTTTTCAAATGTTTTAATTGGAAAAAGTTTTAACTACGTTTTATTTTCAGTAATTATACATACATTTTTCGATGTATGTTCGTGTGTTACTTTAGGCAGGTCTACGTTAAAAGTAACTTGGAGAGAAAAGAAAGGTTGATTTAAAATTATTAAAAATACACTGTTATGACTACAAGCAACAAGCGGTAAAACAACACTTTAGGTAAAAGTCAGCAGTCAACGAAGTATAGTACTTAGTATACATGAAACTGAAAGAAAGTGGGTCGCCTATGCAGTGGGTTCTTGTTGGCTATGATCGCCCGGGCATCCCACTCATACGAGATGGTCGAGGGTTCTGGACCAACTCACAGCAGGTATCATCTTAAGGCCACTGAGCGGGTGTCAAGCGTGGTTCGCACGCAGCCCAACGTGACCGCAGACAGCATGTGCGTAGCTAACTGCGCAGCGTGAAAATTCATTCCACATCATTTTTAATGCTATTTCAATCGCTTTTAGTGCTGTGTGGCCGGCAGAAGTCTTAGGTTGATACGTTGTGCGTGCACTGTTAAATATGTTCACCTTAAATTCACGAAGAAAAATGGTAACAAAAAATAAACTAGTGACCTTCGTTAATTTACGGCTATATTCATAAATTTAAGTAAAATGAGTTCATATTCTTTGACATGATTTAAAAATAATATTATTGGCATATTAACAAAATATAAAAAAAATTGTGCATTGAGTCTACGCGCTACAGAAGATAAATGGAGATAAATATTAGTATATTTTTATTGAATAGGAAATAATAATTGAGAATAGTAAGAATGCGAGTATAATCTCAAATAATAAAATATTCCTAACATAACACTTTCAACAAGAATCATTTACACAAATAATTAAAAAAATTATATGTACATGAAATATCAATATTTTCTTGCGAAGATGGCCGGTGACGTGGTGCACGACAATAAGCTCAAACCCCGTTGTGTTGCCTTCTGCCCAAGAACTCCCTTAAGTCGAGTGGCGCCAGACGCAGGCGGGTCCCTACCGCCGCGACCAGCCTATCCCTGCAGCAATGTATGGTTAAACCTGAGATGCACGCCGCCCACTAAACGCCTGCCCCCTGACGCCTCACGCAACATACAGTGCCTCATAGTTCATTTCCAAACCACCAGAGCGCTGCACTAGTCCCCTCCATAAACCCAATGCTTTAGCAGTCGCCTCGTGTGAGTCGATCTCTCCTTGTTTCGGACACCCCTCAGTAGGTCGCGCTGACATCGGCCAGTACCACCAACTTCGAGACATCGAAGATAGTATTTCTCGACCACTCCCTCGGAAATCTTCGAAACCTTTCGGTCCAGAAGCCGAAGCCTCCCTCCTTTCTTTTGATTGACGTCGTCTTTTAATTACGAGTCACTGCCGCCCCAAACTTACGTCGCGCCGCGACAGCAGATTGACCACTCCGCATCGTCGGCGGCCGCACATCAAGACTTCACTCTAGTCGTTGTTTAAAGATGTAATCGTCTAGGCAAGGGATGTGATCCATGCAACTTTAGTAATTAGTAATTAGTCAGTCTGCGTACCTCGTAGAGGTAGTCAAGCTTCGTTAATAATACTTCATAATATTTTTATTCTTTTGAATCATGGAAACGTCCGACACAACCGCATGTTCGCGAGCTCCGCACCCTGGCTGACGCTAGAAGCCATCTCCCTGTATGGTGAGTTTTTGACAAATCTTATTCCCCGACCACAATCATTTTTGTTAGTACCTAGGCATTTTCTGCCTATTTTGCTAACTGTCTGTGAAACAGTACTGAACATGTTTATTCCGGACTTTTTCACAGACAGGGTCCAAGCGCCGGATGTGGACCTAACCACACCACCCTCAAGTCCTTCCTCCAGCAATCAGGACGACTAAGGCGCCCTGACGCCTCGTTAGCAGCTCAACTTCGGCCAGCGAACGTCAAACCTCCAGTCCCTTAGTTTTTTTTATATTTTCAGAATAACATTACATCACCACGTTGAAAAGATCTGAACACTAGAAATTTTTCTTTTGGGACTTTGCTCAATCGCTCTAAGTGTACTTGTATTGTAAAAAAAACGTAACCTTTTTATTTTTTCTGATTCTATTGCAATTATGTCCAATGATTAATGGTAATTTTCCTTTCTTTAGAGAATGTAATTTTAAATCCATGTTAGTATAATTTAATAATTTTAATATATTTGTCAATCAATTTATCAAATATTATTTTAATGTGAAAGTAATTAAAAGTTAAATAAAAATAGTGGTACTCATATCCAGATGAAATTACGAGTTATTATTTAGCCTTTTGAAACTAAAAGATCCATCAGTTACACAAGTCATCAAGAGAGAGAGAGAAGTGTGACAAAATGGTAACAGAGCTTGGGTTTACTCTGTTCTTACTATGTGTAACAAAGTGTGAGTTAAAATGTGCGTAAAAGTGTTTTCAAAAGTGTGTTTAAAATTATGTGTTAAAGGCTGTGTGAAAGTATGTGTTTAGGTGTGTGTGAAAGTGTGTGCCATGCCGTCTCCCCCTCTGCCCCCACCACGTACGTTACCTACTATTTACCCTCATGCGATCGGAATTTTCGTAATGATCGAAAATTATTACCCCCTCAGAAAGACGCTGCACTTCAAAACCTAGTTATGTTTACAGCCAGAACACTCTTATTTGTTCACATGTGTTTAGTTTTGTTAAGAACGAAAAATACAGCTCGGTATTCGAAATATGGAGTAGTTTCAACGAAGATTCGGTTATTTGAAATAACGAATAACTTTTCGTTTATTTGACATAATTCTTCGTTGAAAGGTCCGTAAATGTACTTTATTTTCTAGCAGTGTACATTAAAATACGTCACCTGCCTACACCTACTACATTTACTAAAAGAGTTATCGACCCTAAGAATTTAATTACATAGCTGTGTAATAAATATCATTTCGTTAATTTAATTGTACTCAATTTTATATGTCCTTAAAAAATATATTTTTTTTGGGTTAATGATTGAGGAGGGTAGGAACAAAATTAAACATCAGTTGCGGCACCCGTAATTCCAATACATTAAACCAGAATGCTTAGGGGGAACGTATTGTAAAATAAAAAAACTTGTAAAAAATCTCCACATGAGATTAAAACCCACACAGCAGGCAGCAACGCTGTCTTTTAGACTGAAAAGTGTAATTACTACAAAAGTCAAAACTTATTAAATTAAAGAAACTTATTCACGCAAATGTATAAAATGTTTGCCTGAAAGTAAATGTTAATTGTTACATATTATCAATACGGTGGTAGGATCAGTTTCAGGTAATACGTACTAACTCATAGCCATTAAATACAAGACACGTTCCAGCATTGAATATCAATGGTTATAGTGAGCAACAAAATGCATAGCCATATCATTACATTAAGATGTATTTTGATTTAATGAAGATTTTTTTTTCATGTACAATTTGAATGGTTTAGTATTTTGTCTTTTAAGCTATACATGCATTAAACAAAAATTATTCTATTACATCTTTTCAATTCTTGCCAGGTAGCAATAGTACCATCCATAATTTATCCTAGCGCTGTTACTCCTTGGTATGCCAGCTAAATTGAAATCGAATTTTTCTCTCAATAATGAGAGAGAGTTGCGTTCATTGAACCAGACGTCGCACTATGTTCTCCGCAATGTTTCTGAATCAGGACGTCTGACTTACTTAACTGCACACGCAGCTGTCGAAGCTCGAGTAGTCTCCTACCGCCTCGGGTGACGACGATGTGTAGTGTATGAAGAAGTCGACTGAGATGCCGAGGTCGCCCAGCTGCGCTGTCCCATGCAGACATCTGTGGTGAGCTCTTTCCAGGTGTAGGGATCTACAGTCACCGGGAGGATTGCAGACACCACGCTCCAGTTTCTGATCTTCAGTCGTTGTAGCAGCGTTCTAGCCCGCTATATCTCTGCTATCCTGAATGCCGTGTGGACGCCCCAGTGGTCCAACAGACCACTCTACCCTGTTCCAGAGCTACCTGAAATACATCGTGAAGTGTGAGTAAACTATCAGGTCAGTATCACTACAAAACCATTGTTTAGGTGATAGTTTAGTCAACCCTGGGGCTGCTCTTAGGAGTCATAATTTCATATTTATTTTAAAAACATTCATATAAAATTACTATTTAAATCTTGATATGGTAATATTCAAGAATAATCAAGTGCATTTTGAATACATGTCTCTTCAGTAACAAATTAATTTATTAAAAGAATGTTAAAAGTATTAATAGCCAATATTTATGTTATTTCAGTAAACTCATTTAGCTGTAATTGTATTGCAATCTCCCATAGTTTAATAACACAGAAGGTATAGTGATTTTGATGCGTTCATTATGTTTTATAGATACTATCACATTTTTTGTTATCATTTCAGATCACGTTTCCCGTTTAAATCATCGTTTTTCATACATACTTACTATCCAAGTACAAACTCAACTCTGTTACTGAAGTTATTATCTTAAAAATATATATTATGGCTATAATATTGCCGTTCATCGCAATAGCAACACATTTACGTAAATCACCACAGAAAATTTCATGCACATAACGTGGAGCCCCGATATACGTCTCATTACATACAGGCTAGTTTGTAGCTCTTTTGTGCTGCATCGATCTTCAAAAGTTTTTGTAATTACTACGAGAATGTGTATAATAGTTCTTCCTGCGCTTGGAGTCGGAGTGTGGAGCCGGAGCCAATGTGCGCCATCTTGTATAGTAAAGTCACGGCGGTCATCTTGGATAACCTTAACCTTGACATTTACCTTCAAAGTTTGCCAAAAATTACACAAAATTGGCTAAAATTTCGCAAAAATACGCCAAAAAATCGGGAAAATAAAATTTTCCCCATTTCGAGGGATAATTCCCGTTTCAAAAAAAAATTCATGATTTAGTCATCAAAAATATGAACGTTTTGAAATTTCCTAAAAGCGGCTTAAGACCCCTAAAATCAAGCCGCCATAAGCCACCGAGGTCATGACCTCGACCATTAGGATGTCATGGCCACCATACTGAATTGAGACGTACCGTTGCAATTATAGTTATGGTCACCAATTTGAAAATTTATAATTATTATCAGATAATATTGGGGAAATTTTTAAATAAATAAAAAAACAATTATTTAAATTTTAATAAAAAGATTCTGCCATTTTGAAATTTTGACGTCACGGCCCCCATCTTGGAAATGCGTAATTATTTAGCAGGAAAATCGGAAACAATTTAAAATTTATAATATAATTATTTAAATACAATTTAAAAAAATTAAAAACACTTACTTCAAGGATCTCAGAGGCCTTGGTTCAAACGCGGTGAGGACAAAATAAAACTGGCCGTGGATACTTCACCCACGGAGGCCACCGAAAGACTAACCTCCCACAGCAAATGCCAAGTAATATATTACAGCAGCTAGTGTGACGTCTCTTTCTATTTTGCTGGAGGCCACCATTTTGGATTATGACACGACAGCCGGAATCACGTATTCGTCTGATGAAGGCCATCTTGGATACGCCATCTTGTTTTCGTGTGCTAGGGCCGCCATTTTGTACAAGCCATATTTTTTCGTCTGCTAGAATGTGCTACCCCCACATTACTTTAATTTTTACCCGCTATATTGCATTAGTTATTTATTGCCAGGGAACCCGCTATCTTGTTGGCCATCTTGGCCACCATCTTGAAAATCTGTATATATTAAGCTACCTGTACAAAATAGCATGTGGTGATAAGTGTTTGCAAGAATAGTAACTACTTGCGAAAAGTTTTTTGTATGGGATAAATTAACTTTGGCTGATGAATAATAAAAATTCTATAAAAATAATAGTTTCAATACAAAACTTTCAGTTTGCATCTGGTATTTGTCTCAGAAGCTAAGGTGCCTGCAGCTGTATCTAATGGGCACAGGTGTAAGTTTTGTAGCAAGGAATGTATCTTGAGAAAGAATGCTAGACAACATGAGAAGAATGGCTGTGTTAAAAATCCACTACACAAAATTATAAGTTGCGTTCGTTGTAGCAAGTCGTTTACGCGAAGAGATAGATTAAAAAAGACACAGCTGAACTTTTAAAGTCAAGCACACTTATAAGAAAAAGGACAGCGATGGAGCTACTTTTCTAAAGAAGAGTGTTTTGCATGACATCAATAATATTCCTTTTCTTGACAGTAGTTATGTTCATAGCTCTCGTGAACTTGACAAAGAACTTAAATCGAAGTACGTTGATGATTTAAGGAACACTGAAGACAATATCAGTATACATTCAAGGCGAATTCCGGTAGATCTTCCCAACTTTGTAAAAATTATGGACTGTTAAAAAGTAAGCTTGAAGACGATGAAGATGTTTCAACGTCAACGATTTCGATTTCTTACAGGAATTCGGGTGAAGATACTGACTTCTACATTGATGGAAAAAGTGACTCTGAAGCTGGTGACAAGACTAAATACTCTGATAAAGCACCTTAAGCTGACAAGATAGACGGCTGTGATGAAGCCTGCGAGACAGAAACGATGGAAACAGCGTGATAAAATAAATAATTCTGATCAAGCTTATGTTGATCACTGAGACGATAGTGATCTTAAATATATTAATAACAGACATTCTAGGAATATAATGATATCAGAAGAGATTGAATATACATCGTGGGAAGATCACAACATATTAATCGATAGCTTGAGACTGTTTATAGCATCGGTTCGTGGAGGAAATTACTCGCACATCGACGAAGTAGCCTCCATACTTAAAGAACTGAGGGAAGCTACATACAATAATCACTTGTTTTACTCGTATGTGTATAATAAAGAAAAATAAATCAATTATTTCTATTTTAAAAATTTTATATTTTATTTCTTCTAATCTGATTTCTAAGACTGAGTACTCATAATACAGCTTCCTCTTTTGATTGGGCTTCCAAATGTGCTTCCTTTTTCAATGTTCTTCTAAAAGTGCTTCCTCTTTGTCGAATGTGCTTCCGATTTTGCTTCCTTTTCGTTGATTATGCTTTTACTTGTTCTTACTTTTTGTTGACTGTGCTTCCACTTGTTCTAACTTTTTGTTGATTCTGCTTCCTTTTGGATTGTGCTTTTTCGTTGATTGTGCTTGCAATTGTTCTTCCTTTTCGTTGATTGTGCTTCTAATTGTGCTTCCTTTTCGTCGATTGTGCTTCCTTTTTTTGATTGTGCTTTCTTTTTTGATTGAGCTTCCAAATGTGCTTAATCTTCTTTGATTGTGCTTTCAAATATATTTCCTTTTCGTTGGCTGTGCTTCCAAATGAGCTTCCTTTTTTTGATTGTGGATCGTCAAGTCTTTACTCAAGACGTGATTGGTCTCGTGGTTCGGAGAGGCCTGGTCTAAACGCCTGACTTTGGACATGGCCTGTTTGAAATGTTATTCGAGTATCATCGACCTTGGTTCGAAGACACTTGGCCTATACGCCTAACATTGTACATGGCCTGATTGGAACGTATTCCAAGTATCGAAAAATTAGATATTAGGCACAGCGATAACATATTCATTTCGTCGAAAAGACATCTTTTATAGAGTCGTTTCTCGTAGAAATAATATGAATAATCTCCACTAAAAGTAATGGGAAACAGAATAAAAAAATTATTTTTATATTAAGTTACTCTTAACACTGGCCGAGAATCAAACCAAAGACGGAAAACTATCGAATCAATCTTAAATTAATAGAATATTTTTTCGTAATTTTTAAAGTTTTTTTTCCCCCGAATTTCTTAGTTAATTATTACGAATTTCAAGTTGGCGGCTTATATCTTATAATCAGCTTACTGGAGGCTGATAGACTATGCAACTATGCTGTTTTAAGGATTTTTAGTCATGTTTTATAGAATAAAATTTTTTAACCTAAAATTACTTTTCTTGCATCGCCGAGGGATTGAACCGAGAACAGTAGCGTAGCTAGGATTTCTGTTCGGGGGGGGGGGGGGGCCACATTTCGTCATTCACCAGTCCTCCAAAAGGAAAAGGGGGGGGGGGGGGTTCCGGGAATCCTGCCCCGGAAAAATTAGGATTTCAAGGTGCAAAATGGTGCTATTTAAGCTATTTAACAATACAGAATATATAATTAGCATATAATAAAATAAATTTGTAAAAAAAGTTTCGTGTGAAAAATTTCAGTATTATTTAAATGACCTTCAAAGTACTTATACAAACGGCTTGCAAGCAGGAACACTAAAACTAAAATACAATTTCTTCAACTTAGCCAGTAGACAATAATTACGTGACTTCTTCTCTAATAGTCTAATATATATGTTAAGCAAGTGCTAATGTTTTCTTAAATCTTAATCAATATATTGATCTCAATACTCTCATACTATTTTAGCTGCACTGTTTGTACTGAATATACATTTTTTATTTTATTGTATCTTTAGAAAGTATACTCGGGACTGCTTTAAAAAAAATAGCATAGTATATTGGCATTTCAAGTAAAAATTTCTAAATTTATAATCTTATAATAACAAACATACATTAAATAAAAGTCTACATTAAAAAAGAGCTAATGCTTCCTTGGTAAATCGATCAAAAAATACAAATATTACATTAGCTACATACTCTATAAACACATTGCACGAACAAATATATTCTATTAATTTTCTCGTATTCATTCATGATACTTAAAAAAACTCAGCCATTAGGAACTTAAGAAGTGTATACTAACATTTCAATAACAACCATTTAAACTTTTAAAACATCAAACACTAGGTATCTGAAAAAGTAAAAGATGCACTAAAGAAATAAATTAAGAGCTAAATCTGAAAACACGTATATACAGTATAGACACCTAAAGTGAACAACTTCTATAATTTACATGTTTACTCGAATATGTTCATAGTTATTTTATGAAAACTCAATACTTCTTAAAAAAAAGTTATCTACAAACTGTCAAAAAATCATTTCAAAGTTTAAAACACCAAACAAAAATTTAAAACTGCTATTAATAATTTATAACCACGTTCTTAATCATTTTAAAGGCCACTCTTCTACTAACCCATCTAAACAAGCAGCATTCTTCTGTTCTTCTTTGCGAATTTCTCAATGAATATATCTTCGTTTAATGGTATGCTGCGGTGTATGGATATTAGTGCGAGTCCATTTAGACGGTCTTCACCAGTGCTGTTCCTGAGATAGGTTTTCAGTCTCTTCAGAGTTTAAAAGCTTCTTTCAACAACTGATGCTGTGGTAACAGGCAGAGAGGCCAGAATTTCCAGAAGTATATGTAAATTTGGAAACAACATTTCTTCGCACTTCTTCAGTGCAGTGATTGCGTCCTTCGGTAGCTCATATTTGGAGTTTTTCCATTTCATTTTCCATAAACCCCACTCACCTTTGAACATGACTTTACTGGTGTTTGTAAGATCATCAGCATAGAAATTAAAAGCTGTCTCTACATCACTGAAAATAGATTTTACAACATTGACTGGTATGATGCACTGCAATCCTACAATAATATTCTTATAAGATAAGAATATTTCACTGAGAGATGAACTCATTTCTTTAATATAAGGAATGAAAGACATCCTCCTGAAGTACTCCTTTGGTGAATTTCCTGAGTAGTTTTCACGATGTTTCTGCCTGCCTACACACCTTGGGATTGCTGGAACCACACCAAGAACATCTGCAAGCTCTAAAGAATCTTTGAAAATATTTTTTAATTCTTCATCGCTGTTGCTGCGCATATCAGCTAATTTTAGGCCAACTAACTCAACTTGGCTAAGAGCTGTACTCAGTTATATGGATTCGCTCTGTACACATTGGGAGAGTGAACAAGTCAGTGAAAGCATTTTCTCGGAAACTTTAAGACTAATAATGAAGCTAAAGTCACAGCCACTTTTGTGAAGGATCTGTGCTTTAGCACTTCCTTCCTTGTTTTCGTCGGTGATGTGTTCTAGAGCTTCAATCACATGAAGCAGAGCATTTACAAAAAGGGAAACTGCTTCGTGCCTTTCTACCCAATATGTTTCGCAGTACTTCATTAAGCCCGTGTGGTTCAGTAGTGAAGAATTTAATTTGGTTTTCAGTACATGTGTTCTATGAGAAGCTCTAAAAAAAATTGCACACCTCACTCGTCGAGGCTGAGGTTAAGGCAATGCGAGGCACAATGAGTATACAATGCCTTCGGGTATTCTTCTGCTATAATAGCTTGGACACCTCGGAATTCGCCTCTCATTGCTGATGCTCCATCGTATCCCTGACCTCTTAGTCTGTTCATATACAAACCAAGGGAAACCAATTTTTTCTTTATAGTATTTGCTAGTCCATCCCCACTTACATCATACACGGGAACAAATGACAGAAAATCTTCATGCAGTTCAATGACTTCTGGGTCAACATATCTTATATTAATCTGAAAATTCCTTTTTCTATTCCCCTTAAATTGACTTTCGAATTTTTAGTCAGCATTTGGAGTCCACGTGTTTTTTAAAACCGCTTCCTTTTCATCTTCGCTTACATTGCGTCTGTCAATGTAACTCCCGATATCATGCTTATTTTGCATTTTTAAACTCGCCATTTCAAATGTGCTTTGCTCATCAAGAGATTGCCTGTGTTCCAAAGAAGGACCTGAACACTGCGATGTTTTATTTTCGTCAGCAGCCTGTACAAAACAATGAATAAAGACACTTCTGTAGCATTGTCCGATTAATTGGTTGAGCATGGGTACCAAAGCATTTGCAAAGTTACAATAAACAAATTCAAAGTATTTATGTTATTATAAATATTTAGGGTATATTTTTTGACTGTCTACTTCATACGTAACTTCGTAAAATACATAAACAAATAACTCACAGGGAACCTAATAATTAAATGCAGAATGTTATTGTACACCTTTAATCTACAAAGTACCCCATTAATAACTGCAGTTAATATAAATAACATGCATGTGACTAATGATGTATATAAATTAGTTTCCCCCATTCCATTCACATGCATGAGCTATAAAATGTTATATCAAATAAGTTAATTTTTAACCACTGAATCAAGTCACAGATTTCAAAAAAGTAAATAATGTAATAAAAAATAAATAATTAGAAGAAATTGTTTACACACTCGAAACTTTTAAAAAATTTATTGTCGTCTAAAACTATTAATGTAATTATTATGAAGAAAGAGAAACTATTTTTTTCCTTCGTATAAATGGCATTGATTTAAGCTCAAATAGGATATTTTTTTTTTTTGCCCGGCTTGATTTTATGTTGTTTTTCTGTAGCTATTTTGGCTCCATCTCTAGATGAAACAATAAAAAACTTTGATTATTTCCATGTAGGTACCAAAACGTTTCAGTTATTGAATCTAGATTGTGAACAATACCTATTCCCATGGAAAATTTCAGTCCGATTAAAAGCGACTTCGATTCGCATGACATATTTGCGTGTTGGATTATTGGCGTGATTTAATTTATGTTGGCTCACATAAAATAAACAAATAAATAAAAACAAACAGCTGTTTTCATTCTGCTACATATGGAATTAAATTCCGCAAGTAAATTTAATTGACGCGATAAAAGTGTTGTTATTCCTGATTACGTGGCAACTGTAGCCGGAAAAAAATGCATATTTCATTTACTTTCCATCCCTTCCCAATACGATCCGCGTTTCCATAGCATTTTATGTTCGACTCAGTCCGTTAGGTACTATTCCAATTGGTGTAATGACATTGAGACATAACGTTTTGAAACCCGTTTCCGTGGCCATTTTAAAAACGGTAAGCATTTTAGAAATGTTATCGAACCTATATGGAAACTTAGTATTTTAGTAATATTTACTTCCAACTCGTGGTTAACTTATTAGTTATAAATCTTACCTGTATTGACACACCTGTCATTGTCATATCATCTCCACTTCCGTCTTGCTTCGGCACTTTATTAAAATACGAAAGTAAATTACTTCCTTTCCTTTTTTGTCGCACATATCTATACTTTACGTGTAACCTGGCAACAACTTCCTTCCTATGAAGTACAAAGTTATTCCATCTTTCCTAAGACTAAGCACTGGAACCGAGTAAATGTTACTTCTCTTTGTCCTCAATACCATTGTAAAATATTAAAATTGAGGTAAAATTTTGTATGAATAAGATAAGTGTAAGAGTATTTTAAAATAAATAACAATTATTTATGCAAACTTTATATTTAAATAAAATTAACTTTTGGGGGGGGGGGGCATGGCCCCCTTGGCCCCCCCTCTGGCTACGCCACTGACCGAGAACATAATTATATCGATCAAATCAATAATCATAATTTAATTTTTTTATGGATTTTGAAATTTTCCCCGAATTTTTAATGTAACAAATACAAATATTCAAGATTGGGGCCAAGACTGCCAAAAAGATAGTGGGCACCCTGGCAGTAAATAATTACTGCACTCTAGCGGATAAAAATTAAACTGAAATTGCTGTAACTCCCTTTAGCAGACGAAAACTATATGTTGGATCCAATATGGCGGATCCAAGATATCGAACGTAACGTCATAATTTCAAAATGGCGGAATAATATTAAAATTTAATAATTATTTTTATAAATTTTAAAAAATTTCCCAATATTTTCTGATAATAATTAAGGATTTTCAAGATGGCTGCCGTAACGTTAATTACAATGGTACATCTCAATTTAAAATTGTTGCCATGACATCCTAATAGTCAAGGTCATGACATCCTAATAGTCAAGGTCATGACCTCGGCGTCTTATGGCGGCATGCATTTAGGTTATGAATTTTTAAACCAATGAAATTTTTGGGGACAAAAAGGGCATTTTCCCCCCCTGAAAACGGGAATTCTTCCCTCGAAATAGGAAATTTTAATTTCCCGATTTTTGAAAATAGTTTTGCGGATTTTATTTAGAAACTAGAAATTTTGGCGGTTTTTGGGTCTTTTTGGAATTTTTGGCGAAATTTGAAGGTAAAGGTCAAAGGTAAAGGTTATCCAAGATGGCCGCTGTGACGTCACAATAAAAAATGGTGGACATCGGCTCCGGCTCTACACTCTGACTCCAGGCTCAGGAGGAACTATTATACATTACTAATGAGAAATAAGGCATGTCATGTGGGGAAGGCCCCCTGTTGCCTTAGCCTTAAAACCAGTACTATGGAAGAAAAGGACGAATGTGAACGTAACGAATATGTAGGAGACTCTAGAGACACTAACAGATAAATACGTTACTGAAAACGCAAACGCTGATAAAGATAGAGAGGAATTACCGTTTGGCATAGAGAAAACTTACCCGTCATGTTCTGTATCCAAACCACAGCCCCGCAGGTACGAAAATAATTGCCATGGAGGAATTCAAGCTAGTTTCGAATGCATTGTCTACACAACTCAATGCGTCTTTAGCTTGCATAGACTCAAAGCGACCTAACAGAATAAAATTCTTTCCGAGGAATTATCGCTTCAACAAGCGGAACAGAAACGAAGAGCATTTCCAAGGAATTATCGCATCAACAAGCGGAACAGAATAAAGAGCTTGCTACAGTCAAAGCTAAAATTACTGAAAGTATCAGTAAAATACAGGCTGAGATTTTGTCCAAGGTCGACGGGAAAATAACTGATATTACTCAGCAGGTTGCCGTCCAGTTACAACATACACGCAATGAAATCCACAATTCTCACGAAATTCTGCAAAATTTTCTCAGGCTTGTATTGACTCAATACAATGTATAGAAAACATGGAAGTAGCGTGTAACGAAACCGCTAAACGTACTGCTGACAAATATATTACACAACTAACTGCAATACCCGGGGTTGCCCGGGCTGAACACAGGGTGAAGGGGACCTTTTTCGAAATCAGATGTAGTTAGTACTTAATTGTCTTCTTAATTTGAATGTCAAGTATGAAAATTAATTTATATCACTTTCAGATCCCGACAGACGTTGTTCTGCCAGTTTATAGTTATTTACTTTGTCTGTATGTAATTTAGACTTTATAAAGCAATATAGAAAAAAGCTGAAAAATTAGAAATTACTAATATTGAAAAGATTCCATTATCTAGCTAATGCTCGGCCTGCATTGCAATGCCTCATTCAGTTTTGTTTTGTAATATGTTTGAAGTAGTTCCACATATACAAATCATCTATCCATCTCTCTATATATATTTATCTCTTTCTACATCTATATACATCTATGTATCTCTCTATCTCTATTTATCTCTTTATATCTACATATATATACTTCCCACTATCTCTATATCTTCTATATATAAGTCTCTATATAGCTCTATACATCTATAGGTATATCTCTTTATCTAACCCATTTCATTCTCTATACCTAGCTCTATCTCAACTTATCTCTCCGTCTCTATCTCACTATAAATATATATATATATCACTCTATCTCTATCTGTCTTTTATATTTAAATAAATTGTGTCATGCGTGCGCACTTGACAACAAAAACAGACGAAGTGCCGCTATATAAAATGAAATAAACACATTTTTTGACACGATTCGAGCCCATCTATTGAAAAATAGTTATACCGTCTCAGTAACCTTCATGGGCATGCGCATAACAAATCACCAAAATTTCATCGCAATCGGGTGAATCGTATAGGAACGCATACGGCACAAACAAACGAAAATTAAAGACATGACAAACACATCGAACGATGGTGCGTTTAAAATTCAAGGTAACTCTATATATTGATGAAGTTAAGAACAAAACTGTCATTAGCGCCTTTATTTTGCTAGCCGCCGCGAGCTCCACTAAGCGGGCTGGTCTCACCAAGGAGAAGGATATGAATTTGCCAGACCTTACTATGTTTATGATCGTGTGGCAGACATAGAGAAATGACACTCACTCACTATTAGTATGTCTATGACCTATGATTTTTTCTGTCATAAAATGAAATTATCACTTTTTCACTCCCTTAGGGATGGAATTTCATATTAATATGGGGTTATGTGTTAATACAGGTTATAAGCTAGCTGTAGGCTAAATTTCATTCAAATCCATTCAGTAGTTTTTACGTGAAATTTAACAAACATCCATCCATACTTACAAACTTTCGCGTTTATAATATTAGTAGGATAACTATTATCACGAATGCACATGGCTTCATACCAGCACGAGGCGAGTACTACAGAAGAGTTTAAATAAATTATTTAAAAAATAAATTATTTAGAAAATTTGTATAAAAATTAAAACATGCTTTATCATAATTTAAAAAAATTAATAAATATATTGCTTGTCTAACATCCGCCAGCATAGACTTTCCACCATTTTGAAATTATGACATCGTGTCCTCCATCTTGAAAATCCGTAATTATTAAGCTAGAATATCGGAAAGAGTTTTAAAATTAGTAAAAAACAATAATAGAGTAAAATTTTAGTCATATTTTAATTTCAAAAACGCATTTATGTCATGGAGTCCTTGTTGAGGGCAAAATAAATATATTCCTCCTCTACGGAGGCTACCAGCAGACTGATATCCCACCACTAAAGCTAAGGTATATATTACGTCATCCAATATATCATGGCATCCATTTTGGGTCCGCCATATTGTTTTCATCGCTAGAGTGTGCTACAACCACCATAGTTTAATATTTACCCGCTGAGTGCAGTATTACCAGACAGTCAACTGTCACAATATCTACCATCTTGTCAGCCATATTATCCGCCAACTGGAAAATCTGTAATTATTTAACTAGAAATTCGGAAAAAATCCAAAAATAATCAAAAATTCACTCGTTAATTTACTTATTGATTCGATCAATTTAAATTTTTGGTTCAATCTTTGTTCAATGCAAAAAATAAAATTTTAGATAAAAAATATGACTTTTATTAATTATAACATCGATTTCCCATAAAGGAGACAGGAGCAAGAAATAAAAAAAAAAGTATTACATAAATTTTACATTTACACTAACTAGCAAATTACCAGCATTTCTCGATTTCTGCAGTCTTCTTAGAAGGCAAAGCGAGTCCTTTCAATGTGTTTTCAGGGCAGTTCTACATGACAATCGATTAACCAGGCACATCCGCTCATTGGCCACGCACAGCCAATTTTTGGGCACGCATGTCCAGTTAGTGGCCAGGCACATCCAGTTCTTGGCTAGACATATCAAGTCAATGGCCGGGCACATTCAGTTTGTAGCTAGGTATGTCCAAAATGTCCAGCTCGCTGACCAGGAAAATAAACTTTGGCCAGGCACATTCAGCCGGTTAGTCAGGTTAACACAACCTGTTAGTGGCTAGACACATCCAGATGGTTGTCTAGGAACATCAGATAGGGGTACCAGACACATCTAGCAGGTTTACCAGGCACAACTAATAGGTTGGCCAAGCATATCCATTTGGTGGTCAGGCACACACAGTCAGAAGCCAAGCGGCCTTATTTTTGATACTCGGTGAACATTTTAAACATATCATATACGTCAAGAGTATAGACAAGGCGTCTCCGAACCACGAGGCAAATCATGACCTGACTACAGACTTGACGAAGCACAATCAACGAAAATGACACACGCTGGACACACATTTAATAAAAAATTACACAAACTGGACACACGTTCAATAACATACATCAATCCTTTTATCTGCGTTTGGCTCCATCTGCGTTTGCCTCCATCTGCGTTTGGCTTCATCTGCGTTTGACTCTAGAATATGACCCCATCAAAGGAATACGATCCCACCAAAGAGATACGAACCCATAAAAGGGAGACGATCTCATCAGTAGGGATGCAATCCCATCAGTACAATACGATCGAAAGGACACGGTAGCATACGTTCGCATACGGTAGGATAGGATGTATTTTGCTCCATCTGGCTACAGGAGAATTAAGCTACAACAGCCGTTTACCACAATTACATTTAGCTAAATCTAGTGCACTGGTTTCCCCGCTCAGGAGTAATTTACTGTAACTTCGACAGCAGTCTGAGAATGGCTTCCAAACATTACAAAAATTAAAACATTAATTTTAAACTTCTTGTAATTTTTGCATCTCACAAAACTTACAGTCCTGCTATACAGATACCCTTAAAAAGGCATTCACTACAAATTTTATAAAGAGGCTATCCCGAAAGGGATTATAAAATGAATCAAAAGAACTTGAAAATTCTATAAATGATTTAATAAAAAAGCAATACTTTGCGTTTGAAAACAACGGCGATAGAAGTTTTAACATTACGAGCTGATATAAACTATCTAATATAAATAGTATTTGCGCAAACATTTTTTCTACAGCAAAATTTTAAATGTATTTAACAAAAATATGCAACACTCCTCTGGTAAATTATTACCTTATTAAATCTATAATTTCCTTCAGTTGAATGTCTACAACCAGTTAACATACGACTTTTTTTAAATCTACTTACAAAATTAATATATTAAAATGATATAAAACAGTTTTTTTACGATCCGGGTCTCAATTTAAACGTACACTGCGCAAAACGTCCGAATACAATCCTTAATAACAGTCTTACTATGCGAGGCTGCGATATACGCACTTATGATATGAGTTTTTTTGGCCGAAAAGAATATATGGAAAGGCTTAAGAATTTCATCGGCTCCAGTTAATGTATCTTGATATGAACTTAAGACTGCAGGCGTGAAACATGTTCGTTACGTGTTCCTCGCTGAATACCAGTCAAATAGCACTCGCACATCAGCTGTCAGCGCCCGAGCTTTTCAGGGGCACTCCATCATGGAAAAGGTCACTTACTTGCGATGTGATGGGAAGGCGAAGAATCAGGCGTCTCAAAAACAAAAACACTAGGATATTTGGCAAAACATCCAGCGCGCCGTTATATCCACGTCGGGCCGGCTAACGCTCTCGGCGCACGCCCTTGCCAAGGCGTATGTAGTTTTCCGTGTCGATGCGTAGCACAGTACCACAGGTGAACACCTGACTCTTCTGCAACATCCTTATATCACTCCGCTTGCAGAGGACGTCATGGCCGGCACACACGAGCGCTTCTCCCAGCCTCGTTCACCGCCGCCTCAACACTCTCACCAGTGTCCGTCCCACAAGTCCGTCTGCGCGCTACGTCATCACCTCCCCTCCTCCTCCGCCCACTGTTCTAACGGCGAAGAAGATAAACATTTTTCTACAGAGTAGTATGTAAATGGGGTTCCGAGATCAGGCTTCAGGCTGTGGTGGTGGTGTCGGCGTCCGCCATCTTGGATTGTGACGTCACGGCGGCCATCTTGGATGGATGTGACCTTGACCTTTGACCTTGACCTTGAATTTTATCCTCAAAAATTGCCAAAATCCGCCAAAATTGGGCAAAATTTGCCCAAAATTCCTCAAAATTCGCCAAAATTTCCATTTCTTTGGAAAAAAGTTCCGCCAAAAAATCTCAAAAAATTCCACAAATTAAAAATTTCTCTTTTCGAGGGAAAAATTTCCCGTTTCGAGGGAAAAATTCCCGTTTTTAGTCCTTAAAAATCCCAGCGGCTGAAAATTCCTAAAACTGGCTTAAGCATCCTTAACTCAAGCCTCAGTTAAGCCATTTCTAGGAATAAGGATACCATGACCGCCATCTTGAATTATGACGTCATCGTTGCAATTTCCGTTACGGCCGCCATCTTTAAATTTATTATCCGATTTTAATGAAAAAAAATTTAAAATTCATAAAACAAATTAAATAATAAAATTTTTAATAAAATATTTAAAAAACAAACATTTACGACACGGAGCTCGGAGTCCTCGGTTCGAACCCGACGAGTGCAAAAAAAAATAAAAATGGCGACCGATCCTTCCCCCTAGGTGGCTGCAGGCATACTGACTCCCACCACTTTTTATCATCATCTAGTATGACGTCATGGCCGCCATCTTGTCTTCGATGCTGGAAGCCAACATCATTGTATCGTCGGCTAGAGTGCGCCGATGACATGTTAGTTTAATTCGTATCCGCAAGAGTGCAGTAATCATTTATTACTGTGACATCCGCCATCTTGTCATTTGGCCGCCATCTTGAAAATCCGTAATTATTTAGCTAGAAATTCGGGAAAAGTTCCAAAATTCATTAAATAAATCACTCATTAATTTACATATTGATTCGATCGATTCCCGTCCTCGGTTCGATACCCGATCGTTGCAATAATGTTTAATCTTATGTAAAAAAAATAATTTAAATAAACCATGTTCAACATTCGTAAAGAGACTCTAAATCCTCTACTACCACCATCCTATCAGACATCAAGACCACCATATTGGAAATGTGTAATTTTAATGCTAGAGATCCGGGAAAAAGTTCAGAAATCATTAAATAAATTTCCGATCAATATACTGATTAATTAGATCGACTAAGATCCTTGGTACGATCTAGGATGATGCAAAAAAAAATTAAATATATCATCAATTTAACATAATAGTAACAGGTTCGAGGAATTAAACACCGCAAGTTCTTTTACAAACATAATATTTATTACATAATTTCTATTCTACTACAGGATCACTTACGAAAGCCAACAATCTTATAATCATTTAGTTCCGCAGCGGTGTGAAATGACTAATTCTTAGCTCCAATCGGTTTATACTAGACAGAGTCCAGCCAGAACCTTTACAGACATAGTCCACCTCTTCTTGACAGAGTTTCTGGATACCGTTTTTAACAGTTTGCTTCACATCGTTAGAACTGTAAATTACTGCAGCAGATGTCTTGAATGCACACTTCTTCACTTCGTCATCGAACGGATATGGCTTTCCATATATACAGTCCAACCACAAGTTATATTTCAAAGGTCCGTTTGTTGCTACATCATCAGTAAGCTGATTGATTATCTTCTGTCTGATATCGTCAAGAAAATTACAAATGTCCTTCGACTCACCGAACGTATTTAGATAATAGTAGTCTTTCAACGTTCCACGAAATGCAGACTGCGTCAAGTAGAAGCCATTATCGTTCACTTGTAATGCTACGAACACAGTCTTAGGTTTAGTTCCATGTTCAGACGTCATAACAATCGGTTGCTGGGCATCTGTTTTTTTGGTTGTACGCTTTCGTGTCTCCAATCTAAAGCGAGGAGTCGAAATGTCGGCAGGTAGTTCAGCTGTAGGAGCACAGACTCCACCTTTACATTTTTTCGCATGATGTCGCAAACTGTCAATTCGAGTAAACCATTTAAGGCACTCATCACATCGAAACTTCATGCGAGAAGGATTCTTCGCGCATTTGCTCCGCTCATGTCTTCGTGCATCATGGTAAAATGCGAACGACGTATCACAGTAGCTGCAAGGATACCGTGGTGATGAAGACGATCCTTTCAGACCCGATCCAGATACAGGCGTTGCAACAGTAGTACCATTTCCAGGCATTCTCTTATGCACATCGATGCATCGTTGTTGCGCCGAAACCTTTACTTTCTGCCGCACAGCAGGACCTTTGCATGCCTTCATGTGCGTTTTCATATTATCTTTTCTGGCAAACTGCTTATGACATTTCTCACAAACAAACATTTTACGATATAGGTTCTTGGCACATTCGCTCCTCTCGTGTCGCCGAGCATTGCTGTTGTTTGAGAAAATCTTGTCACAGTAACAGCACCGATGTTCGCTAGTTGTCAAATCAGCATCCATTGAAGTCTCCATCGAGGTCGTATCGTCGATCGTCGTGGTTTCCTGCACATCCAGCTCAGTAGTCATTAAGCTATCTTCTGCTGGTGGTATCACATCTGTTGAAATCTCCTCCAATGTTGACATCGTCGTCGTTGCCAACGGGATCTGCTCCACCATTGTCGTCGCTATCGTCAAGGTTCCCGTAGACGATGATACAACGTCCATCGAGTACGACGTTAAAGTCGGTAAATATGCCATCGAGTTCTCAAGAACAGGTAATTACGCGACTTATTCACCAGATGAAATAATCTAGGTGATCCTTACACCGTCGACAGCAGTAACAAACTGAGCGACCTGCTGTCTAGGACTCGCTTATAAACATGCACCGGATGGAATAATATGCAAGTCAAATCAAGAACCACTTACTATAATACCAGACTAAAAACAACATTAAAAATAAAAGGACCATTAACGAAAAGGCAGCACATTTGGAAGCACCGACAACGAAAAGGCAGCACCGACAACGAAAAGGCAGCACATTTGGAAGCACCGACAACGAAAAGGCAGCACCGACAACGAAAAGGCAGCACATTTGGAAGCACCAACAACGAAAAGGCAGCACCGACAACGAAAAGGCAGCACATTTGGAAGCACCGACAACGAAAAGGCAGCAGCGACAACGAAAAGGCAGCACATTTGGAAGCACCGACAACGAAAAGGCAGCACCGACAACGAAAAGGCAGCACATTTGGAAGCACCGACAACGAAAAGGCAGCACCGACAACGAAAAGGCAGCACATTTGGAAGCACCGACAAAGAAAAGGCAGCACCGCCAACGAAAAGGAAGCACATTTGGAAGCACCGACAAAGAAAAGGCAGCACCGCCAACGAAAAGGAAGCACATTTGGAAGCACCGACAACGAAAAGGCAGCACCGCCAAAGAAAAGACAGCACATTTGGAAGCACCGACAACGAAAAGGAAGCACCATCAACGAAAAGGCCGCACCGCCAACGAAAAGGAAGCACATTTGGAAGCACCGACAAAGAAAAGGCAGCACCGCCCACGAAAAGGAAGCACATTTGGAAGCACCGACAAAGAAAAGGCAGCACCGACAACGAAAAGGCAGCACATTTGGAAGCACCGACAACGAAAAGGCAGCACCGACAACGAAAAGGCAGCACATTTGGAAGCACCGACAACGAAAAGGCAGCACCGACAACGAAAAGGCAGCACATTTGGAAGCACCGACAAAGAAAAGGCAGCACCGCCAACGAAAAGGAAGCACATTTGGAAGCACCGACAAAGAAAAGGCAGCACCGCCAACGAAAAGGAAGCACATTTGGAAGCACCGACAACGAAAAGGCAGCACCGCCAAAGAAAAGACAGCACATTTGGAAGCACCGACAACGAAAAGGCAGCACCATCGACGAAAAGGAAGCACATTAATTTGTCATTGACTGCAATATTCATTGGTTCCAATATTCATTGACTCCAATATTCATTAGCTCCAATATTCAATGGCTCCAATATTCATTGACTCCAATATTCATTGGCTCCATCAGTCATTGACACCTACAGTCTTTTGGTCCCAAAAGTCTTTTGGCTCCAAATATATTAGGCTAGAATTCTTCGAGTCTTAGTGACTATGAGACCACATGGTTACAGAACTACGTGACTACGAATCTTCAAGTTTACGAGACTGCGAGGCTACAGAGCTACGAAGCCTCTAGTACACAGGTTTACGTGACTGCGAGGATACAGGACTACCAGTCTGCATGAGTACTTGACTACGAAGCTACTCGTCTACAAGGCTACAATTACAGCATCTGTTTTCGTCAGAATTTTCTCTTTTGCTCCAACTGCACCACCAGCATTATGTTATAAGATTACAAGGCCGCCTGCTTACGTAGCTTCAAGTCTACGAGGATACTTGGATACGTAGCTTCAATTCTACGAGGTCCTAAGACTTCATGACTACGCGACTTCGAGCCATGAGGTTACGAGATTACAAGACTACGAATCTTCATGTTTACGAGACTGCGAGGCTACAGAGCTACGAAGCCTCTAGAAAACGAGTTTACGTGACTGCGTGGATACAGGAATACAAGTCTGCATGAGTTCTTGACTACGAAGCTACTCGTCTGCAAGGCTCCAATTGACACATCTGTCTTCGATGGAATTTTCTCTTTTGCTACATCTACGCCATCAGCATTATGTTATAAGATTACAAAGCTACTTGCTTACGTAGCTTCAAGTCTACGAGGCTCCAATACATCATGACTACGAGACTACGAACCATGAGGTTACGAGACTATGCGATTGCAAGTCTTCAAGGTTACGTCATCGCGAGGCTATAGGACTACGAAGCTTCCAGAACGCATGGTTACGAGAATGCATGACTAATTGGCCGCATGGCTACGAAACTTTATATCTCTGACTGACTACAATAGCACTATTCAGTGGTGAGAGTTAATTTATTTCATGCAAAGGTACTTGCTGCAAGCAGTTCCGCTTTTCAACATCAGATGACGTCACGTTTTGCTTGCAGGTAAAATAATATTTATTTATTTTATGCGGGATGCGGGTGGTTCACTATCGGTCGCATAAGAAGAATGGCATCGATAGTCTTCAAGGAGAAGGAAGTTCGTCCTTCCTGCTAGTGCTTCTCAGATTTCTCACAGTCCGCCATCTTGGATTGCGACGTCACGGCTGCTATGTTGGATGGGTGTGACTTTGACCTTTGACCGAAACCGCAGGAATGATCGCAAGCACACGGATTAACCATCATAATATTGATAAGAATAATCAGGAGCACACGGAGAAAACCATCATAATATTGGCAAGAATAATCAGGAGCACACGGAGAAAAACGACACATGTTTTCTTTGATATCATAAAATTACAGAAAAAAAATATTTAAAAATAAAAATAAATTAATAAAATAAATTAAAATAAAAACAAAAAATACATAAACTGATTCTGCTAGCTTGTAAACTTATCATTGTTGAGCAAAGATAGAGTTCTAGTACAAGCCAGAATTTTATGTATTTTTTGTTTTTATTTTAAATTTTTTTATTAATTTATTTTTATTTTTAAATATTTTTTTTCTGTAATTTTATGATATCAAAGAAAACATGTGTCGTTTTTCTCCGTGTGCTCCTGATTATTCTTGCCAATATTATGATGGTTTTCTCCGTGTGCTCCTGATTATTCTTATCAATATTATGATGGTTAATCCGTGTGCTTGCGATCATTCCTGCGGTTTCGGTCAAAGGTCAAAGTCACACCCATCCAAGATAGCAGCCGTGACGTCGCAATCCAAGATGGCGGACTGTGAGAAATCTGAGAAGCACTAGCAGGAAGGACGAACTTCCTTCTCCTTGAAGACTATCGATGCCATTCTTCTTATGCGACCGATAGTGAACCACCCGCATCCCGCATAAAATAAATAAATATTATTTTACCTGCAAGCAAAACGTGACGTCATCTGATGTTGAAAAGCGGAACTGCTTGCAGCAAGTACCTTTGCATGAAATAAATTAACTCTCACCACTGAATAGTGCTATTGTAGTCAGTCAGAGATATAAAGTTTCGTAGCCATGCGGCCAATTAGTCATGCATTCTCGTAACCATGCGTTCTGGAAGCTTCGTAGTCCTATAGCCTCGCGATGACGTAACCTTGAAGACTTGCAATCGCATAGTCTCGTAACCTCATGGTTCGTAGTCTCGTAGTCATGATGTATTGGAGCCTCGTAGACTTGAAGCTACGTAAGCAAGTAGCTTTGTAATCTTATAACATAATGCTGATGGCGTAGATGTAGCAAAAGAGAAAATTCCATCGAAGACAGATGTGTCAATTGGAGCCTTGCAGACGAGTAGCTTCGTAGTCAAGAACTCATGCAGACTTGTATTCCTGTATCCACGCAGTCACGTAAACTCGTTTTCTAGAGGCTTCGTAGCTCTGTAGCCTCGCAGTCTCGTAAAAATGAAGATTCGTAGTCACGTAATCTCGTAACCTCAAGGCTCGAAGTCGCGTAGTCATGAAGTCTTAGGACCTCGTAGAATTGAAGCTACGTATCCAAGTATCCTCGTAGACTTGAAGCTACGTAAGCAGGCGGCCTTGTAATCTTATAACATAATGCTGGTGGTGCAGTTGGAGCAAAAGAGAAATTTCTGACGAAAACAGATGCTGTAATTGTAGCCTTGTAGACGAGTAGCTTCGTAGTCAAGTACTCATGCAGACTGGTAGTCCTGTATCCTCGCAGTCACGTAAACCTGTGTACTAGAGGCTTCGTAGCTCTGTAGCCTCGCAGTCTCGTAAACTTAAAGATTCGTAGTCACGTAGTTCTGTAACCATGTGGTCTCATAGTCACTTAGACTCGAAGAATTCTAGCCTAATATATTTGGAGCCAAAAGACTTTTGGGACCAAAAGACTGTAGGTGTCAATGACTGATGGAGCCAATGAATATTGGAGTCAATGAATATTGGAGCCATTGAATATTGGAGCTAATGAATATTGGAGTCAATGAATATTGGAACCAATGAATATTGCAGTCAATGACAAATTAATGTGCTTCCTTTTCGTCGATGGTGCTGCCTTTTCGTTGTCGGTGCTTCCAAATGTGCTTCCTCTTCGTTGGCGGTGCTGCCTTTTCTTTGTCGGTGCTTCCAAATGTGCTTCCTTTTCGTGGGCGGTGCTGCCTTTTCTTTGCCGGTGCTTCCAAATGTGCTTCCTTTTCGTTGGCGGTGCGGCCTTTTCGTTGATGGTGCTTCCAAATGTGCTGTCTTTTCTTTGTCGGTGCTGCCTTTTCGTTGTCGGTGCTTCCAAATGTGCTTCCTTTTCGTTGGCGGTGCTGCCTTTTCTTTGTCGGTGCTTCCAAATGTGCTTCCTTTTCGTTGGCGGTGCTGCCTTTTCTTTGTCGGTGCTTCCAAATGTGCTGCCTTTTCGTTGTCGGTGCTGCCTTTTCGTTGTCGGTGCTTCCAAATGTGCTGCCTTTTCGTTGTCGGTGCTGCCTTTTCGTTGTCGGTGCTTCCAAATGTGCTGCCTTTTCGTTGTCGGTGCTGCCTTTTCTTTGTCGGTGCTTCCAAATGTGCTTCCTTTTCGTGGGCGGTGCTGCCTTTTCTTTGCCGGTGCTTCCAAATGTGCTTCCTTTTCGTTGGCGGTGTGGCCTTTTCGTTGATGGTGCTTCCTTTTCGTTGTCGGTGCTTCCAAATGTGCTGTCTTTTCTTTGGCGGTGCTGCCTTTTCGTTGTCGGTGCTTCCAAATGTGCTTCCTTTTCGTTGGCGGTGCTGCCTTTTCTTTGTCGGTGCTTCCAAATGTGCTTCCTTTTCGTTGGCGGTGCTGCCTTTTCTTTGTCGTTGCTTCCAAATGTGCTGCCTTTTCGTTGTCGGTGCTGCCTTTTCGTTGTCGGTGCTGCCTTTTCGTTGTCGGTGCTTCCAAATGTGCTGCCTTTTCGTTGTCGGTGCTGCCTTTTCGTTGTCGGTGCTTCCAAATGTGCTGCCTTTTCGTTGTCGCTGCTGCCTTTTCGTTGTCGGTGCTTCCAAATGTGCTGTCTTTTCGTTGTCGGTGCTGCCTTTTCGTTGTTGGTGCTTCCAAATGTGCTGCCTTTTCGTTGTCGGTGCTGCCTTTTCGTTGTCGGTGCTGCCTTTTCGTTGTCGGTGCTTCCAAATGTGCTGCCTTTTCGTTGTCGGTGCTGCCTTTTCGTTGTCGGTGCTTCCAAATGTGCTGCCTTTTCGTTGATGGTCCTTCTATTTTTAATGTTGTTTTGACTCTGGTATTATAGTAAGTGGTTCTTGATTTGTCTTGCATATTATTCCATCCGGTGCATGTATATAAGCGAGTCCTAGACAGCAGGTCGCTCAGTTTGTTACTGTCGTCGACGGTGTAAGGATCACCTAGATTATTTCATCTGGTGAATAAGTCGCGTAATTACCTGTTCTTGAGAACTCGATGGCATATTTACCGACTTTAACGTCGTACTCGATGGACGTTGTATCATCGTCTACGGGAACCTTGACGATAGCGACGACAATGGTGGAGCAGATCCCGTTGGCAACGACGACGATGTCAACATTGGAGGAGATTTCAACAGATGTGATACCACCAGCAGAAGATAGCTTAATGACTACTGAGCTGGATGTGCAGGAAACCACGACGATCGACGATACGACCTCGATGGAGACTTCAATGGATGCTGATTTGACAACTAGCGAACATCGGTGCTGTTACTGTGACAAGATTTTCTCAAACAACAGCAATGCTCGGCGACACGAGAGGAGCGAATGTGCCAAGAACCTATATCGTAAAATGTTTGTTTGTGAGAAATGTCATAAGCAGTTTGCCAGAAAAGATAATATGAAAACGCACATGAAGGCATGCAAAGGTCCTGCTGTGCGGCAGAAAGTAAAGGTTTCGGCGCAACAACGATGCATCGATGTGCATAAGAGAATGCCTGGAAATGGTACTACTGTTGCAACGCCTGTATCTGGATCGGGTCTGAAAGGATCGTCTTCATCACCACGGTATCCTTGCAGCTACTGTGATACGTCGTTCGCATTTTACCATGATGCACGAAGACATGAGCGGAGCAAATGCGCGAAGAATCCTTCTCGCATGAAGTTTCGATGTGATGAGTGCCTTAAATGGTTTACTCGAATTGACAGTTTGCGACATCATGCGAAAAAATGTAAAGGTGGAGTCTGTGCTCCTACAGCTGAACTACCTGCCGACATTTCGACTCCTCGCTTTAGATTGGAGACACGAAAGCGTACAACCAAAAAAACAGATGCCCAGCAACCGATTGTTATGACGTCTGAACATGGAACTAAACCTAAGACTGTGTTCGTAGCATTACAAGTGAACGATAATGGCTTCTACTTGACGCAGTCTGCATTTCGTGGAACGTTGAAAGACTACTATTATCTAAATACGTTCGGTGAGTCGAAGGACATTTGTAATTTTCTTGACGATATCAGACAGAAGATAATCAATCAGCTTACTGATGATGTAGCAACAAACGGACCTTTGAAATATAACTTGTGGTTGGACTGTATATATGGAAAGCCATATCCGTTCGATGACGAAGTGAAGAAGTGTGCATTCAAGACATCTGCTGCAGTAATTTACAGTTCTAACGATGTGAAGCAAACTGTTAAAAACGGTATCCAGAAACTCTGTCAAGAAGAGGTGGACTATGTCTGTAAAGGTTCTGGCTGGACTCTGTCTAGTATAAACCGATTGGAGCTAAGAATTAGTCATTTCACACCGCTGCGGAACTAAATGATTATAAGATTGTTGGCTTTCGTAAGTGATCCTGTAGTAGAATAGAAATTATGTAATAAATATTATGTTTGTAAAAGAACTTGCGGTGTTTAATTCCTCGAACCTGTTACTATTATGTTAAATTGATGATATATTTAATTTTTTTTTGCATCATCCTAGATCGTACCAAGGATCTTAGTCGATCTAATTAATCAGTATATTGATCGGAAATTTATTTAATGATTTCTGAACTTTTTCCCGGATCTCTAGCATTAAAATTACACATTTCCAATATGGTGGTCTTGATGTCTGATAGGATGGTGGTAGTAGAGGATTTAGAGTCTCTTTACGAATGTTGAACATGGTTTATTTAAATTATTTTTTTTACATAAGATTAAACATTATTGCAACGATCGGGTATCGAACCGAGGACGGGAATCGATCGAATCAATATGTAAATTAATGAGTGATTTATTTAATGAATTTTGGAACTTTTCCCGAATTTCTAGCTAAATAATTACGGATTTTCAAGATGGCGGCCAAATGACAAGATGGCGGATGTCACAGTAATAAATGATTACTGCACTCTTGCGGATACGAATTAAACTAACATGTCATCGGCGCACTCTAGCCGACGATACAATGATGTTGGCTTCCAGCATCGAAGACAAGATGGCGGCCATGACGTCATACTAGATGATGATAAAAAGTGGTGGGAGTCAGTATGCCTGCAGCCACCTAGGGGGAAGGATCGGTCGCCATTTTTATTTTTTTTTGCACTCGTCGGGTTCGAACCGAGGACTCCGAGCTCCGTGTCGTAAATGTTTGTTTTTTAAATATTTTATTAAAAATTTTATTATTTAATTTGTTTTATGAATTTTAAATTTTTTTTCATTAAAATCGGATAATAAATTTAAAGATGGCGGCCGTAACGGAAATTGCAACGATGACGTCATAATTCAAGATGGCGGTCATGGTATCCTTATTCCTAGAAATGGCTTAACTGAGGCTTGAGTTAAGGATGCTTAAGCCAGTTTTAGGAATTTTCAGCCGCTGGGATTTTTAAGGACTAAAAACGGGAATTTTTCCCTCGAAACGGGAAATTTTTCCCTCGAAAAGAGAAATTTTTAATTTGTGGAATTTTTTGAGATTTTTTGGCGGAACTTTTTTCCAAAGAAATGGAAATTTTGGCGAATTTTGAGGAATTTTGGGCAAATTTTGCCCAATTTTGGCGGATTTTGGCGATTTTTGAGGATAAAATTCAAGGTCAAGGTCAAAGGTCAAGGTCACATCCATCCAAGATGGCCGCCGTGACGTCACAATCCAAGATGGCGGACGCCGACACCACCACCACAGCCTGAAGCCTGATCTCGGAACCCCATTTACATACTACTCTACAGAAAAGTTCATAAACGTCTTTAGCTACTCCTTAAGTTCCCGCACTCTAAAATAAGTTATCAGTAACTCTCTCAATTATTGATTAAGCTGTCCTCCGCAATATATACTAAAACGTTTATAAAAATAAAGCATAAAAAATTAACATCTTCTAAACCCTAACCAAAACACACTGAAATGTATCCAAAAGGGCCGTAGAAATTGTTATTTTCTATTAAAAAATAACTGAACTAAAATTTTTAAACCAATTTAACATTGCCAAAAAAATTGACATGAACACCAATACTAAAATAATTTTAAAAGGCAGGGGAGACACTGAAATCTCTAATTAGTCCAAAGGCCAATGCGAAGCGGGCCTCACTGGCTACATGTCTACGAGACTACACAGCTACAAATTAACCGACTAGAATTACGCCATTCGTCAGCGAGAGTTAATTCATCTCATGTAAGAAACGTGTTGCAAGTAGTTTCGTTTCTTCCTAACAGTTGTTGCCAGATGTTGTGGCGGAATAAATATTTATATTTTTTCATGTGGGATGCGGGATGTTTACTCACGGTTGCAAGTGAAGGAGGGCTTTGCTAGACCTCAAGGGGAAGGGAAATCGTCTTGCACTATGTTTATCAGTTGTTTTAATACAAAGATATTGACTAGGTAATCAATCTTTTTTGTTTGAATTCCTCATGATAAAAAAATATTGTATGTTCTGATTCGGTAACAGGAATTCAGCAATCAAACGCAACTTTTATATAATTGCACATCTTATATCGACCAAAAATGAAAACAGCGATTGTTTTCTTAGAAATAACCAGAAACACTTGGAGAAAAAAAAGCAGAAGTCTAGTCAGGAATAATCGGAAGCACTAGGATAGCACCCAAAAAATGTTGACAGAAATAATCAGGAGCACACGGAGAACACCAACGTAAGTCTTGCTTAATCAAGCTCAGTCATTGAATCACAAAAAAATTATATTCAAAAGAAAACAAGTAAAACAAATTTTAGCTTGTGCTATAACCTTGCTGAACGAAGGAGAAGTTCACAAACTGACAGAAATTGTTTTATAATTTTTTATTTTATTGTTTAAATATAATTATAATATTTTTAACAATATTTTAATACCTTTGATTTGTTACTGCTCACAAACCACTTGAATATTCTTGGATATTTCTATATCATGATTTATATAATAATTTTATATAATTTTTTTAAAATAAATTTCAAATTATAACTCCTAAGAGAACCCCCAGGGTTGACTAAACTATCACCTAAACAATGGTTTTGTAGTGATACTGACCTGATAGTTTACTCACACTTCACGATGTATTTCAGGTAGCTCTGGAACAGGGTAGAGTGGTCTGTTGGACCACTGGGGCGTCCACACGGCATTCAGGATAGCAGAGATATAGCGGGGTAGAACGCTGCTACAACGACTGAAGACCAGAAACTGAAGCGTGGTATATGCTATCCTCCGGGTGACTGTAGATCCCTACACCTGGAAAGAGCTCACCACAGATGTCTGCATGGGACAGCGCAGCTGGGCGACCTCGGCAACTCCGTCGACTTCTTCATACACTACACATCGTTGTCGCCCGACGCGGTAGGAGACTACTCGAGCTTCGACACCTGCGTGTGCAGTTAAGTAAGTCAGACGTCCTGATTCAGAAACATTGCGGAGAATAAAGTGCGAAGTCTGGCCCAATGATCGCAACTCTCTCATTATTGAGAGAAAAATTCTATTTCAATTTAGCTGGCACACCAAGGAGTAACAGCGCTAGGATAAATTATAGATGGTACTATTGCTATATGGCAAGAATAGGAAAGATGTAATAGAATAATGTTTCTTTAGTGCATCTATAGTTTAAAAGAGAAAATACTAAACCATTCAAATTGTACATGAAAAAAATTATTAAATAAAAATGAAACATCTTAATGAAATGATATGGCTACGGATGGGGTTAATTACGAGACAATTGTACCATTCTCAAAATATAAAGTTACAATTTTTATTATTTAAAATTTAATAACTCATTAAAAAGTAATATTTAAAGTTAACCTGTAAACTTGCTCAATGGTTACAACATAAAAAAAAAATGAAATCTTACCTTATATTTAGCATCAGGTGTAAGTGTTCTTAGGAGCTCGCTATCTCTAGCAAGACTACAAACATAAAACCAACCACATGATTCGCCTTGAAAGTCACCTTTGCCCGTTTACTATCTGTTATCAGGGCCATTGGCCTTATCTCACACATGAAGAGATTGACCGCGTGCGAGCTGCGCATTAAGGAGCACATCTATTCAGAGGTGTATAAGTGCGACGCTCTTTGGTGCTTCTAGCGGGTTATTGCCTCTAAGTGCAAGGCGCTGAAGTAGCGCGCAGTCTATCGTCGTGCATAAGGAAACTGCATGATTAGAGCTGTTACCACAACATTATATGGTGTAGGAATATAAATAAAGGAATAATGCAAGTCCCTCGAGTGCTTTCAAGAATCTCTACCGGTTGTTTCATGCCTTAAAATTACTCCGACCACACACCTTTTAGACATTTTCACTCTTATAAAAATGGAGTTTCAAACCGAAATCTGTAACCATAACTACTCATTGGCCCTCAGCGTATTCGTAAATGCTTTTCGCGAAGGGATATCTGGAGCAGTTTTCCAATTGGGTGGTTTTATTTTAGATGCCCGGGTAGATGGGGCCTTATTTGTTAGTGGCTCCAAATCTGAACAGCTTGTTTGCCAACACAACTGTCAAAAACGCGTGTCATTGCGGACGCAGTTGACGAGTCATTTATATTGAATTTTACACAAATTGGCGTATGTCAATTTAAAATATGTTCTTTGTCCAAATATAGTTTTACGTTTAGTATCTTTAATAATTGGCCGTCTCGGTTGAAGACACTTTTGAAAACAAACGTATTGCATGAGTAATTCTTTAGCGTGTTTGAATAGTTACTTTGTAAACTGGTAAGCCAAAGATGTGTCAACCAGTGGGCTCAGAATTTCAAGCTTCTGACAGCGAAGTTGAATTCATTAAAATAGCCCGGCGGTTAAGAAATCAAAAATTTACAAAATGCTTATAATAGATTTGAAATTGAAGCTCGCATTTCATTTTTGTCGGACGGAAAAGCAGATAAAAAAAATCACTACTTTCTATATTTACCAATTGTTTTCTAAAAGACTTTACAAAATTCTATAACAATAGTGTTATGAATGTATAATCATTTTTGTGGTGCATAGATTTATGCTTTCCCAACATTTCACACTTATATTGATTGTCAGAATGTACTTAATATTTGACCAAAAACACATAAAATTCATTTATAGAGATGGGTTACCATACATAAAATTTAAAAAAATCTCCCGCATATATTCTTTCCACTCAGACATCTAGAGTCGTATATAATATTTTTTGGATGCACTTGACCTTGACCTTCAAAATTTGCCAAAATTTGCCCGAAATGACTCAAAATGTTTCGAAGATTCGCCAATATCCGCCAAATTTTTCCAGTTTATAGAATAATATACTGCAAAAAAAAAAAATTAAAAATAAAAAAGTCCCTATACGAGGTAAATTCCCGTTTTAGAAGTTAAATTTCCTGTTTTAGAACTCAAAATTTCCAACGACTTAAAAATTCCTAAAAGCGTCTTAAAATCCTAAAGGCAAGGCGCCATAAGCCACTGAGGTCATGACCCTGACAATTAGGATGCCATGGTAAACATTTTAAATTGTTATATAACCGTTAAAATTTTCGTTAAGTACGCCATATTGCAAAAAAAAAAGTTTTTATACTAGGAGATCAGGAAAAAATTGTAATTAATAAAAAATTTCATGAAAACATTTGCATCTTGGATTAAAATGTTATGTCAGCCATCTTGGAAATTAGTAGCTAATTTTTTAGCTAAAAAATAAGGGACAAAATAAAATTCAATAAAAAATTCAATTAATTAAATTTTAATTAAAAATCACACTTACGTCATGAATCTAGGAGTCCTCGGTTCGATCCTGGTGCGGGCAAAAAAAAAAGACTACAGATCTTTCCTCCATGGAAGCCACCGACAGACTGACTTCCCACAACTAATGCCTATATATATTATATATAAATAACCAGCTAGTATGACGTCATGTCAGGCATATTGTCTTCCTCTGGTGGAGGGCGCCATATTGTTTTCGTCTACTGGTGACAGCCATCTTGTTTTCGTCTACCGGAGGCCACCATCTTTTTTTGTCCGCTAGAGTGCGCTACCACCATGTGAGTTTAATTTTTACCTGCTAGAGTGCAGTGGTAATTTAATTCTGTGTCGCCTGCCATCTTGACATATGGGCGCCATTTTGGAAAGTCGTAGTTATTTAGCTATAAATTCGGGAAAAATTCCAAAATTAATAAAATACTCATTAATATACTGATTGGTTTGATCGGTTAATGCCCTCATTCAATACTTGAACGATAAAAAATATTAATTTTATGGATAAAATATTAATATCAATAAATATGGTGAAAAGTACATTCCTCTACTAACAGCCTGTAGTAAGATGATAACATATAGACCATATTTTTGAAAATTAGTAATAATTAACCTAAAAATTCAAAAAGAATTCCAAAAATCATCAACAAATTCACTCTTTAATTTACTAATTGAATGGATCGATATCCTTACAGTACTTTCTTCCATCCTTGGAAAATGCGAAAAAGGTTATTTAATTAAAATTCCCAAATAAATTACATGTTCAAGAAATAAAAAAACAAAATTACAAACAAAAATATTATTACGTAATTTCTACCAGACTATAGGAACACTTGCTAAAGTTAGCAATCTTATAAAATTTTAGTTCAGCATTGGCTTAAACAGACTAATTCGTAGCTCCAATCGGTTTAATGAAGACAGAGACCAGCCAAATCATTTGCCTACATAGTCTTTTTATTCCCGACAGAGATTCTCGATACTGTGTTTAACAGACTGCTTCACATCGTCGGAATTGTAAATGGGAGTAATTCACTGTCTTGAATGCACACTTCTTCACTTTGTTCTCGAATTGATATGGTTTGCCACAAACACAGTCCAACCAAAAGTTATATATTAAATGTCCATATGTACCTACTTCATCTATAAACTGATTGATAATGTTCTGGCTGATATCGTCAAGAAAAGTACAAATGTCTTTCGAATCACTAAACGTATTTAGATAATAGTAGTATTTAAACTTTCCACAAAATTCAGATTTCGCCAAGTGGACTCCCTTATCATTTACCTGTAAAGCACCGAGCACAGTCTGAGGCTAAGATTCATGTCCAGGCCTCATCACATTCGGTTGCTGAACATCTTTTTTTGTACTTGTACGCATACGAGTCTCCAATTTAAAGCGAGAAGTCGAAATGTATGCAAGTAGTTCATCAGTAGGCAGACCGACTTCACCGTTATTTTTTTTTTCGCATGCCGTCGCAAACTGTCGATACGTAAATCCAAATATGTCCCTCATTGCATCAAAACTTCGTACGAGAAGGACTGTTTACACATTTGCTCCTCTAATGTATTCGTGAATCATGGGAAAATGCTAACATCATATCACAGTAGCTGCAAGGATATCTAGTTGATGAAGACGAACCGTTCAGACCCGAAACATATGATTTTGCCTCAGTTGTACCAATTCCCGGTGTACTCTTTGTGACGAGTTTGGCCGTCACCTGTTTGTTTCTATTCTTCGTCCGGGTGATGTGCCCGTTTAACCGTAAGACGTCACTGCTAGCTGTGTGCTGGCAGCGCCCTCTGTTTTTTTGCGGTGAGTGTGACGCGGGGAATTTTGGTTTGTGAGGTTGGTGGTTGCGTTGTTCTTTTGTTGTCGTTGTTTTGAGCTGCTTGAAACATAGGAAGGGGGAAACGAGTGAGGTGGAGTGGGACGAGGTGGGTCAAGCTGGAGAAAAACAGGCCAGCTGTGATTAAGTTGTTTTCGGGGAGTCTTGGAGACGAGACTATAACGGATAGCGTCTAGGAAGAGTGTTGGGCTTGACAAGGGAAATGGGGATTGACGAGAGTTGTAGGACTCACATGAGAGCTTGTGGATTCGCGGTGCGCGAATAGTACAGCAGTGAGCTATAACATTTATTGTGTCGTGTTGGTGTACGATGGCAGATATTCCTGAGGTGGAACTGCCCTGTTTCTCCGGTAGCAGCCAATTCATGTGGTGGAATTGTCCTGTTTCTCCGATGGCAGCAAATTCCTGTGGTGGAATTGTCCCGTTTCTCCGATGGCAGCAAATTCCTGTGGTGGAATTGTCTCGTTCCTCCGATAGCTGAAATTCCTGAGATGGGATTATACCATTTCTCCGCACCGCAAGCAGCCATTTCCCTGGATTTTGCCTGTTTTTCGAGGAAGGGCAGAAATCATCGGTGACCCAGGTTGGAATAGATTTTAGTTTGTATTGGATAATGGCCTGATTACTGCACAATAAAAATTTAAGTGCGGCGTGACTTTTGAAGAATTATTGTGGCTATTGTGAAGCAGAATAGTCCGCGTTTGATATATATGTATATATATATATTTATATATTTGTAAAGTCATAAATTTTTTATGTGAACTTGACTGATGACAATATACATTTTTATAGAATTAATTAGACATTTATGTGAGTATTATGTTTGTAATCTGCAAAGCCGTTACTTTTAGTGGCAAATGTGGCATGAGGTGATCTTAGGAGATTTATGTAAATGTATTAGCCACCAGCATGTTTGTAATCTGCAAAGCCATTACTTTTAGTGGCAAATGTGGCATGAGGTGATCTTAGGAGATTTATGTAAATGTATTAGCCACCAGCATGTTTGTAATCTGTAAATCTGTTAGTTTTAGTGGCGAGTGTGGCATGAGGTGATTTTAGGACATTTTTATAAATGTATTAGCCACCAGCATGTCTGTAATCTGCAAAACCGTTACCTTTAGTGGCAAATGTCGCATGAGGTGATCTTAGGAAAGTTATATGAATGTATTACCCATTTGCAAGTTTGTAATCTGTAAAACTGTTAGTTTTAGTGGCGAATGTGGCATGAGGTGATTTTAGGAGATTTATATAAATGTATTAGCCACCAGCATGGTTGTAATCTGCAAAACTGTTAGTTTTAGTGGCAAATGTGGCGTGCAGCTATTAATATAAATTGTTGTTGTTATTACCTTTTGCACTTTGAAAATAATCCTAAATAATAAATGGAAAAGTTCTAACGCCTGAACTTAGTGTTTATTTCTTCGGGACTCTCCCTATTCCCCTTACTGTACCGGTGGCAGAAGAGAGAGAAACTCATTACAAGCTGCGCCACTCTGCTGGCTAGGTTAGGTGTGGTAGAACTTTGTGCTTGCTTTTGTATAGTACTTGCTACGTTATTAGACTATGATCTCAAAAATGCCTACAGCCTGGGTACAAGGACTAACCAAAGAGCAGCTAATAGTAAATTTGTTAGCCGCTGGTATTACGGTTGAGGAGATCGATACGGTTGAAGTGTTGAGAAATAAATTTAGAGGGTTTTTAAAAGGTAATAAGGCTATGGGAGCAGAGGTCGAAGACAAACGAGAAGGCCATAGGAGTAGTGTTGAATTGAAAATACCATTGGCCCTATCGTCTTTGCAAAATGTGCCACAATTAACCTCTTATGAACCGAAGGCATTATTGCAGTTTATTGTAGCTGTTGATAAAATCAAGCGTAGTTACCTTTTGCAATCCGATGTCGAATTGATCTAGGGACTATTGCCTAGGTGTGCCGGTGTGGCACAAGAAGCATTGTTAGATGGTTTGTCTCTTGGAGAAAATTGGGAGGCCATTAAGAAGAGGCTTTGGATGCTATTGTGTCCTGAAAGGGAAACAGAGGATTTTGAGGTTTCTTGTCTGAGACGTTTTCAGAGACAAAATGAAAGAATGGTTGAATTTATCCAGAATTTACGGGAATGTGCGTGTGGTCTAGGAAAAGTGTACAGGGATGAGCAATTCATCAAGCTGGTGTTAGGAAACATGGCGCCCTCTATTAGGCAATTGTGTTCTTTTGTCGAACGTCCAGAAAATTTAGAAGAGTGAAAGCTTGGGCGATCGAGGTGGATAGTTTGGAGTATACGCGTCGTCTGGCGCAAGGGCAGATATTCAAAGAGCCCCATAAGGAAAGTGGAGAGGAGCATGTCGTCATACCAGCTGACGATATATATGTTTTGAAAAAAAGTGCTAGGAGTCAGTCTGCCTGCATCCACCGTTGAGGAAGGAGCCTGTCGCCATTTTTAGTTTTTTTTGGACTCACCGGGTTTGAACCGAGGACGGTGATCGATATAATCAATCAGAATTCGAATAAGTTAATTTTTTGATGAATTTTGGAATTTTTTCATTAAAATCGGATAATAATTAAAGATTTTCAAGATGGCGTCCAAATTTCAAGATGGCGGCCGTAACAAAAATTGCAACGGTGACGTCATCATCCAATATGGCGGAAAACACATCACCGGAATTTTCTAGAACACAATGACGTCATCCAAAATTGCGGATCCAAGATGGCGGATCCAAAATGGCCGCCGTGATCTACTTGTCCCGTTACGTTATGTCCCGTTACGATATGTCCCGTTACGCTGTGTCCCGTTACGCTGTGTCCCGTTACGCTTATCCAAGATGGTCGCAGTGACGTCAGAGATGGACGTGACGTCAGAGATGTGGCTCGGCTCTCGGCTCCACACCCTGAACCCTGATCTCGGACCGTCATTCATATACTACTGAAAAGTTCTAACGCCTGAACTTAGTGTTTATTTCTTAGAGACTCTCCCTCTTCCCCTTACTGTACCGGTGGGAGAAGAGAGAGAAACTCTTTCAATCAATCACTGTTGTAGCGAAACCTTTACTTTCTGCCGCGCAGCAGGACCTTTGCATGTCTTCAAGTGTATTTTCATCTTATCATGCCTTGTAAATTGCTTGCGACATTGGTTACAGCCAAACCTTTTGCGAGGCAGATTCTTAGCACATTCTCTCTTCCGTATCGCTGAACATTACTGTTGTTTTAGAAAATCTTGTCAAAGTAACGTCATCGATGCTCAATAGTTGTAATCGAATCACCAGCCATTGAAGTCTACATCGAGGGTGAAAAGTCATTCATTGAGGTTTTCTCTGCAGCCAGCACTGTAGTCATTAAGCTCTCTTCAGCTGGTGGTACCACGACTGTTACAGTCTTGTCTAGCGTTGTCGTCGACGTTGCCAACAGGATTTGCGCCACCATCGTCGATGCTGACGTCACGGTTCCCGTAGACGATGGTACAACTGCCATCGAGTTCGATGTTGAAGACGGTAAAGATGCTATTTGAGTTTTCAAGAACAGGTAATTACGCGACTTATGCACCAGATGAGACAAACTAGGTGATCCTTACACCGCCGCAGCCAGTAACAAACTGAAATTCCCGCCGTCTGGGGACACGCTTATATACCCACAACCAGTCGAATAATATGTTAGTTAATACAAGAACCATTTACTATAAATCACGAGTCAAAACAACATTTAAAAATTAAGCACACCAAAAAAAAAAAAAGTAGAATAATTAGAAGCAAATATGATGAAAGAAATGGGCACGCAATACACGCAATAAACACATAATGCAGACAAGTACACACACTGGACATGCAATGTACACACAATACACGCAATGAACACACAGTACACACATTGGACATGCAATGTACACACAATTACACACACTGGACATCCAATGGACACACAATTACACACACTGGACATGCAATGGACACGCAATGGACATGAAATGCACACGCAAGGGACACAAAATATACGCAAAGGACACGCAATGTACACAAAATGGATACACAGTACACACAATGGACAAACAATACATACAATGGTCACTCATTGGACACACAGTACACACACACCTACACATGTACACATACAGGATATGCAATGAACAAACAATACACACACAGGACACACATTGGTCACAGTACACACACAAAACACGGATGAAAACTCAGTACACACAATGAACACACATTACACACACGTAATGGACCCACAGCACACACACACCGGACACACAATAAATACACAGTACACACACACGATATGCAATTAACAAACACCCAATACACACACATGATGAACACAAAATGTACACACCGAACACGCAATGAACACGTAATGTACACACTGAACACGCAATGTACACATTTTACGAAAAGGACGCACATTTTAACGAAAATTAGACAAAAGGTAGCACATTTTGAACGAAGATTCAATCCAAAAAGGAAGCACATTTAACGAAAAGAATGCACATTTGGTCACAAATTCGATTAATAGGAAGCACTTTTAAAGAAAAGGACATATATGTGCACGAACATTCAAATCAGTAGGATGCTTTCGTCAATTTACGATAGGATATAATGTCTCCTATAGTCTTTTGCTCCAACAGTGTTTTGGCTCTTAACTCCATGGTTACAACAGTCTTTTGGCTCTAGCTGTCTTTAGCTCCAACAGTCTTCCGCTCCAGCTTTCTGTGACTCCAGCTATCTAAGGCCTAATGCTGTTTGGCTACGAGACAAGATGGCTACGAAGCTGCGAGACTTTAGGACTACAAGGCTTCAACTGGCTACAAGGCTACAAAACTACTAGGCTGGCTGTATGACTACTAGGCTACAAGACTATTAGGCTACAAGTCTACGAGTCTATAAGTCTACAAGTCTACGAGACTACTTGACTATTTGGCTATTAGCAGACGAAAACCAGATGGTGGCCTCCAGCTGACGAAAACAATATGGCGGCATCCAGCAGACGAAGACAATATGGCGGACGTGATGTCATACTATCTAGCAATATATATTGGCATTAGTTGTGGAAGGTCAGTCTGTCGGTGGCTTACGTGGAGGAAGGATCTGTCATCGGATTTCTATTTTCCCCTCACCTGGATCTAACCGAGAACTAGCTTCATGACGTAAGTGCGATTTTTAATTAAAATTTGATTCATTTAATATTTTTATTGAAATTTAATTTTTCCCAGATTTTCTAGCTAAGTAATTATGAATTTCCAAGATGGCGGACATAACATTTTAAAGGAAATGCATGCGTTTCCGATGATCGTGCTTGCGATTGTACTCCCGATTGTACTTCCTTTCGAATGTTGAGCCTCCGATTGTGCTTCCTTTCGTTTATTGTGCTTCCGATTTTGTTTCCTTTGGTTTATTGCTTCCGATTGTGCTTCCTTTTCGATGACTGTTCTTCTAAATGTGCTTCATTTCGTTGATTGTGCTTCGATTGTGGTTCCTTTTCGATGATCGTGCTTCCAAATGTGCTTCCTTTATGTTGATTGTGCTTCCAAATGTGCTTCCTTTTCTATGATTGTGCTTCCGATTGTGCTTCCTTTCAAATGTTGTGCTTCGGATTGTGCTTCCTTTTTGATGATTGTGCTTCCGTATGTACCTCTTTTTCGATTATTGTGCTTCCAAATGTACTTACTTTCGTTGATTGTACTTCCGATTGTGCTTCCTTTCGTTGGTTGTGCTTCTGATTGTGCTTCCTTTTCAATGATTGTGCTTCCTCTTTGTCAAATGTTCTTTCGATTGTGCTTCCTTTTCGTTAAATGTGCTTCCAAATGTGTTACCTTATTTTGGTGTTCTTATTTTTTTAATTAAGTTTTGACTGTTGTATTATAGTAAATGGATCATTATTAGACTAGAATATTATTTTGTATTTGCGTGTATATAAGCGAGTTCTCAGACGGTGTGAATTTCAGTTTGTTACTGTCGTCGAAAGTGTAAGGATATCTTGTTTTGTCTTACCTGGTGCATAAGTCGCGTAATTACCTGTACTCGTGAACTCGATGGCATCTTTACCATCTTTAACGTCGAACTCAATGGAGGTTGAACCATCGACTATGGGAACCCTGACGTCAGCGACGTCGATGATGGTGCAGATATCGTTGACATATGCGCCGTCAACACTTCAACACTAGACAAGACTCCAACAGTCGTTGTACCGTCATCAGAAGAGAGCTTATTGACTTCAGTTCTGACTGCACAGGAATCCACGATGATTGTCGTTTCGCCCTCGATGGAGACTTCAATGGCTGATGATTCGGCCACAACTACCCAGCATCGATGACGTTACTGTGACAAGATTTTCTCAAACAACAGCAATGTTCAACGACACTAGAATAGAGAATGTGCTAAGAATCCTTCTCGCAAAAGGTTTTGCTGTAACCAATGTCGCAAGCAATTTGCAAGGCATGATAAGATGAAAATATACTTGAAGACATGCAAAGGTCCTGCTGCGTGGCAGAAAGTAAAGATTTATATACAACAACGATGCATCGATGTGCATAAGAGTACACCGGGAATTGGTACAACTGCTGCAACAACATCATCTGGTTCGGGTCTGAATGGTTCGTCTTTATCAACTAGATATCCATGCAGCTACTGCGATATGACATTCACATTTTCCCACGATGAACGAAGACATGAGCGGAGTAAACGTATGAAGATTCCTTCTCCTATGAAGTTTCGCTGAGATGAGTGCCATGTTTGGTTTACACGTTTGACAGTCTGCGACAACATGCGAAAAAATGTGAAGATGAAGTCCGTGTGCCCACTGCTGAACTACCTGCAGAAATTTCGACTCATCGCTTTAGATTGGAGACTCGTTAGCGTACAAGCAAGAAAACCGTTGTGCAGAAACCTATTGCTATGACGTCTGAACATGAAACGGAAACTAAGACTGTGTTCAGTGCATTACAAGTGAATGATAATCGGGGGGCACGGCAGTGCCCCCGCCAAGTCGAGCGCGTAGCAAACACTGCCGTACCATTCTTTACTGGAACCATTTCGCTGCATTTTCAGGCCCCTATTTGAGAACCTCTGGATAAGACCAGAACGCAGAAATTTTCGTCATCCAGTAAGCTATAAATGCACATACTTAAAATAAAATTTCAAGTCTGTAGGTCATTTAGTTCCGAAGCTAAGCGAAAGCTAAGTTTCACATTTATGACACTCACTCACTCACTCATGATCATCAGAATAGAACTAGTACTTCCCATAAACTCAGAGAGCTGAAATTTGGTACAGAGTTACGGTTTAATGGCCACATAAAGGGAAAACTATAAAAACTAGGATAATCGAAGATCTGGAGTACCTGGTGACCTTTATTTGAAAACACAAGAGCCCAACCAAACTATTAAAGATCGATATAACGCCTTTACAAAAAATATTCAACTTCGTTTGCCTCTTCATTTGAAGTCAAAAATCGAAGGTCTGAAGTATCTGATGAAGAACCCTCAGCTTGTCTCAGCTGTATTAGAGATATGGTAATGCCCCCTTCTACTATTGGTACATAAAAAAATCGACTGTCATTGCAAAAATCCAGCGTAGTGGGACACATCTTCTAATTTAATCTAGCCTATTGCTTCCCACTGCTGGGCGAATGCCTCCCTTTCTGCTTTTATTACGCATAAGTAGTATAGGAATGGGCATACTGGCACAAGCTTCAGGCTGAGGTGCCGAGGTGCCGACCGCCATCTTGGATTGTGACGTCACGGCGGCCATCTTGGATGGTTGTGACCTTGACCTTTGACCTTGACCTTGACCCCGGCGACCATTTTGGATCCGCCATCTTGGATCCGCCATTTTGGATGACGTCATTGTGTTCTAGAAAATTCCGGTGATGTGTTTTCCGCCATATTGGATGATGACGTCACCGTTACAATTTTCGTTACGGCCGCCATCTTTAACTTTTTTATTTATTTTCCGATTTCAATGAAAAAAATTTTAAAATTTATTAAAAAATCCATTTAATAAAATTTTAATAAAAAATATTTAAAAAATATACTTTTACGACACGGAGTTTGGAGTCCTCGGTTCGAACCCGACGAGCGCAAAAAAAAAAATAAAAATGGCGACCGATCCTTCCCCCATGGTGACTTTTGGCAGACTAACTCCCAACCACTTTTTTTCAAAAGCATATATATCGTTACCTAGTATGACGTCATGTCCGCCATCTTGTCTTCGATGCTGGAAGCCATCATCATCATTGTATCGTCGGCGAGAGTGCGCTGACGCTATGTTAGTTTAGTTCTTATCCACTAGAGTGCAGTAATCATTTATTGCTGTGACACCCGCCATCTTGTCAATTGGCCGCCATCTTGGAAATCCGTAATTATTTAGCTAGGAATTCGGGAAAAGTTCCAAAATTCATTAAATAAATCACTCATTAATTTACATATTGATTCGATCGATTCCCATCCACGGATCGATACCCGAACGATGCAATAATGTTTAATTTTATGTAAAAAATAATAATTGCAGTAAACCATGTTCTAAATTCATTAAATAAATTTGTAATCCATATAATGATTGATTGGATCGACTTAGGTCCTTGGTTCGATCCCTGGCCGATACAAAACAACTTTAATTTAAAAAAATATCACTTAAGTGTAAGGTTTGAGAAAATAAAAACACCACAAAGTCTTTTAAAAAAACTTTTATTACATACATACTACACTACTACAAGTACAAAAAAATACACAGACAAATTACTAAAGTTTTGGTTAAGATTTATTTCCGCATTTAATCTTGTGCTGTTCAAGACACTGTATAGCTGTGAGTCCTGATTTTCGAGGTCGATTAGCAAAATACTTAAAGCACATCTTACACATATAAATCTTATGTTGATGTTTTGTAACCTGGGGTCTCACAAGTCGGGAGAAGTTTTTGATGTAGCAGTAGTGTGCAGAACCGCTTTCATTTGTCACAAGCAACAAATCGAAATGATTTTTTCTTTCTTGTTTGGTTACCCGAATCGGACACACCTTATTATCCTCATTTAGCGCATACACATTAACTGAGACTTCAGGGTTATTTTTCTCAAAAACTTTTATCTGATTTAACGGTGGCGGATAGCACAGTCCATCGAAGTTGTACTTATTCTCCAAAGCATAATACCTCTTATCAACACGGTTTTGATGACTTCCCTCGACAAATCTTGCCAAAATACTCCATTTAAAACAAAACTGATCCTTCAAGTTTTGGCAATTGACTACTGCTCTTTTGTTGACTATCGCCTCAGGTAAGGCAATAAATGATGACGTCTGATGGTATGGAAGCATACTACCACTTGATTCGTTTCCTATGCACATAATCTTGTGACTGTCCAGACTGTTACAATGCGAAAAAACCTTATCGCATTTGTCGCACTTATATGTCTCTCGAGAGATTTTCAGAGACCTACTGCAGGTTATTGATGCACCACAATATTTGCATTGATGCGATGTATGCTCTTCATTACTTGATGTCTGGAATGCAGATGATGAAACGTCAGCTGATGGTGGAACTGCACGTATCGTTGTCTCCTCTGCAGCAGGTATCGGGATCTCCACAGCTGTCGACACCTCAGCCATTGAGCTCTCCGCTGCCGTGGTCTCCTCTGCAAATGGTATCGGGATCTCCGTCTCCATCATCGTTGCTACCATCGAGGTCCCCGCTGCTGTCGGTAAACATTCTATTCCGGTCGACATAACTAAATCTCACGACAATTAATTGAGAGAGCACGTCCGTACTGCACCGCGGCCAGAGGTGAACTGCGGGTCCAGTCGTCTGAACCTCGCTTATATACCTGTGGTCTACTGGTATACTACATGAGTCAAAATAATGTCTGTATTTAAAATTTTTTTTATTAGGTACCTAAAAATTGTAGAAATAAAAAACACACGCGTTCAAGTTTTACACATTTATTTATAAAAATTATACAAATACATATTAGGTTAAGGAATCAAGCATTTTCACAAGCACAGTCTTTAATGCCGCACGAACTGACACGTCGACTCCGGTTCCAACTGGTTCGTTGACTCCGGTTCCAACTGGTTCGCAGGCCACAGGATCAGGAACACAGGTTTCCAGCTGGTCATCTTCTGCGACGTCGACAACTCCGACAAGACATGGTCGATGACGTCTGTGACCACGTCTACGCCTGGGCTTTGGCTCAGTGCTAGTTGGGACAGATTCACTGCCTGAACTGCGATGACGAGACGCACACCGTTTGGACGTCTGCGTAGATGCATCACAGGTCGCAACAGGTTGCAACACGTCCATGTTTGGTGTTGCACATGCAGACGAGGCGACTACCTCAGCGATGCTAGCAGGAAGGATTGTGTGTGGTCTCATGTGATAGACGGCACAGTTTCCAGGTTCGCAACAAGCTACCAGCTGCTGAGTCGGTTCGTAGGACACAGGAAAGTGAGCAAACCGCCAATGCTGAGCACCTCCATCACAGGTTTCTGTATATGTACGTAGATATCCGGGATCCCAGTAGCTGTACTCGACACTGCTGAAGCTAGGTCTTGCGCTCACGTACACGTTAGCAGGATGAAACGTAAACATCTTCTTGCAGGTCGAACGTCAACTGAAGGCACGTACGTAGGTACGCCATTTATATATGCAGGCTCCTACTGACACTGTGTGTGCCATTTCTGCATTAACTGCGAGTTTGTACAGGCACAGATACGTTCAAACTTGTCACGTGGCTGCATGTCATATATTGCACTAAGATTGCGCAGGGAAGGACAGCCGTAGTCGGTCTGTATATCTACGATTTCAGCTGCTCCGTCGTCACACAACTTGCTCAGCCATTTCTTCTGTTCAGGTCCGGCAACGTAGATTATTTCGTTTTGCAGTAGTAAATCTTGAAGTGTGTTTTCACTTGGTGGTACGGAATTTTTCCTTCGTCCCACTCCAGGCCATGGTAGTATTTACATAGCCATTCGTTCGACCGTTTACTTTTTTCGTCTAGTAGTTTCCACGGATACGGAGGTCGGAAGCTGCTGGTTCGAGTCTTGTCTCCGGAGGTGACGCTAATTTTCTTGAGCACGAATCCAGTTTGACTCTGGAAACCTTGCAGGTTGCAGTACATCTTGTCGCTAGCAATGCTCGGTCGTAACTAAATTACTATCGGAAACGAAACAGTATTTATGTCAGAATTTTCACAAGTTTGTCTCGACAATTGTACGAAGCAAGCCGATCGTGAAGTATCAGACAAAAAGCGTAGGTGTTTGGGGGAATATTTCCGCTAGTCGTTATCTCGATCCTACAGTCGATGATGTTTGAATTTATTCGATCATCCTGTTTGGAAACGTCAAACACCATTAACGGAGCCTTGTTCTTGAAACTGTCTGGACTCAGTATCGGTGACTGTATCCGCCCATAGTAAGCTTGCTGAAACTTGGCGTACATTTGATATGCTAGAAGAAATCTTCCACTTTCGAAATCCATGTTCATGTCAACGTACGGATAACTTTCGCTGTTTAAAAATATTTTTACATTGCGTATTTGACAGTTATCGAATACGGAGCGACTTACTCCTGCATTGAGCTGTCTTCCGGTCTGAAGCCCGACGATTATGTATCTTGGTTTTTCCGTAGCGAAGCTGGACTTTACTATCCAATTGATACGCTGACTATGAGGCAAGCCAGGATAAGTTTCCAGGCTCCAGGATCGGAATGGTACATCGAAGTTCTTGCCATTTTCTATGTTCTTCAACATCTTGACTCGTTCAACAGTGCTCACTTGGATGTGGGGCAGCATCCACTCGATAGACTGTAGTGTTAGCGAGACATCTTGAGGGTTTTCTGCAGCGGCGACAATTGCATTAATGTGCGTGTTGGCTAGAAGCAGTACGAGCTCTTGTTTCGAATAAATGATTATATGCTTGTAGTCCTCAGCGAATCCAAGAAGCATGGACAGAGGAACACAAACTTCGAACTTCCCTTCGGCATAAACCGGAAGCTTATATTCATCCTCGAGAGCCCAACCGGCCATCTTTGCAGCAGACAGTTCATTTGGCGTGAGCGAAAGGTAATTTTTCATAGCAGATGTTATGCCTACATCTCTCGTCTGGTCTACCTCGACGCCATTGAGTACATATGTAATGCGCTCGATTAGGTGAAGAATACCATTGCAGGATATTGATGTCGTTGTCGGGTGCGTACCATCCGCTTTTGTAAGCGTGCCTCTTATACGTAGAAATTACTGCGAAGGTAAAGTACAAATATCTTGGTGTTGTACTGCAATGCGTACTTCCAATGGTAGTGCGTACGGTCCGAGCAGGAAAGGCTGGTACTCGTGCAATTCCATTTTCGTAATGCTGTCTTCAAAAATGACCGGATCTTCCACGTTGAGGATTTCGTCTTCCATATTTATTCGGCACTTGTCCAATACTGAGAAGATACTTTATGTTGTCAGGTGTTAATGCACCGATGTCTGGTAGAGAACTGTTCTTATTCACGGCAATACGATTTCTTTTGTAATTGTTCGGTGTTACGAACTTTATGCCCATCGCTTCAAGTGCAGACGTAATGTAATTTCTTCGTCTTGAAAATTCACCAATCGTCCTCGCTGGTCAACGATTCGGACGACGACTTCGTGTGCGCACTTCACGACGACTGGAACGTAAATGATACTTTGCGGTACTTCTACCAGTTTATATCCTGGCGGGACCATCGGCGAAAACTCGTGCAGCATGTTGCTTAGTCTTCCGTTGAGATACGTTCCACTTGCCAAATTACAGTTTATTCTTATGACATTCACAGGTAAAATGTTTACTGCGCGCGTAGATTCGTACGTTCTTCCCGTATCATAAACCTTTGATTCGAATCCGAGCATCGTACCTATGGTGCCAGGTTTCGTAAAGTCGACATTTTCACTGCATGTTAGAATGCTTTTTTGAGTGTTTGGATTTCCACGCAGTTGAAAGTCTACATCCTGTGGTAACATATCCCTGATGTAATTTGCAATGTTGTCAATTTCGTAAGAGCCAACAGGTAACCGTATTTCATGAGCGGTCCCATCGCTTTTCAGGAAGTAGATCTTGCAATTTTCTTCGTCGATATTAGGTATGGCATTATACGTTTGAAAATCTACGAGACCGATACACCATTCTCCGTCTAAATCCAGAGGCGGGAAATGAACCGCCCGCAGCTCAGATGCGTGACCTGTCAAGGTAAGTGTTATCGACATGACTAATAAATTATCATCACTGCACAACCTTTAAGTAGCAATTTTTTTTATTTGTCAGCTAATTTTTGTTTGTTAAAAAGCGAAGACACAAGTGTCCGCAGTTTGTTTGATTAGGCTTCTGTTCCGTTTCGTTATTGTAAAACAATGTAGTGGACCGGCCCAGGTACTGTCGCAGTTCTGGCGGAGGCCGTAAATTACCGAAACTATCGTAGTACTCGGTCATTTTTCCAGACTTTACATAGGCTACCCAGTGCGTGCCGCGACCCGCCGACGTATCTAAATTAATTATGGCGCACTCACGTGTCTTTGGCTTGCTGGGCAAAGTGTCTCGCATAAACACGCCGCGGAAATTTGGTATTTTAAGTTTCCGAGCGTACTTTATTAAATCTACGTTGGTGAGCGGACGTTTCGGCAATGAACTTAGGATTTTTTCATTCGTTTCTTCCTCATGCCTCGTCCTGCCTTGTGAGGTTGCAAGTAGAGTCCTGCGCCGTTTTTTTTACCGATGGCAATGGCTTCCATGTTGGCGTTGTGTCGCTGTGCTTCTTTTAACTGCTTGCGCTCATTCTTCGAAGTGTTGACTGCCCGCACTATACCGCTCGTTGCACCGATGAGGCCGCCGAGAGCACCCAATGCAGGCAAAAGCAAAGGAAGAAATCCTCCTATAATCTTCTTGTCGAGAGTCTGTAATTTTTGCTTGGTTTTTTGCACGCCTGCACCGATCTTGCGTTTGGTCTTGCGTGAGTTAGTCTTTGACTTGATGGAGCTGGCTCGACGAGCACCCAGTCCTAATTTCGTCTTTGCCTTCATGATTTTAGATACGCCCCACGCTGCGATTTTCTCTCCTAGTCCCGCGTTCGACGATTTGCTTATATCTTCGGCTTCCTGTGCCAATATCTGGTCTGCTCTGTGCCTAGATTCCAGATCCTTGCTTAATGAATATGCGATATCGTGCTGCTTGCACTTTTCGTCCAGAGAATTAATGCCCACGTCACCGCGAGCCAACCTTTTCGCTAGTTTCGTGCCGGGGCCGCAAAATCTGTAGCCGGGAATGTGTAGCTCGAATGGTAGATTGTTTATCAGCGAGTTTACGAGTCCCGCGCCGATGTGTTTTTTGTTCTTACCTCTTCGAGTCATTACGCACAACTGACCAGAAAGTATAAATACGCTTCTTTTATACAATTACTTTAGTACAATGCAGGTCGTCAAGCAAGACGTGTGTTTGCCCGTACGCATTACGCAAGACGATGTATTTAGTGCGCGTGAATCACGACATGGCTTACTGTTACCTTCCGCCGTACGTTGCATAATGGCGGGTCCGTCAAACTGCGGCAAGACGTGTGTTTTACTGAGTTTACTGGAGGAGCCAAACGGTCTTCGGTTCGAGAACGTCTACTTGTATTCCAAGTCGTTGCAACAGCCAAAGTACCAGCGCCTAGCAACTGTTCTACGCTCGGTGGATGGTCTGGAGTATTTTCCGTTTAGCGATAATACCGATGTTGTACCTCCAAGCGAAGCAAAAGCCAATTCCGTGTTTGTTTTCGACGATGTAATGTGCGAGAAACAAGGCATAATACAAGAGTACTTTTCCATGGGCAGACACGCCAAGGTAGACTGCGTTTACCTGTGTCAGACGTACAGTCGTATTCCAAAACATCTCCTACGAGACAACGCAAATGTCATAGTTTTGTTTCGCATGGACGAACTTAATTTACGCCACGCTTATGATGATCACGTAAACACCGACATGACATTCCAGGAATTCAAAGACATGTGCTCCTTGTGTTGGAAAGAAGAACACGGATTCCTAGTTATATTCAAAGACTGGCCTCTATATAAGGGCAGGTACAGACGAGGTTTCGATCAGTTTATCACCAAACATGAGTCATAGCATTTCGAAATTCGGTCGTAGCAGTCGAGACTTACGTACTGCTCTCAAGTCTCATGACGACGTTATCCGCAAATACATTTCGCTACTGGCTCAAAAAGTGGAAAGTGTGAAAAAGGAATTACTAGAGTATCTCGTTGCCATCGACCAGCGAGTGGAAGTCTCGGATTCTCGCATTCGCGACATGATCGAAGTATCGAATGCACAAAGACGGGACGATCTGAGGACTTTTCAAAGTAGTCTGAAAGCATCACTATCTCACTTGTCAACAAATTCAGATTTGGTCAAACACAAGAAAGAAGTTTCTGCGATCGAATAAAAAAGTATAAAAGGAGGTCTTGCAATAAGTTTTCAGCCAGTACAATGTCGGACCTGGCCAGTGACCTTCATCGAGCTATACAGTCTGTTCGTGAAAAATATTTACTTGCTAGACGAACCAGACTTGCACGTGAGATGGAAAATGAGGAGATATTTAAACCAATCACTAGTCGCCTCGACGAACTTAAAAACAAGGAAGAACCAGCCATCATTGTGAAGACAGAAGTTGAAGATGAAATGGCGACTGTAAAGAAGAGAAAGTATGAACCCGATCGAGAAGAAGAGGACTTAACAAGTACAGAGTCTATGCACAAGAAAAAAATACCGAAAAAGGGACATCAAGTTAATGCAATGGTCCGACCATACCTGATATCGTTTACGAGCCGGAATAATGACACGACCTACGGAGTGTACAGAAAATATAATAAGTGGTTCCTCGGTGCTAAAGAAATAGACTTTCTACCAGGAAATATCGTACGCGTGGCAGAGTTCAAAACGCGCGGGACTCCGGGACTGTACGAATTGCTGTTTCGCAGGGAGCCTAAAGGATATTCTCACAAAGACTTACAAGAGTACAAAAAACTGCTAGAGCTAACCAACGCACATTTTCGCGATAACGATCCAGATAGTGGTGTATATAAAGACGTAGATCATGAAAAAATCGACATTCTCGCTAATCTCTTCAGTGAACTAACAATACATGGCGAAGGTTTAAAAAAGCTAGAAAGTGGTCAGATATTTGACTATGTATATTGGGACGACCCTAATGAATTAGTTGATCGCCTTAGAATTCTACATGCTTCGCTTAGTGTAGGAAACTATTCGCACATCAACGAAATAGTCTCCATACTTGAAGAACTGAGGGAAGCTGGCTACATACAATGAGTCGAACCGGAATCGCTCGCGAACTTCATGCTCCTGCTAGACGGAAATACCTTCGTCGCAAACTCATAGTTCGTGGAATTGACGATTTATTCCAGGCGGACCTTGTTGAGATGATACCGTATTCCCGATTGAATAAAGGTTTCAAGTACATGTTGACAGTCATCGATGTTTATAGCAAGTTCGCTTGGGCTAGACCTGTCAAATCAAAGACTGCAACTGACGTAGCAAAGGCCATGAACAATATTTTGCGTGATGGACGTGTACCGTCGCACCTGCAAACGGACCTCGGGAAAGAATTCTACAATGCAACCTTCAAGGCTTTGATGAAGAAGTATGGCATCAAACACTACTCTACATTTAGTAATGTCAAAGCCTCCGTTGTCGAAAGGTTTAACAGAACTTTGCGTTCCAAGATGTGGCAGCAGTTCACGGCTAACGGAAATTACAAGTGGCTTGACATCTTGCCGAAACTAATAAGCGAGTATAATTCCACGGTGCATTCTACCACGAAAATGAAGCCAAAGGACGTAACGGACAATCGCTTGCTTCAAACAGTGTTTTCCAACACGAAGAAGAAAGATCCACGAAAGCGTAAAGCTAACGTCGGTGACATTGTGCGAATCTCCAAGCAGAAAGGTATCTTCGAGAAAGGTTTCACTGCAAACTGGAGTCCCGAACTTTTCCGTGTGACACATGTTCGTGAATCAGAGCCTAGGACCTACTACCTCGAAGATTTGGACCACAAACCTATCCATGGAGGCTTCTATGCCGAAGAGATTCAGCCTACGTTGTATCCCGATACGTACTTGGTGGAGAAGATTATAAAACTAAGAAATGGACGGTCTTACGTCAAGTGGTGGGGCTTTCCACCTCGCTTTAATTCGTGGGTGGCTGATGCGGAAATCGAGAAATCCAAAAACTTTAGTAATTTGTCTGTGTATTTTTTTGTACTTGTAGTAGTGTAGTATGTATGTAATAAAAGTTTTTTTAAAATACTTTGTGGTGTTTTTATTTTCTCAAACCTTACACTTAAGTGATATTTTTTTAAATTAAAGTTGTTTTGTATCGGCCAGGGATCGAACCAAGGACCTAAGTCGATCCAATCAATCATTATATGGATTAAAAAATTTATTTAATGAATTTAGAACATGGTTTATTAAAATTATTATTTTTTACATAAAATTAAACATTATTGCATCGTTCGGGTATCGATCCGTGGACGGGAATCGATCGAATCAATATGTAAATTAATGAGTGATTTATTTAATGAATTTTGGAACTTTTCCCGAATTCCTAGCTAAATAATTACGGATTTCCAAGATGGCGGCCAATTGACAAGATGGCGGGTGTCACAGCAATAAATGATTACTGCACTCTAGCGGATAAGAACTAAACTAACATAGCGTCAGCGCACTCTCGCCGACGATACAATGATGATGATGGCTTCCAGCATCGAAGACAAGATGGCGGACATGACGTCATACTAGGTAACGATATATATGCTTTTGAAAAAAAGTGGTTGGGAGTTAGTCTGCCAAAAGTCACCACGGGGGAAGGATCGGTCGCCATTTTTATTTTTTTTTTTGCGCTCGTCGGGTTCGAACCGAGGACTCCGAACTCCGTGTCGTAAAAGTATATTTTTTAAATATTTTTTATTAAAATTTTATTAAATGGATTTTTTAATAAATTTTAAAAAATTTTTCATTGAAATCGGATAATAAATAAAAAAGATAAAAATGGCGGCCGTAACGAAAATTGTAACGGTGACGTCATCATCCAATATGGCGGAAAACACATCACCGGAATTTTCTAGAACACAATGACGTCATCCAAAATGGCGGATCCAAGATGGCGGATCCAAAATGGTCGCCGGGGTCAAGGTCAAGGTCAAAGGTCAAGGTCACAACCATCCAAGATGGCCGCCGTGACGTCACAATCCAAGATGGCGGTCGGCACCTCGGCACCTCAGCCTGAAGCCTGTGCCAGTATGCCCATTCCTATACTACTCGCATATAAATAAAATTAAAGGAAAACTCTGGATAAGACTAGACTGGCTTTTATACTTATACTTACAAGTTTACAAGAAGAAATAGTCGATAGATTAACTTTATTCTACTCGAACATTACACAAATTAAATAAACAAATTACACAAAATTATTAAATAATTTCGCTCAAAATTTGGTCAAAATATAAGTCATTGGACTAAGAGTGGCGGTGATACCCGCACACGTCGCTAGATGGCGCTGACTGTATTTTAAAACGCGCTTACGTTTGTTTTTACGATAACCTTATATTGCGAAGTGGCAACCGGCCGCGTTACAGTCGTTTACGACATTCTTCTACTGCGCTTGAAAACGTTTGCTAGGGGTTAGGAGGGATTATTTGCATTTCGTTTATTTCGCTTATTATTTCGTGAGGTTTAGGCGTAAATACCGGGCCGATTTTTCAGAAATTAAACCGTATAAACCATCTAAAAGAATAAATAATGAACGCGAATGGGCAATACGAAAAACTGTTGCTACTGTACAAGGATTAGAACCGGAAAAAAAGAAAAGAAATAAAAATTATCTTAAAAAGAAAAAAAATGTGTCAAATAAGAAAATTTAATAAAATAAATCAATATGCTCACGTTTCTACAATAAGAAGTGAAATCCCACCAGGATGGTACCAAGGACCTTAGTCGTTATAATTAATCATTTTATTAATGAGTGTTTTTTGAAGAATTTAGGGATTTTTCTCTGATATCTAAATCAATAAATACACATTTCTAAGATGGTGTTCATAACAGCTTTTATGTTGCTGGATGGTTAGGAAACTACACATCTTTTATGTCTTACCACCTTATTTATTGAAATTGATATTTTTTACATAAAATTTAAAATTATTGCTTTGTTCAAGTAACGAACCAAGGACAGGAACTGATCGGATAAATCAGTATATTGATCACAAATTTATTAATTTTATTATATTTTGATTAATATTTTCTAATAATTTTCAGAATGTTTTTCATTAATATTGGATAATTAATAAAGATTTTTAAGATGGTGGCCATGACGTCATAATAGCTGACGATATATAACCTGGCATAAGTGGTGAGAGGTCAGTCTGTCGGCGGCTTTCGCGGAGTAAGGATCGGTCAACATTTTTTAATTTTTGCTCTTACCGGGTTCGAACCGAGGACTCCGAGCTCTATGACGTAAATGCGTTTTTAATTTTTATTATAGTTTGTTTAATTATTTTTTATAAATTTTAATTTTTTCCCCGATTTTCTGGCATAAAAACTACGGACTTTCAAGATGGCAGCCGTAACGAAAAGTGCAACGATTTAGAATCCAATATGGCTGTCGACGTCAAGTTCAAATCTCCCCACCAGCGGCTTATCGGAGGCTGTAGACATGGATGCTTAATCCGCTATGGGGACATTTCCAGCTGCTGGTATTTTTGAGGACTAAAAAGGAAAAATTTTCTCTCGAAACGGGAATTTTTATCTCCCAAAGAGAATATTTTATTTTTCAAATTTTTTGAAGATTTTTTAGTGTAATTTTTTCCTTAATAAACTGAAAATTTAGGCGAATTTTGGAAAATGTTTTCAAATTTTGAAGGTCATGGTCAAAGATCCAGGTCAATGTCAACCAAAATGGCTGCCGTGACGTCACAATATGGCGGTCGGCACCACGGCTCTACGTCATGAAGCATGTTCCCGGTTATATATAATGTTATAATCGTAGTGATACCTCTTGTCTACCTATTGCTAGTGTGTTATGTAAGTAGAACCTCTAACCTCCCTAGTGCTAGTGTGTTACAGTACTAGCGCGATATGGTGTTGGGTACCTCTGAACTACCTATTTGTAGTGTGTTACAGTGCATGGTAACTCTGGCCTACCTAGTGATAACTGTGTTACATTTCTATTATGTTACAGTGCGTGGTACCTCGGGCATATTTATTATTATTGTCTGTTATAGTGTTAGTGTTCTATGGTGCGTGGTAAATTTGGATTACGTAGTGCTTGCGTGTAACTGTGCTAGTGTGTTATTGTGCGGTGTATCTATTACCTATCTAGTGATAGTTTGTAACAGTATTAGTGTGTTAGATTGCGTAGAACAAATGGCTTAACTAGTGCTAGTGTGTTACATTGCTAGTGTATTAACCTGCGTGGTACCCCTGGACTAATAAGTTTAGCTTTTTACAGATATAGTGTATTATAGAATGTGGTAAGAATGGCCTACCTAGTGCTAGTGTGTTACAGTGGTTATGCGTTATAGTCCGTGGTACCTTTGGTATACCTATAGCCCGTCCCACTTTTAGATTGCAGTACACGGCTTATGGCGCGCGCTGTTGCCAAATCTTTAACACATTACGAATTTCAGGAGATGTGTGTCTTTGTAATTCGGATCGAACAAGAAGCATTTTAATAAATCATATCGTAAATTATAATATTTTATACTATTACACATATAAATTTGTAATAATGCCACTTTTATGTAAATTTCAAATAAAAACTACCTATTGGTACACGAACATTTCTTATAGTTTTCTTTTATGTTCTAAAAATCCCATATATATATATATAATCACATTTTCATGGGCTCCCGATAAATGTCGTATTTTTGGACAAGTCATGTCCAAAATGATAAATAAAATACGGTAATGGAAATTCTCGGTCGACTAGTTATGGAAAAAATCCGAACAATTGGGTCGAAATGGGGAAGATTTTTTGAAAAACAGAAAAATCGCAACAACTCCCATAATATGAATAATATCGCATCCGTTTTAACGTATGATAAATTGTAGTATCGAATGCCAAAAAATGTTTTCAAAATAAATTTTTCTTACGACCAGCCATAACTTCATGGGTTCGAAAAATATTTTCACCGGACAAAAAAAAACGTAACTGCCTTAGTAGACATATTATCAAATCTGTTTAAATAGTTTGTAAATATCATAATTATTTTCCAAAACTTTGTCAAAAACAATGTTTGATAAGATGCTTGGTGTTGAGAAGGATAGAAAAATAATTCAAAATTTTGTACCATCATCGCTATTAAATTCCTTCGTATTTATTTGATACATTTTACATATAATGTTCAAGTTTCGATTAAAATATATTTTGTAACAACCATTACTGCAAGGGGAAGAAAAAAATATGGGTTTAAGGATATAAAAATCCCTTTTTGTTCCAATGTAAAGAAATATAATCATCAAAATCTTCCTGCGCCTTAAGGCTGTGCCGATAAGGAATTTTTTTAAAATTTAACTTACAACAAGAATCTGTTCACACACATTTCATTCATAGGAATTTATACGATAAATGTAACGTTAACTTGATTAAGAAATTAATAACATCACATACCTACCTTTTAATCACTATCGCTACCACTAACCAATGTTGATACCCCTTCCATAAGAGTAGCACAGAGCTGACCAGAATAATTGTAAGCTTCCTTAATTTCATTGCACACACTCATATTTTTTTGAAAAATACTCAAATACATTCAACACAATCTTGCGCTCCCTCCCACGTAGCCTACCGATATAATTTCTTTTCGGTGTTATAACTTCCATATTTTATATGTACGTAATAAAAATAAATGTAGAAAATAAAATCACGTATGTTAATATATAATTTGTTTGTCAAAATTATAACTGTAACGAGTCACCGGACACAACGCGTTGCTTCGTCGCGAGACGCGATACGAACTGGCAGGCTGGTTTTCAGAAATGCGTGTCTAAGGAAATACATGGTTGACTAAGGAAGCCATGTATTTGAAATTTCTTGCAGGACAGAACCCCACTTATCTAAACACACGACCCTGTTTCCTCTTACGACGGCAGCTTGTGAGAGAAACCTCTATTGCAGCGCGCTCTTGTACTGATAAGACACATCTTTAACAGCTATTTCCACGGAAACTGTAGAAGCAATTGAGATGGAGCTGCTTTTAGAAACTAATTCAATTCATTGTGAACATTTTTCACGCTTTTGTCCCCCATCTATCTTTAATAGAAAAAAAGTTTTCCGCTGGTAAACGTTTTGATGTGTCAGTTTCTGAGAAAATGCATTTCAATATATTAAAAAAATTATTTAAGTGAAACCTGTATAGTTTTTGTCTTAACATTTGTTCTGTGGCGTCCTAAGGCATTAATTTATTAATAAAAAAAATCTGAATGAAATACACATGTAGGTTATATTTTTATGATGTGAAACATCTCGGAATACTTCAAAACAGTTCGCAGTGAATAAGTTATGTATTTTAATTTTTTCGGACACTTATAATATTGTTAAGTATTCAAAATAAACATTGGCTGATGCGTATTTCGATGCTATACAATATGAAAAAAAGCTTGGTCCAAAAATTAAAATTTTAATTTCGTTTGATATTTGGCAGCAACGCACGAAGAAACAAGGACAGCGCTAACGGCAATCGGCGTGTGTTAGAGAGAGAGAGAATGCGCCCATTTACTTCCACACTGCAATCTAAGAGTGGGATGCTCTATAGAGTTAGTTTGTTACATTGCGTGGTAATAATGGCCTCCCTAGTGCTTGTGTGTTACAGTGCTAGTGTGTTATAGTGTGTGGTACCTCTGGTATACATACTTATAGTTGTTATAATGTGTGGTACCTCTGCCCTCCCTAGTGCTAGTGTGTTACATTGCTAGTATGTTATAGTGCGTGGTTCCTCTGATCTACCTATTGCCAGTTGTTTACCGACCTTTGTTTAAGTGCGATGTACCTCTGACCTACCTAGTGCTAGTGTGTTAAGTGCGTGGTAACTGTGTCCTACCTAGTGATAGTATGACACATTTATAGTATGTTATAGTGCGTGGTTACTCTTACCTATATAGTGCTAGTTTTTAAGTGCGTGGTAACTTTGGCCTACCTAATGATTGTTTGTTACATTTCTAGTATGTTACAATGCGTGGTACCTCTTTCCTATATAGTGCTTATGTGTTAAGTGCGTGGTAACTCCTGCCTACCTAGTGATAGTATGTTATATTTATAGTATGTTATAGTGCGTGGTAGCTCTGATCTTCCTAGTGCCAGTTTATTAGAGAGCTTGTGTGTTTTAGTGGGTGGTACCTCTGACCTACCTAGTGCTACTGTGTTACAGTGCTGGAGTGTTAAAGTGCGTGGAACCATTTGTCTACTTAGTATAGTGTGTTATAGTGCGTTGTACCCCTGGCCTACCTAGTGCTAGTGTGTTACAATATTAGTGTGTTATAGTTATAGTGTATTATAGTCAGTGGTGCCGCTGGCCTTCTTATAGCTAATTTTTTACATTGCGTGCTACTTACAGTGCATGGTACTTCTAGACTTACTAGTGATATTATGTTATAGTGCGTGGTACAACTGGCTTACCTAGTGCGAGTGTGTTACTGTGCTTGGTAACACTGGCTACCTTAGTGCTAGTGTGTTACAGTGCTAATGTGTTAATTTGTGTGGTACCTCTTGCCAACCTAGTGTTTTTTGTTACTGTGCTATTGTTTTTATTGTGTGGTACCACTGGCCTACCTAGAGCTAATTTGTGACAGTGCGTTGTACTTTCGGCCTACCTAGTGCTAGTGTGTTGCAGTGCTAGTATGTCAAAGTGCATGGTACCTCTTACCTACTATGTTCTAGTGTGTTAGAGTGCGTGGTAGTTCTGGCCTACCTTGTGCAAGTGTTTTACATTGCATGTGATTTACTTTGCGTGATACGTCTGGCCTACCTAGTGCTAGTATGTTATAGGGCGTGATAACTCTGGCTTACCTAGTGCTAATGTGTTACAGTGCTTGTGTGTTATTTTGCGTGGCACCTCTTGCGTACCTACTGCTAGTGTGTTATAGTGCTTGGTTCCTCTGGCCTACCTAGTGCTAGTGTGTTTCAGTACTAGTTAGTGTTTGACAGTGCGTAGTACCTCTGTCCACCTAGTGCTAATGTGTTACATTGAGTGCTACCTCTTTCCTACCTAGTGATCGTGTTTTACTGTGTCAGTGTTTTATAGTGTGTTGTACCTCTGGCTTACCTTATAACGTGTCTTCACGGGAGGTCAGCTTTGTGCGAGACGCCGCGTGGAACTGCTATGAAGTTATGAACAGTGCTTCTCATGCCTGTCTTCTCTTCCCCTTCATCTCTTCCTCTCCCCTTCTTTAGCGAACTCATACTCCGACGTACACAAACACACATACACACCTACATATTTTTTTCTGTTTTTTTATCATCTTGTTTTGAAATCCTAAGCGCGCGCTCTTACGCAATATCTTCTCTCGTTTAACAACCGCACGACCTTGGAAAATGTTCACTCACTTTCCAAAGTAGAGTCAGCAGCGTGGCAATACTGCAATACCGTAATAATGGCACGTGTACCATTAAAGTGCACGTGTTCCATGATAGCCCCTTTTGTGCCATAATGGAACCACTTTCGAGCAAACATGGTACGTTTATAAAAGTGCACTTATTTGAAGGAGATGAAAAAAAGCAGTGAAACTGTTATTTTTTTAATTGTATAATGACATTCGTAGTTTTTCTTTACAGTATGGTCAGCAATGTAATTTATTTAGGCTATGTTTGAAAAGGTATTCTTGTTTTGCTAAATCAATTATTTTATTTACATTTAATTTGCATTAAATATATGTGCTTTACCATTTTAATAATTTTTAATTATAAAAAATTAAATAGCATATTTAGGAAGGCAATTTTTTTTTCAATTGTTTGAGTTGATATCTTTTTTAAATGTCCCACACCATGATCAAACAATAATGAACTAAAATGCCTGGTAGTTGAATTGCTTATTTTAAGCACATTTTCATTAGTTCTTACTATAGTTTAATTTCAGTTAGATGTAGTGAGCAGTATTTGCCGTTCTCAAAAAGAAAAAAGCATTCCTGTGAAGCTAACGACTTGTGGATACTCATGCATCAATCAGCAATACCTGGAGAATGGCGAAGTTATTAATACATCGCTGGTCAATGACCTCCAGGCTGAATTTGATGGAGCTATGTTTTATCACCGCTGTCCACAAGAAAATACATGTTAAAGGTCCCACCTAGCCAGTGGTTTAGTTGTGTTAATGAATTGGAATATATAATGATTAATTTCCCGCCTTCCACTATAAGAAATAAACATGGCGGACTACATACGTTTTTTAAAACTTCCACAACATAAAACAAAATTGTTATAAATATATATAAATCTATAAAAATATATAATTAATATAATTTTAATATTACATTTTTTAAAAACACACATCATGTAAAATATTATAATAATTACGCATTTAGATGTTGGCGGCAATGAAGACATGATTCAAGATGGCGGAGTGTTATTTTTATTTTGATTATTTTTTTATAATTTATAAATTTTTTAGATTTTTTTGGTTATTAATTACGGATTTTTAAGCTGGCGGTCATAAATAAAAGTGCAACGGTATTTTTTTATATATTATAATTTTTTTCCAATTTTCTAGCATACAAATTACGGATTTTCATGATGGCGGCAGCAAAGAAAATTGCAATGCTGACGTCATAATTAAAAATGTCTGAAATTTTTAGAAAACAAAATGGCGGAATTCAAAATGGCAGAAAGTTCTAGAAAACAAAATTGCGGATCCAAGATGACAGATAAATGATGGCCGCAGGCGTCAAGGCCAAAGGTCAATGTCAAGGTCATCCAAGTTGGGCGCCGTGACGTCAGTGGTCGGTTGGCACTACGCACTATAGTCTGAAGCCCGGGCTCGGATGCCCATTTGTATACTACTGGTACACTATCAAATCCGTTCAAATTATTTGTAATTCTTATAATTTTTAACTAAAATTTATTCTGAACCAATTTTTGATAATACAAACCATTACTGCAAGTGTTTAAAAAACTTGCTGTTGAAATGAGAAAAGAAATAAATCTTCCCAATCATGTACCTACTCTATAGATATAATTTTTATTTTTGTTTAATTTTTTTAATATTACTGAAAACTTTTATCCATAGTAGATTTTATATCACATACCATTACTACAAGAGGTGGAAATGACAAGGGTAAAAAGACCTAATGTTTTACTTTTTTTTAAAACATATACCTATATACCATCAAATCCATTATGATTTACTGTAAAACTCCTACAGTTTATCCAAAACTTTGGGCGTAAACAATTTTTGAGTAAAAGAACTATTAACGTAAAGAGAAGGGTTGGAATTAAAAAAATTAAAACTTAGTTTCTATCAAATTTGTCGGAATTTATCAATAACCTTCTAATATTACCTTAAAACTATGTGCAAAAAATATATATGGCCACGTATTAGTGCAAGGGATGAAAAATAGTGTTTTAAGATCAAAAGTAATTTTATAACACCTTAATACGCATAATATAATATTCTATAAGATATTCTATACTGGTTGCATTAAGTTAAAAACTTCAAAATATTTTCGCTGCAAGGAATATGAGAAAATATTTAATCAACTTTTTTTTTTAAAGTTGGCGAATGTAAAGGATTATATGTTCAAAAAATTCATAAAATTTTCCAGGAGTTTATATAAGTTAAAAAAAACAACAAAATAAATAGGTTCTTCCAAATCTAACTACGCCTGTAGGCTCTGTCAGAAAGTGACTTTTTTTTTACTTTGTTTAAATGACTAAGTTTAGACACACACACACACACACACACACAGTCCAAACCTAAAGCCTTCGTGTGGCAGGATATAAGCATATAAAAGGTAAATAAAACACAAAAGAATATTCTAAAGATTTTCAAAGTAAAATTCTATTATTCTTCGAACAAACAAACAAAAAAAATACACATTCGTTACAATACATACCGGTACTAATATATAACTTGTATGCATTTGAAAAAAAAAAACTTTTTGAAATAATTATCAGTTTGCGAACATTAAGATGTTAAAAGAGTCAAGGTATAAGAACATTTACTTAACCAGAAATATATCTTCTTAGATTAAGATTTTATAGGTAGTAATATTTGCTTATTTTTACATTAAGGAGAGGACCCCAACAAATGGCATGGCCATGCTGCAAACTGGAGGAGGTGTCACGGATGCATGTGCTCCATGATCCACTGCATGAAGGCCGAGGCGCGCGTGTAGACGCCGGGCTTGCCGGAGGAGCCGCAGCGACTGGAGCTCAGTGACTGCACGCCCACGAGGAAGTAGCGGCTGCCGTCGAGCAGCATGAGCGGTCCCCCGGAGTCGCCCACGCAGACGGTGCCGCCCGCGCACATCTGCGTGTCGTCGAGTCGGACGAGCCGCCGGTACGTGGGCTCGCACTGCCCGCTCTCCACCACCTGCAGCCGTGCCTTCTGCATGCGCACGCTCCGCTCCGGTTTGTCTGCCAACATGTGCACCCAAGCTGCATTCACATGCACGTGGCCGTCGAGACCATGTGTAGGGGTGGCGAGGGGACTAAATACCTGGGGCCCGTACAATAGGGAGTAGGTGCGGTAATTAGTTCACAAAGGCTATGGGGGCTCGTGAGCGGCTGCATTGGCCTAGGACTGCCTGAACTTGTTTCATTCAATGCTTCTGAGCCCGTGAGGTGCTGCCATTGCCCAGAGAATGCCTGAACATGTTCCACTCAATGCTACTGTGCCCGTGAGGTGAGGCATCGCCAAGTTATTATAATTGTTGTGGTTTTTGATCATCCCGATGATAAGTGCACAATTTGTGTATTTCCTAATATTAATGAAGTCACTTAATGTTTTTCAAGGAAATTGTTTTGAAAGTATGGTATAAATAGCCTAAACAATCCCGCTTTGGTGATCACACAGTTCCTTCTGGTTGTTAACGGAGAACAATATTGTGTAATGGCAATCCGAGCAATGTTGCCAAGTCAGGTGGTGTCTGTTGGGCACTTTGCCTGCCGAGGAACAATTATTAATTTTTCTTCTGTAGGCATGTTATCACTTCTGATGATTTTAAAAATAACTTTTAAATAATGTTTTATTATTATTTGACGATTATGTGACAATATTTATTTAAAAAAATATAAATTATAGAAGAATAACTTCATATGTCAAAATGTTTGAAATGATGTTTTTGTTTTGCTGATTTTTGAAGTGAAAACTTCTTTAGCTGCGTTGAGCGATTTTTGGTATGGGCAAAACTTATGTGTTCGCGTCACCGACATACTAGTGACGTGTTGCGCCAGACTGGCGACGCGCAGCGGCCTGTGTACATATAAACACATATATACACTAATACATTGTATATACTCGACTGTATCATGTGCGTGTTGCACTCTTTTTGGATGGGTACAATCTTGTGAGTTCGCGTCAACGACATTCTGTAGTAGCAGTAAGTGAAGTTAATTTGACCACGTGAAAAGTTTAATTTGTGCACACATGACCTAGATCTGACATCACTGGTAAGTCATAGCTAGATAATGTATTTTTACGTAATTTGACATAGGTACCTACCATTGACATCTGTTGTGACTAAACAAATGATTTAAGGATAAATTATGTGCTGACAGCATACTGATATAATACCAGAATCATTTTCTTTCTACATTATACGTAGAAATGATGTCATATTACACTTTTAAAAACAAATATTTCAATTTTCACTTATTTTGACAGTCCCCATTACTGCCTATTTTTATAGGCTATACTAGCTGACCCGACAGACGTTGTCCTGTCATTCAATTCAAACTGGAATAGTATTCTAATAATAATGACGTACATACGACATAGCATCTTGAGCGTATTCATGCATATGCCGAGGACTTCCGACGTATGTTGCTGGGAGAATAGTTGTTCTGCCGACATTCTGTGCATTTCCGTCAGCATTAATTGCATCCCGCAGATGAACGTATTTCTCGTAAAGGAGTTTTGCCTGATTAAACCTGATATATGTCATTCGCTCTGTCTCAACTTTCACGTACATATCCACAGCATATTGGTGAAATAGACGCCGACATTTTAAGATGTGGTTGTCCTCATTTTCCCAAACCATCAGTCGTTATGAATAGTAATTCATTGAACTAACGTGTTTGTTAGTTTCGGCGCCTGTAAATGAATATTTATCATCTTCATTGAAAAATCATACCCATCTTCACCTTGCAAAAATAAGATAGGATATTTTAACGATGTGTTTCGGAGACACGCTGCAGTTAATCGTTCCGCCGATATAAAACAATATCTCGATTTTCTAAATTTTCACCCACGACGACAATAGCGACTTCATCAATTTTGGCGCATTAAAACGTCTTGCTATTTGTCCTACAGGCGTCTTATCAGCTCTAAAGACAATTTTTGTAGTTATCAGATGGCATACGATCTAATGCGGTCTTGAATAATGCAATCAATTCGTTGTGTTGATGGAAAAATATTTGGAGTTGTTCCACAATTGGTCTTTTCACTGAATTATTGTGTGGACAACGCTGATTGACTTGTCTTGCTGAATAGCCCATAAAATAAATTTGCACTGTCCGGTGTTGGCAATAAGGAACCTGTTTGATGATATATTTGACCCATAATCTTGAAAGTGGGCATAAAATTACCTCGAATAATTTTTGTTGAACCAAATGAGGTCATTTGAAAGCAATTATTGTATTTCTGGATATGAGTCAAAAAATGTTTGGAATCTGGCCCATTTCCAGAAACCAACGAATGTAGCGGGTCTGGTGGCGCTTCCAATTCCATCAATTTGACCTGGCCGCTGGCGCAATACAATCCAGGGGCTTCATTTTTCAACTTCAATACCTTGCAATGTGAACACACAACGTTCATAGGTCCAATAGCAACGATTTTCTGTGAACTGTAATCGATTGCCACGTTATAATTGAATGCAGCTCGATGTGGATCAAATGCAACATTTCTATGTTCTTGATATCGATTCCGTTCAACTTCATTTCGCGCTTCGCGTTACTCATCAGTTTGACTTGCTCTTAAATATCTTTGAATTGCGGCATTGCGAGTTCTGCGACCTATGTTTGTACGTCTACTTCTTGGCATTTTTAATATCAAAATTTCAACTGAAAATTATAAATGATCAAACTTAAAACTCCATAAATTTTCCGATTCAATCGACTGTGCAGTGTGCACTAAGAAATGAAAATCATAATTCATTAACAATATGCAAAATCAAAGCAAAATGGTTTAATTTTACCTCGTCAAAGATATCATTCTGACCAGGGAGCTGGGTAAGGGTTATAATTCGTTATTAATGCCGACCATGGATTTCCATGATGAAGTCCTTGATTCCGACCGATACAACTAACCATGGCAAAGAGAATATAACGCTACGCTAGAATGATTCGATCTTTGTAAACGATATTAGCAATGTGCGATCTGTCGGAACGACTGACAGACAACTGACAAACAACTGACAGTTATTTCAAACGTGCTTAGCAAAGAGTATATAACGCTGGGGCTAAGGTTACATTAAAAATGTTTATAATAAAATTAGTCATTAAGTTTTATTGAATTTTCTAAGTTTCTGCGCAGTTTTCTTAATTTATTTTAATCTAAGAACCATCTACGAAGTAATAGAAAACATTTAAAAAAAAGATGAATGAAATCGGTAAAGCCGTTCTCAAGTTATAGCATGACCAGGAGAAATAGGGGTTCATATATATATATATATATATATATATATATATATATATATATATATATATATATATATAGATTATATGCGATTAGTATGGTAGGCTACGATTGTTAAGTTGGCAAATAATAATTTTAATCTGATCTTTTTCATTTCAAGAACTTTATGCTGCCTGTAACTACGGTTAGAAACCAGGATGCAAATAAAACCACTAGGCGCCGGAAAACTGACCAAATAATTGTGTTATTGACATGTGAAGACGATGATAAATAAGAAGACGTATAATGCTTCTACGCTTCTACTGCAAAGAAAGTTTTACAGCTTCAAGATCATAAGAACTATGGATCAGTGTCAAATGTGTTTCTTTTGGGCCCACGGTCTCAGTACTGGATTGGAAGAAAACATGCTTTCTTTCATCTGCGAAAATGGCAAGTAGGTTAATTTTTATTTGAATGTAGCTTTTTAAGTGTTTTACTTTTATAAATTGTTGGTAGTTTGGTAAAACATTAATTACGCTACCTTACCTAACATTTTGAACTTTCCAACTTCTTCCATAGCTTCTTAGAACTCTTCAGTTTATGTTAATTTATTAAACATTTCAATAAATAATGTACATTATTTTACAAGTTTAGGCCGTTTTTACCACTAATTTTGAGATTGAAATTAAATGGCCACTTTGCCTGACCATATCAGGTAATGTGGCAATTTAGGTCTTTTTTTTTTAATTATTTTTTATTATTTACTTAACTCATTCCTATAGTAATTGAAATATTCTATTATCACTAGGATATTTTAGTATAGAAACCACTCATTTTTAATTCTTTACATCCATACCAAGTCCGTTCGAAAATCAACAAACCTTAATTTGGTGACTTTGTCCATCTTACTCTGGTAATACAAAAATATTACTAGTAAATTGCGTACGAAATCCATTGGAAATTTTATAAGTTATGCGATACGCGCATATCGCCTTACAATTATGGTGTTGGTAATGTCTAGTATTTAATTTTTTTAGTTTGGGGTTTGAAAATTTGCACTTTAAGTAATGGGGAGGGGTCCTACAAAATGATTTCCCCCCTGGCCCTCAGTCTCTCTGGACGGTCCTGCCTAGCATTGGTTACACTCAGGGACTGAACAGTAAATGCGTGGATTGCGGTCAGGTAGGAAACATTCGCAACCAACAAATAGCCTACAAACGAATGCAACATTTGCTCAAAGATTCGGTATTAAAAGGTTTCCCTTAGTGAAATACCATGGAAATGGAATTAAATAAATTCATACCTAACCATAAAATCACTACTATACTTATGAATGAATACTGATTTAAACACACATTATTTTTAACTAGCAACAATATTCGCATTTTGTCAATACAAGCCTCCATCCTCAATAAAACCAGTGCCACATAGTTAAAGATTTTTTTCCCCACACTATCAATAAGTATTCATCGAGATGTTTTCTTTGTGCAGAAGCAAAGGTTCTACCCATTCTTGAGAATACTATCTATTTTACCAGCCATTGATGGGCTTTAATTCAGTTAATATTCATAACATTTTCAACAATAAAATACTTCATATGTATGTGTTTTTAATCCAGGTAGCTTCAGTAAAAGGTCTTTAATCTGGCGATATTAATATTCGCTGTAATGTAGTCCAGCAGCTATCGGGGCAATCGCGTTCAGGTTTTCTCTTGTGGAACCCGGCTGTTGATGTCGCCCCTGGCCGCAATCCTGCTTCACCGGTGTTTTGACGTGAAAACGTGTATTCGCTCGTTACATTGACAGTATGTCGAACTTTCTGGTGTGACAAAATACCGTCAGATTTGAATCGCAACGGATACATCATGTCTGTACCGCACGTGTTTGTCGCGCAGTATGTTTTTTGCCTGTGGCGTCATCGCACCAGTGTAGGCGCATGCGCGTGACTGTCACGAATTGTCTCTGTGTAAAGTTATAAACTGGTGCAGCGCGTAAACGCGTGTAGCTGGAGACATTGGTGCGGGGTCACTGTGAGGAGCTTATGGAGCGCTGCTGGGACCAGAGTGATTACCCGGAATAAGAGAGAAAACCGGTATTAAATTGTAAATTACGAAAAAATTAACTTTTTGACTCATATGACTTGTAAATATACTCGAAATACAGAAAATGTTAGTCAGAGGAAAGCTCGTGTCAAAACGAATCCAAAAAGTCCAGTGCCGAACGAATGTGAGAGCTACGGTAGTGTCGAAAAGTAAATTTAAAAAAAATTGCGCATAGTGATTACTTAGCTGAGCTATGGGGCATACAGCGGCCAGCGATAGTCCAAACAGAATACAGTGATAAAATACGAAACACTTATAATTTCAGCCTAACTTTTCCACGATAAATCTACGGTGCGAACCTGAAGAGCGGCTTTTTTGTTTGTTTGTTTTTTAAGTGCGTTCAATGTTTATCACCGCAGTCGTCAGTTTTCATTCCAGAACATTGTTCCTTGTTTTCTAGTGGCAAACATTTTACGTTCCATTGTCACATTTCAGTGATAATTTATTGAAGAAGACCAACAATCATCCCTGTTTTTTCTTTCTTTCTATAGAGCAGTTTATTACAACTTGTTTTAAATAATATTGTAGTGCATAATAATATTTGAATGTTAGATTGTTTGTTTATCCGGCGAAATCGCTAAACTGGAATACACAAGTCCCCGAACGTGCCAGATTAAAATAATGTTACTGTTTCAAAACAACTGATGAGCTAGTTACATGATATTTTCACATCCGTGCATGTGATTTCTCAGACTTTTATTTTAATCGACTATAAAAAAATCACAGCTGTAGCTTTCTTACGTTTCTCACCAGAATTGGTGTTCAACATTTCACGGTAAGGTTTATTTTTTCCTGCAGGCCTACATGGCTTTATCCAATGCTACTCTTAATGTTGTAAGGACTTAAAAAATCTAACACATATTACGACAGTAATAAGACATTATCTAAAACTTAACAATTTAGAATCTGGTGTAATTTGGCAAAAATACAGAGATATTAATTCAAATAATTGTTTTTTTCTGTTTGTACATTATCTATGATTTTTATCAAAAAAACAAAGCTAATTGCTTTCTTTGGATAATTTACATATACCTTTTATTAACTATTTTTTGAAGTTTCTTAATTGAGATATTAATTCTGGTTGTACTGCATTTTAATAATGGTTACTTGTAAACATATTTATAAAAAAAAACAGTATCCGTTTCATTGTTAGACTGCCCAAAATTAGCACAAACACAAACATTTACAGCTATATGTGCTGTTTTTTATCATGATTTTTAAAAATATTTGGAATTTATTATTTTTTTTAAACAAACGAATATATATTTTTGCACACATCTATAAAACTTAGTGTATAGTTGTCACGCAATCCCACTTCTAACTGTCGGGCGTGGATTGGTGTTACACTTATTTAAAAACTAGTTGCAGTAACCAGCGTCACCCGGGCTGAACACAGGGTGAAGGGGAACTGTTTAGAGATCAGATGTAGTTAGTAATTGTCTTCTTAATTTGAATGTCAAGTGTGCAAATTATTTTAAATCACTTTCAGATCCCGACAGACGTTGTTCTGCCAGTTTATAGTTATTTACCTGGTCTGTATGTAATCTAGACTCTATAAAGCAATATAGAAAAAAACTGAAAAATAGATTCCATTATATAGCTAATGCTCGGCATGCATTGCAAATGCCTCATTCAGGTTTGTTTTGTAATATGTTTGAAGTAGTTAACACATAACCAAATAATCTATCCATGTCTCTAAATATATATTTATCTCTATCTACATCTATAGTCCTATATATATATGTATCTCTATATCTGTATTTATCTCTTTATATCTACATATATACCTCACACTATATCTATGTATTCTATATGAGGGTACTGATTGCTTCGTTGTTAATATCACACAGGTGTTTTTTACTTGTATGGGAAAATTAAGAATGATAAGGCATCTAGTGCGTGGCAACAATGTAAATAGGCAATAGGAAATAAACTTCTAGCGCCTGCGGCATTTTCAACACACACTTCGTACGTGTACTGCATGTTGTATCTAACCCCCTAGAACGCATTTGATTCTAAATTGGACTTTTAGTATTGATCCCTAATGTTATTGATAATATAATATAGCATATAGCCTTCCTCGATAAATGTACTATCCAACACTGAAAGAATTTTTCAAATCGGACCAGTGGTTCCTGAGATTAGCGCGTTCAAACAAACAAACAAACAAACAAACAAACTCTTCAGCTTTATAATATTAGTATAGATATATGAACAGAAACACCCAAAAATTTACTCACACTTGAAGTGTTATTTTTGCTTTTTAAAGAATTTATTTAAAAAAAATATATATATAATTGCCATTAAGTGAAAGAAACGAAAATATTATACAATATGTTTCCATAAATTTTAAATTAATTTATCGCTATTATATGGGTGAGCACATCTAAGGGGATGTCATATAGATGTAAACTGCCTCTAAGACTGGCATATAATTTTTTTTCTACTAAATGAAAAGAAGGTTCTTAATTGTTCTAATAAAACAGTATATCTTAGATAACAGTTCCTTACCAAGGCCGTACACTCCCCATCCCGCTACGGCAGGATGGTCTCCAATAAAGCTCTGGTTCATCAGCGGTCCAGCGATTACGCATATCGGTTTAATCCATTCTGCGGGACGCACAAACATGTAACAAATTATTAATTGTATTATGTTAGATCTAAAACATATAGCAAGAGCAATATATAAGGTATTCTGTAGCCTACATAGTATCCATCATAAACAGTGCAATGTACAGATAAAACTCTCAATGTAATAATTTTTCTATTTCATTACCTCGAAATTATAAATTAAATTTAGTCCTTTTTTATAAATTATTATTTTATACTGGTCAAAAATTGTGACAAGGAAATCAAATTTATGTTGAGACCAAATAAAAAGTGATATACATATTCTTTTATCATTAAGTATTAATTAAATTGATACTCATATAAATTAAAAATATCTAAAACCAAAAAAATAAACACAACCCTACTAATTTTTTGAGAAATAATAAATGTAGCCTATATAAATATTAAATTTATTTAACTTTATATAGATTTGTATATTAACTATAAAAGTCTGAAATAAATAAAATATTTATATGTAATCAATATATTTCTTACAACACACACAACTGCTATAACTTTAACATTACCGCAATAAAAATATCACAGATTTTGAAATATATTTTGATTATAGACAGAATTCAAAAATATATATACACCTATATGTTTTCTTTAAACATACAAATATTGAAAAAGGGAATCGAATGCTAACTCCCTAATGTTGCAATTTTCGTTGGTTTCTAGAAACATTGCATGATTTTTTATGCCCGCCATCTTGGACGAGTATGACGTCATCGTTAAACTTTACGTAACGGCCACCATATTGGATTCTATAACTGTGCACTTTTCGTTACGGCTGCTTGAAAAACTGTAAATTTTAATGCTAGAAAACCGGGCAAAATTAAAAAAATTTAAAAAAAATAATTAATCAAAATGTAATAAAATTGCTTTTTAAAAATGTATTTACATCATGAAGTCCTCGGTTCGACCCCGGTAAAGACAAAAATAATAAAAATATCTATAGATCCTTCCTCCGCGGAAGCCGCCGACAGATAGATCTCCCACCACTAATGCCAAGGTATATATTATCATCTTGTATGACATTGTTACCTAGTCGTTGGAAATTAGAATGGCAACAAGAGCTTAAGGAAACACAGAGCAATGTATAACACATATTTAGTACGGCATGTACAGAGATTTATTCACACATTATACAAACACATATAATCCTCATACATTAATATAAATTTTCTTATTATGTTGGCTGTTACACATTACTGCTACAATTCATGTTCCAGCGATTACCAACAAAACACCTGAAATAAACTTATACAAAATTACGTACCATTCACTACTTTTTAAACATTTTCTTATAACTACACGAATTATTCCTCAATAAATAATTCTAACTGGACCTTTTTTTTTTATAATTACAAATTCTTTTTAATACAAAATACTTAAACCTTCAATTACAGATCAAAATTAGACATTGTTTTAACAGTACCAGAGACTTAGGAACGAGATATTTCTAACACAATTTAAATTTCAACACTTCTCCCCAAATAAAATTGGCTAAAATCTTCAGTGTCGTTTAAGTGATAGCGGCGAGTGTTTTTTATTTCCGTTGATTCTTGACCTGATCACCCCAGTCGGACCGGAAACATCGACGGAGCGAATGTCTTTATTCTACCTCTGCCGCCGTGCTGATTCCCTGATACTTGCACATTTTCGCCGGCTCTTAATTCACACTATTTGGTAATAAAACGAACACTATACTAGTGCAGAAAATTGGAGACAAATCACCTAACATGCTGTTGCTTGAAATTATTTTAAAACAGTTTTTCATTAAAAATTTACCTCCTTGTTTATGTTCATTGGTAGTCTTAAACGCCACGACTGGTAGTCCCGCTAATGCCTCTGCACTACGCCCTTAATGTTTTAATCAAGTAGTAACACCTTTTATTTTCACCGTATTAATAGAACGAGAAAAAATATATATATATATTTTTTTAAGGTATTGCTGAGCAGAACTCTGTTATGCTCCTAGTCGCAAACCACTTCATGACCCTCGGCGGAATTTTCTATGTTCCCCTTGGTCATTTTACTGCAAAGTCCGACACCTACTTTTTACTTCCGAAGTCCCGTGCCAACTTGCAAATTGTTTCTGGGCTACCACTGAATTATTACCAAGTCCGTAACTGACTTGTATAATTTGCGGCCTCTCTTACCGCCTTTTTCGACATCCATGCGCAGCTTGAAGACCTCAGCGGGCAGCCTTTCGGAGTCGATGATCGCAGGTGCGGGTCGTGGTCACCGCATTATTCACGCAGCCGGTTGAGAGAAGACTCTGTGGAACTCGTGCTAGCAGCCTGCTTATATACTCGCTGCGCTCCATACTAAAACAGCGAGGAATATTCTGGACATCCTGAATCGGAAACGCGGCTCGGAAACTTCCGACCACGTCCACGTGCTCCGATCAAAGGCGATTCGGCACGAGTGGACCCGAGGATCTGCTATCCAACGCGCATCAATTGAAATTCGCGCGCCGAGTCCGTGCAGTGTATGGCGGGTGGTATCCCACTAGCCCGCAGGGGCGAGTTTCCTCGTTACGCAGTACCAACCTGCGTAACAACATCATATACACCATCTTGTTTATGTCTGCTGGAGGCCACCATCTTGTTTTCGTCTGCTAGGGGGTACTACCATCATATTAGTTTAAGTTTTACCCGATAGTGTGCAGTAATCATTTATTATTACTGTGGCACCCGCCATCTTGACATTTCGTAGCAATCTTGTAAATGAGTAATTATTTAGCTAGAAATTCGGGAAAATTTTCCAAAATGCATTAAATAATTTTGCAATCAATATACTGATTCATTAGATCAGTTCCTATCCTCGGTTCGATCCCTAGGCAAACCAAAAAAAATTTTTTTTTGTAAAAATTACAATTTAATATATCATGTTCAAAGTCCTAAAATAAGGTTAGATTCGTAGCCAACCAACATCATATAAGTCTTTATGTCCGCCATTTTGAAAATTCGTAATAATTAACCAATAAATTCGTGAAAAAGTTCAAAATTCATCAAAAAATCACTTATTAATTAACTGATAAATTAGACCGATTAATGTCCTTGGTTAGAACCCTGGGCGAAGCAAAATAAACTTTAATTAAAAATACCACAAAAGTGACAGGTAATATAAATAAAACATCACAAGGTCTTTTACAAACATAATATTTATTACATACTTTCTATTCTACTACATGAACACTTGCGAAAGTTCGCAAACTGAAAAACAATTAGTCCTGCATCGGCGTGAAATGACTAATTCTTAGCTCCAATCAGTTTATACTAGACAGAGACCAGCCAGATCCTTTACCAACATAGTCTTCCTCTTTTTGATAGAGTTTATGGACACTGTGTTTAACAGTTTGCTAAACATCGTCAGAACTGTAAATTACTGCAGCCGATGTCTTGAATGCACACGTCTTCACTTTTTCATCGAACGGATATGGTTTTCCATATACATAGTCCAGCCACAAGTTAGATTTTAAAGGTCCGTTTGTTGCTACGTCATCAGTAAGCTGATCGATTATGTTCTGTCTGATATCGTCAAGAAAAGTGCAAATGTCCTTCAATTCACAGAACGTATTTAGATATTAGTAGTCTTTCAATGTTCCACGAAATGCAGACTGTGCCAAGTAGAACCCATTATAATTCACCTGTAATGCACCGAACACAGTCTTGGATTTATTGTCATGTCCATACATCATAGAACAAGGTTCCTGCACATCTGTTATTTTGCTTGTACGCTCACGAGTCTCCAATCTAAACTGAAGACCCGACATTTCTGCAGTTAGTTCGACAGTAGGCACACGGACTCTACCTTTACATTTTAGCGAAACCCGTACCTTCCGCCGTACAACACGGCATTTGCATGTCTTCATGTGCGTTTTCATATTATCTTTTCTGGATAACTGCTTATGACATTTCTCAAATCCAAACATGTTGCGATGAGGATTCTTAGCACATTATCTCTTCTCGTGTCGTCAAGCATTGCTGTTGTTTGAGAAAATTCTTACGTAGTAACGGCATCTATTCTAGTTAGTTGTTGGTGAATTAACAGCCATTGATGTCTCCATCGAGGGTGAAACGTCGTTCATCGTGGTTTCCAGTGCAGCCAGCACAAAAGTCAATAAGATCTCTTCTGATGACGGTATCACGACCATTGAAGTCTCCTCTAGTCTTGACGTCGTAGTTGCCAACGGGATCTGCTCCTTCATCGTCGTCTCGAACGCCAGAGTTCCTTTAGTCGATGGTACAGCCTCCATCGAGTTCGGCGTTAAACGGTAAAGATGCCATCGAGTTCGCGAGAAGAGGTAATTACACGACTTATGCACCAGATGAGACAAACTATGTGATCCTTACACCGTCGACAGTAACAAACTGGAACTCCCAACGTCTGAGGACTCGCTTATATACATGCAACCGTCGGAATAATATGCTAGTCAAATCAAGAACCATGTACTATAGTAAGTATGTGATTCAAAAATCATTTTTAAAAATTAACACACTAAAGTAAGGTAACACATTTGGAAGCCAATTCGACAAATATTATGACCACGTAATACACGCGCTGAAAACACAATACACGCAATACACGCAATGTTCACGCAATGTACACGCAATGTTCATGCAGTGTGCACGTAATGTTCTCGCAATGTACACGCAATACGCGCAATTGACACGCAATACACGCAACTGTCAAGCAATACACGCAATGTTCAAGCAATGTACACGCAATACACGCAAATGACAAGCAATACACGCAAAAGACACGCAATACACGCAATTGACTTGTAATGTACACGCAATAAATGCAAATCACACGCAATACACGCAATGTTCACGCAGGTCAAGCATTTAAAGAAAAGAAAGCACAATTGGTCGGAAATTCTACAAAATAGAAGCGCGTTTAACGAAAAGAAAGTGAATTTTCACTTTCTACATTCAACTCAGTTGTATGCGCTCGTCATTGTTAATGCCTCCAGCTGTCATTTGACTTCAACAGTGTTTTGGCTCCAGCAATAAATGACGTTTAAAGTATTTGACTCCAATTAGTCATAGGTCTAGCCGCTATTTAACTACAAGACTATAAGGCTACGAAGATACGATACTACAAGACTACGTGACTACAAGGGTACTTGATTACGAAGATACAAGTTTACAAGGCTCCAATTGCTGCATCTGCCTTTAACTGAATTTTCCCTTCGGCTCCAACAGCTCCAGCATCATTATGTTAAAAGATTACAAGGCTACGTGGTTACGTAGCTACAAGTCTACGAGGCTCCAAGGCATCATTACTACGCGACTACGAGTCTACAAATTTATGGGACTGCGCGAATACGAGTCTACAAGTTTATGAGACTACGCAAATACGGGTCTACAAGGTAACGAGACTGCGAGGCTACAGGACTACGAAGCTTCCAGAACACATGGTTACGTGATTGCGAGGCTACAGGACTACGAAGCTTCCAGGACACAAGTCTACGTGGCTACGAGACTACTTGGCTCTAAATGTCTTGGACTGAAACAAGATGGTGACAACACTCTCTATCATACGTGATGTGTGATAACTATCACTCCTGGTAGCAAGTACTTAAAACAAGATGGCGTTTCTGTCTCTAAAAAATAATGATATTATTCCTTCAAATAAAGACAAAATTACAAGTCCGATTATGTAGGTTATTTTCTATATACCTGATTAAATTCTCAGTCTGGTAAATATCTCGATGGCCGTGCGGTTTAAAGGCATATGTTTTCCAACCTATAAGTCTGAGCTGCGACGGTTCGAATCACAGCGCTTCTAATGTATTTTGTATATAAATTAAATTTAATATTTCAAGAAGGAACATAATAGTTTTGGTAGGTAATGTAACATCGTCCTTATGTGATGAGACAGAGCAACACTGGCGCTCTCAAGAAGTAAAAAGCAGAAAAAATGATGTGGGCAACCAACATAGCGGTCTACATGGGAACAGAAAAAACCAAGATGGTGGACGTGTCGTCAATCAAGATAGTGGTCTCCAGCAGACGAAAACAAAATGGTGGACATTATGTCAGAATCCAAAAAGAGACTGTGAAATAAAGTCCAAGATGATGGAGATGTTATTAGAATTAATTATGGCGAACATAACGAAAATTGCAACGTTCTATAATCCAAGATGGCGGCCGTAACTAAAAGTGCAACGGCGATGTCATACACTGCAAAAATTGCGAGCGAAACGAAAAATGCAGCATTCGCCAGCATTTAAAGATGGGGATCCAAGATGGCGGATCCAGAATGGCCATCATGGTCGGGGTCAAGGTCAAGGACATCGAAGATGGCCGCCATCACTTCAGAGCAATCGGTTATTGACACCATCCTCAATCCTCAGCCGTTAAGCCATCCGCTGGAGACCCATCTGTATACTACTCATGCCCTGCTTTGTTATCAACGAAGAGTTAGAATTAATTACACCCAGAGTGGAGGGTTTCAGCCAGAGTGGGGTGCTCGATGGTGATGGCTATAATGAAAGGCATAACTTTAAGGTGTAAATTAATCTGTAAATGTAAGGTCACTGAGATCAATGTCACAGAGTTTGAGGTCGTCGTAGGCAAGGTCACAGAGTTTAAGGTCGTCGTGCTCAAGGTCAATAATCTAGGTCACCGACTAAAATTTCTTTGAGGTCAAGGTGAAAGGTCAAGGTCACTAAGGGGAATGTGTTCAAGTCAAATTGGATCCTAGATCCTGCACTTGATGTTGAACTACCAAATTACATCTACTGTTATCTGATCCATAAGTAAGTATGAATAGGTATTTGGTTATGTGATAGAGACTATGGTCATAATGTCTGTTTCTCATGGATGTATGTTTACTGGTGTTTCAAGTCTATTATTTCATTTATTTAGTTTTCGTTACTCAAATACCATATTAACTTTAAAAAGGCAATACGTTTGTTACTTCATTATAGTTTAAAAGAAAAGTCCTAATTTTATTAAGAGTAACATTTCATGCGATTTTTAATGGATTTGAACTTTCTGAGATACAGTAAGAACCCACGGAATATTTGCACCAGTGTAACTAAAAGACATATAAAGACGCAAAGCAAGTGAGAAAACAAACTGTGGAAGGCACTGACTTGTGAACTCGACCTCGCGGTCAGTGCGGATGAGCGCTATGTCGTTCTTGTAGCGGCCGTACGCGGGGTGCGCCATGACCTCGGCGACCCGGTAGTCCATCACCGGGTCGCTGCAGAAGCCTCCCTGGCAGTCGGGGTCCGTGCTGGAGTCGTGCTCGCCCAGCCGCACCACGCCTCTGCGGCAGCCACACGGACCATCACTGCAGTCGGCTCATCCGGCCCACAGGCACACTGCCGGTCACCCTCGAGCGAACTGGGATCTGCCCTCTGCACACTACACGTGCTGTCATCGTGCACTGAGGGACCAATGTTAAAATGTATTTCAGTTCTTTTAAATATATGTTTAAATATGTGGTCTTGTTCTTATAAAATATCGCACTACTAAAAATAATTCATTTTATAAAAAACAATGCCATTTTACATCGTCAGTGACATATTTCAAGTCAAAATAGAAATCGATTTATTCAAAATACAGTTAATTTTGTTTATTACCTTATCATCGAAAATTGTGGGAATTCAATTTGAAGGGTGGGGCGGGGAATGTCAAACCAAGCAAACGCAGGTGTATAAGAGTTATTTGAAGTACACCGTCAACCAGCAATAGAGTGTAAAAACACGTTGTATTGTTTTTTATAGTACATTTACATGCTTGTCAATTAGCGAATTGTTGACTGTTATTGAGCACAGTGACAAACAGCAATAGCACGTCAGACTTTACATTCGCAGAGGAGGCCGACATGTAAACTGTGCAGTAGGAGCAGAGCGAGTTTACAAAAGGCACTTTACAACATACGTGTACTGAATAGGAAAGAACTTTGCACGCCCTAACCAGCGACTGTCTGGAACTCGGAGTCTCATATGAAGCCATATGAAGCGTATGACTAACTCTAAACGTCTGCGCCGGCTCTTCGCCTGCTTCCCGTGGAGCTATTGAACGCCACCGCGCTGCGATCGCGTCCTCTCAGCCAATGGAGAGTTCCCCTGAAGCCCGCCAAATTCAAATTCGTCCGCTTATATTTAGTGCATTTAACACTGCAGATTTTCGTTTCCGGTCACATGTTCCTTAACCTAAAGGTAGTATGTAATATCCGGTCCGAGATCAGGCGCCAGGCGGTGGAGCCGAGAGCCGGCTCCGCCATCTTGGATTTGTGACGTCACGGCGGCAAAAATTCCTCAAAAGTCCTCAAAAATGCCTCAAAATGACTCAAAATTTCCCGTTTTAAGAAAAAATTTCCCGTTTTCGAGGGAAAAATTCCCGTTTCGAGGGAAAATTTCCCGTTTTATTCCTTAAAAATCCCAGCGGCTGAAAATTCCTAAAACTGGCTTAAGCATCCTTAACTCAAGCCAACGTTAAGCCATTTATAGGATTATGACGTCACCGCTGCAGTTTCCGTTACGCCCGCCATCTTTAAATTTACTATCCAATTTTAATGAAATAGAAAAGTTTCCTGTGTGTACTGTGTGTCCGTTTAGTTTCCTGTGTGTACTGTGTGTCCGTTTAGTTTCCTGTGTGTACTGTGTGTACATTCCGTTTCCTGTGTGTACTGTGTGTACGTTCCGTTTCCTGTGTGTACTGTGTAATCATTACATTTATTGCGTGTAAATTGCATGTATTGCTCGTACATTGCGTACATTACGTGTTGAAGCTGATGGAGCTGTTGGAGCACTTGCAGCTAATGGTCAATTGAAGCATAGGAGCAAAATGTAGATGGATCTGATGACGTGAATTGTAGCTCTTGGAACCTGGCGTATATTGGAGAGATCGATATTTTTTTCGATCAAATGATCCTCTTTTTTAATTTGTAGATTTGACTCTAGTATTATTGTAAATGGTTCTTGATTTGACTATCGTATTATTCCATACGGTGCATGTATATAAGCGAGTCCTAGACAGCAGGACGCTCAGTTTGTTACTGACGTCGGCGGTGTAAGGATCACCTAGTTTGTTTCTTCTGGTGCATAATTCGTGTCAATTAGCTGTTCTTGAGACCTCGATGGCATCTTTACCGTCTTTAACGTCGAACTCGGAGGTTGTACCATCGTCTACGGGAACCTTGACGACAGCTACGATGGAGAAGGTGCAGATCCCGTTGGCAACGACGGCGTCAACATTGGAGGAGATTTCAACAGATGTGATACCACCAGCAGAAGATAGCTTAATGACTACTGAGCTGGATGTGCAGGGAAACTCGGCGAACGCTGGTTCACCATCAATGGAGACTTCAATGGATGCCGAATCGACAACAACTAACGAACATCGGTGCTGTTACTGCAACAAGATTTTCTCAAACAACAGCAATGCTCGACGACATGAGAATAGAGAATGTGCCAAGAACCTATGTCGTAAAATGTTTGTTTGTGAGAAATGTCATAAGCAGTTTGCCAGAAAAGATAATATGAAAACGCACATGAAGGCATGCAAAGGTCCTGCTGTGCGGCAGAAAGTAAAGGTTTCGTCACAACAACGATGCGTCGATGTGCATAAGAGTATGCCTGGAGATGGTACTACTGTTGCAACGCCTGTATCTGGATCGGGTCTGAAAGGATCGTCTTCATCACCACGGTATCCTTGCAGCTACTGTGATACGTCGTTCGCATTTTCCCATGATGCACGAAGACATGAGCGGAGCAAATGCACGAAGAATCCATCTCGCATGAAGTTTCGATGTGATGAGTGCCTTAAATGGTTTACTCGAATTGACAGTTTGCGACATCATGCGAAAAAATGTAAAGGTGGAGTCTGTGCTCCTACTGCTGAACTACCTGCCGACATTTCGACTCCTCGCTTTAGATTGGAGACACGAAAGCGTACAAGCAAGAAAACCGATGCCCAGCAACCGATTGTTATGACGTCTGAACATGGAACTAAACCTAAGACTGTGTTCGGAGCATTACAAGTGAACGATAATGGCTTCTACTTGGCGCAGTCTGCATTTCGTGGAACATTGAAAGACTACTATTATCTAAATACGTTCGGTGAGTCAAAGGACATTTGTAATTTTCTTGATGATATCAGACAGAAGATAATCAATCAGCTTACTGATGATGTAGCAACAAACGGACCTTTGAAATATAACTTGTGGTTGGACTGTATATATGGAAAGCCATATCCGTCCGATGACAAAGTGAAGAAGTGTGCATTCAAGACATCGGCTGCAGTAATTTACAGTTCTAACGATGTGAAGCAAACTGTTAAATACGGTATCCAGAAACTCTGTCAAGAAGAGGTGGACTATGTCTGTAAAGGTTCTGGCTGGACTCTGTCTAGTATAAACCGATTGGAGCTAAGAATTAATCATTTCACATCGCTGCGGAACTAAATGATTATAAGATTGCTGGCTTTCGTAAGTGATCCTGAGGTAGAATATATATTATGTAATTAATATTATGTTTGTGAAAGAACTTGTGTTGTTTTTGTTTTTTTCTCGATCCTGTCACTATTATGTTAAATTGTTATTTTTTTTTCATCGTCCAGAATCGTACCAAGGACCTAAGTCGATCTAATTAATCAGTACATTGATTGGAAATTTATTTAATGATTTCTGAACTTTTTCCCGAATCTCTAGCATTAAAATTATGAATTACCAATATGTTGGTGTTGATGGCTTATAGGATGATGATGACAGTAGAGGTTTTAATGTCTCTTTAAGAATGTTGAACATGGAATAATGAAATTATTATTTTTTTTACATCAAATTAAACATTATTGCATCGATCGGGTATCGAACCAAGGACTGGAACTGATCGAATCAATCTGTAAATTAATGAGTGATTTATTTAATGAATTTTGGATTTTTTCCCGAATTTCTAGCTAAATAATTACACGATTCCAAGATGGCGGCCAAATGACAAGATGGCGGGTGACACAGCAATAATAAATGATAACTGCACTCTAGCGGATAAGAATTAAACTAACATGGCGTCAGCGCACTCTCGCCGACGATAACAAGATGATGATGGCTACCAGCAGACGAAGACAAGATGGCGGACATGACATCATACTAGTTGACCTTGTTATTGGTGGTGGTAGGTTAGTCTGTAGGTGACTTCCGTGGTGGAAGGATCGGTTGCCATTTTTATTTTTTTTCGCCCTCACCGGGTTCGAACCGAGGACTCCGAGCTCCGTGTCGTTAACGTATGTTTTTTAAATATGTTTTATTAAAATTTTATTAATTGAATTTTTTTATAAATTTTAAAAAAATTTCTATTTCATTAAAATTGGATAGTAAATTTAAAGATGGCGGGCGTAACGGAAACTGCAGCGGTGACGTCATAATCCTATAAATGGCTTAACGTTGGCTTGAGTTAAGGATGCTTAAGCCAGTTTTAGGAATTTTCAGCCGCTGGGATTTTTAAGGAATAAAACGGGAAATTTTCCCTCGAAACGGGAATTTTTCCCTCGAAAACGGGAAATTTTTTCTTAAAACGGGAAATTTTGAGTCATTTTGAGGCATTTTTGAAGACTTTTGAGGAATTTTTGCCGCCGTGACGTCACAAATCCAAGATGGTGTGCCGGAAATTAGGCATTTCGTCACCTTTTTTTAATTTTTGTTCTATAATTTTAAAATTTTTGGGGATTTCTATTTTTTTTAAATTTATCTGGTTGTTAATGGGGGTGATTTACTTTTTGTTAGGCCGGTGTACAACACGGTTTTAAACTTTGGGCCAGTGGACCGAAGCCCCTTCCCAGGGGGCCAATCTGATATTTTGCTGGCTAATGTGGACATGGTCAGCCCGGTTGAAATTTCTCCCGCCTGCAGTCACGTCCCGAGTTCGTAATTTTAATTCCCTGCTCGACCAAAACTGCATAGAGCAGCTTCTGGGCTGCAAGCTGCTACTTCTCAGAGAGCTGCTGAGAGAAGTAAGTCTGGTCACGAATACGTATTAGGTTCTCTCCTCGAAAAGCACGTCATGGACGCTTGTTCTCAGCGTCGTTGCACTTTTGCTCCCCCCCTCCTCTTTCGGTTCTAAGAATTCGCCTAAGGCCAATGACAGGTCAGAAACCCCAGCAGACAGCGACCGTCTCCCAGGATGCCTTGCATAAAAAAACGTGTGTGCCAAGATGGACCACCCCGCGACACCTAGCGGCAAACTCGCTAACCACCCAGCCAACTTACCCTGTAGGCCGCCAGAGTGTAGCACTAGACTGCGCCCTTTAACCCTTGGTTTAAGCAGACGCATTGGGCGAGTCGATTCTATTTTATTTCAGACAGCCCCCAACAGGTAGCGCTAAAGTCGACGCAATGCTACCAGCTTCGAGACTTCAATCAGAGTTTTTTTTTATGGCCCTCACTCGGGGAACTTCGGGACCTTTCGGTCCGGACTCCCAGTCCTCCCCTCCACTTTTGATTCAAGTTTTACTTTTAATTACGAGACGCGTTTCTCCGCGGCACACTTCGCGCCGCGACTGCAGACGGACCGTGTGTGATTATCGGCGAGTGGACGAGACTCTGCAAAACTTCCATCCGGCCGCAACCGACTATGTAGTCACCTAAATGAGGGATGCTATCCCTATAATCTTTTTCAAGTAGTTTAGTCCGTCTGCGTAGTATAAAATGTAATAGTTATTTTTTTATCTTTTAATTTTTTTTTTGAAATTAGAAAACGACCGCGCCCAGCCGCGTATTCGCGGGATCCAGTTCCTGGCTGGCGACGCATCTGTAAATAGAAGTCAACTTCCCTGTCTGGTGAGTGACGATCCGGCCTTTTCCCCCCATTCCCGTTTGTTGGCCTTTTGCGCCGACGGTGTAGGACTGTCTGGAAGCAAGTCTAATTCGTTTTGAATTTGATTTGGGTTTCAGACAGGGTCGAAGTGCTGGAGAGACAAATTGCTCCCAGCTCGTGGTCCTGCACCTCCACTGCGGGTCACGTTAGAAGAGATGTTTCCGCGACCCGACGTTATTTTTTGAAGACCCGGGTGGTAATGTGAAATCAACATCCCCCCCCCCCCCACTTTCTAGCTACGAACTACATTAATCGAATGAATAGCCTACCAGCGAACAGTGCTTTCCTCAAGAATATGTAGAATCAATAAAACTAATCATCGATGTAATTGTTGGGACATTCAAATTTGGTGCAATTTTTAAATTTTTAATTATGTAATAATTTTTTGTTAAGGTGTAATATGTATTGTTTTAATTAATCCTGGGGCGCCCCCTTTAACTTTGTTATTTACTAAGATTTTTATTGTCAGGTTTGAATAATACGAACACAAAATTCCTTAATAATAAACCAGGGAACCTATAGACCAAGCTACTTGTGTAGTGTTAATTTATTTATGATATACCTTCTTCCCTTAAAAGATCCCCAGCTCCCAAGTTGCTTGTGTCAGGGAGATCCAAATTATCTTGTTCTCCACCTCGTGCCACCTCTGGTCAATTACTTAATTTTCTTATTTTTCTTACCCAGCAAGTTTCCAAGGCTCTTTTTAATCAATTTAAAATAATTTAATTTTGAGGCACGAGGGGCGTAACAATGGCGGAGCCGGCTCTCGGCTCCACCGCCTGGCGCCTGATCTCGGACCGGCTATTACATACTACTCCTAAATTATGTTATTTGGCAGTCCCTGCCACCCATGTCCTCACCCGTAACTATCGACAAACATTGCGTTTGGACAGTAAGCTAAATGTTTGCTTATGATTCTAAATAAAACATGGACCTCAAAAAGTGGGCAAGAGTGTGCAACGAGCGTACAGTGAGAGAGTGTCGTCTTGTACAAGACCGTACTCTCTCTGTTCTTAATCCATTATTTATATGTCATCATCGATCATTTAAAAGCGTTAACTGTCCCAAATATAAACCGTTCATAATCAAGCAGAACAATATTTTAATGAATAATATTTATAATTTGACATGTTGAAAATTGGCAGTAGTAAAGAGCAACAACTTTAAAATTTTGATTTCAAAAATTTGAAATAAATCGTAATTATGAGGCATTCTAGAGATGAAATATGTAACGAAGATTTGTAATTAACAATCATGTCGAAGAAACTACAAATTGGTTTATTAGGACCACTTCTAGCATCTGTATTTGTATATCAATTAAAATATATTAAAAATATGACTGTATTAACTATAGCAACAGATTATGCAATCGAACTGTTTCTAATAATTATAACACCTTATTTTTTAAACCACTTGCAGTAATAGTTCATCTTATCAAAAATTAGTTCAGACAAAAGTTTCATATAACATTTATATGATTTACAAACAATCTGAACGGATTCAATGATGGTTCTACTTAGGGACTTCTAGATTTTTGTTCTAATTGTCTCGTTCCCCCCCCCCCCCCCCCCCCCCAACCCAGGAACCGGTGGTCGTATCAATAATTTATTTAGATAAAAAGGTTTCGGTATTACTCCGACGAGTTAGAACACTTTAAACCGATGTTATATATTTCATATTATGGAAGCTATAGAACTTTTTCTGTTTTTATAAAAAAAAAGTTCCCCATTGCTACTCCTTGGGTAGGATTATGCCAATAAACGATATGAACCGAAATATTACATTATTATAATTTATTTTACGGGTCGTAAGTGATATGTGCAAGATTACAGCAGTTATTGAGTCCATAAAAACATTATACATATTTATATACACACACATATATATGTAAACTGTTAGAGCTACAATAGGTAGTCATATACCTAATAGTGTATAGCCCTTATATTTTAACACTAGGCTACTCTACAGACATTTTTGCATTTCTTCCGACATTAAGTAAACACGCTGGGTTGCTAACATCCAGCTCTACTTGCATTTTCAGCTTGTTGGGGAGGTTGATGACGCAATGTGCTGCCGTGACAAGATAGTACTTGCTCACAAGAACTGCTCCACATCCGAACTTGGGAATGTTCTCCTCGTCACCTGAAACAAGTTTCCCTTCGCATTAACCTTAAGATCGGATAGAACCACTCACCTCCAACTAAAGTGATCTGAGTTCAGTTCCTGGCAAAGGTCGCAACCGGATTATTCACAAGTCTCAAACATGTTGGATGTCGCAGTGAGCTGATGGGTTTTCTAGACTGTAAAATATATTTGTACTTTTACAAGGAAATTCCTATGAAACCCATTTTCAAGCAGTATCACTTGAAAATCTGCAAGGCAGAGATTTTTAAAATTGCAAATGATACAAAGCTCTGCAATGAATTTTTACGAGTGATATCATTGGCAAAAGAGTTTTCAAGGACTATCTTTTTAAAAGTACAAGATTTTTTCTTCAGTGTATAGATATTAGCCCCAACACACTAGTTCCATCAATTTTACATCGTCATCTCATCAGCTCATCGGCACGACGTGTAGGCAACCTCTGTGATGGTTCGCTCTAGACAAAGGATTGCAAGAGCAGCCAGCAGGAAGTTTACTTGTCGGGCGGCTTCACTAGATGGCAAATATCTTTCGTCCATTTGAAGCCATACAGTTACTATTAACACATCGTTACTGAGTCCATTTTAAGGTTTGTAAACGTGAGACGACCTGCATATCAAGTATATTTTCTTACACGTACTTTTAATTAGTTAAGTCATTAAGGGCATTATTTGCTTTTTGTATTTACTCTTCGTCATAATTTGTTTGTTTTTTTAAATTATGATTTAGACTTTACCCGGATTATTAAAAAATGTATTCTGGTACGCGCGCCAAAACTTCGAAGTTTTGAGCACTATGTTAGTGTGACGGGTCATACCATAACTTTCGTCGTTTTGTGTTGGTACGCGAGCTGGCCACTGCGCGGCGCGGCGAACGGCGACGTCGCGAGGAGTTGCGGCCATCGTTGCTTCCTGTTGGATTGGAATCCTTTTTGCTGCCACAGTCATTGCTTCGTAAAGGCCGCTTGGATTTGGCTGTGTTTAACGACACGTTTTGCTCAAGCAAATGCATTACGAAATTAATTGCAGTAAAGCTATTGTGGAAATTTTTCTGGTATCGAGAGAGCAGCGTTTGGCATGTTTAAGCGTCTACTAAGTAGAAGCGGTGACAAACTAAACTAGCAGCTATAGCTCAACCCGCCACGACTGATGAAGCTGTTAATTTTTTCAGTGAAACAATTGCGGTAGAATGCACGAACGCCATGCTGATTGATAAACCAATGCCGTCTTAACGTCTCCTGCATATCTGGGAGTGTATTTGCATGTCCAGACGATTAATGCAGTTAAAAAGAGAAGTGGGCGCTGCCCTTATGTTTGGGTCAGGCTATTAGAAGTAGCTTGCGACGCGAGCAAGTGCGAGCAGGCTATGTGCTCGAGGTTTCCGCGCAGGCCTGTTGAGAACGCCAAGTTGGTGCGTACAAAAGACTTAAATAGTAATGTTTTGGGGGCTCCTGAAACAGGGTTTAGTGTGTGGTGTCTGTGGTGTCGACCGCCATCTTGGATTGTGACGTCACGGCGGCCATCTGGGATGGTTGTGCCCTTGACCTTTAACCTTGACCTTGACCTTCGACCCTCAAAACTTGCCAAAAGTTGCCCAAATTCGGCAAAAATTGCTCAAAGTTCCTCAAAATTCGCCAAAATTACCATTTATATTGAAAAAAGTTCCGCCAAAAAATCTGAAAAAATTCCGCAATTCAAAAATTAGGATTTCGAAAATCCTCAAAACTCGTTTTGCCCTAGAAAGAACCCAAATTCCTAAAAACGGCTTAAGCAACAATGTCTAAAGCATCCGGGAGGCCATTTATAGGAATAAGGATACCATGACTACCATTTTTAATTATGATGTCACTGTTGCAAATTCCGTTACGGCCGCCATCTTTAAAATCTTTAATTATTATCCGATTTTAATGAGAAAAAAAGTGTTTTAAATTTATAAAAAAATTCAATTAGTAAAATTATTGATAAAAATATTAAAAGAAATTACTTTTATGACACGGAGCTTGAAGTCATCGGTTCTAAACCGACGAGTGCAAAAAAGTAAAAATGGCGACCGATCCTTCACCCGTGGTGGGTACAGGCAGACTGGCCCCCACCACTTTTTTAATAGCATATATATCGTCAGGAAACATGACATCACGTCAGCCATCTTAAAAATCCGTAATTTTTATGTTAAAAATCGGGAAAAAATTTAAAAATCATTAAAAAATTAATTAACCGAATTAAATAATAAAAATCCTTAAAACCACCGTTGCACTATTCGTGACGGCCACCATCTTGAAATCATCTGCTGGAGACCACCATCTTGTTTCCGTCAGTTAGAGTGTGCTGATACCATGTTAGTATAATTTTCTGGTCACCATACTTTTGTCCTCAACTGCTGGCACTGAACTTTGACCTTGACCTTGAAATTTGACCTTGACCTCGAAATTTGACATTGACCTTGATCTACAACTTTGACCTTGACGACTATCATGGATCCGACATTTGGCATTCGGTACATGCTACCAGGAGCCACCACATGCTAGTGGTCATTGCCACCATCTTGTATTCGTCTGCTGGAGGACACCATTTTGTGTGTGTGTACATGTCTTACCATCATGCTAGTTTTATTCTAATCCGCTAGAGTGCAGTAATCATTTAATAACAAGGTGCCCCCGCCATCTTGAAATTTGGACGCCATTTTGAAATCATGTAATTATTTAGCTAGAAATGCGGGAAAAAAAACAAAATTAATTTAAAAAATGGCAATCATCTACAGATTAATTCGATCCGCTCCTGTCCTTGGTTCGATACTCGATCGATAAAATAACGTTTAATTTTATGTTAAAAAAGTAATAATTTCAATAAACCATCTTCAAAATTCTTAAAGAGACTTTAAATCATATACTACCATTATCCTATTAGCCAACAATACCAGCAACTTGGAAAATTCGTAATAATTAACCTAAAATTCAGGAAAAAGTTCAAAATTCATTAAATAAATTTGCAAACAATATACTGAATAATAAGGTCGACTAAGGTCCTTGGCACGATCCTGGACGAAGCTAAAAGAAATTTAATTTAAATACCAGAAAAGTGTAAGGTTCGAGAAATAAAACACCACAAGTTCTTTTACAAACATAATATTTACTACAAAATTTTTATCCTACTACAGGATCACTTGCGAAAGCCAGCAATCTTATAAACATTTAGCCCTGCATAGACGTGCAACGACTACTTCTTATAAACATTTAGCCCTACATAGACGTGCAACGACTACTTCTTAGCTCCAACAGCTCCAACAGCTCCAAATGCTCCAAATGCTCCAAATGCACCCCATGCTCCAAATGCTCCAAATGCTCCAAATGCTCCAAATGTTCCATATGCTCTAATGCTCCAAATGCTCCAACAGCTCCAAATGCTCCAAAGGCTCCAACTGCTCCAACAGCTCCAAATGCTCCAACTGCCTTTTCATTCAGCAGCTCCAATGATACTGGGCTACAATGCTATGAGTCTAAAAGACTACGACGCTACAAGCCTACGAGTCTAAAAGGATCTAGCTGGTTACGAGTTATACATGGCAGCGAGACTGCATGACTAAAAGACCGCATGGCTAAGAAACTATATGTCTATGAAGCTACAAGGACACAAGTCTACTCGGCTCCAAAAGCTCCAACAGCTCCAACACGCAATGTACGCAATGTACGCGCAATACATGTAATTTACGCGCAATAAATGTAATGATTACACAGTACACACAGGAAACGAAATGAAGAAATAGTACACACAAAGGAAAAAACGGAATATACACACAGTACACACAGGAAACAGAACGTACACACAGTACACACAGGAAATGGAACGTACACACAGTACTAACAGGAAACGGAAAGTACACACAGTACACACAGGAAACGGAACGTACACACAGTACACACAGGAAACAGAATGTACACTCAGTACACAGATGAAACGGAACGTACACACAGTACACACAGGAAACTGAACGTTTAAAAAGTACACACAGGAAACGGAACGTACAAACAGAAAACGGAACGTACACACATTACACACAGGAAAAGGAACGAACACACAGGAAATGGAACGAACACACAGGAAACGGAATGATCACACATACAGTAGCGGAAACACAGGCTTAGTTGGAAAGCAGAATACAAGAAATAAAAACATTAAAATTTTACTTTCAATATTTAATTTATTTCTCAACATTACACAAATACAAGTAAAAGAAGCCATTTATGTATGTAGCCAGCTTTCCTCACTTCTTTGAGCATGAAGGATATTTCTTTGATGCAAGAATAGTTTCCTGCACAAAGCGAGCCATGTAGAAGTCTTAGCCGGTCAACCAATATGTTTGGATCTTTCCATGATGTGTAATCAATCTCTTCTACCACCATCTTACTTGCTTGTTTATTATACATACTTTTAATATCACAATCGTCCCAGTGATCATAAGAAGAATTATCAGATTTATTTATTATAACACGTTGTTTCCAACATTTCGGGCTCAGGACACCGCCACATTCTTCGATCTTGTCAGCTTTAGGTGCTTCATCACAGTCTATGCCTTTGTCAATAGCCTCAGAGTCACTGTAACAATCACTGTAGAAGACAACCTCGTCACCCAGATTACCGTATGAATTCGATATCGATGATGTCGAAGTGTGTTCATCGTCTTCATGCTTCCTTTTTAGGAGTCAATCATTTTTACAAAGAATGGAGGATCTACTGAATATAGGCTTGAATGTATTCTCACTTTTCACGGTGTTATACTTCCATTAGTTTCAGTCTTCCCGAAGCCATCAGCATTCTTCAATTTATGTTCTTCGTCACGATCGGGTGAGCTAATACCATCACGCTCAGAACAAGGAAAATTATTGTCGTAATGCAGATCACTCTTCTTTAGTCTAGTGGATCCATCGATGTCCTCAATGCTGTAAATAGGCTTGGTTTTACATGTTCTATCAAGTCTTTTTAAGCTGTCAATTCGTGTTAACAACCTGCTACACCGATTACAGCTTAACATTTTGCGTAGTGGGTTTTTAGCACAATCATTCCTCTCATGACGTCTAGCATTCCTTCTCGTGACAAAATCCTTGCCACAGTATCTACAGCGGATTCCTTCCGATTCAGCTGCAGATAACAAACAATGATCCATGGTAGCTTCTGTGACTAATGTTAGATACACACTGACAGTTTTTCAATTGGAACCATTTTTTAAATATAATTTTTAAAATATTTCATCAGCGAGAGTTATCTAACGCAAAGCAAATTGATGCAAGAAGTTCTGCTTGTCAACAACAGATGTCGACACATTTTTGTTTGCAGGTAAATATCATTTATTTTATGTGGTATGCGGGATGCTCACTTATAATCGCAAAAGAAGGAATGCTTCGCTAGACATCAAGGAGAAGTAAGTTCGTCCTTCATGATAGTGTTTCTCTTCCGTCTTATCAGATATTTTTGGACTGAGTAATGTTTTTTTTTAATCCACCTTATAAAAAATGTTGTCAGTTCTGATTTAGTACCAGAAATTAACAATTTAATTGCATCACAGGATAAAATGACATAACTCATTAAGTAAAAAGTCCTTCATGCGGTGATCAATTTCTCATCTGTAACCAGAAGCACTCGGAGAAAATCATCAGATGTCTACTCAGGAATAATGAGAAGCACTAAAAGAGAACAACCAAAATATTGTCAATAATAATCAGGAGCACACGGAGAAAAAAAAACCATAATATTGACAAGAAAAATCAGTAGCACACGGAGAAAACCACCATAATATTGACAAGAATAATCAGTAGCACACGGAGAAAACCACCATAACATTGACAAGAGTAATCGGAAGCACACTGAGAAAACCGCCTCAAGTTTTCTTTAATGACATGAAATTACAGAAAAATAAATAAATAAATAAAAATAAAAACAAAAAAATTACAAAGAATTCTGGCTTATACTAGAACTCTAACTATGCACACCAATGAGAAGTTCACAAGCTAGCAAAATCCTTTGCATTTTTTTGTTTTTATTTTTTTTTATTTATTTTTTCTGTAATTTCATGTCATTAAAGAAAACTTGAGGCGGTTTTCTCAGTGTGCTTCCGAATACTCTTGTCAATGTTATGGTGGTTTTCTACGTGTGCTACTGATTATTCTTGTCAATATTATGGTGGTTTTCTCCGTGTGCTACTGATTTTTTTTGTCAATATTATGGTTTTTTTCTCCGTGTGCTCCTGATTATTATTGACAATATTTTGGTTGTTCTCTTTTAGTGCTTCTCATTATTCCTGAGTAGACATCTGATGATTTTCTCCGAGTGCTTCTGCTTACAGATGAGAAATTGATCTCCGCATGAAGGACTTTTTACTTAATGAGTTATGTCATTTTATCCTGTGATGCAAATAAATTGTTAATTTCTGGTACTAAATCAGAACTGACAACATTTTTTATAAGGTGGATTAAAAAAAAACATTACTCAGTCCAAAAATATCTGATAAGACGGAAGAGAAACACTATCATGAAGGACGAACTTACTTCTCCTTGATGTCTAGCGAAGCATTCCTTCTTTTGCGATTATTAGTGAGCATCCCGCATACCACATAAAATAAATGATATTTACCTGCAAACAAAAAGGTGTCGACATCTGTTGTTGACAAGCAGAACTTCTTGCATCAATTTGCTTTGCGTTAGATAACTTAACTCTCGCTGATGAAATATTTTAAAAATTATATTTAAAAAATGGTTCCAATTGGAAAACTGTCAGTGTGTATCTAACATTAGTCACAGAAGCTACCATGGATCATTGTTTGTTATCTGCAGCTGAATCGGAAGGAATCCGCTGTAGATATTGTGGCAAGGATTTTGTCACGAGAAGGAATGCTAGATGTCATGAGAGGAATGATTGTGCTAAAAACTCACTACGCAAAATGTTAAGCTGTAATCGGTGTAGCAGGTTGTTAACACGAATTGACAGCTTAAAAAGACTTGATAGAACATGTAAAACCAAGCCTATTTACGGCATAGAGGACATCGATGGATCCACTAGACTAAAGAAGAGTGATCTGCATTACGACAATAATTTTCCTTGTTCTGAGCGTGATGGTATTAGCTCACTCGATCGTGACGAAGAACATAAATTGAAGAATGCTGATGGCTTCGGGAAGACTGAAACTAATGGAAGTATAACACCGTGAAAAGTGAGAATACATTCAAGCCTATATTCAGTAGATCCTCCATTCTTTGTAAAAATGATTGACTCCTAAAAAGGAAGCATGAAGACGATGAACACACTTCGACATCATCGATATCGAATTCATACGGTAATCTGGGTGACGAGGATGTCTTCTACAGTGATTGTTACAGTGACTCTGAGGCTATTGACAAAGGCATAGACTGTGATGAAGCACCTAAAGCTACAAGATCTAAGAATGTGGCGGTGTCCTGAGCCCGAAACGAAGGAAACGACGTGTTATAATAAATAAATCTGATAATTCTTCTTATGATCACTGGGACGATTGTGATATTAAAAGTATGTATAATAATCAAGCAAGTAAGATGGTGGTAGAAGAGATTGATTACACATCATGGAAAGATCCAAACATATTGGTTGACCGGCTAAGACTTGTACATGGCTCAATTTGTGCAGGAAACTATTCGTGCATCAAAGAAATATCCTTCATACTCAAAGAACTGAGGAAAGCTGGCTACATACAATAATGGCTTCTTTTACTTGTATTTGTGTAATGTTGAGTAATAAATTAAATATTTAAAGTAAAATTTTAATGTTTTTATTTCTTGTATTCTGATTTTCAACTAAGCCTGTGTTTCCGCTACTGTATTTGTGATCATTCCGTTTCCTGTGTGTTCCTTCCGTTTCCTGTGTGTACTGTGTGTACGTTCCGTTTCCTGTGTGTACTGTGTGTACGTTCCGTTTCCTGTGTGTACTATGTGTACGTTCCGTTTCCTGTGTGTACTGTGTGTACATTCCGTTTTTTCCTGTGTGTGTTCTATTTCTTCATTTCGTTTCCTGTGTGTACTATGTAATCATTACATTTATTGCGCGTAAATTATATGTATTGCGCGTACATTGCGTACATTGCGTGTTGGAGTTGTTGGAGCTTTTGTAGCCGAGTAGACTTGTATCCTTGTAGCTTCATAGACATGTAGTTTCGTAGCCATGCGGTCTTTTAGTCATGCAGTCTCGCAGCCATGTATAATTCGTAACCAGCTAAATCCTTTTAGACTCGTAGCCTTGTAGCCTCGTAATCTCTTAGACTCATAGCATTGTAGCCCAATATCATTGGAGCTGTTGAAAGAAAAGGCAGTTGGAGAATTTGGAGCTGTTGGAGCATTTGGAGCCTTTGGAGCATTTGGAGCTGTTGGAGAATTTGGAGCATTTGGAGCATTTGGAGAATTTGGAGCATTTGTAGCATTTGGAGCTGTTGGAGCTGTTGGAGCTGTTGGAGCTAAGAAGTAGTCCTTGCACGTCTATGTAGGGCTAAATGTTTATAAGAAGTAGTAGTTGCACGTCTATGCAGGGCTAAATGTTTATAAAATTGCTGGCTTTTGCAAGTGATCCTTTAGTAGGATAGAAATTTTGTAGTAAATATTATGTTTGTAAAGAACTTGTGGTGTTTTATTTCTCGAACCCTACACTTTTCTGGTATTTAGATTAAATTTCTTTTAGGTTTGTCCAGGATCGTGCCAAGGACCTTAGTCGACCTAATTAATCAGTATATTGTTTGCAAATTTATTTAATGAATTTTGAACTTTCCTGAATTTCTAGGTTAATTATTACGAATTTTCCAAGATGCTGGTATTGATGGCTTATAGAATAATGGTAGTATATGATTTAAAGTCTCTTTAAGAATTTTGAAGATGGTTTATTGAAATTATTATTTTTTAACATAAAATTAAACGTTATTACATCGATCGAGTATCGAACCAAGAACAGGAGCAGATCGAATTAATCTGTAGATGATTGCCATTTTTTTAATTAATTTTGGAATTTTTTCCGCATTTCTAGCTAAATAATTACATGACTTCAAGATGGAGTCCAAATTTAAAGATGGTGGGGGCACCTCGGTAATAAATAATTACTGCACTCTATCGGGTTAGAATAAAACTAGCATGATGGTAAGACATGTACACACACAAGATGGTGTCCTCCAGCAGACGAAAACAAGATGGTGGTAATGACCACTAGCATGTTGTAGCTCCTGGTAGCATGTACTGAATGCAAAATGTCAGATCCATGATAGTCGTCAAGGTCAAAGTCGTAGATCAAGGTCAATGTCAAATTTCAAGGTCAAGGTTAAATTTCAAGGTCAAGATCAAAGTTCAATGCCAGCAGTTGAGTACATAGGTATGATGACCAGAAAATTATACTAACATGGTATCAGCACACTCTAGCTGACGGAAACAAGATGGTGGTCTCCAGTGGATGATTTCAAGATGGTGGCCGTCACGAAAAGTGAAACGTTGGTTTTAAGGATTTTTATTATTTAATTCGGTTGATTAATTTTTTAATGATTTTTATTTTTTTCCCCGATTTTCTAACAAAAAATTATGGATTTTCAAGATGGCGGAGGTGATGTCATGTTACCTGACGATATATATGCTATTAACAAAGTGGTGGGGGCCAGTCTGCGTGTACCTAAAACGGGGGAAGGATCGGTCGCCATTTTGATTTTTTTGCACTCGTCAGTCTCGAACCGAGGACTGCAAGCTCCGTGTCATAAAAGTTATTTCTTTTAATATTTTTATCAAAAATTTTGTTAATTGATTTTTTTATAAATTTTAAATTTTTTTTTCATGAAAATCGGATATTAAATGAAGATTTTAAAGATGGCGGCAGCAACGAAATTGCAGAGGTGACATCATAATTCAAAATGGTGGTCATGGTATCCTTATTCCTATAAATGGCTTACCGGAGGCTTTAGACATGGATGCTTAAGCTGTTTTTATGAATTTGAATTCTTTCTTGGGCAAAACGACTTTTTAGGATTTTCGAAATCCGAATTTTTGAATTGTGTTAATTTTTTGAGATTTTTTGGCGGAATTTTTTTCCATATAAATGGAAATTTTGGCGAATTTTGAGGAATTTTGGGTAATTTTTGCCCAATTTTGGCAACTTTTGGCAATTTTTAGGGCTGAAGGTCAAGGTCAAGGTTAAAGGTCAAGGTCACAACCATCCCAGATGGCCGCCGTGACGTCACGATCCAAGATGGCGGTCGACACCACAGTCACCACACCCTGAACCCTGTTTCAGGAGCCCCCAAAACATACTACTTTTTATGTTTATTAAATGAGATTTTGTATAATTAATTTACCGTCACGAGACATAAGACAGTTTGACATATCGTGTAGTTTCGGCCAAATTTTCTCCAACTTTTGTTAAAAATTTATAAAACAACATTGTCTCTCTTGTTGTATTTAGCATGAGATTTACGTTATGTATCAGTATTTACGTTAATGTTTACGTCATGGTTGAAATAGCCATGAGCTTGTTGCATGGATTAGCGAATATATGCACGGTAATGAATTGTAAATCAAATCACCATAATATTTTATTTATTGTAATCAGTATTATTGTATTTAGGTTTTAATGTTTTATCTTATTTGGGTAATTCGGAGGTGCGCCCCGGTAGCAAGTATAGATTATCATTGCGTGTTCACCCAGGCCATGTTTATCATTTTAGATATTCTAATATCATTGATTTTACGTTTTTGTATAGTAAAGAGAACAGTGAACAACATTTAAGGCTTTTTGTTTTATTTGTTCTCAAGTCAAAGTAAGAAGATTAGATACTTAATTCAAGGTAAATCGAGCCTGCCTCAGACTAAATTTTGTGTCCTCCACCCGCATAGAAGCCTCAAGTCTGCGCCACTCTGCTAGTAAGAGTCGCAGTCGGATTGTCCCGTTTCATCTTAAATACTGTTTAAGCACTTTTAAGATAACTTTTTTGCTCATCACAATTATGGCCTATGGTGGAGTAGAAATAGTGAGAAAGTAAGATCTGTCAGAACATTTGACTGATTATGGAGCGTTGAATAAGGTCAGTAATGTGGGCCTTCAAGTGAGTGACTTTTTTGTAGAGGTCAGGTCAGTATAGATACGCTTCTTAAAAAAGAAAGTGGCATTGAAGGTTTTGGTATAAAATTTCCAGCTTAGCAGCACATGTGCGGAACAGCTCTTACGTTGTTGCCTGGTCGCAGACAGTTCGGCTCAGGCAAATTATTTTTTGCAATGAGGGCTAATTAATTACGGTTTTATTTTCGTTTTGCTCAGGACCATGACGTGAGATCTGTTTAGGAAGTATAGCGCAAGTATAGGTTTGGACCAAATGAAAAGAGGAACTGTGAATAATTTTATGCTCTTGCAAAAAGAGAGGGGATTTAATCAGAGCGCACATTTATGATTTTCATGAGAAGGGGGAGGAAAGTTTGTGCTTTGTGCACTATGTATTAAATCATACATATGTGTTAAAAGTAGACATGAGCGAGAATGAGTACATTAATATTTTGATAGAAAATTTGAAGCTTGAAGTCATTTTCGAATGTAGGAATATATATGACATTAGTGAATGGGCTGCATGCGTGGACAATATTTGTTTTATTGCTCTGTCATGTAATGAAAGGAGTGTAAGAGGTCAAGAATTGGGGCATCCAAAAGAATCAAGGATACAGGGGATCTTAAACAGTTGCAGTCATCTAGTAGTTAGAGGCAAAATCGTGCGGAAATGATTAGGGGTTAAATAAAGCAATGTAATCATAATTTCAGTGAGAACGGAGATACATGGGGGAACAAATTTGATGGTTTGGACAAAGTTCTTGCGTAGCAGGAAATTAATGCAAAAGGTAGCGTGTGGTTCAAGAAAAACATCAGTGGAGATGTTTCTAAGGGAAAAATAGAAAGGTGGAAAGTAGGTTGTTATTTCTGTAGAAAATAACCCCTGGGTGGCCAGTTATCTCAAAAAGTGAGGTAATAACAGGGGTGGGATATTTCAGTGTGGTTTTCTGGGAAAAGTGTTCACTGAGCGGGCAGATGTCTTTTTAAAAATGAGTTAAATATCTGGCGCTTTAGAAATAAACAGCTCTTAGCAGAGATGAAAAGTGCCACAATTATAAGTGAATGGGTTAAGTTGTATGATCAGCATATATCTGCTACTGAGTACTAAATAAAGCTTGAAAGTGCATTTAGCCACTGGTAAAGCGCATAGAAAAATGCTTAATGTAATGCTTTTTTTTTAATCGCTCATTACTCTTGGAGAAGATGTTTTTATGTCATGCCAAATTTGATGGAAAAAATGATACTGGGCTGGGACTTTTTAAGAGACACACAGGCCATTGTATTTTGCACAAACCAACACGTTAGTTTTGCTTTTGATAATGACAAATGAGTGGAGTTATGTAAACTTAAAATGAAGGCCAGAGTGGTTAGCGGGGTTGGAATGTTTGAAAGAGCATCTCTCAATAAACTAAAAGGAGAAAATTCAACAGCTATCACGGGATTTTCTAGACGTTATCATGGAATGGGTGGGAAAATGTGGATAATGCCGTATTAAATTGAGTTGCTGGATGACCGTTGTGTTTTTAAAAAATGTTCACCACCTAAAATGCAGATTTTCTAGCAGATTATTAAAGACCTAAAAATTGAAGACATTATCGAAGCCGCCGATTCAGCATATGCCTTTCCCACGTTTCTGGTTCATAGGAAAACCCATGAAAATTTCGGATCGTTCTGGGTTATATAATTTTTAATGACCTCATTAAACTAGGCAGTATTCTTTTGCCGAATATTGAAACTGTTCTGCAACACATGGGACATGCCCAGTATTTCACCGTACTTAATCTCAACGCTGCCTTTTATGAGTGTGTGTTAGACCCCTCCAGTAGAAAATGCACTGGTTTTGTTACTCGCTAGGTGCATTACCAGTGGAAACCTTTGGGATAAACTTTAGGTCACAGTGTCTATCCCGCATCTTATGTCACATTTAAAAGGATTTTCAGTTCAATTTTGTTATTAGTTTACTTGACATGTGTATTTATTCGCAACATTTGAAGAATATCTTGAGTATGTGGGAAAGGTGTTTGAGGCACTCAAGGGGGCACTGTAAACCCGGAGTAGGTTCTTAGGTCGGTGCAAAAATAAAATTCCTAAAAACGTTTAATAGGAAAGGGAAAAATGGTGATATATCAAATTAAAATAAAGGCAATCCAGAATTTCCACAGCACCGTCACGTGAGATTATGAGATTTATAGGTATTATGGGGTACTTAAGTCGCTTCATAGAAAAATACTCTAATTTGTGTGCACCCCTGAATCAGCATAGGAAAAAATAAAATTACTTTTCAATTGTGGGGGGGGGGGGGGGACGCCCAATAGGTAGCATTTCAGAAATAGAAACAGACTATTGGCAATTCTCCTGTGCTGGCTCTGGTGGATTTTCAAAGGCATTTTTTAGTGCAAGTAGATGCATTCAGTGGCGCCCTTTATGCTGTGCTCTTTTCCTTAAAATAAGCTTCAAACAATAGCTTTGCATCCGAGGTACAGCGCCCTTGATTTTAAATCATGGAAATTTATGGTTTTCAGTAGGGAATTCTTTTTGAAGTTATACTTCAATAAGAAAATTGAAGGTTAAATTGTAGTAAATTATGGAAATGCATGAAATGCGCGTGCATCTTTGACGGGAGTTTTACATGATGAAGTCAAAATAATGATTTAAATTAATATTCCCCATTTCAAGAACAATTCAAAGAACTTAACAAAGTCAGGTTATGTTAGTTTACTTTCTGGCGGCCAACATCTTTTCCATTCGGCAACTGTTGACATTGCCAACCTACGCAAATAAAAAACCCGTTGGTACGTCTCTTGTATACGAGTAAATATTTTGAATATGATGGGACAGATTGAGAACTCAAAATCATGTAGTTTGCAGTTACAGAACTATGCATAGTAGAAATGGAAAAAATATAAAAATAATTATTTTAACTTTATCAACTGAAATGCAATTAATCCATTGTGAACTTCTGATTATACTAAAAATTGCCAGAAACACACTGGGTATAAAATTGCGTGCCATTCTAACTTTAATATCAACAACATATGAATCAAGGTTATTTACATGTTATTCATCTCCATTATAAATTATCCTAAAGCTAATGCTTTTAGAAAATTACACTTATGTACCTGAATGCAGAAATAAAATTTATAAAACAAAGTGTAAATTTCTCGTAGAAATTGCTTGGGAATTAATTTGCAAATTTTTTAATTTCAACTTTTAGTTTGTGGTTCTAAGAGATAACTTTATTATTCATATTTTCATTTTAATAATGTTTTGCGTATCATGCCAACGAACATTGTTTACGGAAAATAAGGAAGAATTGACCAAGGTCTAAAAGAAATAACAATCCCAGCATTTTCCAGGAATATGAAAACCTGATGCATGGAACGGCATTTTAAGTCGGGCCCTCGTACCTGTGAGTGTAAAACATAACAGTTGTACCGCCTCGCTAGTAGTGGTTGTACTCACTTATGTAGCCTATCCTGGCAACCCATCTGAAGTCCCCCAAGGCCACCTCATCCCCATAGGCGGTCCTGTCCGTCGCCACGGCGCCGCACTGCTCGTGCTCGAACAGCTGCCAGTTGGGGTGGTCGTGCGGCTCGAACGGCGGCGGGGGCAGGTCGCCATCTGCGCTACGCCGCGTGTGGTTCCTGCTCCCGCCGATCGTAGGAGTATCTTCATGGCATCGTAACAAACATATGAGCCATTTTAATGTATTATTTACCATTCATCATATAGAACTTAATTTAATTTGTTTATTATACATTAATTATATTCATATAATTAAAAAAATTAAGTATATTTTCTGAAATTTTGCTAATTATTGTATGGTCATTAAAATATGATAGAATTTAAAACTGTATAAAATACACAAATTTCATTAGCAGGATTAAGCTATAGATGTAATCACAAAAAATTCTGAAATGTCTTCAATTTTACATATTCATATCCTGTGTGAATATACTTAATATTGTAGTAAAACATCTGGCATTTGTGTTTAAAATTACACATATATCGCAAAAGTTAAATTAAACACAACAGATTAACCATACACCTATTTCTATGGCAATTAACCAAATCATAGAAAAGGTACTAATACACTTTGCAACTTAGAGAAATACTTCTAACCTATTACCTCTTTAAGGAAATGGTCTAACGTGTTATTTTTTTTTATCTAGTATCGACTTTGCTCGAGAATTTTCCCTGAATTTTATAGTAGCGTAAACAGGTGATTCCATAATTGCTTTCTCGCTCTGTAATGTTTTTATTATTTGGGAGTGTTGAATGTTTAGTGGAATTTTTTATGTATAGCAGATTGTTTCAAATGGTTTATAATTTTTTCTCATTCATTTTATTTGTGTGTAAGTTAATGTGAAAATATTTTAGGAAGAATGCGTGTTTCTACTGTTGATGATTTTCCTTCATTTTTATGTGCAGGTGTCATTGTGGAGTGGTGTATATTTTATGAGGCAGTGATTTTATTTGCGTTGCATGTTTTCGGAATGCTAACTCCTGTTTATTATAATCATACTTTGTACGTGCAAGCGATGAATCTAGCTGTAGGTACATATGAGGTTTGAATAGTCGTGGGAATTAAGTTGACTTGCATCGTGATGTCACATTTTAATTTTTTTTCACATGAGTAGTATGACATAATTTTTTTATGCTCTAACATAATTGTTTTTTCTTCTTTTATTTATAATTATACACTTATATGTGATAAAATTGATACATATATTCAAACTAACTGTGCCCGCGACTTTGTCCGCGTGGAATAGTGTCTTTGGGTAGCACTTTTAATTTATTAGGCTAATTATTTTACAGATAAGACACATACATACACATAAATATTTTAATGTGCTATTTGCAGTGTTTCACTGCAAAGAGCATATAAAATTATTTAAGTATATAAGTACATAAGGTATAAAGTATTAATATGAGTTTATTTAACTACATTTTTATAAACTACGTTATTACATTAAAACTTAAAGTTAATTGTATTTCACGAAGAACATCAATTAAATAAACAAAAAATCGTGTAAGCAAATCGAATTTTAATCAATTTGCAGTGAATAATAATGAGTTTGCAACGAAAAAAATCAGTATTCGCATGCGTGTGGCACAGTCGTCTGCACTCACGTGTCTGCCCGTTTGGATAAGCACACTTAGGCATATTTCTCCACATACACCACGCCGTACCACGCTGCGCGAACCCCCCCCCCCCCCCCCAAACACGGCAGCAGAGCTCTCATTGTGTACGGCGCGTTGCTTGGCAAGTTTCTTACTCCCGTTAACTTCAGTTTCACATTTGGTAATGACACCGTAAATGTTACATCAGAATAGCTCTAATATTTTGTCTATTGTCGCAAACGTATAAAACATTCACATAAACCTTACATATTTCCATTAAAACTTAAATCCTCTATTACCTATTGTTATTTTACACCCTTGAGGTTAAATCTTTTACAAAATTTGAATGTCATATTTATTTATATCGAATCAACAGCCTAGCCCATACGAACATCCATACAACTTTTCATGCCCCCCTTTCAACCCCTTACAACCCTTTTTACGCATTTAAAAGTATCCAATGTCGTTTCTTAGTCTCTAGACTATATGTGTACCAAATTTCATTTAAATCTGTTCAGTAGTTTTGGCGTGAAAGCGCGACATACAGACAGACATAGTTACTTTTGCATTTATAAATTAGTAAAGAATGTTTGAAAATTAGTAGGCATGCAATAATTGCATTGGAGTGTACCTGTGTCTTGTTATAAACAAGCACTGAGCCTGCAAAACTTAATCTTTGTCAGGCTAGTCTCCCCAATCTGTTCCCAGCGCCATATCTGATTTTTGCCGAATCTTTGCGAGCCAGCATGTGGGCTCGTCTTTTCCCCGCTTTGATGCATACCCGTCGCCTGTAATTCTCCCTGTAGCCGTGACAAGAACTGCTATTCCCTGCAAGCTATCAGAGAAGCTCGGTTCTAAGAGCCCTCCTGACGCGAGCACTCGATGGCATGATCACGAATCAGTTTCCCCAATGTCCCGTCACGTCTCCAGGATCTGTAGAGCAAGATTCCCACCATCGTTGCAATTTACACCTCCTCCACCCCTCACCAACCTTTCTTGGGTACACTGACCAGACCACTGACTGGCCACTAACCCCAGCCTAAGTCAAGGTCAGCCATAGGTCTTCAAAAGTATCGCATCTGACCTCTAGCGGCGGAGGTAGCAACTACTAGGAGTCTCGGGCAAACATAGCCTGCCCCCTGGCGACTCACGCTACAAGAAGTGCCCTGTAATTCTTCTACCAGCCACCAGAGTTCCCCACTAGGCTCCTCCATAATCCGTACGCTTTCTAAGTAGCCTCATTCGATATATGCAAAAGTCAATTTGTTTTCTATTTCAGCCACCACCCAAGAGATTGCGCTCCGTTGGGGCAGCTAACGACAACGTCGAGATATCGAGGCAGGTGTTTCTTTGCCACCCACTCGGAAATCTTCTAAATCTTTCGTTCAGGAAGCCGAAGTAACTCACCCCCTTCTTACGAAAGCAAGCGCCTGTTTTAATTAAGAGTCGCTCCCGCCACGCAGAGACTTCGCGCCGCGTTATCAGACTGACCAATTCGCATCCTCGGCCAACTCACAGCAAGACTTCACTTCTGCCATCATAAGAGAATGCAGTCGTCTCGTAAAGGGATGTTTTCCCTAAGTTTTTTAGACCTTAATAAGTCAGTCTGTGTTCCATGTAGAAATAGTCATAGTTTGATAAATTCTAATTTCTAACAATGATGTGTGTGTCCGCGTCAACCGCGCTTGTTAGGACGGTCTTCGCTCACCTCCCGGCGGGCACACATACTGAGTGCTACGAGCTACACCCTGTTTTGGTGAGTTTCGACAACCTTTCTCTTCCCCGACATCACCATTTTTGTGGGCACTTTAGCCCGTTTAATGACTGTCTGTGAACCAGGTCTTATCATGTTTTATTTGGCTTGTTCACAGACAGGGTTCAAGAGCCGGATCAAGCATAGCGACCGCATGCTTTTTTCCCGTCCTCGGACCCAAGACTGCTATGGTGCCCTGGTAGTCCAACTACAGTGTTAACCATCAACTTCGGCCACCTAGTTCCAAACATATTTCCAATTTCTCCGTTAGGCCTCAAGCGTACCAAAATTCGTAATTAGAGAACTTTAATTACACGACATGCCAATTATTATAATCCTGGGATTGTTTATTCTTATTGTTAATTGGTTATTCTCAATTCTTATTGTTAACTATGGTGGAAGTCATCTCGTAATATTTTTACAAAGGGTTGACCCTACGAAACAATATTAACCCAAATTTGTGTATTAGACACAACTGTAATGGCTAACGGATAATGCATTAGTCAAATTATGTATGTCAAGGAACTATCTTCTTTATCATGTTTATTGTCATAATGTTTTGTTGGCTCATTTCCAGTAAATATAAAAGTAAAATAAATAGGTGCACAGATATATAAGAAATTGCATTTGTTATTTATTTATTTAAACTAAAAGATCCAGTATCTCAAAGTTTCTCCAAGGAGACATTTACATTACACCAGTGTAGAGAGCAGAGTGTAACAATAGCAATACCTGCACAAAACTGAATTGCGTGTTGCCTAGCTGTGGAAATTCCAGGCGATTTTCATCGCCAGAATGCTTTTAAAATTTGTTTCCAGTCAAGGACTCATATGTAATTTTATTTATAGTTGTGCCAGATAATGTTTTTTTTTAATTTCGTGTTAAAATTGATATCCTTTCAAAAGGTTCAAGAAAAAATACATTTCGTCGTTTGTACAGAAGTTGATTTAATTTTAAATATTTGTAAATTTATATTACATGTATATATATGTACATACTGTTTTAAGCTTCTCATTAGAACCTCGTAAGTATAAGCGTTTTTTTATTTGTTACGAAAATGTTTTCTGTAAATTAAAGGAAATCTGCATACCTGAGTCTGGCATAAATAAAAAATAACAAAAAAGTCATAATTAACATTTCCAGCTAAAAAAATTATACATTATTAACAATTATTGACCCTAATGTTGTGATTTTTGATTCCAGGAAATAGAGAAAGATAGAGTGAAAGGATGTGTGTATGTGTATATATGTGTGTGAGAGGGAGAGAGAATTGGTAGTGTGAGTGTGAGTGAGTTGTGTGTGAAGGAGAGTGCATAAGGGACGGAGAATAGAGAGGTATACGAGGAAGGGATAATGCGAGAGTAAAGAGATGCACAAAGAGGTGGAAGAGTGTGTAAGTGTGTGTGAAGTAAATAGGTTTGGTGGCGTGTGGAGAGGTGCTACGGTAAATAAAGGTTAGGAGATGGGGGAAAGAAGAAGAGAGAGTGTGTTTAAGAATTATAAAGAGAGGAGATGTGAAGAGAAGATTAAAGGGAAAAGGGACAAAGGAAGGAGGGGTGTGTGTGAGAGGGTGAGTGAGGGATGCAGGAGGGAGTTATTAGTATGTTTGTACATCTACAATTTCAAAGTTCTTAATCACTCATCACGTTCATGAAATGGAAAACTTTGGTGTGTATGACTGTGGTGCACTCTATTAAATAAGTCTGATGTTAAAAGATGGATTCCACAACTCTCTCAGCTCACACTATCAAAATTGTATGTGGCGCACTCCGGCTGGTATTTCTTGTATCAAAGATCATAGTACTACTGGTAGACACTTTCAACATCACATGATGGACTTCACCTCCAACTACATACCCTTCTCACCTTATTAATATGGATACCCTTATCATTAACTTCATACTTTATATCTTCACCTCCCCTTCCCCAAACTTGTTCCTCTCTCAACTTTTCTTTTACCACCCTCACCTCCCCCCACTTCTCCCAATTAATTAATTATTAATTTAATTCCTTATAATTTGATCTCCTCCCTTCCTTCCCCCTCCAGTACTTTTTTAATAAGTTATTTTCTTCCCTGCTCTTCAATTGAGCTCGTGGCCGAATGTGCAATGTACTCGCTTCCTAGCCTCGAGGTCACCTCTGTGTTCATGGTACAGTTACTGTGTTCAGATGCTGTGCTATCTCGTAGCGATACTCCGAACTACCTTTGATGTCATACACCCACCTCCCAACTTCTCAACTATATGTGGCAAACTGGATGGCTAACAACACACTACCGACAACTACCTCTCACGATGTGATCTATGTTTGGAATGAGTGAAGAAATTAAAAAAAGAGTGTTTTGAGAGAGAGGGGTGGAGGAGGAAAAGGAGGAAGGTTATAAAGGGGTGCGAGGGGAAGGGGTGGAATCAACCTTCAAGATACTCCAATCAATTGTAACATAATGAATCATAAAAAAAATTAATTACTGATGATAAAGGGGGAGGACCCCTGCCTGAAAGGGGGCGGGAAGGGCGTGTCATCGGGCGAAATAGGGAGGGAAGAAATGAAAAAAATAGAAAAACATGTTGTGTATGGGTGAAGGGAACGTGGGGTGGGTTATAGTGATTGATTGACCTGATTTGCGTATCCTTTGTTAGTTGACACAGACTGCAATATATATTCTGCACATAGGATCACCATTGGCTTAACGATCTGCCAACATAACTGTCGCAATTAGTGGATTTAATCTATCACAAAAGCGATTAATTACATATGTTACTTCCAAAGAGATCCATTTTTATGTTACGATTATAAAAATTGAAAATAATTTTGAGGGTTATAGAAATCATTCAATTTACTTGAAAACTAATTTCTCAGTTTATGTAGCCTATCGAATCTTGGATACTTTCTATCTCCCTTCTTTGAAATATGTTACACATAAATTTTAAACTTTTAAACAAATTACGTTAACTTTTACACGAGCAAGGTTGGTGTTAAGAGGAACAGACAGCATAAGAATAATTACCTGTACACATTTGCCTTCTAATTTTTCCTTCGTAACTATTGAAAATATCAGTTCCTGCCCACAAACTAAGCATAATATATGTAGTAAGATAAATTGCTGATAAAAGAGGCATCGTGAAGATCGCTGTTCCTGAAACACAGTCATACAAGGTTCACTGTGGATGTGGCAAAACACTTTAGGACAGGATTATAAAATATACAAGAACGCAATAATGCAACATCACAACAACACAACATGTAATCAAAGCAAGAAAATTGTATTTTTTATTAATCATGCAGGACGCAATATTTAAATAACCCTACAACTTTAAATTGTAAATACGTAGTAGAGATCAAATTACCACCTTGACTTTATTTCAAGATCTAAAATTTATCTAAACAACTAAATATTAGAATAATTTTATTAAAATCTTGGCATCATAGCAAATATTTTAATGGTAAAATAGTAAACATTACTCTATTCATAGCTCGTTGCAGTATCATCGGGTACTATTTTCAAATATTAATCTGTGAAGTTTTAAATAATTATCATCTCACTTTATGATAATTTTTTCTTGCCATAATAACTTAGTACTCTATGATCAATTCGAAGCAATATTAAAATAGTATAACAAACATTTTTTTCCCCATAAATACAACTATAACAAGTACATACACACGCACGTAATTATTAATTTCATACAGCTTCTTGATTTCTTTAATCTCCCAAAAATGAAAAACTTTTCTTTGCATACCTTGTCATTCCTTTTCAGAACGTCCTTTCTAGACTGTGTACGAGACTATAAAACGATTGGATTTAAAATAATTAATTTTTGTACTTACCAGCCAGTGCAATACTTGAAATATTTCACACATACTAAACAGAAATTATACGTATGCATTATGTATACTGAGCAGTCCCCACTCATATATATATTTTTTTTCTGGGCTAGGTACTTAACCTTATACTCCACTTCACCTTTACTCAGCTTACAGTAATAATACTTAAGTACGGTGGGTGATGCCGCAGAGGCGAAGAAAATGTTTAATCTGTGGTGTTGATGACTCGTTGAAACATATAAAACTAATTTATACAAAAACCCTTGAACACTAGATACATTAAAATAAATGAGCCAACAACAAATAACTCCTGTTGCAGATAAACTGTAAGAAATAACAACAAGAGAATTATGATGAGAGAAACAAAAATATGTAATGGATGAACGATTTATTATTTAAAATTAAGAGTAGTCTGAATAAAAATATAGTTGTGAAGGTGGAAATGGTATATAAAATTACTATAAACAGGAAGCAAAACACAGCAAACACTTTCACTAACGACAAAACACTGACACATAATTACTGAAAACCTTGAAAATCTTATTTAAACAGTATTAAGATTAATAAACATGAAAATCTTACAATAAGTTTACAATTCTCTTTGGTGTATAACGTAGTTGAGGATTAGTATAAATATTATTATATTTTACAGGCTTTATTTCTGAGCAAAAATAAATATATTATAATTATTTTGAATATTTAAAATTTACATGTGATCAATCCCATCTGGAGTCTCATTGTAGCTAAACTCATTGGGAGATACGGAGGCACAGATAAATTACAAATGTTTGTAGATACTTTAATCCAGTTTAACTTCAAAGAGATAGTTTTAACGAAAACAGAAAATAATAGTTACTTAAGGCACACGGCATTACTCAGTAGAAGCAATTTTAACTCCATAGGATAGACCACTGAGTGTTCGGAAAACGTACTTCACTTTCTTTAAAAATAGCCAAAATTAGTTGATTTTCGTTCCAAATAATGTTTAAAGTTACAAAGTTTATGTGGCATTCACAGTTCGACAATTAATACGGGCGTAAAATCACTATTACTATAAGCCCCTGGCTTAGTACAATGGCGACGCTATTTGCTAATGGCGTACCTGAAACTCTAGTCAATTTGCATCTAAAATAATTTTCTTGGTACCAGAACAACTTTACTCACAGTCGATGTCTGGGTCGAGATGCACAAATATACACTACACCATATAAGCAACAATACAAGAAAACCATATTTTACAGATTTTAATCACCAAGGCGTTAGGCCTCAGCCTATACGTTGATACGCCAGAAAAAAAAAGTCATCTTCTGTTATTTTAATCTACTTCCTGTTCCGGTGCTGCCGAATCCCGTGAAGACCCTGTCTGGGAGATCCAGAGCAGCATCTCATGGCCTTTGGTCACAACAATAGTGTTAAATCACAGGTAAGTAATAGCTCGAAAAACAATAAGATTTCAAATAAAAATTTGAACAGGATGAAACATACATGAAAAATCAGTAGGACTTCCAACAATGCATAGGAAAATAAGTTCATAATAATAATGTTCAAAATATTATAAGTTTTTGTTTTCAGGTTAGACCTATAGTGTTTTTCAAGTTGTGGTAATACAACAATAGCGTGCTCGTAAAAATACATTGACACGAGAGGAGGTTAATTCAAACAATAGGAAAGTATATAAATAAAACTGTAAATACATTTAAATAAGAATGAAATGTCTGTACTGACACTTTGTGGTAGTACAGAAGCTGTCCCATGGGGTAACAATAAAACGCAGTGGACACGAAGCACGTGGCCGCCGGTTTAGTGATAGCCCATTTGTCTCTGTCTTACGTAGCATTCGCTTCAGGTTCCCGCGCGACGGTTGAGAATTTGCGGAGGGGTGGTTGTAACTGGCGCGCGACTTGCAGCCAACCGAGAGCTGGCGTGCGGAGTGACTGGTTGTCTCCCGCCGGCCGTACCCGAAGCAACACCTCGCTGCTCCGCGCTCCGGAAATGGCGCGAAAACTCCATCGTCTCGTCGTCGTGCTGGTGGTAAGGTGTTGGGAGGGTGGCTAGCATCTGGCAGGACCAGGACACTGGTGAGTTTACTTACAATTGAGTGCAGTGGACGGCGATGCAGTGTTAGGTGTACCATTAACAACCTTCAGTCGTTCTGTCGATCCACGCCGGGGCAGACGGCAACGTCCTCTCCACGCCATCGCGGAGGGTGCCTGCTACCGATAGGGCAGCAGCACGTGCCGTGCCGGGGTCGCCCGCGCTCGTGGGGACGAGCGGCTGACGGCGGCGGGTCCTGACAGGCGGTCCGCAGGGCAGCCCTAGAGCCGTCCCAGACGGGGACCAGTGGTGTACAGCAGGGGGTGGACGGAGGTCCCATGCTGACGCGCCTGCGTCAGCGGACGTGGCGTCGACCGGACGTCCGGTTGGAGCGGGTCCAGCTCCGTCGTCGCACCGCTAAGTACATGGCCGTGTCCTACATTCGTTTTCATTTCCGCACTAGGCACATGACAGGCGTGTCTCTAGTATCTCGCGGTCCCATAACTTACTCCATAAATAACCATAACAATGTTCTGTGCTTACTGGTTTCTGTCTATAGTCGCCCTCACTGTCGCATTGGTGTAAGACAACAATAGGGATGTGATCACATACAAAAAAAATTATCATTATTATGAAAAATGTGAAATTATTAAGAATTCTTAAAATTAATTATCATTGACTTATGAGAATACAGTATAGTATGCAACAATCACATAAAATCTTTTTACTTCTTAAACACAAATATTTTGCTATAATTATTAAATATGATAGGAATACACTATTTACACAATGGTTCTGCTAGTTTTATTCTTGGTTAACTAGTCTTTCAGTTGTAGAATGGTTTAACTGTCTTGTTTACTTTGTTTACATAAATATAGTACTCTAGCCTTGGTACTGTACTATAATACTATAACTTGTTACCATAAAACTTGCAATTACAATATAAATACTTATCAGGGTTGGTTGGCATTTTTTTTTTCTTTCAGATAAATTATTAAAATTGTTTCCATTCTAATTATTATCCTTAGACATCATGATAATATAGTATACAATTGCTATTCAGCTTATTTTACTGACATATAACAGGCTTGTGATTTGAATCATAACAAACATAAAATATTTACAATACTTAAAATGTTTAAACAGAATTTTGTTTACTATTAGCTGAGTAAACTTGTTGACTACTAATGCAATTTGCAGTATTGTTACAATTTTTACAACGTATTATAAGAGTTTTTTTTTGTTTTTACAATTTGATCTCAGTGATTTTGGTGTTGTTTACATATGGATATATCACTTTCAAGTGATGTTAGGTGTTCATACATCACAAATCAAAATTATATATTACATGGAAAACAATTCTAAGAGATTATTAAATAATAACATAACACAAGAAAAATATTTACACACATAAATAATCAGTTGAAAAATTATATACATACTTAAGCTTATACATAATCAAATATTATCATTTCTTATGATATATTGACAGTTATTATTAGTATTCAAGACCAGTATTATTATTTCTTGACAGATAAATAATAATTAACATACAGTCTTTGACAGGTTCAGCATTCTCTCTTGATTATGGTGAGGCTTTCAGCTGATTGTTTACAGTCTCTCACTCTGTTACTCTGGACACAGCTGCACAGTAGATTACTTGCAGAATACTGTTGTCTTGTTATGTAGGCTGTCAGCTACTGTCTGATGCAGAGTCTTATCTCATTTCAAGAATGCTCATGATCTTCAAGTCAGGTGTTACACCTATTTACACTGACATATAAAAATTTCTTGCACTTTTATACATTTGTCACACTTCTGTTACAGTGACTTCATACAACAACTGGGCAGCATGAGAGCAGACTTTCTCTCGCGACACCAGTGTTCCTTGCTACTGTGGATAACTAATCAGAAGACAATCACATCATCATGTGCTTCTGAACAACAGTGACGTCACTCGCGTGACAGTGTGATCCTCAAGATGACAATGCTTCGAATTATGTGTTACACATCTAAAATAATATTCGGCGTTCATAAAATTAATTTGTGACCATAATTTATAAAATCAATTTTCAAAATAAATCAGTTCCAATGCAGTTTTTTTTTTCTTTCTGATAAATAAAAATAAATTCCACATATTTCTTCATATCAAGCTTCCATAAATGTTATTTTTAAATTGCAAAACATTATTAAATTTTTAAATTTTTCTCTTTTTGCAAATAAGATAGCTTTGTGGGTGATCCAACTACAAGCTAAGGCTCAGAGTGCTACCAGAAGGAGTATTATATCTGCAGGTAACTAGCAGTTAGAATGTGCATGGCTTAGTAGTTGCAAGTGTTCTTGTGCTTGTAGTACGCAATGTGCATGTCCTGCTTAGGAGTCACACAGCTGGTCGGCGAAAAAAAATTAACACATGGCATTCACTCTTGTTAGGTTGGTTAGCTAACCTTATAGTGGATCAGTAGGTTTTTTTTTTTCCTTCAGAGTAAACAACATGATAACACAGTTAGTAGACATCTAGTCCTGCTCACATGTGTCACCGAAGCTTAATACCCATTGAGGTCGTGCCATAGTCATACATTACGGTACCATAATAACCCTAGGTTAGTGCTGGACAACAAATCCCAGTGCGGCAGAGCCTTAGTCTTAGACCGACACGAGACAAAACACTGGTTTTAAGCTCACCAGGCAACCAGACTAGTGCATTTCCTTACACTAACAAATACAGCATACCGTACAACCTTGGCTAGCACAGGTCCTGACTTGGACACGAAACATTGAGCTTCACACACTTAACAGTGTTCGATGTACAGGTCCTTGATCACATAGGACTACACAGTGTAGACAACATGTACACTAATGTTATTTCTATACTCCACATGAAAAAAAAACAATTCTATTAGCTAACACACAAACAACACATGTTACTGTGGGACAATAGGCTTGTGGTAGGCCCTTAGTTGGGTTAGGTTATACCTGCCTATGCTGTTGTTGGTGGCAAGGTCTTCCAACTCATAGCAGTTGTTGTGAATTCTGTTTATGACCACATAGGGTCCCTTGAACAGCAAGAACAACTTCTTGGTAACATGGTCCCACTTCTTGCTCCCGCTTGCACTCCTGCATAACACTAGGTCTCCTATACAGAACTTTTTGATTTTAGAAGCACTCTTCCTTCTTTGCCTTGCTTGCGCCTCAGACTGTAGACGGTCGTTGATCAACTGTTCTTCCTCACTGCCTGTGGTTAGTTCTGCCTGATCAGTTTCCATGTCAAATTTGGGCATATAGAGCGGGTCGATCGCCACCGATCTATCCAGACACAGAGCTTCATAAGGGGTGACACCAGTTGAGCCATGTACAGTATGGTTCAAAATGCATTCGATGGCGGGCAAACGGTCTCGCCATGACTGATGAGCATTGTGGCACATTGCTCTCAGTGTATTGCCTAGGGACTTCATGACCCTCTCCTCTGGATTACTCTGTGGGTGGCGTATAGAGGTCATGGTAGGCTGGATGCCCAGGTTCTTTAATCCTGTCTGCCACAGTTCACTCTGGAACTGGGTTCTATGCTCAGGCTTTTGCACTTGCTTGCAAAAATCTTGCAACTTCCTGAGAACTGTTTTTGCTGTTGCATGTTTGATTGGAAACAATCTGGTGTACTTCGTGTACACGTCCATGAGAACAAAAATATGTTGCACTCCTCCCTTCGACTGTGGTAAGGGGCCAAACAAGTCGACTGACACTAGCTGCAAGGGTCTGCTAGGTAATATTGCTTCCAATGTCCCATGTAGGTTCTCTGAAGGTGATTTGGGCTTTTGGCATAAATCACAGGACTTAGTGTATGCTGTAACAGTATGTGTCATGTTTGGCCAATATAGCTGCCTGCTAATAGATTCGTATATCTTTTTCCCTCCTAGATGGCCTAAAGTCTCATGGATTTCTTTAGTTAGGGCAGTTATTAGACAGCTGGGTATTACCGGCTTCCAGTTGTCTGCATACACACTTCTCCTTTTGCTCTGGGCAAATAAGATGCCTTCAGTAGACTTACTGAAGTGTTGATGAATAGGGTGGTCTGCAGGTTTGTTACTCAGTTCTTGACAGGTCTTAACACAAAATGGATCAGTAGCCTGCTGGCTTTTCAGATCTAGCAAGAGCTGTTGTAGCTTAGGGTTCTGTTGTAAGATGTTGACAGTGGCTGGTGCTACCAAGAACTCCTTAGGTCTGCTAGTAGATTATGTAGCATCCTCTTCTAACTCTGTCAATCTGCTTAGACAGACAGCAGTGACATTGGCAGTTCCTCTGATATGCTGAATTTGCAGATCATACTCTTGTAACAACAAGCACCAACATGTCAGTCTACTGCCAAACAGCTTGCCTGCTTTCAAGCATGTGAGGGCTTGGTGATCAGTGAGCAAAATGATTCTCTCACCTAGCAAAAGATCCCTGAACTTCTGCAATGACCACACAATCGCTAAAGCCTCTCGTTCTGTCACTGTATAGTTCTTCTCCGCCTTATTCAAAGTACGGCTGGCCATAGCTACTGTCTTCTCTATGCCAGTGCTGTCCCGCTGGGCGAGTTTGCAACCCAGGGCTGTATCGGATGCATCAGTGTACAAATAAAAATCCTGGTTCTGAACTGTATGATATATAACATGTTCTGACAGGAAAAGTAGCTTTAGATTCTGGAAAGCTTCTGAGTGTTGGCTGGTCCACTCCCAGGGCTTGTTCTTCTTAAGTAATTTGAACAGTGGTGCTGCAACCTGAGCTACTTTGTTAGAATAATTCCTGTAGAAACCTACAATTCCTAGGAATGCTCTGAGTTGTTTTATGTTGCTAGGGCACTTGAAATCTTGAATGGACTGCAATTTGTCAGAGGCTGTCTTTATTCCCTCAGGCGTAAGGATATGGCCCAGGAATGGCAGTTCATTTCGGCAGAAAACAGAATTCTTCAATTTAATTGTCATTCCGGCTGATTGCAATTTCTGTAGCACTGTGTCAGTGTGCTGGAGGTGCTCTTCAAATGTTGTAGAAGTGATCAGAATGTCATCGACATATGCTCTGGCAAAGCCACTGCATTCTGGCCCTAGAGTTACCCCTAAACAACGGGTAAACTCTGCCACCGCATTGCACAAGCCGAATGGCTTCACTTGAAACACAAACTGCTGGTTTCTGAATAGAAATGTCGTGTACTGTCTGGATCTCTGCTCTAAGGGTATCTGCCAGTATCCGGAGGATAGGTCAAGGGTTGTCAGATACTTCACTCCTTGGTATAGCCGGAGGATTTCATTTGTTTGGATGGGGCTTTCTCTGTCCTTTATGGTGATACGATTTAACTCCCTGGCATCCAAGCATAGCCTCACTTTGCCATCCTTCTTCCCTACACACACAATAGGGTTGGCATAAGGGCTTTCCTCCCTTTTTATGACTTGCCAATCCAGCATCAACTTTAGATATTCAGTGGCCTCTAACAAATACTTGGCTGGGATTGGGTAAGATTTACGTTGAAATGGTTCATTATCATTAATCCAGATTTTTGCCTGATACTGGTTGTTTAGGCCTGGTTTATCAGAAAAGATGGGTTGGTAGTTTGACAGCAAATTATATAGGTTCTCTAGCTGCGACTTGCTGACTAGGGATACATCTGTCAACGCGGACTGAATCTCAGCTAGTGAGGCCGTGAGAGTCGGGTGGTTCTGACAGCTGGCTACCTGCCGGTGTAAGGGCATGTCCGAAAGTAGGCCAATTAATTTATCCCTCACACTCCACTTGTCCGAAAGTGACACTGAGCTTTCACTGTCACTGGAAGTGATTGTCCACAGTTTGAAATTAATTACCATGCCAAACTGAGATAGAAAATCTGTTCCTATGATTAGTGGCTTAACCAGTCCTTTCACTACCAAGGATGTCATTGGTTTAGGCTGTCCTAAGCCAAAAATCTCCAGTAGCACCTGTCTGTTGACAATGGGGCTGGCCCTAGATGTGACTCCAATGATTTTGAGAGCTGGCACTGGGATCATGGGTAGTGCTGTCCCTGCGTTCTCAATCTGCTTGACAAGGTCCTCACTCATACATGTCACTTCAGCTCCGCTGTCGATGAGTGCAGTGGTAGGGACTCCATGGATGTTAAGGCAAATCTTTGGACACACTGTCCTTAGTTGAGGTAGCTCGTCCTCAGTTATTTCCTTAATTAAAAAGTCCCTTTCGCTTTCCCGTAGGATCACTGTACATACAAATTGGCGGTTACTCAGGTAGTCGCCTATGGCTCCTAACGTTACTGGTTCTGTGACGTTCACCCCTGTGTCTGGATAGCGTGTATGAGTTCGGGGCGATGCAAACCTGACCCGTTCTAGTTTAACACTATATCCTGGTTGTTCTGGCTACCGTGCTTGGCAGCGGAACCTGCTGGGTTAGGCCCTGTCCAATTACTTGGACCATTGGCAGCCCTGTTTACTGCTGCCTGAAACTCTGCAGCAACAGGATTCACTGGCGCATTGTGCTGGAAGTCACCCTGTTGAGGCTGGGAATGGTCTTGCGATGAGAATGAGGGTGGTGGGTATGGAAAATGCTTTTGGATGCCGCCAGATGAGCCGGTGTGATACTGTGGTCTGCAGCTTCTCTCTGGACTGGCAGGAATATTGCGGTGTGATGGGCGGAAGTCAGGTTTCCCACTAGCATAGTCAGAATAAAACCACTTCTGGCCCTGGTGACGGTAGTCAGCCTCACCATCTGACTCGGCGTAGCGCTGCGGGTAGGTGAACTTCCTGGGTGGCCGTTCAGTTGATGTCTTCCCATGGAACTGGCTGTTGGGGTCCTCCTCGCCGTCGCTGCAGGTCTGCTTGCTTGAACACCAAGTGGTCTTGTGGTAGGGCTTGTTACGGTTGCTTTTGCGGTTGTATTTGCCCTTGTGCTTTTTCCCTTGCTGCCCTTGGCTGGTGTACTCGTCATTTTTACCTGACCTCTCCCATGTCAGGGTGTGCACATTTGCCTGGCGGTCATCCTTGGGCCGATTTTGCCAGTAATTGCGCACTGGCACATTTTTACTGGGAGGCTGCTGAGGTGTTCGTTCAGCCTCATCCTTAGCTCCTTGCCCTCGCTGCAGCTTCTGTAGCTTGTCTACTGCCAGAACATGATCTCTGAATTCGGTGACATCATTTTATGTGTGTCCCGACATCTGAATCTGGTAGGCGAGTGGTAGCTGTGTCAACATGGTTGCTATGAACTCATCATCTGACATGGTTATATCTAAGTACTGGGTATGCTCATACATAGCTGAAATGTTAGCTTCCAGGCTACTCCCCTTGCGACAGTCAAACCGGTCTGTGTGCAATTGAGCCCTCAAATTGCCTTGCACTTTTAAGGTCCATAATCGTGCTCTGAACTTTTCTCTGAACTGTTCGTAGGAGGTGACATGTAGGCTCTGGAGCTCCCACCAGAAAAAAACAGTGTTTTTGAATGGCATGGGTTTTTTTTCAGGCATTTCAATTTTTCACTGTCACTTAACGAGAAAGTCTTTGCGTATGCCTCAAATTTATTGAGGAATCTGACTGGGTTCTCCAATGACTTGCCAGAGAACATGGGCATGGACTCGGCCCAATGATTGGCTGGATGATGCAGTAATGCGGTCTGGTCAAGATGTGGGGTGCTGCACGATAGGGTGTGATGAGGTGGTGTGACAAGTTATGAGATAGCTGGGGGTGGTGGTGAGTCTTGGCTGGCTGTCACTGCAGGCTGCAGGCTGGGTAGCTCGGTCATGGAGGTATTTGTTGTCGCCATCCTGCTGTGCAGCTCTTCCACTCGCTGTTGGACTTGTTGCTGGAGAGCGCTGGCACATGCCTGTGCAGCTTGTTCGGCGGCTGCTCTTGCTCCTGACTCAACAGTTTCAATTCTTGCCTGTAGAGTGACTGTGGTTTCTTCAATGCGTTCGAGCCTCTGGTAGATCACTTGCGACTGGCCCTGTCCCTCCATCCGTACTCGGTCCACAGATCTAATCAGAGACGTGGTGTGGGATTCCAGGTTTTCCACCATTTCCTGCTGTGTTTGTACTTGACTGGCCAGCTGTCCCACTGACTGAGATTGCTCTTGCAGTCTGGCATCCAATCGTACCTCCAGGTCACTGAGGCCTGTTTGCAGCTGGCGATATAAGCTCTCTATCCTTATATTCAGCTCACTCTTTAACTCGCAGAGGTTAGCGTCCAGTTGCCCCGCGACTGCATCAATCTTTTCACTCATGTTCTGGGCATTGGTGTCCATCTTGCTATTCATACGTTGCAACAACAGCAAGATGCTGGTTAAATCAGCCGATGGTATGTCACCTGTAGGAGTGGTGGGGGAAAACATGTCCGATTCCTCTGCTGGTGCCTTTTCCTCTCCAGTAGCAGCTGCAGGTGTGGCTGCTGCTGTCCCACCTTCCCTGTTGGTTTCACACCTCTCCGGCGTGTTGTGTTCAGTGAGCACCAGTATACCTTCAGGTATGGCTGCATAGGACTGTGTGTTCTGTCCAGGCTATACGTCCAGTATATGTTGGTACACCTGCTCGTAATTTTCTTGTTGGCTGGCCTGTGCTGTGGTCGAATGTTCCTGGTCTGGCACACGTGCTGCAGTCTCGCCCATATTACTGCTGGTCTCAGACCGGTTCCTCAACTCATACACATTGTGGAATGACATTTTGGAGTACAACAGTAGAGAAGTCGTTTCCTTGGTGCCAACACGTAGAATGCACACTTACTCTTGTAGTGGCTATGTTCGGCACTATTTCTTCGGAGCCACAACGTTGCGGGCTCCACTTCCCTCTGGGCAGTCCCCACTCATATTTTTTTTAATTTTTTTTTTTCTGGGCTAGGAACTTAACCTTATACTCCACTTCATCTTTACTCAGCTTACAGAAGTAATACTTAAGTACGGTGGGTGATGTCGCAGAGGTGAAGAAAATGTTTAATTTGTGGTGTTGATGACTCATTGAAACATATAAAACTAATTTATACAAAAACCCTTGAACACTAGATACATTAAAATAAATGAGCCAACAACAAGTAGCTCCTGTTGCAGATAAACTGTAGGGGATGTGTCCAGTATGCTATAGAACCCTAGACTATGGTATACTTGTAGGAATGCAGTTAGGAAAAGAAATAACAAGAGAATTATGATGAGAGAAACAAAAATATTTAATGGTGGAAGATTTATTATTTTTAATTAAGAGCAGTCTGAATGAAAATATAGTTGTGAAGGTGGAAATGACTATAAACAGGAGGCAAAACACAGCAAACACTTTCACTAACGACAAAACACTGACACATAATACCAAACACTGATTACTGAAAACCTTGAAAATCTTATTTAAACAGTATTAAGATTAATAAACATGAAAATCTTACAATAAGTTTACAATTCTCTTTGGTGTATGACGTAGTTGAGAATTAGTAGAAAATTTATTATATTTTACAGGCTTTATTTCTGAGCAAAAATAAATATATTATAATTATTTTGAATATTTCTGGAGTCTAATTGTAGCTAAACTCATTGGGAGATACGGAGGCACAGATAAATTACAAATGTTTCTAGATACTTTAATCCAGTTTAACTTCAAAGAGATAGTTTTAACGAAAACAGAAAATAATAGTTACTTAAGGCACACGGCATTACTCAGTAGAAGCAATTTTAACTCGATCGGATGGACCACTGAGTGTTCGGAAAACGTACTTCACTTTCTTTAAAAATAGCCAAAATTAGTTGATTTTCGTTCCAAATAATGTTTAAAGTTACAAAGTTTATGTGGCATTCACAGTTCGACAATTAATACGGGCGTAAAATCACTATTACTATAAGCCCCTGGCTTAGTACAATGGCGACGCTATTTGCTAATGGCGTACCTGAAACTCTAGTCAATTTGCATCTAAAATAATTTTCTTGGTACCAGAACAACTTTACTCACAGTCGATGTCTGGGTCGAGATGCACAAATATACACTACACCATATAAGCAACAATACAAGAAAACCATATTTTACAGATTTTAATCACCAAGGCGTTAGGCCTCAGCCTATACGTTGATACGCCAGAAAAAAAAAGTCATCTTCTGTTATTTTAATCTACTTCCTGTTCCGGTGCTGCCGAATCCCGTGAAGACCCTGTCTGGGAGATCCAGAGCAGCATCTCATGGCCTTTGGTCACAACAATAGTGTTAAATCACAGGTAAGTAATAGCTCGAAAAACAATAAGATTTCTAATAAAAATGTGAACACGATTAAAAACATACATGAAAAATCAGTAGGACTTCCAACAATGCATAGGAAAATAAGTTCATAATAATAATGTTCAAAATATTATAAGTTCTTGTTTTCAGGTTAGACCTATAGTGTTTTTCAAGTTGTGGTAATACAACAATAGCGTGCTCGTAAAAATACATTGACACGAGAGGAGGTTAATTCAAATAATAGGAAAGTATATAAATAATACTGTAAATACATTTAAATAAGAATTAAATGTCTGTACTGACACTTTGTGGTAGTACAATACTAAAAGGACAATTAAATCGTTACAGTCATACAAATCCTTAACAACATTTTAAAAACATATGCAGTACATGTAAGTCCGAACCACTAGAAATTTTTTTTTATAAATATGCCCACGTAAAATAAATTCAGTTACTGGCCTATAACTCGCGTGTCTCAGAAGCAGAAGGCCCCACTGTGATGAGATACTTAACTTACTATACACTTACGAAAGACCTGTTGCAAGCATATCAGACAAGAGTCTACGACCAACTGTGTCTTCAGTACGGGCATAAGGATACGTGTGGCGGGATATGATATAGTACATTTGTTCCTCAAAAATGACTCAAAATGACTCAAAATTTCCCATTTTTGTCCTCAAAAATTCAAAAATTCGGAATTCGAAAAGCCTCAAATACTTTTGCCTTAGAAAGAACACATAATCCTGGAAGCGGCTTAATAGTCCTACGAGCTAGCCGCTCTAAGCCACCGAGGTCATGAACTTGATAATTAGGATGCCGTGGCAGCCATTTTGAATTACCGTTGTAATTTCCGTTACGGTCGCTATCTTGAAAATATTTATTTATTATCCGATTTAAATGAAAAAAAAATTAAAATTTATAAAGAATTCAATTAATTAAATTTTAATAAAAAAAATTTTAAAAAATATACACGACATGGAGCTCGGAGTCCTCGGTTCGAATCCGGTGAGGGCAAATACAAATGGCGACCGATCCTTCCCTCATGGTGGCTGATGGCATACTGACCACCCCACCACTTATTTAAACGTATATATATCGTCATCTAGTATGTCGTCATGTCTGCCATCTTGAAAATCCGTAATTTTATTAGGACTAGAAATTCGGGAATAAATTAAAATTTATAAAAAAAAAACTAAGACATCCAATTTTATAAAAAATCTTTAACAAATACCGTTTCTAATATCGTTGCGGCTGCCATCTTAGATTCTATCATTGTTGCATGTTTCGTTACGCCCACCATCTCGGTTGAGTATGTTGTCATCGTTACACTTTTCGTTACGTCCACCATATTAGATTCTATAAATGTTGCATGTTTCGTTACTACTGCCATCTTGAAAATCTGCAATTTTAAAGCAAGAAATTCCGAAAAAATTCCAAAAAAATATTTTAAAAATTGCCTACTTAAAATGTTTAGTTACTTAAACGATTTCGGTCCTCCGTTCGATTCGCGGCGAACGTAAACCAGTAATTTATTAATGTATTAAAAAATTGTCATAAAAAAGTTAAAATAAATTCTTACGCCACACCCGATATTTTGAATTATGTCACCATTGTTACAATTATCGTTACGGACGCCATCTAAAGAATCTTCATTTATTATTCGATTTCAAAGAAAAAATGTTAAAAATTCACCAAAAAATAACTTATTAATATACTGATTGATTCAATCAGTTCCTGTATTAGGTTCGATCCCTGGGCGATGAAAAAAATTAAAATTTATTTAAAAATAGCTCAAAAATGAAAGGTTCAAAATAAAACACCATAAGTTCCTTTACAAACATAACATTTATTACATAATTTCTATTCTACTACAGGAACAAAAGAATTATAAAGATCTTGAGCATTTCTCGATTTAAACAGTCTTCTTAGAGTACGAAGTAAGTCCTTTTAATGACTTTAAATGCCTTTAAAGTTTGTCAGGCCGACTCATTGGTACACCACATTTCTCGTACACAGAAGAATTATCAATTTCATTAAAAAAAAAAAAAACAGTGATATATTTCATGACGTTTTGCACTTGGAATATTTGCTAATTTTTTGTCACAAAATATACAGCTTTAATCTAATGAATGTTCATCCTGTCCTTTGAAAAACCACATGTGCCTTTTCAATTTTCCATAGTGTATAAACTGGCTACAACACACGATGCACTGATATGTAATGAGTTCAGAGTTATTACAATAATTGTGTATTACATAATCACGTAATTTAAAGTTTTTGATTTTGTCACAGTACGTACAGTTGGGTGATGGAACACCGTTGGATGCTGCTTATTTTATTAATGTCACTGGCACTGTTGTCAACCATTGTAACACTGCTGAAATGTTAACTTATGAAGACTTTGAGGTCTGCTCTGCGGAAGATGTTGCAAACGTTGTAATCTCCTGCTGTGCTGAGAGAGTATGTGCACGTTGTTATCGTGCTCTGCACACTGTTGATGGTAGACCTTCCATCCAGGTCGGTGTTAATAGTGGTAATGATGCCATCGAGTTCTCAAGAATAGCTATATACCGGTCTATTATGTTATGCAAGTTTAACTATCCGATCCGCACGACACCACGGCCAGATGTGAACTGAGGGTCCAGTCGTCTGAACCTCACCTATATATTCTCATTGGCTAGTTGAATACATGTGTCAAAATAATAACTATGATCACTATGCTTGCACTTTATGTTCTCGGAGCATTTTTTATAATGACGATGTAAGCAATCGAGACGTGAAATTTGTTTATTGCACTTGTTGCACTGAAATAGTATTATTTGAGCATTACTCGAACAACCGCTTCTTTCATGACTGCGCGCACTTGAAATGGTAGTTAATGCTGCACTACAGTATTTGCACTGACGCGGTGAATGTTCGTAGTTCTTTGAAGTCTGCAATGGTCGATGCAGGTATCGCAGACACCGTCGAAATGTCTGCAGTTGATGGTACCGATAACGTTGGGATCTCCGAGGTTGCCGGTACCGCTGCCATTGAGCTCTCCGCTGTCGTCACCATCACCGGTGCCATCTGGGTCCCTGATGTTGATGTTACAACCTCCATCAAATTCGGCCTTAAAGTCGGTAAAGATGTCATCGTGTTTACAAGATCAGGTAATTACGCGACTTATGCACCAGATAAGACAAACTAGTTGAACCTTACACCTTCGACGACAGTAACAAACTGAAAGTTCCACCTTCTGAGGACTCGCCTATATACCCGCAACCAAAGGAATAATATGCTAGTCAAATCAATAACCATTTACTATAATACACAAGTCAAAACAACATTTAATAAAGAATCACATATGATCGAAAAAATTCTATGTGGTGTGATACGTTTTCGTCTCATGAGTTCGATCCCACGAGTATCCGCTAGGCTCCAAGAGATACAATTCGCACCATCATGTCCATATACATATGACTCCAATGCTTCAATTGCCCATCAGCTTCAAGTGCTCCAAGAGCTACAAAGTTCCAACAGCACCAAATCTCCAAATGCTACGAAGTTCCATCAGCTATAAAGCTCCAAATGCTCCAAATGCTCCAAATCTCCAAAAGCTCCAAGCTCCGATTCGCGCCATCAGAACCATCTACATTTGGCTCCAATTCTCCAAATGCCCATCAGCTTCAAGCGCTCCAAGAGCTCCGTAGCTCCTAGAGATCCAACATGCAATATTCACGCAATTTACACACAATATACACGGAATGAACACACAGTACACGCAGTAATCGGAACGAACACGCAATGTTCACACAATTTACACGGAATGAACACACAGTAAACGGAACGAACACGCAAAGTTCACCCAATTGACACACAATACACGCAATGTACACGCAATGACTACACAACATTCACGCAGTTCAAGCATTTAATGAAAAGGAATCACATTTAGACAGAAATTCTACTCAACGGAAGCGCAAATAACGAAAAAAAGCACGTTCGGAAGCACAATCATCGAAAAGGAAACAATAAGAAGCACAATCATCGAAAATGAAACAATAAGAAGCACAATCATCGAAAAGGAAGCACGTTTGGAAGCACAAACACAAAAAGGAAGCACATTTGGAAGCACAATCACAAGGAAGCACATTTCGAAGTACAATCACAAAAAGGAAGCATATTTGGAAGCTCAATCAGCAAAAAGGAAGCACAATCGGAAGCACATTCAACAAACAGGAAGCACATCTAACGAAAACGACGCACAATTTCACGAACTTTCAACTCAGTAGGTTGCGTTCGTTAATTTTACGTTAGGATACATTGCCTCCATCAGTCATTAGCTATAACAGTCATTGGCTCCAACAATCAATGACGTTAAAAGTATTTGACTCCAAATAGTCTTAGGCCTAGCACTATTTGACTAAAAGACTTGGAGGCTACGAAGATTCGAGACTACAGGACTATATGTCTACATGAGTACTTGACTACGATGCTACAAGTCTACAAGGCTCCAATTGCTGCATCTGTCTTCGGCAGAATTTTCTCTTTGACTCCAACTGCTCCAGCAGCATTATGTTATAAGGTTACAAGGCTACTTTGTTACGTAGCTACAAGTCTACGACGCTCCAAGGAATCCTGACTACATGACTAAACAATTACGATTCTACAAGGTTACGAGTTTGCGAGGCTATAGGACTACGAAGCTTCCAGAACACAAGTCTATGTAGCTACGAGGCTAAACGACTACGAAGCTTCCAGGACACAAGACTACGTGGCTATGAGACTACTTGGCTCTAACTGTCTTGAACACCATTTAGCTGCGAGAGTTAAATTATCACATGCAAGGAAACTTGTTGTAAGTAGTCCCAATTCTTGTCAACAGATGAAGCCACATGTTGCTTGAAGATAAATATTATTTAGTTTATTTTTATGTGGGATGCAGGATGCTTACTACAACCGTACTGAACACAAAATGACGTCATCCAATATGGCGTATCCCAGATGGCCGCCAAGAGAAAGTCAAATTTCAAGGTCAAGGTCAAAGTTCAATATCAATGTTAAATTTCAAGCTCAAGGTCAAAGTTCATGGTCAAGGTCAAATTTTAAGCTCAAGGTCAAAGTTAAAGGTCAAGGCCAAAGTTCAATGCTAACAATCGAGGTCAAAGGTATGGTGAACAGAAAATTACACTAACATGGCATCAGCACACTCTAGCAGACGAAAACAAGATGTTGGCCTCCAGCGGACGATAAGATGGCAGACATGACGTCATACCAGTTATCGCTATATGCCTTGGTATTGGCGGTGGGAGGTCATTCTGTATGTGGCTTCTGTGGAGAAAGGATATGTCGTTTTTTTATTTTTTGCTCTTACCGGTTTCGAACTAAAGACAGGAATCGATCTAATCAACCAGCATTCTAATAAGTTTTTTTTGATGAATTTGGAACTTTTTTCATTAAAATCAAATAATAAAAAAATATTTTCAAGAGGGCATCCGTATTGATAAGTGATACAGTGGTGACATTATTCAAAATTTCGGGTGTGATGTAAAATGTTTTTATTACTTTTTATTGAGAAATTTTGAAATATATTAATAAATTACTGTTTTACTCTCTTCGAGAGAATCGAACCGAGGACCGAAATCTTTTAACTAAACATTTTAATTAGGCAACTTTTAAAATATTTTTTTGGATCATTTTCGGAATTTCTAGAATTAAAATTACATATTTTCAAGATAGTGGCCGTATCGAAAAGTGCAACGATTTAGTATCCAATATGGCGGCTGTAACGAAAAGTGAAACGATGACAACATACTCCAGCATGATGGCGGGCATAACGAAACATACAATATTTATAGAATCCAAATGGTGACCATAAAGATATGTCTAACTATGGTTTTCTAGTAATATTTTATTAAATTTTAATTAATTAGTATTTTTATCAATTTTTCAATTTTTTTTAAAATGGGTTAATATTTATTTATTTTCAAGATGGCGGACATGACATCATACTAGTTGACGATATATATACCCTGTTATAAGTGGTGGGAGGTCAGTCCGCCGTTGGCTTCTGTAAAGAAAGGACCTGACATTATTATTTTTTTTTATTTTTGTCCTCTCTGGGTTTGAACTGAGTACTCCGAGCTCCATGGTGTAAGTGTACAATTATTTTTTTTAATAATTTTTTATTTCATTTTATTATTCAATCTCATTGATTAATTTTTTATGTTTTTTTTAAAAAATTTCCCGATTTCCTAACATAAAAATTACAGATTCTCAAGATGGCAGCCGTAATGGAAATTTCAACGGTGACGTCATAATTCAAAATGTCGGAAAACAAAATTGCGCAATGTTCGAGAAAACAAAATGGTGGCGATTACATCATCCAATATGGCTGATACAAAATGGCCGCCGAGGTCAAGGTCAAAGTTCAAGGTCATCCAAGATGGCCGCCGTGACGTCAGAGACCAATATGGCGGACTAGCACCTCTAATCTCACCCTGAACCCTGTACCCGCATGCCCTATTAGTATATACTACTTGCAACATTGATGCAATTCAAGTTGGCAGGCGTAAATATATTTGTAACGATGTTTTTAAAGAATTCTTATCCTATTTTATTCATTTTTATTTTTTAAAAAATAGAATTTTTTCTTTAAAATCGGAAAATAAATAAAGATTTTCAAAATGGCGACCATAACGGAAATTTCAACGGTAACGTTAAACTCCTAGATGACGTTAGAGGCGTATCGGAGGCTGTAGACATGGTTGCTTAAACTTCAATAATAATTTGCGTTCAGTGTAAGGCAAAATTTTTGAGGTTTTTCGATTTGGTAATTTTTGAATTTTTGACGAATAAAACAAGAATTTCTCTCTCGAAAACGAGAAATTTTTGGAAATATTTAGTCATTTTGAGTAATTTTGAGACATTTTGAGTAACAGTTGAGGAATGTTGTGTCCAAAATGTCCGCTGTGACGTCAGATGGCTCTCGGTCATTAAACCCATCCTCATCCACACCCAGGACCCAGGCGCCGGAATTACAGTCATATACTACTTTAACATGTTCTACTTCCATCATCCAGATCTTTTTGGAAATTATCACCTGCTATGAAATCCTCTTTCCCCAAAATTCTTCGCTGCGCGTGTCACTATGATCTACTGCATCCAGTATTCTGAAGATATGTAATGAAACTTGACTTGATGTAAGTTTTTGGACATACGCCATTGTTAAGAACTTTTTATGTTAAAGAAAAACTAAAAACTAAAAATAAATAAATAAATAAATAAAAATACCCAAAAAAGACAAAAAACACACAAAATTAAGCAAACAATTGCTGTTGTCAACAAGGATATTTACACCACAAAATATTCCGTAACAGGAATATGGTCAACAAACAAAGAGAAACAAAGAAAAATGTACTAAGAGAAAGAAAAAAAACACAAATGATGGCGACACAGAAATATTTAACCCAAAAAAAATTCAGCACAACGTTTTAAACGAAACAAAAACACGACAAAACGAAAAGACGAAACAAACACAATAGTTTTCCAAAACAGAATAAAACGATAAAAAAAACCCACAAATGATAACACAAAAATATTGAGCCCAAAATAATTCAGCACAACAGATGAAACGAGACAAAAACACAATAAAACGAAAAGACAAACGAACACAATAGTTTTACCAAAAACTATTAAGCAAACAATTGCTGTTGTCAACAAGGATATGAACACCACCCAATATTCCATCACAGCAATATGGTCAACAAACAAAGAGAAACAAAGAAAAATGTACTAAGAGAACGAAAAAAAAAAAAAACACAAATGATGGCGACACAGAAATATTGAACCCAAAAAAATTCCAAAAACCAAAAACCAAAATTTATTGTGTTCGTTTGTCATTTTGTTTTGTCGTGTTTTTGTCTCGTTTCAACGGTTGTGCTGAATTATTTTGGGTTCAATATTTCTGTGTCGCCATCATTTGTGGTTTTTTTTTTTCGTTCTCTTAGTACATTTTTCTTTGTTTCTCTTTGTTTGTTGACCATATTCCTGTTACGGAATATTTTGTGGTGTTCATATCCTTGTTGACAACAGCAATTGTTTGCTTAATTTTGTGTGTTTTTTTTTGTCTTTTTTGGGTATTTTTATTTATTTCTTTCTTTATTTTTATTTTTTAGTTTTTCTTCAACAGAAAAAGTTCTAAGCAATGATGTATGGCCAAAACCTTACATCAAGTCATGCACTCCCACTGCACAAATCTTTTAAAGATAATGTAATGAAACTTGTTTGTGATAATTTTAAATTTTCTTATGAACCGATGATGTAACATAATGAATGAATATTTTTGATGATTTAGTAATAGTACTTTTTATATGTTTTTGAAGATAAAATAACATGTTCAGGAGCCCTTTTATTTTAATTAAATCTACCTAGAATGGGTAAAAAAAATTAGATTTTCTCATGATAAATGAAGCATTAAGATTACCATTAATAATATTAAAATATTAACTGGATTTATAAGGTCTTAAAAATTATTAAATGAACACTTATTAAAATAATAAGACGGTTTATAAAAATTATTTATACCAACATATGTTATGCGCACATCTATACTAATATTATAAAGCTGAAGAGTTTGTTTGTTTGTTTAAATGCGCTAATCTCAGGAACCACTGGTCCGATTTGAAAAATTATTGCAGTGTTGGATAGTACATTTATTGAGGAAGACTATAGGCTACATTATATTATCAATAACATTAGGGATTCTTACTAAAAGTCCAATTTAGAATCAAATGCGTTGGAGGGGGTTAGATACAACATGCAGTACACGTACGAAGTGTGTGTTGACAATGCCGCAGGCGCTAGAAGTTTATTTCATATTGCCTATTAACATTGTTGCCACGCACTAGATGCCTTATCATTCTTAATTTTCCCATACAAGTAAAAAACACCCGTGTGATATCAACAATGAAGCAATCCGTACCCTCATAAGAGTTTAATTACTATTTAAATACTTTTTATCACTTTAAATCGCAAACCTTAACTATTGTTTTTTTTTCCTTTCTCTGTGTTTAATTTGTTTTATTATTGCCCTTTTTTTCAAGTATATATATTTTACAGACTTGAAACTTCACAGTAATGTTCCTTATGTTACGCAGGATGACATTTTCCGAAAATAGATCCCATGGGTGGTTAAAACCAGGCAACAGTGGGTACTTTGTCTGCATGAGAACTGGATTTTGCATTGTTCATGCCTTCTGCGTCTCCATGGCAACGGGCATCGCGCGGTAGTGGCGTACCCACAAGGAGGGTCATGTATAATGAGCGGCACAAGAGTGATCTGCCTGTAGACTGCCGTAGCGAAGTACGGGTACATCAGTTGTACGTTGCGTGCACGAGTCGGGAAACCATCGGTGCTATTCATTTTCTCTCCGCTACATTATACAGCATTATAATAAATTTTCACTTAATTTTTTTATTTACTATTAGTAGTATATAATAGGGGTTCCGAGATCTGGCGCCGGCGCGTGGTGCCGGTGCCGGTGTCCGCCATCTTGGATTGTGACGTCACGGCGGCCATCTTGGATGAGTGTAACGGGACATAGCGTAACGGGACAAGTTTGACCTTGACCCCGGCGGCCATCTTGGATCCGCCATTTTGGATCCGCCATTTTTGATGACGTCATTGTGTTCTCGAAAATTCCGGCGATGTGTTTTCCGCCATTTTGAATTATGACGTCACCGTTGCAATTTCCGTTACGGCCGCCATCTTTAACTTTTTTATTTATTATCCGATTTTAATGAAATTTTTTTTAAAAATTATAAAAAAATTAAATAATAAAATTTTAATAAATTTTTTTTAAAAATCATACATTAACGACACGGAGTTTGGAGTCCTCGGTTCGAACCCGACGAGGTCAAAAAAAATTAAAAATGGCGACAGGCTCCTTCCCCCGTGGTGGGTGCTAGCAGACTGACTCCCACCACATTTTTTCAAAGCATATATATCGTCATCTAGTATGACGTCATGTCCGCCATCTTGTCTTTGATGCTGGAAGCCATCATCAATGTATCGTCGGCGAGAGTGCGCTGACGTCATGTTAGTTTAGTTCTTATCCGCTAGAGTGCAGTAATCATTTATTACTGTGACACCCGCCATCATGAAATTTGGCCGCCATCTTGAAATTCGGCCGCCATCTTGAAATCATGTAATAATGTAGCTAGAAAAGCGGGAAAAAATCCAAAATTCATAAAAAAAATCACTCATTAACTTACATATCGATTCGATCCGCTCCAGTCCTTGGTTCGATCCGCGATCGATGCAATAATGTTTTATTTTATGTAAAAAAATAATAATTTCCATAAACCATGTTCAAAATTCATTAAATAAATTTGTAATCCATATAATGATTGATTGGATCGACTTAGGTCCTTGGTTCGATCCCTGGCCGATACAAAACAACTTTAATTTTAAAAAAATACTAAAAAAGTGCTAGGTGTGAGAAAATAAAAACACCACAAGTTCTTTTAAAAAAAATTTATTACATAAATTCAATACACTACTACAAGTACAAAAAAAAACACTGACAAATTAACAAAGCCTTTTGGATTCCTCGATTCAAACAGTCTTCTTATTGTACGGACTAAGCCTTTTACATGACTTTAAATGTCTATCCGATCCGGTCATCACCGCAGCCAGAGACGGACTGAAGTTCAAATCACTTATATAGTCTCATTAGCCGGTACAACACATGAGTCAAATCAATAACCATGTTCATTATACGTCTCGGAGCATTTTTTATAATGACGATGTAAGCTATCGATACGTGAAATTAGTTTATTGCACTTATTGCACTGAAATTGTATTCTTTGAACATTATTAGAACAACCGCTTCTTTCATGTCTGCGAGCATTTGAGGTGATAGTAAATGATGCACCACAGTATTTGCACTGATGCGAAGTACGCTCTTCATTAATTGAAGTATTCAATGCTGATGAAACTTCAGCTAATGGTGGAACAGCACATATCGAAGTCTCCTCCAGTGTTGTCAGAGGCGTTGCCAACGGGATCTGCTCCAACATCGTCGGCGCTGACGTCATGGTTCCCGTAGTCGATGATACATCCTCCATCGAGTACGACGTTAAAGTCGGTAAAGATGCCATCGAAGTCTCAAGAACAGGCAATTACACGACTTATGCACCAGAAGAAACAAACTAGGTGATCCCTACACCACCGTCGCCAGTAACAAACTGAGCGTCCTGCTGTCTAGGACTCGCTTATATACATGCACCGTATGGAATAATACGCTAGTCAAATCAAGAACCATCTACAATAATACTAGAGTCAAAACAACGTTAAAAATAGAAGCACCGACTACGAAAAGGCAGCACATTTGGAAGCACCGACTACGAAAAGGCAGCACATTTGGAAGCACCGACAACGAAAAGGCAGCACATTGAGCAGCACCGACAACGAAAAGGCAGCACATTTGGAAGCACCGACTACGAAAAGGCAGCACATTTGGAAGCACCGACAACGAAAAGGCAGCACATTTGGAAGCACCGACAACGAAAAGGCAGCACATTTGGAAGCACCGACAACGAAAAGGCAGCACATTTGGAAGCACCGACAACGAAAATGGCAGCACATTCTGGAAGCACCGACAACGAAAAGGCAGCACATTCGGAAGCACCGACAACGAAAAGGCAGCACATTTGGAAGCACCGACAACGAAAATGGCAGCACATTCTGGAAGCACCGACAACGAAAAGGCAGCACATTCGGAAGCACCGACAACGAAAAGGCAGCACATTCGGAAGCACCGACAACGAAAAGGCAGCACATTTGGAAGCACCGACAACGAAAAGGCAGCACATTTGGCAGCACCGACAACGAAAAGGCAGCACATTTGGAAGCACCGACAACGAAAAGGCAGCACATTTGGAAGCACCGACAACGAAAAGGCAGCACATTTGGAAGCACCGACTACGAAAAGGCAGCACATTTGGAAGCACCGACAACGAAAAGGCAGCACATTTGGAAGCACCGACAACGAAAAGGCAGCACATTTGGAAGCACCGACTACGAAAAGGCAGCACATTTGGAAGCACCGACAACGAAAAGGCAGCACATTTGGAAGCACCGACAACGAAAAGGCAGCACATTTGGAAGCACCGACTACGAAAAGGCAGCACATTTGGAAGCACCGACAACGAAAAGGCAGCACATTTGGAAGCACCGACAACGAAAAGGCAGCACATTTGGAAGCACCGACAACGAAAATGGCAGCACATTTGGAAGCACCGACAACGAAAAGGCAGCACATTTGGAAGCACCGACTACGAAAAGGCAGCACATTTGGAAGCACCATCATAAAGACAGCGCATTTTGGAAGCACCATCGAATAAGGAAGCACATTTTGGAAGCACCATCGAATAAGGAATCACACTTGGAAGCTCCATCGAATAAGGAAGCACACTTGGAAGCTCCATCAACAAAAAAAAAAGGCAAAAAGGAAGCACAAGTTACGAGATCTAAGTCTTAGTTAGAAATCAGAATACACGAAATAAAAACCTTAAATTTTTATAATTTAAATTATTTATTTCTTTACATTATACAAATGCAAGTAAAACAAGCCATTATTGTATGTAGCCAGCTTTCCTCAGTTCCTTGAGTATGAAGGATATTTCTTTGATGCACAAATAGTTTCCTGCACAAAGCGAACCATGTAGAAGTCTTAGCCGGTCAACCAATATGTTTGGATCTTTCCATGATGTGTAATCATTCTCTTCTACCACCATCTTCCTTGCACCTTTATAATAAATATTATGATCTCTGGTGTCTTCCGTTTTACCACCAACCTCAGGGTAACTTTCATGTTTGAGACGGTGATCATCACAAGCTTGATCAGATTTATTTAATATATCACGACGTTTCCACCGTTTCGGTCTCAGGACACCTCCACATTCTTCGATCTTGGCAGCTTTAGGTGTTTCATCATAGTCTATGTCTTTGTCAACAGCCTCAGAGTCACTGTAACAATCACTGTAGAAGGAATCGTCTTCACCCAATTTACCGTAATAATTCGATGTTGATGATGTCGAAGTGTCTTCATCGTCTTCATGCTTCCTTTTTAGGAGTCCATCATTTTTACAAAGTAGGAAAGATCTACTTGAATTCGGCTGGAATATATTCTCACTTTTCACGTTAAGGATTCTTCCATTGTCTTCATTCTTCCGTAAATCATCAATTTAAGTTCTTTGTCGAGATCGGAAGAGCCAAGAAGATTATTGTGATAATGCAGATCACTCTTCCTTAGGCTAGTAGATTCATCGTTGTCCTCTTGCTTGTACGCAGGCTTGGCGCTACAAGTTCTGCCATGTCTTTTTAGGCTCTCTCTCCGCGTAAACGACTTGCTACATCGAACACAACTTATCATATTGCGCAGAGGATTTTTAACACAGTCATTCTTCTCGTGTTGTCTTTTATTCTTTCTCAAGATAAACTCTTTACTGCAAAACTTACACCTATGTTCTTTCGATACAGCGTCAGATCCCAAATCGGAATTCATATTAGTTACTGAGACTAATGCCAGATACCAATTGAGTGTTTTAAATTAAATCCAATACTTAAATATAAATTTTTTCATATTTCATCAGCGAGAATTAATATATCTCATGCAAAAGTACTTTATGCATGTAGTTCTGCTTTTCAACAACAGATGTCGCCACATGTTGCTTGCAGGTAAATAATATTTAGTTCTTTTATGCGGGATGCGGGATGCTCACTAACGATCGCAAAAGAAGGATGGCTTCGCTAGACTCAAAGGAAAAGGAAGTTCGTCTTGCATGTTGGTGCTCCACAGATGTCTCATGGTGTAATATTAATTTGACTGAGTAATGATATTTTTTTTAATTCCACCTGATAAAAATATTGCAAGTTTTGATTTAGTAGCAGAAATTATCGAATTAAATGTAACTCCAAATAAAATGACATGTCTCATTAGACAAAAAAAATCCATGCAGAGATAGATCTCTCACAAATAATCAGGAGCACTCGGTGAAAACCATCAGATGTATAGTCAGGAATAATCAGAAAAACTTGGAGAAAGCCATCAATATAATAACAAGAATAATCAGGAGCACACGGAGAAAACCACCATAATATTGACAAGAATAATCAGGAGCACACGGAGAAAACCGCCACAAGTTTTCTTTGATATCATAAAATTTCAGAAAAAAATAAATAATAAAAATAAATAAATAAAAAATTTAAAAAAATGAAATAAAAAAATACATAAATAGATTCTGCTAGCTTGTGAACTTCTCATTGTTGAGCAAAGATATAGTTCTAGTACAAGCCAGAATTTTATGTATTTTTTTATTTCATTTTTTTAAATTTTTTATTTATTTATTTTTATTATTTATTTTTTTCTGAAATTTTATGATATCAAAGAAAACTTGTGGCGGTTTTCTCCGTGTGCTCCTGATTATTCTTGTCAATATTATGGTGGTTTTCTCCGTGTGCTCCTGATTATTCTTGTTATTATATTGATGGCTTTCTCCAAGTTTTTCTGATTATTCCTGACTATACATCTGATGGTTTTCACCGAGTGCTCCTGATTATTTGTGAGAGATCTATCTCTGCATGGATTTTTTTTGTCTAATGAGACATGTCATTTTATTTGGAGTTACATTTAATTCGATAATTTCTGCTACTAAATCAAAACTTGCAATATTTTTATCAGGTGGAATTAAAAAAAAATATCATTACTCAGTCAAATTAATATTACACCATGAGACATCTGTGGAGCACCAACATGCAAGACGAACTTCCTTTTCCTTTGAGTCTAGCGAAGCCATCCTTCTTTTGCGATCGTTAGTGAGCATCCCGCATCCCGCATAAAAGAACTAAATATTATTTACCTGCAAGCAACATGTGGCGACATCTGTTGTTGAAAAGCAGAACTACATGCATAAAGTACTTTTGCATGAGATATATTAATTCTCGCTGATGAAATATGAAAAAATTTATATTTAAGTATTGGATTTAATTTAAAACACTCAATTGGTATCTGGCATTAGTCTCAGTAACTAATATGAATTCCGATTTGGGATCTGACGCTGTATCGAAAGAACATAGGTGTAAGTTTTGCAGTAAAGAGTTTATCTTGAGAAAGAATAAAAGACAACACGAGAAGAATGACTGTGTTAAAAATCCTCTGCGCAATATGATAAGTTGTGTTCGATGTAGCAAGTCGTTTACGCGGAGAGAGAGCCTAAAAAGACATGGCAGAACTTGTAGCGCCAAGCCTGCGTACAAGCAAGAGGACAACGATGAATCTACTAGCCTAAGGAAGAGTGATCTGCATTATCACAATAATCTTCTTGGCTCTTCCGATCTCGACAAAGAACTTAAATTGATGATTTACGGAAGAATGAAGACAATGGAAGAATCCTTAACGTGAAAAGTGAGAATATATTCCAGCCGAATTCAAGTAGATCTTTCCTACTTTGTAAAAATGATGGACTCCTAAAAAGGAAGCATGAAGACGATGAAGACACTTCGACATCATCAACATCGAATTATTACGGTAAATTGGGTGAAGACGATTCCTTCTACAGTGATTGTTACAGTGACTCTGAGGCTGTTGACAAAGACATAGACTATGATGAAACACCTAAAGCTGCCAAGATCGAAGAATGTGGAGGTGTCCTGAGACCGAAACGGTGGAAACGTCGTGATATATTAAATAAATCTGATCAAGCTTGTGATGATCACCGTCTCAAACATGAAAGTTACCCTGAGGTTGGTGGTAAAACGGAAGACACCAGAGATCATAATATTTATTATAAAGGTGCAAGGAAGATGGTGGTAGAAGAGAATGATTACACATCATGGAAAGATCCAAACATATTGGTTGACCGGCTAAGACTTCTACATGGTTCGCTTTGTGCAGGAAACTATTTGTGCATCAAAGAAATATCCTTCATACTCAAGGAACTGAGGAAAGCTGGCTACATACAATAATGGCTTGTTTTACTTGCATTTGTATAATGTAAAGAAATAAATAATTTAAATTATAAAAATTTAAGGTTTTTATTTCGTGTATTCTGATTTCTAACTAAGACTTAGATCTCGTAACTTGTGCTTCCTTTTTGCCTTTTTTTTTTGTTGATGGAGCTTCCAAGTGTGCTTCCTTATTCGATAGAGCTTCCAAGTGTGATTCCTTATTCGATGGTGCTTCCAAAATGTGCTTCCTTATTCGATGGTGCTTCCAAAATGCGCTGTCTTTATGATGGTGCTTCCAAATGTGCTGCCTTTTCGTAGTCGGTGCTTCCAAATGTGCTGCCTTTTCGTTGTCGGTGCTTCCAAATGTACTGCCATTTTCGTTGTCGGTGCTTCCAAATGTGCTGCCTTTTCGTTGTCGGTGCTTCCAAATGTGCTGCCTTTTCGTTGTCGGTGCTTCCAAATGTGCTGCCTTTTCGTAGTCGGTGCTTCCAAATGTGCTGCCTTTTCGTTGTCGGTGCTTCCAAATGTGCTGCCTTTTCGTTGTCGGTGCTTCCAAATGTGCTGCCTTTTCGTAGTCGGTGCTTCCAAATGTGCTGCCTTTTCGTTGTCGGTGCTTCCAAATGTGCTGCCTTTTCGTTGTCGGTGCTTCCAAATGTGCTGCCTTTTCGTAGTCGGTGCTTCCAAATGTGCTGCCTTTTCGTTGTCGGTGCTTCCAAATGTGCTGCCTTTTCGTAGTCGGTGCTTCCAAATGTGCTGCCTTTTCGTTGTCGGTGCTTCCAAATGTGCTGCCTTTTCGTTGTCGGTGCTTCCAAATGTGCTGCCTTTTCGTTGTCGGTGCTGCCAAATGTGCTGCCTTTTCGTTGTCGGTGCTTCCAAATGTGCTGCCTTTTCGTTGTCGGTGCTTCCGAATGTGCTGCCTTTTCGTTGTCGGTGCTTCCAAATGTGCTGCCTTTTCGTAGTCGGTGCTTCCAAATGTGCTGCCTTTTCGTTGTCGGTGCTTCCAAATGTGCTGCCTTTTCGTTGTCGGTGCTTCCAAATGTGCTGCCTTTTCGTAGTCGGTGCTTCCAAATGTGCTGCCTTTTCGTAGTCGGTGCTTCCAAATGTGCTGCCTTTTCGTAGTCGGTGCTTCTATTTTTAACGTTGTTTTGACTCTAGTATTATTGTAGATGGTTCTTGATTTGACTAGCGTATTATTCCATACGGTGCATGTATATAAGCGAGTCCTAGACAGCAGGACGCTCAGTTTGTTACTGGCGACGGTGGTGTAGGGATCACCTAGTTTGTTTCTTCTGGTGCATAAGTCGTGTAATTGCCTGTTCTTGAGACTTCGATGGCATCTTTACCGACTTTAACGTCGTACTCGATGGAGGATGTATCATCGACTACGGGAACCATGACGTCAGCTATTTTTTTAAAAGAACTTGTGGTGTTTTTATTTTCTCACACCTAGCACTTTTTTAGTATTTTTTTTTAAATTAAAGTTGTTTTGTATCGGCCAGGGATCGAACCAAGGACCTAAGTCGATCCAATCAATCATCATATGGATTACAAATTTATTTAATGAATTTTGAACATGGTTTATGGAAATTATTATTTTTTTTACATAAAATTAAACATTATTGCATCGATCGCGGATCGAACCAAGGACTGGAGCGGATCGAATCGATATGTAAGTTAATGAGTGATTTTTTTTATGAATTTTGGATTTTTTCCCGCTTTTCTAGCTACATTATTACATGATTTCAAGATGGCGGCCGAATTTCAAGATGGCGGCCAAATTTCAAGATGGCGGGTGTCACAGTAATAAATGATTACTGCACTCTAGCGGATAAGAACTAAACTAACATGACGTCAGCGCACTCTCGCCGACGATACATTGATGATGGCTTCCAGCATCAAAGACAAGATGGCGGACATGACGTCATACTAGATGACGATATATATGCTTTGAAAAAAAGTGGTGGGAGTCAGTCTGCTAGCACCCACCACGGGGGAAGGAGCCTGTCGCCATTTTTAATTTTTTTTTGACCTCGTCGGGTTCGAACCGAGGACTCCAAACTCCGTGTCGTTAATGTATGATTTTTAAAAAAATTTTATTAAAATTTTATTATTTAATTTTTTTATAATTTTTAAAAAAAATTTCATTAAAATCGGCTAATAAATAAAAAAGTTAAAGATGGCGGCCGTAACGGAAATTGCAACGGTGACGTCATAATTCAAAATGGCGGAAAACACATCGCCGGAATTTTCGAGAACACAATGACGTCATCAAAAATGGCGGATCCAAAATGGCGGATCCAAGATGGCCGCCGGGGTCTAGGTCAAACTTGTCCCGTTACGCTATGTCCCGTTACACTCATCCAAGATGGCCGCCGTGACGTCACAATCCAAGATGGCGGACACCGGCACCGGCACCAAGCGCCGGCGCCAGATCTCGGAACCCCTATTATATACTACTACTATTACTGTAAATGGGAGATGTGGCTGAATTTTTTTTTCATTAGTATAGCCGTGCGAAGCCGGGTCGGGCAGCTAGTTTATAATAATACTAGCCGAACCCGCCCGCTTCGCTGGACGTAAAATAAGGTAACTGCATTGAAGGCAAATAATTAAGTAATGACTGTTATATGCAAGACCCCATTAAAATTCGTATAGTAGTTGTGTAGAACACCGCGTACAAACAGACAGACAGACAAAAAACGAACTACTGTTTTATTATAGTAAGATAGATAGATTATTCTTACATGTTCGCATCCATGCAGTATATGAAAAATCAGCATGCATAGCCCTATACCTATAGCTATACGTAGCTGCTGCCCACGACTTTTTCTGCATGGAATTTTGTATTATCTTTCACCATTTAGAAATTTAAACATTATTACATAACAGTTGATACAGTTGTATTAGTTTTCTTATGTTCACAAATGATAATTTTTCTCACCTCTATTTCAGTCTTTGCAATAAAAATATGTTACTACCTAAATTTTGGGTAAATATGTTTCTACTTTCAAATGTAATGTCGGGAAGACACTTCATAAAATTTCTTTGTAAACCACATTTACTGTTTTCCCGTCTTGAGCTAGAATGTAAAGATTGTCTGCATTACTGACCCGCGAGCAAGCCACACACATCTGGCCATGGGAAAAACAATCAGACCTTAGTCTACACCAGCTGCCTTAAGGCTCTGACCCTGAGACTTATTTATTGTCATCGCGAAACAAACTGCTATTGGAAACTGTGTGCGCTTGAACCCGAACGGGAAGTTATTCGGGATGATCGGTATGCGTGGTATAAAAACAGTTTCACCTGAGCCACATCCAGTAAGAATCTCAGCTTCGATTATATTTTGTTGTAGAGCAGTTACTTTAAGTCGGGTTCCATTGCACAATTTTGGGGGAGTAAGGTTCCTCAGAAGCATTATTGGAACACCGACTTTGAGAACAATTTTGTGAACAGGAAGACCACTTGCAGTGAGAGAACTCAAAAACTCAACTGGATAATTAGTGGCGTCGTCCTGATTAAGGACGCTGTTAAACGATGTGTAAACCACTTCAGCCCCATTCAATTCGTTTAAATTTTTTTCATTTATTGCAGCAACTTGGTCATTTCTTGGAGTGAGTATGGCACGTTCACATAACCACGTATGTTCCTGATGTTGTATGTTTGACAGATCCCCGAATACCGAACGTATGAGTTCGTCTTCCGAAGATACGACTCTGCCAAGTATTTCTGGAAGCGTCACCTGACCGTGTTGCTCAGGGAGGGCACCTTCTCCAACTTTTAATAGAACACCGGAAAAATTATTGCGCATGAGAATTACCACCCAGCTGTGCTCTCATGTTAGGTAATGTTTTTGTTGTATCGAATAGGAAAATAGATAATGTGTAACATTATTGGTGAATATCAAACAATGAAACCTACTTTACGTACTCGTTCCTTTCAGCTATGATTTCTTATATTTGCTGGCAGCTTAAAGATATGGAAACCAACCCGAAAACTCACACAATAATAAAACAAACTTGCAATTAAACACAACCTTACATATTGTAACAATTCCCAGAAAAACAAGCAACCACAACAAACAAAGATCCTGATATGAATAAAGGAAATAAATTTGTAACGATTCATAGATTGATTTTCAGAGAGAGAGCGAGAGAGACACCAATTTAATGTCTATAAAACTAACTTTTTTTATGAGAGCAGATTTTCATGAAATAAATCATGAAATCATTCAACGATAAAAGCTGTTTATTTAATTAAGCGGACGGGTTCGCCCCAAGGAGAAAATTGACGCGGCGAGACATCGTGGACATAGAGAAATGACATACACTTACTATTTATGTGTCTATGAAACATGATTTTTTTCTGCAATTTAAATTGTAATATACAAAAAGGGTATTGAAAATTGAAACAAATATGGCGACACTACAAACTGTCAGGATCTTTATTTTTTTCTTACTTTCTACCTACTTAGTTCCTTACAACTGCAAAACTTAATGGCTTCTTATAATGATAATATTGTATGTCATAAAATTAAGATTTCTTTTCTTTCCTTGAGCCGATTTTTATGAAATAAAGCTTATTTTTCTTTCTCTACTACGCTCAAGTTAACTTAAAAACCCCATTAAAATTCGTAAAGTAGTTTTGTAGAACACCGCGTACAAACAGACAGACAGAAAAACACTACTGTTTTATTATAGTATAGATTGACTATACATTTTTACTGTGACTTTAGTTTGGGATTTGTTTCAGCATCGGAATATAAAAATGATCAGAAATATTTGAAAATAAAATTTTTAGGTAATTTACAGGTATTTAAATAATGTTTTGTTAAAATATATACTTGTATTTATAAACAAATTCCCTGCTATCATAAAACACTTTATCACTCATTTTGCATTGTGGCGTAGGCTACTTCCAGTGAGATGTTTCCTGCGTTACTTAGTTTGTGTTAAAGTGTTTTGGAGCTCACAATTATTTCAGAGATGGTCTTACAACATAATATATTACTTAAATATTAAAATAATGTACTTGTATACACTAGATCAACTCACGCAATATAAATAATTAAAATAATAAGCTACAGAACAGATTGGAATCGTGTGTATTATGTCTTCTTATCAACAATTCGGCAAATAGACAATAAATTTAAAAACAAAATCCCTTACAGGCGTACATAGATTTCGAAGTAGGCCTACCTGCTTATTCTGGAAACTTTTGTGAACTTCTGGAACATTTTAAAAATTTTATGTACATAACATATATATGTTCTCCAATAACCAATATTCCAAAATGATCCATAAAACATTTTCCCATATTCCATACTACGAAAATGTTTTGAATGTTTTGAACTCAATGCATCAAACATTGAATAGCTTAGAACGATTTTTCATATTACATCTACTAAGGTATTAGTGAATATTTTGACCTTCAAAACACTATTTTTTACCTCTTGCACTGATAATTGGGCGTATAAAAATTTCCTTTGGGCCAACGCTTAGCGTCTTTTAAAATTTATCGAAACTTTTTAATTTAAGTGACTATGAATTTAATATTTAAATTAAACTAACACAAATAACCTTTTAAATACATTATCATTTATTAAAAACCTTAAAGTAACATCTAAATCTTTCGTTCGAAATTTTTTTTCAAATGAACAACCATTATAGCAAGGCTGCAAAAAAAAGATTGAAAAACAAACAAATAATAACTCCCTTAGTAAGCTCTCTATATCCGTTTAGAAAAATTTTAAACCTTTAAAATATTATCACACACAAACGCGCGCACTTTTCACTGTAATAGTTCATCTCATCAAAAATTGATTCAGCCAAAGGTTATAGATAGTGATTAGGTATTTTACAATAAATATAACGTATTTGATGGTACAAAATAAAAATTTATGATTCTTTTTGTCTTTCAACCTTTTTTATTTTCACTTTTTGGTTACATTAACATTTTCTTTAGACAAAATTTTAGACCAAATTTAATAAGTTTAAATACTAAGAACCGTTTCAATGGTGTATATGGCATCGATGTGTTAATTATTTTAAAAAAATTCTAACCTCTGGTTTTTTCAGCCTCTTGCAGTAATTATCAAACATTTAACATCCAAAATATTTATATAATTTTTAGATGGGTTAAAATCAGTTGTTATATATTCTATAGTTAACCTGATAAGAGAGTTAAAAATTGTCATTATTTAACCCCAGTTTAATCCACCCTTTGCTGCAATGGCCGGTTATATCAAAAAATGTTTAAGACAAAAGTTTTTGTTAACATATTAAAGGTTTACAAACTATCAGAACGGATATAATAGCGTGCCTTTTAAAGAAGTTATGTATGATTTTTTTTTTGCAATTTTTGCTATAAATGTTATTATATGAAAAATATTTTCAGAATAGTGTTGTAGATTATATTTTAAGGTTTTAAAATAAATGAAAACGTATTTTATAGTGTACTTGTTACGAAAAATATAATTTATTTATTTTATCACTTTTATTCTTCTCTTTGATACAATGGTTTGTTTAATCGTAAATTGTTTCAGAATAATTTTTTAAATAAAAATTATACAGTTTACATACGAATAGGAAGAATTCAATATTGTATATATTATGTAAGTTATAATTTTTTTTTGTTTTTATACTTTTGGTTCCTTCCCTCATTTATTTAATAGTTTGTTTTATAAAAAATTAATTTAAACGAAAGTTTTAGACTAGAATTTTAGGGTTTATAAAACGATAAATGAATTTAATAGTTTACATCGTATGGAAATTATGATTTTTTTTCTGCCGCAGTTTGTTTTCCATCCCCGTGCTGAAATGGTTCGTTTTATTAAAAATTGATTGTAACAAAAGTTTAAGATAAAAAATATTCAATTTAAAAACAATTTTATTGTATTAGATGGTGTTCCTACTAAATGAGTTAAGGATTTTTTTGTCCTTAAACCCTTGTTTTTTCCACCCTCACGGTTATGGTTGGATGTATCAAAAATGTATCAAGATGAGATTTTAGTATTATTCCTATGACTTATAAGACGTTAAAACGGATGCGATATTTGTCAAATTACGTAAGTAATAGCGACTTTTATGTTGTTTTTTTTTTTAAACCTTCCACATTTTCTTCGTTGGTGTAATTTTGTCAATTAACAAATTGACCGAGATTTTCCAATATTTTATTTTATATATCAATTTAAAAGTTATATGTCAAAAAATAAAAATTACTGTTCCTATCTTGTCGATAAATAAATAAGATTATATATATTAATTGGTTTATATATATATGTAATTCAGATTTTTTGGGGTCAATTAACAATGAAACTAAAAAACTGCATAAACATTTACCGAAAGTTACACCTAAGAAACAAGTATTCTACTTCGAAATCTACTTAAAATGGCTAAACTATTATTTATAGAAAAAATTATTGTATAGGAAAAATATTCTATACAATTTTACTACAAAATGGTTCCTAAGTATGTCACAAATTTACTTTCTTCAAGACATTATATTAACATGTAGGTGCGAGGATATACCCATTAAAGATTTTTATTTATTTATTTATTTTTTAGCTGAACGAGTCATCAGCGGCGAGGTTGTAAGTTACGAACACAACACAAGTAAGTTGAAGCTCGAAGTGCTATCACCTAAAAACAACTCATCCCAGCCTTAGCGTGAAGGTATTTAGGAAAACTATGGAAACCAGAAAACTGGATACCTGGAGGATGTTGTTAACCCAGGTATTCTCGAATGAGAGTCAAATGTTTATTTAAAGCAACATCTCTCTAGTTTGTTGGTACATTTATTTGCGTGCGTAGTGTAAAATGTACGCCCATTAAAAACCAAACGTCGGTCCCTCTAAACCAAAATTCAGTATCTCCACATTTGGATGCATACGTCACAAACCACAACTGTAAAGAAATTAACAAAAGCTCTACTTCTAAAATATCCTTCCCATCCTCCCTCTTCATCATAGCCTAGTTTCCAAACACCTACCTCTGTGACGCATTCCCCTGCCCTTCTAGTGATGTCCTACCTGTCTGCTCCACCCTTTCACTAGTCTGTGTCGTCGGTTCACCCCTCCCCCTCCGACCATTCTCAGCGGCGGGCCAATACGATTCCACACATTCACTCATGCCTCGTGTGATTACTCGCAAAGAATAACTTGACTAAAATATCATTCTACAAGATGAAAGCTGAAGATGAAAACTGTTTTTGTCCATTGCATATTTTTGTCACTGATTTATAGGAACTGGACAAACAAGCTATAAACATTGTATTTTTAGTCAAATTTCGTTGTTTTAATTCTTTAAAAATTGTGAAGTGACAACAAATAATTGTAATTCCCCGCAAAAAAAAAATGTTATTTATTAAACTTACATGAAAATTTTGGTTTTCCTGGTAGAAATATTTTTTAATACATTAGTGAAGGCATTAATGCAGCATTTACAGGCAATTTTACTAGAAATTTATATGTTGCACAGTTACTAGCTCTAATTTAGTATCTTCAAATTTAACTATAAAATAGTAAGAACTACCTTGTTCTAAAATATCATCACAATTTACGATTTTATACATATGCTTTAAAAATGTTCCTTGAAAATCACAACTAATAATTAAGGAAATAGTTACACTTATTTTTTCCACATATTTACTATGGTTGAGTTAACAACGTACCTAAGTACTGGGAGTGAGAATCCAACAATCAAGGACAGAACCAGCGTGTATTCTTCAAAGTGCCTGCCTCGCCAACTGTTACACAAACAAGCAGGCCACGTATATGTAATTGCCAACTGCAATAAAATAATTTATCTTGCCTTCAGTGGGGCAGAACTTTGTATCGGAACTGCGTTTGCGCTGTTTTCCCCTCGTCATTTCACAAGACATTAACATCCCATTGTGAGGCAAACTGCGCGAATCAGTGAGCTGATAGCAAAAGAACAAAAACTAGCGCCAAGCAAATAATTAATGATCCATTCAGAATTAAACTTTGCTGATTATTGAAATATATTATCTCTGTTTTATTACGGCAATGTTCGAGACAGGCCAGCACACAAATCCACAATCACCATCTTAACTATAGACAATGTTATGAATGAAAGGTGTTAAGAAAGGCGCCACAAATGCACAACTTGAGAGTTTGAATTTAGAACGTTTTTGGACATGCGCTGCTGGTTTATATAGTACGGTACTGATACAAACGCCTTGTAAACGACGAGTGACCAAGTTCTTAAGTAAATAACAGAAGACATACCGGTATACAAATTTATTTAACACTAAGGTTAGATTTTAACACTGAAAACAAAAATTCAAAAAGATGATGACAATAATTAATTATTGCACTTTTCCTTAAAAGGCATGGGGCCAGTACGCGAGTAATCTGAGAACAAATTATATATATATATAAACCTTTTTAAAAATAATTATTTCATAAAAAAAAGGAATACACGGGCTATTATTTCAAATTACTGTGTCGCTGTTAGTCGCAAAACAGAAACCACTAGTACATATAATTGCATTTAAATATTACGGTTCTGAAATAATTATTGAATAAATAAATTATAACGCCAAACGCGAAAGGCCGTAACAAATCCAAGCTCGCCCATGAAATGTATCAACATTTAAAAATAACCTCCAGAAAAGGTACCTTACCTTAAAGGAAACCTTGAAAGAAATTGAAAAATATGACTAACACAAATATAGAAAGAATGTGAATGCTCTTGCGAAGATTACAGTTGTCACCTCGCGACGACAGTAACAACAGGCCTGACTGGAAGGACCGCCTCTGCAGCAGGCGGTACCCGCGTGGCACGGGGCAACAGCTTCACGCCTCGGCCACTAGTAACAACCTGCAGCTCAGCGACCAGTTCCAACTTTCATCATACTCAGTACAGCAGCCAAACTAGAATTAATACATGACATGTGGACACGTGGACAATCAAGTACATTCGTTGAACCGTGCCCACCTACCCCGTCTCACCCCTGCCACGCCATGCCTCGTAGCTGCCCCAAAGACAAACAACTGTAAAACAACTATATTTCCATTCGTAATTCATACCATGTATATCACTGAGCGAGTATCAGTCGCCAACACGTGCACCAACTCGTTCCTTCAAAAAAAAAACACAAATCCAAACTGTGTTCCACACCAACCATCAACTATGACATCGGAGTGCAGGCGGGCGCCAGCAATGTGGGTGGCGGCAGCATCAGGGGTAAAGGCAGAGCACCGACACTGACGTCACAAGTTCCGTGTGTAGTAGCCGCCGGCGTGATTAAGGATAAACAATAACGTTACCGTTGACACTTTTCTACCGGTAACAATACATATCGTAGACAGTAACCTCAATAATGTACAAAAATAAACTATGTACATACACACTGAAATACAAGTAAAATGTTACCTGACATCTGAAGTCAAACTCAAGAACAGTACAGGTGTTGCCGTGGAAGAAATAATTAAGAAAAAATTCACAGCACAGACGGACACAATGGACGGACAAGACAGTTGAAACAATTACAGTAATTATAGACGAACAACAACCTTGTACAACATAGCGATTGATTTGTAGCGATTTTGGAAGGGGAGGCTTTGTTTTGTCTTCAATCAGTTTGATAAGATTACTGCGATATGTTATATCTACATATAAAATAAATCTACTACCCCTTCCCACATAACTAGTGAAGATATCTCCATTCATTCGACTGAGTTCACCCCTCACTTGGTGTTGTTGAGTAGTCAGACCACTTGCCTACCATCAAAGTGGGTGGATTCCAGGCAAGGTTAAACATAGGTTATTTTCTAGAGGAAAACATGGCGGATGTTTCTGTGTCCTTTAGGTTTTCCCTAGTCACTACTTTTCCCCCATCTAGTCATTCCAATAATGCTCTATAAGCATCTCTTAATGTTTTTCATCAATAATGGCCTCAACGTGGATGAGACGTTAAGCTCAATCCTTGTGATTTCCAAGAGCTCACGCCTTCATTCCTATTTTATCATATACTAGCCGAACCCGCCCGCTTCGCTGGACGTGAAATAAGGTAACTGCATTGAAGAAAATAATTAAGTAATGACTGCTATACGCAAGACCTCATTAAAATTCGTATAGTAGTTGTGTAGAACACCGCGTTCAAACAGACAGACAGACAGAAAAAGAACTACTGTTTTACTATAGTAAGATAGATTATTCTTACATGTTCGCATCCATGCAGTATATGAAAAATCAGCATGCATAGCCCTATACCTATAACTAAACGTAGCTGCTGCCCACGCTTTTTCCGCATGGAATTTTGTATTAACTTGGACCATTTAGAAATTTAAACATTATAAGATAACAGTTGATACAGTTGTAGTAGTTTTCTTATGTTCACAAATGATAATTTTTCTCACCTCTATTTCAGTCTTTGCAATAAAAATATGTTACTACCTAAATTTTGGGTAAATATGTTTCTACTTTCAAATGTAATGTCGGGAAGACACTTCATATAATTTCTTTGTAAACCACATTTACTGTTTTCCCGTATGGAGCTAGAATGTAAAGATTGTCTGCATTACTGACCCGCGAGAAAGCCACATACATCTGGCCGTGGGAAAAACCATCAGACTTTAAGTCGACACCAGCTGTCTTAAGGCTCTGACCCTGAGACTTATTTATTGTCATCGCGAAACAAACTGCTATTGGAAACTGTGTGCGCTTGAACCCGAACGGGAAGTTATTCGGGATGATCGGTATGCGTGGTATGAAAACAGTTTCACCTGAGCCACATCCAGTAAGAATCTCAGCTTCGATTATATTTTGTTGTAGAGCAGTTACTTTAAGACGGGTTCCATTGCACAATTTTGGGGGAGTAAGGTTCCTATGAAGCATTGGAACACCGACTTTGAGAACAATTTTGTGAACAGGAAGACCACTTGCAGTGAGAGAACTCAAAAACTCAACTGGATAATTAGTGGCGTCGTCCTGATTAAGGACGCTGTTAAACGATGTATAAACCACTTCAGCCCCATTCAATTAGTTTAAAAAAATTTCATTGATTGCAGCAGCTTGGTCATTTCTTGGAGTGAGTATGGCACGTTCACATAACCACGTATGTTCCTGATGTTGTATGTTTGACAGATCCCCGAATACCAAACGCATGAGTTCGTCTTCCGAAGATACGACTCTGCCAAGTATTTCTGGAAGCGTCACCTGACCGTGTTGCTCAGGGAGGGCACCTTCTCCAACTTTTAATAGAACACCGGAAAATTATTGCGAATGAGAATTACCACCCAGCTGTTCTCTCATGTTAATTGTTAATTTCAGTTTTTTTTATTTGAGGCCAGAGGTAAGAATTCTTCAGTGAAGCTTTGATTTCATCGGCTTTAGTCCCTCGACTTACAACTGGTAGAGTTTGCCGAAAATCTCCTGATAAGAGTAGTGTGACATTCCCCATTGGCCTTTCATCGCGCCTAATGTCCCGTAGTGTCCTGTCCACAGCTTCAACTGCTTTTTTATTCGCCATCGTGCATTCATCCCAAATGATACTGAGCAATCTTATAACACTTTCACCATATCACAATTTATTGTTATCAAACATGTTGGTGATTCATTAGTGTCTTTATGAGAGCAGATTTTCATGACATAAATCATTCAACGATAAAAGCTGTTTATTTAATTTAATTAAGTGGACGGGTTCGCCCCAAGGAGAAAATTTAAGCGGCGAGACCTCGTGGACATAGAGAAATGACACACACTCACTATTTATGTGTCTATGAAACATGATTTTATTCTGTAATTTAAATTGTAATATACAAAAAGGGTATTGAAAATTGAAACAAATATGGCGACACTACAAACTGTCAGGATCTTTATTTTTTTCTTACTCTCTACCTACTTAGTTCCTTACAACTGCAAAACTTAATGGCTTCTTATATTTATTATATTGTATGTCATAAAATTAAGATTTCTCTTCTTTCCTTGAGCCGATTTTGATGAAATAAAGTTTATATTTCTTTCTCTGGTACGCCCAAGTTAACTTGAAAACCCCATTAAAATTCGTATAGTAGTTTTGTAGAACACCGCGTACAAACAGACAGACAGAAAAAAACTACTGTTTTATTATAGTATAGATTTGTAAAATTCTTCATTGGAGTTTACTTAAATCCGCACTTATCTGTGTGCAAAAAACTCTCAAACAAATACTAAAAAATATTTTTTTATTCGAATCTACGATATTTAAAAATTATATTATAAAAAACTTATTAAAAAAATTGGTTGTCTGTAAAGTCAGTTTACGGACGATAGTTTAACGTAACAACGTCATAACAAAACATTGATGAAATTATTGCATACTCTTATGAATAAAATTGAATCATTTTCATTTTAGTAATAAAATAATAAATACTGAAATTATAATAGTAATCAGATTTTTAAAATGCAAGAAAAATTAACCTTTTTGCCGAAATTGTTGTTGTAATGAGCAAAGAAAACCACATTAACTTTTCGTTAAAACATAATTATGAACAAGTTTTCATATAAATAAACTGTAATCAATATCTAACATAAACTATTATTACTGCACTCGCCGACAGATGCTACTTTTTTTAATAATAAAATAATAAATACTTAAAATTATACTAGTAAACAAATTTATAAAATGCAAGAATAATTAACCTTTATTGCCGAAATTGTTGTTGTAATAAGCAATGAAAACCACATTAACTTTTCACTTCACTTTATAAACAGTCGACGAAACAGTTCACATGTAGATGTAAGTTGTGTGCTGCCGCTGTCCTTCTTCTCCTCGGACGCATAGGCCAATCGAGTGGAAGAGAGATAGATGCGGCGCAAGCCTACAATGAGCGTAACGGGACACAGCGTAACGGAACAATGTGCGTAACGGGACACTTTTACGTGCGTGCAGCCGGCGTTCATCGATTTATTAGACGTTGTCACGTCAAAAATTATCTGGTTTAAGAAATATTGAAAAGTTATTACATTAATTAAGTTAATAATTTTTATATGAAAAACTTAATACTACACTGTTTGCCACAACGCAAACTAAATTGTGTAAGTGTCATTAATATCAAATTATTAAACCTCTTACTCTTATACTTTAAACACTGTGTTGCATCACACTGCCAAATTGCAGCTACCTAAATGCTAGGCTCACCAGTGGCATGCCAGGAGAATGGACTAGTCCTTCCCAAAGTTAATACATATTATTTTGCTAATATTTACAATTTTTTTTTTAAATAATTTTATTCCACATTTTCCCTCTTAAAAATGATGAATATTTTTATTCTGTATTAAATTGCTGTGATTTTAAAATTATGTTCAACATTGATTAACGTTTACTTTAATTACTGTTTTGCTCTCTAGAGATAATGTGCTAATATCTAAAGAAGACTTCAGCATGGATATGCATTTCTTTAGCACAAAATACCCTAATAATTAAATTCTGAATCCGGGATATTAAAAGTAACTGCAATTTTTTTTTCAGTAATAAATATTATTATATTATATATTGTTGATCTAAAAACCTCATTACAAAATCAAAATAAAAAATATTAATATTGGCCATAAGAGATAAAAAAACGATGATACTATCCTAATGCTATTCTTATGTGACTACTTTTTTATGGTGGATTCTTGTATTGGATTATTAATTGTCAGAATTCGGTCAATTTCGGGGATTTCCGCCGCTCGTTGATTTAAATTAGGAGGTCGATGGCCATTTTAGATGACACCAAATCCGTCATTTTAGATTCCACATTTTTTTTAAAATCTATAATTATTTAGCAATAATTTCGGAAAAAATTCCAAAAACCATTAAAAATTATTTTATTAAAATAATTATAGATTCCATTAATTCTGTCTTTAATTCGATCCTTGTCGATGCAAAAATTGTAATTTCATGTAAAAAATAATTATTCCATAATATATGGTGAAAAAATCATAAAATAGGTATAAATTCTTTATATACCATTAACCAATTGACTTGATGGATTCTTCTCCTTGGTTCAATCCTTACTTGATAAAAAAATATATATGTAAAAAAATTGTGAACAATCCTAAAAGTGGCTTAAATTGACCATCCACCGGCCGCTAATATGCTATCGATGCTATCTTGGCCGCCATCTTGTATTCATTAATCGATACAAGGAGTGATAGCATCATAAAATATGCACAGCAATTGATACAGTGCATTGTTGCCATAGTAGTTTAATTTTTATCCACTACAGTGCAGTAGAATTTATTACCTGGAGTCCGCCATATTGTCAGCCATCGTGGCCACTATCTTGAAAATATGTAGTTCTTGTGCTTGGAATTCGGGAAAATAAACAGAAAAGACATTTAAAGATTGTAAAGAGCTCGCTTTACTTCGTGATTAGCAGATAGAAAAATCCAGATATGCTCAAGACTTTAGTCATTTGCTTGTGTTTTTTGTACTTTTAGTAGGTAGAATTTATGTCATTAAATTAATTTTGTAGAAGAACTTGTGGTGTCTTTTGATCTAACCTGTCACTTTTGATGTATTATTAATTAATATACTTTTTTGCGCTGAGCAAAGTTCTAACCAAGAACAGGATTCAATCGATACAATCAGTGATTAATGAGCGATTATTTTTATTTTTTGGAATTCTTCCCTAAATTTATAAAATAATTATTACAAAATTTTAATAGGCGGTAAATATGTCATCAGCATACTAGAGACTAGTAGTGTACGAGGAACTTCACATGCTTTTAGGACATTCCACCATATTTATTAAAATTATTATTTTTTACATAAAATTAAAATATTTTCATCGGCCATGTATCGAAGCGAGGACAGGAACTTATCAAATCAATCAGGATATTAATTGCAGATTTTTTAATGAATTTTGGAATTCTTCCCAAATTTCTAGCAAAATATCTACCAATTTCCAATATGGGGCCCTAATGTAAAGATGGTGGGTTCTACAGTAATAATAAATTATTACTGCACTCTAGCAAGTAAAAATTAAACTAACATCATTACAGTGCACTCTAGCAGACTAAAACAAGATGGCGGACGTGACTGCGAGGACTGTTGCTAAGCGACCCACGCCTCCGAAACCGCCTCCTGCGACTCCGAGACCACCGGTTTCTAGATCCTTGTAGTTCTCGAGCCTGTATATAAAAAGGCTTTATGCTATATGGTGGTCTTCAGTCATGTCTGCCGAGCCAAACTCTTTATATCATGTCATACGAAAAATACGTGCCAAATATATTTTGGCTAAGCCAGCGCGAATGGAGAGGGATGCGATTAATCACAAAATGTTCAAGTCTGTTAATTCGCGTTTGGATTAGCTTGGACAATCCTCGTCGTTCTTGCAGTCTCTCCCACAACATCATGAGTCTTCAGAAGTGAAACCGGTTCTGGTAATGGGTGATAGTGATGATTCTGGCACTACTGTACATTGTGGTGTAATGAGCGATTCTTTGGGTGAAGTACAGACTTACTTACGGAGCTATAACCTTCGCTCGGGTGACAGGACCTATGATCTCCATAAACGGAACAACCGTTGGTTCTTAGGGGATACGGAAGTGTTTTTTCACGATAGTAATTTAATTCGCATCAACCATGAATTGATACAGCCTGCTCCTGGCTTATTCGAATTATTGTTCCGCCGAGAGCCGCACACCTACTCAGAGTTCGCCTTAAAACAATACGTACATTTACTAGATATTACAAATGCTTACTATAAAAGAAATGATCCTAGGATGAAACATTATAAAAGCGAAACGCATGCAATGTTTGATATCATTAAGGGATTATTTCCGAATATTGGCTCACCTCAGCGAGGAAGTGGTTTGTTGCAGAAAACATTGGATTTGAAACGCACAAAGCAATTTGTTTATTGGGATAATCCGAACCAGATTGTAGCTCGCCTCAGATTACTAATAACCTCGCAAGCTGCTGGACATAACGGACATAGCAACGAGGTTATATCTATTCTTGAAGAGTTGAAGGAAGCGGGATATATTGCGAAATGAGTGTCGCACAACATGGGATTGCTAATGAACTGCATCGCGGAGTTCGTAGTATTTTTCCTCGTAGACCTGTGTTGACCTATGGGCTTCGTGAGTTATTACAGGTTGATTTAGTGGAGATGATACCGTACAGTAAGATAAATAGTGGTTTCAAGTACATCCTTACTGGTATAGATGTTTATAGCAAACGTGGTTATGCGGTTCCAGTTAAATGAAGGACAGGAATGTTAGTCACTGCAGCCATGGAACGTATTTTAAAAGAGTCGGGAAGTTATAAGAATATTAAAAGCGACGTTGTAGTGGGGTTTTACTATAGACCTTTTCAAGCCTTAATGCCTAAGTATGTAATTAATCATTACTCCAGTTGTAGCGAAGTCAAGGTGTCTGTTGTAGAACGTTTTAATAGAACATTAAAGGATATGCTTTACCTTGAGTTCTCGGCACAAGGAAGCTATATGTGGCTTACACTTTTATCGAAAATACTTTGTGTCTACAATAATAGATTCCAACGCACAATAGGCATTGCTCCAAACGATGTGAGGGATAACTCTTTGCTACAAACAGTTTACAGATATATTAAGAAAGTGAATCCTAGGGTGCTAAAGACTCGCGTGGGTTCCTACGTACGTATTTCAAAACACAAGACGATGTTTGAGAAAGGTTTTAAACCGAGGTGGTCACGTGAGGTTTTCAGAGTAGTCAGAGTTATGCATAGTTTTCCTTGTGTGTTTCATTTGAGTGATTTGAATGGTAATGAAATTAAAGGCGGCTTTTATGGTCCTGAGATTCAAATAACTGCATACCCTGACACTTATTTAGTGAATAAAATTCACAGAAAGTGAGGCGGATGTTTCTTAGGGCCGCTTGCAGAGTCCCGCCTCAAAACTCCGAGAATTCTCCGAGTGCGAGTGGAGTGTGAGTGGAGTTCGAGATAGAATTGAATGATATTACTCGAGATTTCTCCGTGCGTTGCAGAGTCGTCAAATGGAGGTTCCTCGCAGCCGAGTGGAATTGTTACCACACGCCCACGGGGAAAAATATTTCTCTCGATGTTCACCGCCTTGTAAATTTAATTTTTGTCTTTTTTATGTTGGTGATTTAATCCGAAACATCGATAGAGTTTTCCCGCTTTCTTTGAATTTTGAAAAATGGACCCGATGGGTATGAGAAAGTTTAGTACTGAAGAAAAGGATATATTGTACAAGCTAGTACATAATCATAAATGCCTTGAAAACAAGCGAAGCGATGTCACATCAGTGACAGCAAAAAAGAAAGCCTGGGAGCAAGTTTCGATGGAATTCAATGCGCAAGAATTCGTGCAAAAGGTAAAGTTTAGGTTCAATAAAGATGCATGATAAAATATCGCCAGGTTTGTACGCAATTTTAATCAATAGTTTTATCGGTGGTTAGAACTAAAGTACCTATCTGAAATAATTTTCGTTTAATGGCCTAACTTCACACTACAGAAAGGTATGTTTGTAAATTAATACTGCTTTTTTTCAAACAACATGTGTATGCTACTTGCTACTGGCGTTAAAACGTACACTCCTACATGTATGCCAGTTGAAATTATAAAAATCGTTAGATAATTCATCATTTTACCAATCATTATGTGACCCCAAGCTGTGACCAATTATTTTGCTAGTACACAACTGAATTGAATTAAACATGTGTCGGGGTAATTATTCCATATCACATATCCAAGTTTACTCCTTGATCTTGATGGCATGATCATGTGTTACACGATGCTTGTGTGTGTTGAGAAGCTAATAAAAACCTGGGTGCCACACACAAACAATCTCGGGGTCTTGTGGGAATAATTTTCTTGATGTGCATTTTACTATTATCATTATAATGCTACAAGTTTGTTTTGTCCAGGTTCCTTCAGTGTACTAAATTAAAACAAGCATCATGTACCACAGATACAATATATACGGTACAAGATCATTCCATCTGGATGAAAGAATAAACTTTGATATTACACTGAACGTTTACTCAATAAACTTTTATTTATTTGTTATTATTTCAGCTTTAACTTTTAACAATTAAGTATTAAGAAAGTTGGACACACTAAAATATCTAGTGCATATTTAACTTTAGTCACTATTTTAGGAATTTATGCTTGTTATTTTTTTATAGCGCACTTCGTTGCACTAAAAATATGCAGGGAAAATATGAAGATGAGGAGGAAGGAGCTGGCTGCAGAATCCCGGTACAGAATGGGAACAGGGGGTGGACATTTCATCCTCAGCAAGCCTGCACTTGATGCAGCAGTGCCTCACTTAACGGAAAATCTTGGTTTTCTCTGGGACAGTGATGCTGTTGCGGTGGAAGAGGCAGCTGCTGCAAAGATCACTGTCCCAGAGGAGACTGCTGTGGAAGATGTGCCTCATGATCCAGCTCCTGCTACTTCAACTGCACCAGTCCCTCAGACTTCTGCCCAAGGCAACTATTTGAATATTGTATTGTGTCTGTTCTCATACTTCATTCAAAAGTAGCAAAATGTCCAGTGTACTGACTGAAAACATTTGAGAAATTAGAAAATGGTGGTTTGAGTACTAATGATGCTTGATTGTTCTGCAGAACACAATTTTCATTCCAAAAGTAAATGGTTAGGATAAATACATTAAAATGCCACATATATTATTTATTTTATTTATTTAATATTTGTTGCGTGCCTACCTACAGCTTATGGCCTTGGGTGGTAGGCACGATACAAACACAGATACATACAGACAGAACAAAACAATACAAAATACAAGACAACAAAACAAAAACAATACACACAACATGCAACATTTAACAATTAGTAAATAATTTCTTTACAAATATAATTCAGGAAAAAAGAAAACTAACATGAAACAATATAATAATTAACCACAAAAAAAAATCAAGTTATGTATAGTTGTATTTTTTTTTTAAATTTTATTGTGCTATCTAATACAGGAAAGAAACTTGCATATTTATTGTAATTTTTAGTGATTCTGAATAATAGATCATTTGTTTTACTTAATGTACAAATTAAAGATTGCTTACGACTATTGAAAGTAGGTATTATAATTCCAGTATTGTGAAGAAAATAATTACAATTAATTGTATTTTTGTAACAATTGTGTACAAATAATGCATCATATCATCATCATGTTCCCCGAAGAACTAACACATTGCTAAGGGTAGATGGCAAAATAGTTTGTGTTGGTTGATTGTGCAAAAGCCACTTATTGTAAGTGATAACAAACAGAATATTGTACAAGTAATGGGGAAAAAGAGGCATAGTACATAACGTAGTAGTTATCAACATCAGGAATGACTGACACCATCAATCTGAAGTCTGGTTACAAAATTACACTTTATAATGCATGTTTCAATCATATTTGATTATTACTACACCCAATTCAGACTGAACATTTATATGCATTAGTTGAATTCTATCTCATTCGTGCACTTAGAAATTATAGGCTGATGTTGTATAATTTTAAATAATTAACATTTATGTGATAGAATCTTCAAACCCAAACCATAAAGGTGAATACTAATTGGCATATCTCAATAAACTTCTTAATTTAGAGGCAAATTTGTTAAACATTAATCTCACAGCAGATGATTATATTTTGTTTCTCATCCTCACAAAACATATTTGCATTTTTTGTATATTTCAGAAGACCCAGCTTCAGACAGTTCTTGTGAGGATGTTGCTCCTACTCTTCAGCCTCGATGCTCTACTACAGCTGCTAATTCACACAAAACCTTTATTTTGTATTTGGGTGTATAATTTTCAAGAGTCAATTGCATGCAAAATAACGTAGGTATATTATTATGAAGTAATATATTACATACAAAGCAGACAATTGCATTGTTGCTTTAAGAATTTCATGTTTGTATTAACTATGGCAATTAAAACCCAACAACTTATTCGTAGCAGATGTAGTATTTTTCATATATTATTTTTCATCACACACTCATGAGTCATCAACTTACCTACCCAGTGGCAATAATGATGTTTCACTTTACGTAAAGTTGGTGAATGGAGCATTGTTAAATACATGCAACAATGTTAACACCATTAAGAGAAAATTGAGACGAATAAGTCAATCTTCACTTGGGAAACATAATTAACTTTTCCATCCATTTGTACATTTATGTATTTTGTTTTCGTTAAATGTATCTACTGATATTTTAGTGTTATCAAATTTCAAAGTGAAATCTCGTTCCTAGTTATTTCAGTGATTAATCCCAATTGTACAATATTCTCTGATACCACACATCAAATATGAGCATAGTGTATATCTAAAATTTGTAGCCCTGGTGTTTACTTAAACCACCACTTATATTTACTTCATAGGTTCAAAGTTAGACGGCAAAATGTGCCATTTTGAATTTAAAGGTCAACAAAATGAACAATGAATTGGACAGTTATGTTATACATAAAAGTTTTTCACTTGGACCACAGCACTTATGAAAATCAAAGGACTTTGAAGTGGCCCTTAATAAGAGACAAAAGTATTTACTATTTATGTACACACACACACACACACACACACATATATATATATATATATATATATATATATATATATATATATATTTAAAAAAATAAAACAGGGTGTGCTGAATCACAAAACGTATGAGCCAGAATGAGTTACAATAACATTACAGGTTTACTCAAAGGGGTACAAAGCACATGACGAGGTTTCTTCCAAAGTCATGTCAAGAAACACACATTAATACCACATCCCGTAATTCAAAATCCAAAAACACCAACTCACAGAAATTGAACATTTTCAGATGCATCCTGAAAGTAATAAACATAAAGTAGCGGTATGTGAAATATGTATGTAATGTACATGAAATGTTTTAGCTGATGGAAATTACATACGGCATGCAATATAAATTAATGTGTGTGGCAGAGCATTTAAATAAAAGTAACAATTTAAATAAATAATAACATGCAAAGGTGACCATAAAGTATTTTGTATTTTGTAACCATATTATAAATACATGAAATACATACATAGTAGCAGTCAATATCAGATCTTAAACAGATATGGCTAAAGGTCTCCAGAGAAACATCAGACAGAAATGTACAAGAATTATGAAGGGCTTTTAACACTGTGTACTATGTTTTGATTTGTGTTAATAGTATTGAAATACTAAGATCGTGAATAAAATTAACAACTTAAAAATTGTTGCCACAAGAAATAACATACACTACACAATCAATTATATATATACATTAAAATGTTATAGTTCAATAGGTTCCATAACAATATTTCTTGATATTATCTTGTTATGTATTAATGCATGATTATTAAACAATTAAAACAACTGTAACAAGGAAAATTTTAAAATGTAAAATCTTTGCTTTTGGCAATGCATTTATAAGTTCATAACTTTACCCTTCTTGTCAAAAATAAAAAACATTGTAGAAGAATATTGTTATTTTTTTTAAACAAACAAGGGTAGTTCAGTGGTAAACCACATGAGTGCTTAATACAAGCCTAGGCAAAGTTTGCTCACAATTTCCCTGAAATGTGTTTGTCTAAATAACATGCAAAATCATTAAATAATAAATTATCTTCAATATGATGTAATTCCTGAATGTATGAATGTTCCTGGTCATGCCCACCGAGGATGCTAGCCCACTGACTGCTCTGCACACACAGCTGGCACACGAGGGGCTGGAACTCGCAGCACCGAGCACTTGAGTGGAGCCACGACTGGCGGCAGCAACAGGAACTGCAAAACAATCAACTAATTTTCAATGTTTTATTTGGAAACATTCTTACCCAACACATTGAGAGTATTTCAATCATGAAACCAGTTTTTACCCACTGATTCCCAATGTTTTTGCATAATACATAGTTGAATTCACAGTTTCCTACCTATTTTCACCACACCTGTATATCTACATGTTTTTAAACAAATATATTTGATATTACTTTTCTTTCTTAAGATATAAACCATTTTGACTAAACAAAAGTAAAATGAAATAAGATCCTGCAATACAATCCTATATCATAGGTAAGTGAACAAAATGAAACTTGAGACAACATAAATATGTTTGCACAATAATACTTTTAACAAAACATTACCTATTTCATCAAGTTAAAATACAAAAGAATCAAAAAGCAAAAATATAAACAAATGTACTTCTTTACTCAGACATTTGTAAAAGGCTGCATTATTAGAAAGTTCATGTAAAATTTCTTAATTTAATTGAAATTTGTTTACAAGTTGGAAACAAAATGCCAGGGCCTGTAGGTATGTGAAGGATTAAAGGAAATGCAATGGAATGGCTTAGCAAAAAATGAAGATATATCATTGAATTATTCATAAGTAGCCATAACAATGAGTGCAAAAATCATAAAATATTCATTCCAGCCAAACAAACCTAATATTAAACGGTACGATCATGGTCACTGAATTAAAAAACCCACGTAAAACAATGTGTGTAAAAATCATTTCAATACAGCTAATTGAAATGCCGGATGATGAACTCGTTCCTGATGGCCATGGCGCGCCCAGGTCGAAGAGGAACTGGTGGGATTGGCACATCATTGTTGGCCTGTAACAAACCAATCAATATATTACAATGCAGGCAATAATTGTGTATAGGTACATTATCATTACTATAGTGTAAATGGTCTCTACCTTAGCTTTATTTCCATTATAAAACATACTTCTTTTACACGCACGCACTCTCTCACACACATATACACACGCAAGTTGTGTACAAACAACAGAAGACACCATCAGAAAAATACAGCAAAAAGCTTTTCATCTGGCATGCTATGGTTTGCCTTCTGTAATGTAGCACCAGTCGAGCCCCTCATTTGCAGATTTCTTCAGGTGGATTTCGCCAGTAGACCTTGGCTGCCAAGATGTCTAGTTGGCTTCAATGTTTATTGCCATTGCCTGTTTAAATATTTGTGCAGTGTTCCTATTTTATAGCTGTTTATATATCACATTATAGGTACAAAAGCATTTGTATTTCCAAAGAGGAAGTAATATGTAATAAACATCATTGCAATTCACAAACTGAACAAGTATTTGTTTTATGCACTTCATTTGCAAATAATACACTAAGTTACAGGGAAGAAATCCCAGGTGTCGCCAATACTAATTAATAATATATAACAAAACACTTCTCACTTGCAGCTCAGCTTCTTCCACATAATCATTGTGCCTGATACCAATGTTGTGACAAATGGCACAGGCAACAATGATAGCTGCTGTTGTCTGCAGCTTGTTTCGTAAAACAAGCTGCAAGCAGGGAAAGCGCTGCTTCCAAACACTGAGCATCCTTTCCACCAGATTCCTCGTCCGAACATGAGCCATGAGTACCTGTGTGATTACCTTAATGTGTATCATTACTACACATAATATGTACATTATACACATGTAAAACATGCTGGTTCACACTGTAATCAATAGAGACAACCTTAATATCACAGTTGAAACCAGCAATGGCGAATGTCACAAAAGTTTTAAATTAATCTTCCCTAGTGCAAATAACTTTCAAAGAATGTATTAATACAATATATATATATATATATATATATATATATATATATATATTTATATATATTTATATGTGTGTGTGTGTGTAAACATATATTTGTATGTATAGATTAACTATCTAATATAATTTCCAAAATGTAACATTAAATTAACAATAATTGAAAATATGTTCATAACAATAACGATCTGGCTGTAGAAGAAAATGTTTCTCCCTTGCTTGGTGGTTTTAAAATAATAGATGTTTGCACTACAAAACTTTGCTGGAGTCTATTTGCACCATATTTTACTTTGCCAAAACAATTACGTTGAAGTTTAGAAATGAGTAAAGCTAAGGTGTTGGAGCAACAAATTTTGTTGCGAGCTTTAAGAGTTAGTATATGGAGATTAGTCCAGTTATGACTCAATTGAAAACAATATATTATATGTATTTCACATTATTTAATTTAATCACACTTGCAGCTATAAAAATGCTGTTAGTGTTGTTATGAAATATGTCATACCTCTGCTCTGCATCTGTACGTGAACAGGTATGGCAACTGTGGGTAACCACTGTCTCCCAGCAGCAGTCCCTGCACACGCCCATCTTCGAATAAGCTAGAGAACATTTCAAGAATATCATAAACACAAATTGTTTCAAACTAACCATGTTTTTCTAGTTACTAGTAGTACATACAATTGTGACAGCTATTTATATATGTGTATAAAGTCTAAACATATACCAGAAAGTGCCACTCCCACTACTGGAATAATTTGGGTAAGGCACATTATGCTTCCCTGAGCAAAGATTGGAGCGAATGTCACACCTGTCCACCAACAATTTGATGTTATTCTGAAGAACAGTCTGTTTTCAGTAAAAAAAACTTACAATTCCACTTTTTTTTTTTAAATATTTCCTCACATTTACATTTTCTTAAAATCATACTTTTAGAACATACTATTACACCTTATGTACCTACACAAATATTAGTGTAAATGGTGAGATCAGTTGGTTACATTGGCCATGTCAACAAATCATGAATACAAGTGAACAGTTGGTTAGCTATGTTAACAATGCTATACATTAGAAAGAATGGATAGTATGAGGTTTAAGTTCTGTATCACATATCCAAGTTTTTACTTTGATCCTGATGGCAGGATCCTGTATACATTGATCCTTAGATAATTGAAGTTTGCTGTTTTTAATTACTATGTCACTAGGTAATGGACAAAAAAAAACACTTGTCATGTAACAATTAATTATGATCTAATATATATATATGTGTGTGTGTGTATCAACACACACAAAAAAGGCATTTCCACAAGACCAGAGACATAATTTGTTTGTATAGCAAAATTCTAGATTTAATGTCAAGGATCTTTTGACATAGTAATTTAAAACAGCATTATGTACCAAATGATGAATTCAAAGCCAAGGAATGAACTTGGTAAGGTGATATGGAATAATTACCATGTAGGTGACTTAACCAATAACACTATTTCCAGGTTATTTACATGAACCTAACCTTGCAAAACAGACCTTTTTCTTAATATCATACACACATCCTTACAACTTGTAAAAGCTATAAAATACTCAAAGCTACGTAAGGTATCAATTTAATTTGATAATAAAATATGTCAGGAAATTGACACAATAATTTGAGGATTTTAATTTTACATAATAAAGGGTGGCTTTTAGAATTACCAGATTCAAGAAAATGCTCTTGACAAATTGAAATACTTTACAATCAAGCTACCTACATGAAAGAACTATGTGCTAACATGAATATTGTATTAAATATTGAAATAAATACAAACTAGACAAATTATTTCAATTTATCTCACAGTTCACATTTCATATTAAGGTCTGTCACGAAACATGTTTCAACATGCCTTAACAATGTTTACCTACCTACCTGTATACTTCCCCCCGAGCACCACCGGGGCTTTTGATTTTTATGTGGGTGCAGTCACTCCTGTAACACCGGGAAAGTGTTAAAATCGTAGCTTGTTCAATCGAAATTCATCGCCAGTGGGAAACCGTATCAGATGTAGAGTATGTTGCGCTAAACCGACAGAGATACGTCTGATAATTCGGGAAACTGTGGACTCGCTAACGCCTGTTAACTCGCCTGCCACCATCTGTAAATAGTATTTCACATTGCACCGATATGTGCCTATGCAAACCACAAATTAAACACCACATACTGAAGTGCACAATCGGCTAACCTAGGCAAAGAGTGAGAGATGGTATTATTGTAAACAAAAGGTATTGGTTAGTAACTATGATTTCTGACTGCTTACCTGGAAAGTGCCTGTTGCGTAAAATCGCAAGGCAATTAGCAGCTGCAGGACAGGCGGTAGCGGTAATCCTCGACGACTCCGTGGTTCTTCAAACACTAGCAAAGGCAGAATGTGATGCCGAACAAGATCCTTGGTAAAACGATATCGTCGTCTGAACAGCACGTCACTAAACCACTCCAGTGGATTTTTAAAATCCCTCAAATACCGACGTGGGTCCCTGGCAACGTTTCTTTCTTCATTTTCTAGAAATACTTCATCAATTAAATCAAGAAATTCCACAACAATTGGTTCTAATAATGCAGCCATCTTGAATTTTTTTCCATATTTCACTCCGAGTGCCCTCGGAGTGTGATGGCGCGTATACTCCAACTATCCTTCGTTTTTACTCGGTTTCATTCGGATATTACTTCGTTTTTACTCCGTTCTCGACTGTGCAATGAAAATTCCTCCACTCAAACTCCACTCGCACTCGGAGAATTCTCGGAACGACTCTGCAAGCCGCCCTTAGTGTCGTGGAAGGGGTTTCCTGTTGTAACACCCCTCGTGCCTCAAAATTGAATTGTTTTGAATTAATTAAAAAGAGCCTTGGAAACTTGCTGGATACAAAAAATAAGTTAAATAAATAAATTTACCAGAGGCGGCACGAGGTGGGGAACAAACAAAATTTAGGAACTTCCTGTAACAAGCAAGGAGGAAGTTGGTGTGGATCGTTAAAATCAATAAATAAGAACTACACGATTAACTTGATCTATAGTTTCCCTGTTTTATTTGCCCTGATTAATTATTTTGTTTCCATTACTTTACATACAAAAGGTTTTAACAAGTTTCAAAGATTAACAAAAAGAAAAACGAAAATGGGCCGGCCCGCGATTATTTAAAACAATTTACATTCTTAGTTTGAAATATAAACATTTGCATTATGAGTTTCACACCCAAAATTGGATGGATCGGATGATTACATTGATAATTAGTTCTATTCGTTCTACATTTTCTTGAGGAAGACACTGGTCACTGGTGGGTTGGTCATCCGCTTAAGATAGTTCGTAGCTAGGTAAGGGGGAAATGTTGAATTTACATTACCACCCGGGGTCTTCAAACGATCACGTCGGGTAGTAGAAACGTTTCTTCTAATGTGACCCACGGAACAGGAGGGGGGGGGGGCCACGAGATGGGAGCAATCAGTCTCTCCCTGTCATCGACCCTGTCAAAACAGGGGAGTTGCCCAGCACGCTGCAGTCGTGGAGTCAGCCAGGGTCTGGAGCTCGCGAATTGCGCGGCAGGACGCGGATGATTTTTTCATGATAACATTTAAAGAGAAAAAATTTCGAAGGCAAATAATTAAACTATGCAGACAGACTAATCTACTAAGATTGACTTGAGGGATAGCATCCCTTATACCAAGCGACTACATAGTCGTTAGCGGTCGGATGAAGTCTTGCAGAGTCTGCCGATTCGCCGATACTCGCTGGAGATCTGTCTGCAGACGCGACGCGAGTATATCTGTGTCGCGGCAAACCGTGTCTCGTAATTAAAAGTGCCCGCCGGCTCTTACAGGTGGAGGGAGGTCTGGGCCGCCGAAAGATTCCGAACTTGCCCGAAAGTGGGCGGAAAAAAAAAACTCTGGCAGGAGATTTGAAGTTGGCATCACTGGGCGACAGTAGAGAACTCTGTCGGAGGGGTCTGAGTTGAAAACAATTGACTCGCGCCTGGCGTCCATATAACTCAAGGGAAAGCAGGTGCTGCTCTCTGGCGCCCTAGAGGGTAGGCTAGCGGAGAAGTTCGCGACTTGGTCGCTAGGTAGTGCTTGTGATCAGTTTTAGCGCACTCGTTTTTGCGAGTAGACCTTGAGGAGGGTCACTGTTGCCCAGGGGGTTACGACCGGTCATTGGTCTTACTTGGAACTGAGAAGGGGGGGGAGGGTAAAATGCAACGCTGCTGGGAATCTACGCCCCGTCGTGGCTGCAGAGGGGCGAACATAACACTAATACGTGATGAAAGAGGCCAATCTCAACTCGTCTCTGAGAACTGGTCGCTTGCAAGCTACAGGCTTGTCTATGCAGTTAGGGTCACGAAGAGAAATGATATTACAGGCTTGAGGCGTGACTGAAGCAGGGGAAATGGTAAGCTGTCTGCCAGTCAGGGATTAGGCCAGCAAAATATCCGATACGCCGATGGGAAAGGGGCTTCAGAGCACTGAGACAAAGTTTAACTCAGAGGAGTACACCAGACTAACAAAGTAAAATCACACTATAGTAGAGCAAATAAAATTTCCACACAAAAAAAAATTAAAATCATAATAAAAATTTAAAATATATCGTGTCGAAATTACTAATTAATGGCACATACTTCCCCCCTGAAAGACGGAGTCAGGGTGGCCCACTTGAGCCACCAAAAACCTGGGTTCCAAAAACTTACCCTGTACCAGGATCTACTGTAGTAAACTACTTACAATGGCTAACAATTCTTACGTGTTTAAATAAAGTCTAAAACTTACAGATAACTTATTGAATTAGGGGCGCCCCTTTAAACTAGACAACTTAGTGAAACACTTCTTAACCTAAATTTCTTATAAACTAGTATCATGGATTTTTATTTTACTTATGATTATGACCTAGGTTTTTTTTTTTTTTATATCAACACGTTGGTTGAGTATGGCATGCCGTAGTAGGAACGCTGTTCCTTGTATAAAGAAACACAGTGAAGAGTGCCCTCATTTTAGGTTGGGGTGTACTTTCTTCAACTGAGAAATGTGTGAGCACGCGCGATATTCGCCGGAGCTGGGGTCCGCTAACGCGACCGTGACTGGCGTGAGGTATCGCTGGATCTGCCAGGGGCCATTCCAATGATATGAAAGCTTGGCTGACCTCTTGTCGATCGCCTTGCTGAGTGTGTGTGCTCTGCATAACACTAAATCTCCTACTCTGTAGGGATTGGGATAGCGTTTTTTGTTATATTTTTGCCTGCTTGCCTCGTGGGCCAAGTTCAGGTTTTTACGAGCTCTACTCCAGACTTCCTTAATGTTCCTGGGGTCGTATGGCAGTAACTCTTTTAACGTCCATTGATTAGAGAGTGGGGTGTTGGGCTGGTATGTAAACATGAGTTCAAACGGTGTTGTTTTGTGACTTTCATGTCTGGCGGAATTGAAAGCCATTTGCAACCACACGAGATTGGAATCCCACCTATCCTGCGAGTTCGCATGGAATGCTATTAAGGCAGACCGGAGGTTTCGGTTGAAACGCTCCGCATGTGAAGGCTGGGGGTAGTAGGGAGTCGTGGTCACATGCTGAATCCCGTGTGAAAAACACATGTTTTTGAACTGAGTCGATTTAAAGTTTGTGGCATTATCGGAAACAATAATGGAAGGTACCCCGGATATTTTGAAAATATAATTTTGGAGGGCTCGAATGGTGATTTCGGCCGTGGCTCTTCTAACAGGGATTAGCCACACAAATTTTGAGAATGCATCTACGCATACTAGAAGCATCGAATTTCCGTCTTTTGACCTTGGGAAGGGTCCCACAAAATCAATGAAAAGTTTTTGCATGGGCCTTTCGGCCACATCAGAACTCAAAAATCCGAATTGTTTTTTCTGGGCAGGTTTGCTCAAATTGCACAACTTGCATAATTTGACCCTCTGGGTTATGTCTTTATGCATTCCGTCCCAGATGAAATGCTTGCGGATGTTTTCAATAGTTTTGAAAATGCCTAAATGTGCGCCTAAAGGTGATGAGTGATAATATTGAAAAATCATGTCCCTGAGATTTTGAGGTAAGGCTATTTTAAAATTCTTACATTGCTGAGTTCTTCGATAAAGAATTCCCTTAGATAGTTTGTGGTATTTTGGGGGTGAACCTGAGTTTATTTGCGCAATTATGTCAGACAGTTGCGGGTCGTAAATCCGAAAAGGCTAGCGGAGAATCTGTGAGCAATGCGTGGCAGGCCATAGGATTGTTTTCCTGAATCTCGGAGTTGGAAGGGTTCTCGAACATTCGAGAAAGAGTATCTGCCACGATGTTCTGTGAACCACGAATATGTTGGATGCTGAATTTGAGAGAAGCAATTTTTACAATCCACCGACCTAATTTACCTAGTTGCTTCGGATGGGCTAGAAGCCAAGCAAGGGCCTGGTTGTCGGTTTCTAGTAGGAATTCTTTGTGTTCCAAATAGGGCCGGAACTTATCTATGCCGAAAACTACGGCAAGGCACTCAAGTTCGTATACCGAGGAGGCTTTCCTCTCCTGGTGTGTTAGGGTGCGGGAGGCGAAAGCTATAGGTTGCCTGCAGCCATCGAATTCTTGTGACAACACGGCCCCAATGGCCACACTGGATGCATCGGTTTGCGAAATAAAAGGTTTACTGAAATCAGCCATTCTAAGTACTGGAGGGCTAGCTATTGCATGTTTTAGAAAATCAAAAGCTTTGTCCTGTTCTGGACCCCAATTGAAAACGGAATTTTTTTTACGTAGAGCATTCAGTGGTGCTGCATGCTCAGCAAAGTTAGGTATGAATTTGGCGTAAAAATGTGCCATGCCAATAAACCTGGAAATGCCCTTAGCATCTTTAGGGGGTTGGAAATCCTTTATCGCTTGTGTACGATTAGGGTCAATGGTCACTCCTCGACTTGAAATCAGGTGTCCGAGGAAAGAAATTTTCTGCACTGCAAATTTCACCTTCTTTGTATTAACAGTGAGGCCGGATTTACGTAGTCGCTTAAGGACTTCTTGCAAATGAGCCATATGCTCTTCAAAAGATTCTGAATAAACAACGACATCATCAAGATAATTAAAAACAAATTTGAATTTCAGGTCGCTGAAAATTTGGTCTAGAAGGCGTGTTAACACTTGGGCGCCTGTGGCTAGGCCAAAGGGTACTACTTTGTATTGATACAGATTCCACGGAACGCAGAAACTTGTGACGTGTTTTGACTCTGGTGTTAGTGGTATTTGATGATAGGCCGAATTTAGGTCAAACACACTGAAAAATTTGGCTTTACTAAACCAGTGACATGCCGAATTTAGGTCTGGTAATGGCGTCATCTCTACTTCAATTTGCCGATTCACGCGGCGGAAATCGACCACCATGCGGTGACCTTGGCCTTGGTCCTTGGGTACTAAAAATGCCGGGGAGGCGAAACTGGAAGTGGAAGGTTCGATAACATCTTTGTCCAATAAATTTTGTATGTGATCCCGCATTATCTGCATTTTAGGTCCTAATAATTTTTAAGGGTGACACCTAACTAGGGTTTTGTCCAAAAGCTTAATTTCATATTGGGTGAGATGGGTGCGCCCTAATTTTTCACTCAAAACGTCGGGAAAGTTACTGCATAACTTCTCTATTTCTCGTTTCTGTTCAAAGTTAAGATGGGTTAGTGAAATGTTATTATCACCTTTAGCCTCTGTGTGAATGGCATTTACTTTGCTCTGACATTTTGCGTCAGGTGACACAAAAGAAACAAAAACTTGGTTGTTAAATTTAAAGTGAATTCTTCGTGCTTTCAAATCAATTATCATGCCTGTTTTTGCAATAAAATCGGAACCAAAAATTAAATCTGTGGCCAAATCATCTGCTACTAAGAATGGGAAAGACCAAGAAAACAAATCAATTTTTACTTTAACAAAAACAATACGATTTACCTTCAAAGGCTGTTCAGCAGCTGTAAAACACTTTATTTTTATTGGCTCTACCTTTTGAGTCAAACGGTCTTGTTGTAATTTCCTGAATAGCTGGCCTGACACGAATGATCGCACGGATCCAGTATCTATTAGGCCTGGAACTTCTTGTTTTCCAATTATTGTGTTGGCGTAGGGCAAAACTGTGGGTATATTAGCTAGAATATTATGACATGTTCTTTTGTCCGTGGTTCGCGGATAATTACATTGTCTGCACATAGGCCTAAATGTGTTACAGTTTTCCGTTGGCTTGTCTTGACGAGCTTTGTCTTTCTTAGCTCGCCTTTGTTTTTGTATTCTTAGTTTTTTTTTTTTTCTGTGTGGGGAAGCTGTGTTTTGTTGTAGTTTTTGGTCGAATTTGGCATTAGGGCCGGTATGAAGGGAAAAATTTCTAACTGTTGTTTGGGCGGCTGGCTCAGAAAGAATTTTTTCTGGCCAGCGATTTACACGTTTTTTGAATCACGCGAATTTTGATAGTTTGGGCGATAGTTTTTTGCGCGACACTGTTCAATGTAGTGCCCGGGTTTTTTGCAGTACCTGCAGACAGGTATCCGTTCATCTTTATTTTGAGGCTTAGCGACTTGTTCATTGCTGTTTTTGTGTTGCGAATTTTTGTTATAATACTGCTGCTTATTTTCTGTTATTCTGGTATTGTTGTGGGCGTAGACATTAGCTTCTCGATTTCGCTGGTGGTCTGCGTATTCTACATTTGTGTTGGAGATGCACAAGCGATCAAGCTCGGCAAAATTTTGTGGTCGGGCCTGAAAAACTGCCCGCGATCTTTCTTGAGGGTTAATTCCATCAAGTATGTTAGAGACTATCTCACTCTCAGACACTCGCAACCGAAGAATTTGAGCGGCTAGTTTGATGTCTGCTATGTAATTAGGTAAGGCTTCATTTCTTTGTTGTAGCCTGTTGTACCATTCCAACCTGATGTTGGTCATCAAACGGGCTGGAATAAAATAATTTAGAATATCTTCGTGAAATTGGTCAAAAGAATAATTTTGCTCAATGGCGAGCGTCACTCGCTCGCTCAAGGGTGGTTGTGTAAAGGGGAAAATAACTTCTAGGAGTTCCCTGTCTGGAAGGTTTGCCTTTTATTTGATTTTGAACAAATTCTTTAGGAAGTCGATTAGGCTCCTGGGCTCCAACCCTGTGGTTTCCTTAAAATTAGCCAGCAGTCTTTCAACGGGTTTTGGTATCTTAGCGTAAAAACTACCTCCAGTTGTCTGATTGAAGGTAGGAACCACAGGTACTGGGTTCGGTGCTAGATTAGAGGTGTGAGGTGTGACTGGTGGGGGTTGAGTTTGGTTTTGAAGTTGGTATACCTGCGGGCCCAATGGCAGGTATGTGGTGGCGGGGCTGGGGTAAGGAAGTTGTGATTCTATTCTGCCACCAGGGTGCACAGGGGCTGGTTGTGGTAGCGTAGCTGCCAGGGTGGAAGGAATGGCTATCAGTGGCGAAACTGACCTTCCACTGGCCGAGGAGGTGGGAAGGGCTTCCGGAGAGGTATGGAGGGATGAGAAGGCTGACCGGAAATCATGATAGGGGTTGAAAATGGCGGGTGAGGTGGAGGGTAGGTACATGGGTTGGGGCATGTAAACAGGATGAGCTGAGAGCGAATGCATAGGATAGGCGAAGGTGACAATGGTGCTCGGGTGAGTACCAGTCGCCATGACAGTCGCAGATGGAAAATGAGATGGTGTGAATGTCGAAGTCAATGCCCGGCGACGTGATGTCACTGGGGGTGAGGGTGGTGGGGAGGGTAAAGGAGGTGGGGTAGGGACTGGGCTGTCTCCAGGGTGCATTTGTTTTGGGGGTTCCTGTACTTGACTGTCAGTTACTCCTCCTGCCACTGCCTCTACGGGTTCAAGTATTCTTTGGTCGATTGCGGCTAGTTTGCTCCGCAATTGGAAATTTAGACCAGGAATCTGTTGCCTACATTTTTCGATCTCCTTTTGGTAGATCCCATTTAATTTTTTGGTGGCTACTATTGTGAGGTTGGTAAATCTCGTGTCAATATGACTCAAGCAAGATAGCGCACGTAAGATGTTGTTTCTATTTGTCTCGTCTCGTACAGAATTAGTGTAACTGTGGAGTTCCTGAAATTTACTACAAACACAGTTAAATTCCTCCAAAGAGTCCAAGTCAGCGAGATTAGTGACTTGTGGTTGAATTTCTTCGGCACACGCAGCTCGGAATCTTCTCCGGAGCATGCCCATGTTACCGAGGATTGACAAACCTCGAAATCGGAGTTCGTACTCCAGCTCGTCACGGAGGAGATTCTCCGGCGTGAAAATTGTGTCCCTTTCGTAGCTGGAGCTTGGTCCAGTCTTACGAGGACAGCAAAACATATACAAAAATTTACGTTGATTGGTCAATCAACAAAGGCTTAAAACTATGGTTGAAACAGTACCTTAAATTCTACACAAGACACTCTTAATTTAACTTAGCTTAATAATATCGTAGTTGCTCCGACGGGTCGGAAGTATGTGCCCAGAATACAAAAAGTTAACTATTGCTGCCGGCAGACGAATAAGTTGGTACGTCTGTTGGCGTCTCTCTCAGAGGTAAGCGACCTCCGGGACTTGCGGGAACAAGGTGTGTGTGTGTGTGTGTGTGTCCGCGCGAGCCTCAGACACGAACGAGATATGATAACACTGCCGGTCGCCCGGAGTGCAGGGGAGGGGGGGATGTCTACGGCCTTGTCAACAGCACGTTCGGGAACGTGCGGTGGGGGAGGGACAGCTGGCTGGCTGAAGGACGTCTCGCGCACTACGCGCTAGCCTAAGTCCACACGGGAATTTAACTCAAGATAAATTTTAAAATTATAACTCAACATAACTACGGGGTGTACCAGCGATCAGTTTACAATATTATTACAAAATTGCTATTATCAAAAATTAATTTAAAAAAATTTTTTTGTACTTTTCTTTTTAGTTTAGATATGCTTATATTATTCAGGTATGCCTATAGACCAAGGAAACCACGCTCTGCTACCAAGTTGTAACACCCCTCGTGCCTCAAAATTGAATTGTTTTGAATTAATTAAAAAGAGCCTTGGAAACTTGCTGGATACAAAAAATAAGTTAAATAAATAAATTTACCAGAGGCGGCACGAGGTGGGGAACAAACAAAATTTAGGAACTTCCTGTAACAAGCAAGGAGGAAGTTGGTGTGGATCGTTAAAATCAATAAATAAGAACTACACGATTAACTTGATCTATAGTTTCCCTGTTTTATTTGCCCTGATGAATTATTTTGTTTCCATTACTTTACATACAAAAGATTTTAACAAGTTTCAAAGATTAACAAAAAGAAAAACGAAAATGGGCCGGCCCGCGATTATTTAAAACAATTTACATTCTTAGTTTGAAATATAAACATTTGCATTATGAGTTTCACACCCAAAATTGGATGGATCGGATGATTACATTGATAATTAGTTCTATTCGTTCTACATTTTCTTGAGGAAGACACTGGTCGCTGGTGGGTTGGTCATCCGCTTAAGATAGTTCGTAGCTAGGTAAGGGGGAAATGTTGAATTTACATTACCACCCGGGGTCTTCAAACGATCACGTCGGGTAGTAGAAACGTTTCTTCTAATGTGACCCACGGAACAGGAGGGGGGGGGGCCACGAGATGGGAGCAATCAGTCTCTCCCTATCATCGACCCTGTCAAAACAGGGGAGTTGCCCAGCACGCTGCAGTCGTGGAGTCAGCCAGGGTCTGGAGCTCGCGAATTGCGCGGCAGGACGCGGATGATTTCTTCATGATAACATTTAAAGAGAAAAAATTTCGAAGGCAAATAATTAAACTATGCAGACAGACTAATCTACTAGGATTGACTTGAGGGATAGCATCCCTTATACCAAGCGACTACATAGTCGTTAGCGGTCGGATGAAGTCTTGCAGAGTCTGCCGATTCGCCGATACTCGCTGGAGATCTGTCTGCAGACGCGACGCGAGTAGATCTGTGTCGCGGCAAACCGTGTCTCGTAATTAAAAGTGCCCGCCGGCTCTTACAGGTGGAGGGAGGTCTGGGCCGCCGAAAGATTCCGAACTTGCCCGAAAGCGGGCGGAAAAAAAAAACTCTGGCAGGAGATTTGAAGTTGGCATCACTGGGCGACAGTAGAGAACTCTGTCGGAGGGGTCTGAGTTGAAAACAATCGACTCGCGCCTGGCGTCCATATAACTCAAGGGAAAGCAGGTGCTGCTCTCTGGCGCCCTAGAGGGTAGGCTAGCGGAGAAGTTCGCGACTTGGTCGCTAGGTAGCGCTTGTGATCAGTTTTAGCGCACTCGTTTTTGCGAGTAGACCTTGAGGAGGGTCACTGTTGCCCAGGGGGTTACGACCGGTCATTGGTCTTACTTGGAACTGAGAAGGGGGGGGGGAGGGTAAAATGCAACGCTGCTGGGAATCTACGCCCCGTCGTGGCTGCAGAGGGGCGAACATAACACTAATACGTGATGAAAGAGGCCAATCTCAACTCGTCTCTGAGAACTGGTCGCTTGCAAGCTACAGGCTTGTCTATGCAGTTAGGGTCACGAAGAGAAATGATATTACAGGCTTGAGGCGTGACTGAAGTGGGGGAAATGGTAAGCTGTCTGCCAGTCAGGGATTAGGCCAGCAAAATATCCGATACGCCTATGGGAAAGGGACTTCAGAGCACTGAGACAAAGTTTAACTCAGAGGAGTACACCAGACTAACAAAGTAAAATCACACTATAGTAGAGCAAATAAAATTTCCACACAAAAAAAATTTAAAATCATAATAAAAATTTAAAATATATCGTGTCGAAATTACTAATTAATGGCACACTGTGTCGGTAAAGACGTGGATTAATTCCGGTGATATTCAACACTAATTCCAACACTCGTGTGGCGTCTCTTCTGCCTTGCTGACGACCGTGTGGTAGCCGGTGACAATAACAGATCTCTCCTCCTATCCCTCGGGCGACGCCCGGCCTTGCACTAGCGTCGGTTAACACTTCCCTGCCACCCACTGACCCGGTCTCGCAGCAGGCTGACGTCAACAAGCCTGCAGCCGCGGCGCGCGAGCAGGCTTCCAGCTCAAAGACTTTCCTACACAGCGGTTGTATAACGCTTATTTAAAATGATGTTTACTGCATATATGCTTATTTAACTTGACGTAGTGGAAGAAAATTTAATAGTTTTTTAACATAACAATTACTATTTTTAATTATATTATTACTTAGCTAATTAAAGACATGGTTATGCTATTTTTTGTATTGGTATTATATAAATTATGATGCGGGGAATTATTATTGCGCACTGTGTGCGTGGAGTCTCAGCAAAAGACACCTGGATGGTGCTCTCCTCTGAGGGGCGCTCTGGTGGTGGTTGTTGGCATTAAAGATGGCGGCGGGAGTATGTAGTGCTCCCTGGGAGCTGTATTTAGACATAGCAGTATGTAGGTGTCTTTTTTTTTTTTGAGAATTTAAGCTGATATTCCTTATATTTTTTTTGACTCCTCAACAGGTCTTGTGGTCTGGTTAGTAAGGTATCTGCTTTCTAATCTCGACGTTGTCACGTCCCCGGATCAAATCCCAGCCGCCCAGCTTTACTGCTTTCTTCGGAGCGACGGTGGAGCGCTCTGGCAGTGAAAGGTAGAACTAAGATGGTGGACGAAAACAAGATGGCAACCCCAAGAAAACGATATTGGGTTTCAATGTTACGTAATCAATGTTAACACACTGTCTCAGACGGACAAGATGGCGGCCTCCAGCAGACGACGACTTCTGGGGGCTGCCATCATTGCATAATCAATGTTTACAGTGTCCAAAAATCCCTTCGTTTCTCCTACTAACCAGAGCACACTATCACAAACTAGTACATACTGTATAACTTAGTTAATAAGAGGGAAACATCCCTCAGCTGATTGACTACATCTCACGATGCAGTCTGTTGTCCGGCTCGCAAGAGACGCAGTAGCGCGCTCAAGTGTATGCGGCGGTCTAACACACTACCAAGACACAGGTTGCCCGGCAAAATCGCGCGTGGGGCCGATGAGTAGCTTAGTTGAAGTCCCTTTTGGAGGCCTCAAAAGGAGGGAGGCGAGATAAAATAAAGAGAACAGAGCTACATGGAAGTTGGGTGGAGCAAAAGATTCCTGAGTGGTCAGTGGTCCTTCGTGGTAGGGGAACGAGCTGTACCAGCCAATAGATTCGTGAGAGCCATTCGATTGCGTGCCGAGCGGCGGTGTTAGTATATGGAGTCTAGAGCAAGGAGTTAGTGAGGGTTCGCTCTCTGGCGGGAAGCACAGGAGATAATAAGTACTTAGTATTAAAGGTGACCGAGGGATTACGCATGCGGGTGGGGCACTGGGCGCAAGCATGTGTTTGAGGTGCCTCCTTGGATAGGGGAGAAAGTTGAAGAGAAGGTGGTCTCAGAGAGACCGCGAGAAACAGTGTGGGTGCGGGGTGCGCGGAAACATGCGAGCGCTGTTCAAGCGCAGTTAGACACGCTACATTATTGGTGCTCTGCAGCACAGAAACAGGAGCTGCGCACCTCTCCAAAGTTGCGGAAACCCGCCGATTAGGTGTGCTGAGGTTTGCTGTAGCCTCGAGAGGGTGTCAATTCTGATAAACTTTAGTCGCGGTAAATAACACGCTAGTTCGTGCAAGGAAGCGGGGGAAACAGAAATCGATCAGCTAAAGTTGCATTTGACCGGTAGCGCGTCCGATTGAAGCGCTGGGACACAGTCTGAAACCGACTTAGTAATGTATAAGTCGAGCGAGCCCTGGAATAGTCCAGTAACCTTGACGCATGCAAAAGGGAGGAGGGTTCTTGCGTCAGATCCGGTAGTTATGATATTTTGCTGAAGTGTTTATAAAGTGGGCCAATTAAATAATCCGAATTTTTGACCTTGAAAACAGAATGCAAATTGTCAATAATCTAAAAAAAAGTCAAAAAAAAATCTTTTTACCTTTCTGTTTTAGACGATTTTAGCACTGAATGAATAGTTTCTGATTATAAATATGCAAAAAGTTTTAAGAGACTACTAAATTTGCTACAATTTGAGCCCAGTAGAGTTTATGTAAACACAATAGTTTCCAAAGTACAGCTTTTCAATATTTATCAATTTTTGAACTCGGTATTTTTTTTTAGCAATATTTGGTTTTCCTGTGATAATTTCGAATTTGTAGGCTTATTTTCTTCAGGAAACACCCCCCACTCCCTTTTTCACTTCCCCTATTTAAGTGGATTCTGAAGAGGATTGAGGAGACCTACAGATGATAAATCTCTACATTTGTCATATCTCTCATTACTAGCAATGATCTTTGTGTTACATTAACAAAACCTTGTCTTAAAGTTTCACGATAATAAACCTCTTCCCTTCGAAACACTTTAATTTATTCTAAAAATAATATATATATATCAGGTAATATTGTTTTGTTCCTTTGACACATTATTTAGAGAACTATTAAAAATATTATAATTATGATTATTATTTTAATTCCAATTTAAAAAAAATGTAATCAAAACTATCGTACAATTTGTTTAAATTCGATCAAGGCCAGATTTACAAAAACCTATCTGCCCAAAATCGTCGCAGAAGAATATTGTCTGATTTATTTTACATAGTATAATAACAAATTAACAGTATTAAAACAATATTTATAAAAATCTTCTTATAGCTTCTAAACATAAGAAGTTCATATAAAAAATTAAAATTTTCAAAAAAAAGTAAACCAAAGAAGATTTAAAGCATTGATTATAAAATAATTTTTTCAATATTAATTATTGGAAATAATTTATTAAAGTAAATGAAATAATGATCAATAAGTTTAATTTCTGGAATTCAAAGTACATTTTTCTCTCTCTGAAGGGCCCGTATGAACATTCGTCGGTTTCTCCACTGGAAACGCTGCAGCAGGGTGGTCGATGTCTTCTGTGAGAACTGGCCATAGGACGTCCTCCAGCATCTCGATATCTGGCAGATCGTCGCTGACTCGGGAGTGGGAATACAGCTCAAGTGCGATGTCTCGCACATTGTCGCATGAGCCCCGCTGCAGTGGCCGCAGACTACAGAGCACTGCAACCCTGTCTTCCTGCAGCTGAACGCTTTCCCACAACTCTTCTCACCTTTAAATTACAATTCGCAAAATCTGGTGTACAATTTGGATTTTTTTATAATAAATGTGTATTTTTTCACTAATGTTGTCATTTGTTATTCAATTCAGTCCATGGGTATAGTGCTATTAAAATTCAACCAGGAATCAACCTGTGTATGTCTGAAACTTCGGAGCCAGTCAGTACTGCTTTTACCTTCCACAGCAGCTGTTATTCTTTGCAGAAGGTGTATTAAATACTACTAAGTTCACATTTCACCCTATGCTTTCAATTGTTTGATGATAACTGCGGAGAGATATACCCAAAAGCCCCAAGTTAGAGCTGACTGGAATCTTCGAGTTATCTGTACTAATATTATAAAGCTGAAGAGTTTGTTTGTTTGTTTGAACGCGCTAATCTTAGAAATCACTGGTCCGATTTGAAAAATTATTTCAGTGTTGGATAGTACATTAACGAGGAAGGCTATAGACTATATTATATTATCAATAACATTAGGGATCCATACTAACAGTCAAATTTAGAATCAAATACGTTGGAGGGGGTTAGATACAACATGCAGTACACATATGAAGTGTGTGTTGACAATACCGCAGGCGCTAGAAGTTTATTTCCTATTGCCTATTAACATTGTTGCCACGCACTAGATGCCTTATCATTCTTAATTTCCCCATACAAGTAAAAAACACCCGTGTGATATTAACAACGAAGCAATCAGTACCCTCATAAGAGTTCAATTAATAATTAAATACTTTTTATCACGTTAAATCGCAAACATAAACTATTGTTTTTTTTTTCCCTCTCACTGTGTTTAATTTGTTTTTTTGTTGCCTTTTTTTTTCAAGTATATATATTTTACAGACTTGAAACTTCACAGTAATGTTCCTTATGTTACGCAGGATGACATTTTCCGAAAATTAGATCCCATGGGTGGTTAAAATCAGGCAACAGTGGGTACTTTGTCTGCATGAGAACAGGATTTTGCATTGTTCATGCCTTCTGCGTCTTCATGGCAACAGGCATCGCGCGGCAGTGGCGTACCCACAAGGAGGGGCATGTATAATGAGCGGCGCAAGAGTGATCTGCCTGTAGACTGCCGTAGCGAAGTACGGGTACATCAGTTGTACGTTGCGTGCACGAGTCGGGAAACCATCGGTGCTATTCATTTTGTCTCCGGTACATTATACAACATTGTAATAAATTTTCACTGAATTTTTTTATTTACTATTTGTGTAAATAAGAGATGTGGCTTAATCTTTTTCCATTAGTATAGCCGTGTGAAGCCGGGTCGGGCAGCTAGTTTTTATATATATTTGAAACAAAATTTAATTTAATTTCCTTTCGCTTAATTTATTAACATCTCTCCGTAGACAATTTTTAATATACAATTTTATTAATTTTTAAAGTTCAAAAATAATTTAAATACAAGTATTACATCTTTTATATCATAAGAAGCCATTTTGAAGGAAAAAAAGAAAATTATGTGTTCCAAGAGAAATATATTTTTATGTGAGTTCCAAATACTCTCTTAGGGCGGTACACCCAGACATTCGGGTAAGGGACAGAGCATGAGCACTTTTTTGGTGAAATACAACCGTAACCTAACACGCAGACCATATTCCAGAACGTGACCAAACACAATCATTGGTAGGTAACGAAAAAGCAAACCGTTTAAATAAACTGCGCTTTGCCCGAGGCTAGAAACTGATTTCAGTGCATTCTAAGGGACATTTGGCAACCATCGATAATTTTTCTATGCAAAATATTATACAGATAGCAACATTATTGCGCGAATAAAATGGTGTGATTTCAATGGTTTAAGTTAAAGTTAAGATTATTTGTTTTTATGACCATTAAAGTGTACAAAATGTATTCCAGGATGTATCACTGTCATAAAGTTTCATTCGTAACACCAATACGTTTGGTATGTCCCATTATTATTATTAGAAAAAAACTATATACGAGTTAATGGCACCAGATGCGGTTCAGCCATCTGGGAGAAATCAACGAAAAAGTGAGCTCTACCGCATGCGCGTAAATAGATCAACATGATGGAAACGAGTAGGGATTTAAAATTTTTGCCTAAAAATATGGCACTGGCCATGTCTTATCGTGCACTAGAAATATAGTTAGGAAAGCATATTCAACGCCAAAACCCTTATTTTTTTGTCTTGGAATACCAGCCTTACCTAATCTCTTTACAATTCATTGAGATATACAGAAATAAATATATAGCTGTATAGTTTTTGGAAATATCGGTTTCGTTTAATTTTCCCAGTCAAGAAGTTGTGGCTCTTATTTTACAAGTTTCAATGTAAAATTGGCTTGAAAGTCATTCTACGAGCCATAAAAACCATTATAACAAAGTATTACCATCCATGGGATCGTGGTATTTGTTTGTTTTACTTTGTTTAAATGACACCTTATTATTTCTTACCTCCTGTGCTGCACATACGAATAAAAAAATTTAATAAACCACGAAAGAGTATTTTAAAAATTTTCAGAATTAAAATTTATTAGACTTGTGGAAAACAAAAATGTAAATTCATTTCAATAAACATTAACACACCTCTTGAAAGCATTTTAATCAAATACTTCTCGAAAGAATGGTTAGTTTGCGAACATTCAAGTGCTAAAAATTGCAAGGTTTATAAAAACAATTATAAGTGACTATAATAATGTAAATACATTATATTGAATACATAATTTAGAGATTGTGAAGAATGTGTTATTCTTTATTATTGAAAGTTTGCATTCGATGAAGGAGAGGACCCCAACAAATGGCATGGCCATGCTGCAAGCTGGAGGAGGTGTCACGGATGCATGTGCTCCATGATCCACTGCATGAAGGCCGAGGCGCGCGTGTAGACGCCGGGCTTGCCGGAGGAGCCGCAGCGACTGGAGCTCAGTGACTGCACGCCCACGAGGAAGTAGCGGCTGCCGTCGAGCAGCATGAGCGGTCCCCCGGAGTCGCCCACGCAGACGGTGCCGCCCGCGCACATCTGCGTGTCGTCGAGTCGGACGAGCCGCCGGTACGTGGGCTCGCACTGCCCGCTCTCCACCACCTGCAGCCGTGCCTTCTGCATGCGCACGCTCCGCTCCGGTTTGTCTGCCAACATGTGCACCCAAGCTGCATTCACATGCACGTGGCCGTCGAGACCATGTGTAGGGGTGGCGTGGGGACTAAATCCGTGCTATACATCCTTGTTTCTATCCATATCTATAGTCCAACTTAACTTATTTCTAAAGTGATTGTAAAATTCTGTTATGTACTAATATAGTTGAAGTAGAGTAACCACCAATTTTGAAGTCTTAACGTAAATTCGTCAATTACAAGTCAGTTTAAAAATCAGCACTACTAAGTTTTTCCTCTTTGCCCAACCCTACTTTATGTGTTTAAACTGATAAGACGAAAATTACATGTCTTTTGCTAACGAAATTCATTATAAATCTTATAATTTATGAGATACGTGTATTTCACCTATACAGTTATGGTGTTGGTAATGTTTAGTATTTTTTTAAGTTTAGATTTAAAATTTTGCACTTTAAGTAATAGGGAGATGCCCTAGAAAATAATTTCCCCCCAGGCCCTCAGTCTCTCTGGACGGTCCTGCCTAGCAAAGGTTACACTCAGGGACTAAACAGAAAAAGCGTGGATTGCAGTCAGGTAGGAAACATTCGCTACCAACTAATTGCTTACAAACGAATGAAACATTTTAATCGGTATTAAAAGGTTTCCATTAGTGGAATACTTTGGAAATCGACTACAGTTAATTCGTGCTACAATACTGATTTAAACACACATTATTTTATCCTAGTACCTATACTCGCATTTTGTCAATACATGCCACCAGCTTCAATAAATCATTGACATATAGTTAAGGGTTTTTTATTTTTAAATTTTCCACACTATCAATCCATCAAGGTGTTTTCTACAGGTTGATTTATATCGAGACATGAAGCGGAGAAGCCAATGTTCTAACCATTCTTGAAAATACCTTCTATATTAACAGCCATTGATAGGCTATAATTCATTTAATATTCATAATATTTTTAACAATCAAATACTTCATATGTATGTGTTTTTAATCTAGGTGGCTGCAGTAAAAGGTATTCAATCTGGCACTATTAATTTTCGCTGTTATGAAGTCCGGCAGCTATCGAACCAGTCGCGTTCAGGTTTTCGCTTGTGGATCCCGGCTGTTAATGTCGCCCCTGGCCGCATTCCTGCTTCACCGGTGTTTTGACGTGAAAACGTGTATTCGCTCGTACAGTGACAGTCGGATTTCTGGTGTGACAAAATAACCGTCAGATTTGAAACGCAATAGATAGATCATGTCTGTACCGTACGTGTTTGTGGGGAAAATTGTTTTTTTTTGCCTGTGGCGTCATCGCACCAGTGTAGGCGCATGCGCGTGTCTGTCACGAATCATCTCTGTGTAAAGTTATAAACTGGTGCAGCGCGTAAACGCGTGTAGCTGAAGACATTGGTGCGGGGTCACTGTGAGGAGCTTTTTTTTTTACTCATAGGACTTGTAAATATATTTGAAATTACAGAAAACGTTAGTCAGAGGAAAGCTCGTGTCAAAACGAATCCAAAAAGTCCAGTGCCGAGAGAATGTGAGAGCTACGGAAGTGTCGAAAAGGAAATTTAAAAAAAACTGCGTTTGTGATTACTTAGCTGAGCTATGGGGCATACAGTGGCCAGCGTTAGTCCAAACAGAATACAGTGATTAAATACGAAACATTTATGATTTCAGCCTAACATTTCCACGATAAATCTACGGTGCGAACCTGACCTGCGGCTTTTTTTTTTTTTTTTTTTTTTAATTCTTTCAACGTTTATCGCCGCAGTCGTCATTTTTCATTCCAGAACATTGTTTCTTGTTTTATAGTGGCTAACATTTTACGTTCCATTGTCACATTTCAGTGATAACTTATTGAAGAAGACCAACACTTTTGTTTAAAATAATATTGTAGGGCATAATAATATTTGAATGTTAGATTTTTTGTTAATTAGCGAAATTGCTAAACTGGAATACACAAGTCCGCGAACGTGCCAGATTAAAATAATGCTACTGTTTCAAAACAACTGATGAGCAAGTTACATAATATTTTCACATCCGTGCATGTGATTTCTCAGACTTTTATTTTAATCGACTATAAAAGAAATCACAGCTGTAGCTTTCTTACGTTTCTCACCAGAATCGGTGTTCAACCTTTCACGGTAAGGTTTATTTTTTCCTGCAAGCCTACATGGCTTTATTCAACGCTACTCTTAATGTTGTAAGGACTTAAAAAATCTAACACATAACAATTTTGAATATGGTGTAATTTAGCAAAAAATACAGAGATATTAAGTCAAATAATTATTTATTCTGTTTGTACATTATCTATGATTTTTATAAAAAAAAACAAAGCTAATTGCTTTTTTTGGATAATTTACATATACCTATTATTAACTATTTTGTGAAGGTTCTTAATTGAGATATCTATTCTGGCTGTACTGAATTTTAGTAATGGTTACTTGTACACATATTTAAAAAAAAAACAGTATCCCTTTCATTGTTAGACTGCCCATAATTAGCAGAAACACGAACATTTACAGCTATATGTGCTGTTTTTATCATGATTTTTAAAAATATTTGGAATTCATCAATTTAAAAAAAAAACGAATATATATTTTTGCACACATCTATAAACCTTAGTGTATAGTTGTCACGGAATCCCACTTCTAACTGTCGGGCGTGGATTGCTGTTCCACTTATTTAAAAATATATGAACAGAAACACCCAAAAATGTACTCACACTTGAATTGTTATTTTTGTTTTTTAAAGAATTTATTTTAAATAAAATCTATATAATTCCCATTAAGTAAAACAAACGAAAGTATTATCCAATATTTTTTCCAGAAATGTTATATTCATTTATCGCTATTATATGGGTGAGCACATCTGAGGGGATGTCATTTAGATGTAAACTGTCTCTAAGACTGGAATATATTTTTTTTCCTACTAAATGAAAAGAAGGTTATTAATTGTTCTAAAAAAAACAGCATATCTTAGATAACAGTTTCTTACCAAGGCCGTACACTCCCCATCCCGCTACGTCAGGATGGTCTCCGATAAAGCTCTTGTTCATCAGCGGTCCAGCGATTACGCATATCGGTTTAATCCATTCTGCATGACGCACAAACATGTAACAAATTATTAATTATATTATATAAGATCTAAAAAATCTAGCTAGAACAACATAAAAAGTATCCTGAAACTACATAGTATCCATCATAAACAGTGTAATGTACAGATAAAACTCTCAATGTAATAAAATTTTATATCATTACCTCGAAATATTAAATTATATTAAGTCCTTTTTTTATAAATTATTCTTTTACACAGGTCAAAAATTATGACAAGGAAATCAAATTTATGTTGAGACCAAATAAAAAGTGATTTACATATTCTTGTATCATTTTTGTATTAATTAAATTGATACTCATATACATTAAAAATATCTAAAACGAAAAAAAATACACAACCCTACTAATTTTTTGAGAAGTAATGATGAATGTTATTCTGTAGCCTATATAAATATTAAATTTATTAAACTTTATATAGTTTTGCATATTAACTAGAAAAGTCTGAAATAAATAAAATATTTATATGTAATCAATATATTTCTTACAACACACCCAACTGCTATAACCTTAACATTACCGCAATAAAAATAGCACAGATTTTGAAATATATTTTGATTATAGACAGAATTCAAAAATATATATACACCTATATGTTTACTTTAAACATATAAAAATAAGAATTGAAAAAGGGAATCGAATGCTCACTCTCTAATGTTGCAATTTTCGTTGGATTCTAGAAACATTGCATGATTTTTTATGCCCGCCATCTTGGACGAGTATAACGTCATCTTTACACTTTACTTAACGGCCACCATATCGTATTCTATAACTGTGCACTTTTCGTTACGGCTGCCATCTTGAAAAACTGTACATTTTTATGCTAGAAAACCGGGCTAAATTAAAAAGAAACTAATTAATCAAAATGTAATAAAATTGCTTTTTAAAAATGTACTTACATCATGGAGTCCTCGGTTCGACCCCGGAAAGGACAAAAATAATAAAAATATTCATAGATCCTTCCTCCGCGAAAGCCGCCGACAGATTGATCTCCCACCACTAATGCCAAGGTATATATTATCATCTTGTATGATGTCATATACATTATCATGTTTATGTCTGCTGGAGGCCACCATCTTGTTTTCGTCTATTGGGGGTTATACCATCATATTAGTTTAAGTTTTACCCGATAGTGTGTAGTAATCATATATTATTACTGTGGCACCCGCCATCTTGACATTTCGTAGCAATCTTGGAAATGAGTAATTATTTAGCTATAAATTCGGGAAAATTTTCCAAAATTCATTAAATAATTTTGCAATCATTATACTGATTGATTAGATCAGTTCCTATCCTCGGTTCGATCCGTAGGCAATGCAAAAAAAAATTTTTGTAAAAATAACAATTTAATAAATCATGTTCAAAGTCCTAAAATAAGGTTAGATTCCTAGCCAAACAACATCATATAAGTCTTTATGTCCGCCATTTTGAAAAATCGTAATAATTAACCAATAAATTCGTGAAAAAGTTCAAAATTCATCAAAAAAATCACTCATTAATTAACTGATAAATTAGATCGATTAAGGTCCTTGGTTAGAACCCTGGGCGAAGAAAAATATAACTTTAATTAAAAATACCACAAAAGTGACTGGTAAGAGAAATAAAACATCACAAGGTCTTTTACAAACATAATATTTATTACATAATTTCTATTCTACTACATGAACACTTGCGAAGTTAGCAATCTGATAAACAATTAGTCCTGCATCGGCGTGAAATGACTAATTCTTAGCTCTAATCAGTTTATACTAGACAGAGACCAGCCAGATCCTTTACCAACATAGTATTCCTCTTTTTGATAGAGTTTCTGGACACTGTGTTTAACAGTTTGCTAAACATTGTCAGAACTGTTAATTACTGCAGCCGATGTCTTGAATGCGCACGTCTTCACTTTGTCATCGAACGGATATGGTTTTCCATATACATAGTCCAGCCACAAGTTATATTTTAAAGGTCCGTTTGTTGCTACGTCATCAGTAAGCTGTTCGATTATGTTCTGTCTGATATCGTCAAGAAAAGTACAAATGTCCTTCAATTCACTGAACGTATTTAGATATTAGTAGTCTTTCAATGTTCCACGAAATGCAGACTGTGCCAAGTAGAACCCAATATCATTCACATGTAATGCACCGAACACAGTCTTGGATTTAGTGTCATGTCCAGACGTCATAGAAATCGGTTGCTGCACATCTGTTATTTTGCTTGTACGCTCACGAGTCTCCAATTTAAACTGAAGACCCAAAATTTCTGCACTTAGTTCGACAGTAGGCACACGGACTTCACCTTTACATTTGTTCGCATGTTGTTGCAAACTGTCAATACGAGTAAACCAAACATGAAACTCATGGCAGTGAAACATCGTACGAGAATGATTCTTTACACATTTACTCCGTTCATTTCATCGTGCTACATGGGAAAAAGCGAAAGACATCGCAGTAGCTGCAAGGATACCGCGGTGATGAAGACGAGCCTTTCAGACCCGATCCAGATACTGATGTTGCTACAGTTGTACCAATTCCCGGCATACTCTTATGAACATAAATGCATCGTTGTTGCAGCGAAACCCGTACCTTCCGCCGTACAGCACGGCATTTGCATGTCTTCATGTGCGTTTTCATATTATCTTTTCTGGAAATTTGCTTATGACATTTCTCAAATCCAAACATATTGCGATGAGGATTCTTAGCACATTATCTCTTCTTGTGTCGTCAAGCATTGCTGTTGTTTGAGAAAACCCTTACGTAGTAACGGCATCTATGCTCGTTAGTTGGTGAATTAACAGCCATTGAAGTCTCCATCGAGGGTGAAACGTCGTTCATCGTGGTTTCCAGTGCAGCCAGCACAAAAGTCAATAAGATCTCTTCTGATGACGGTACCACGACTTTTGAAGTCTCCTCTAGTTTTGACGTCGTAGTTGCCAACGGGATCTGCTCCTTCATTGTCGTCGCTGACGCCAGGGTTCCCTTAGTCGATAGTACAGCCTCCATCGAGTTCGGCGTTAAACGGTAAAGATGCCATTGAGTTCGCGAGAAGAGGTAATTACGCGACTTATGCACCAGATGAGACAAACTATGTGATCCTTACACCGTCGACAGTAACAAACTGAAAATCCCAACGTCTGAGGACTCGCTTATATACATGCAACCGTCGGAATAGTATGCTAGTCAAATCAAGAACCATTTACTATAAGGTGTGTTTCAAAACATATTTTTAAAAAATTAACACACTAAAGTAACGTAACACATTTGGAAACCTATTCGACAAATATTATGACCACGTAATACACGCGGTAAACACACAATACACGCAATACACGCAATGTTCACGCAATGTTCATGCAGTGTGCACGTAATGTTCTCGCAATGTACACGCAATACACGCAATTGACACGCAATACACGCAACTGTCACGCAATAAACGCAATGTTCAAGCAATACACGCAAATGACAAGCAATACACTCAAAAGACACGCAAGACACGCAATTGACTTGTAATGTACACGCAATACATGAAATTTACACGCAATACACGCAATGTTCACGCAGGTCAAGCATTTAAAGAAAAGAAAGCACAATTGGTCGGAAATTCTACAAAATAGAAGCGCGTTTAACGAAAAAGAAGTGCATTTTCACTTTCTGCATTCAACTCAGTTTAATGCGCTTGTCATTGTTAAGTTAGGATATAATGCCTCCAACTGTTATTTGACTCCAACAGTGTTTTGGCTCCAACAATCAATGACGTAAAAGTATTTGACTCCAATTAGTCATAGGTCTTGCCGCTATTTAACTACAAGACTAGAAGGCTACGAAGATACGAGACTACATGACTACGTGACTACAAAGGTACTTGATTACGAAGATACAAGTTTACAAGGCTCCAATTGCTGCATATGTCTTCGGCTAAATTATCTCTTCGGCTCCAACAGCTCCAGCATCATTATGTTAAAAGATAACAAGGCTACGTGGTTACGTAGCTACAAGTCTACGAGGCTCCAAGGCATCATTACTACGCGACTACGAGTCTACAATTTTATGGGACTGCGCGACTACGAGTCTACAAGGTTATGAGATTACGCAACTACGAGTCTACAAGGTAACGAGACTGCGAGGCTACAGGACTACGAAGCTTCCAGAACACATGGTTACATGATTGCGAGACTACAGGACTACGAAGCTTCCAGGACACAAGTCTACATGGCTACGAGACTACTTGGCTCCAAATGTCTTGGACTGAAATAAAATTGTGACAGCACTCTCTATCATACGTCATGTTTGTTAACTATCACTCCTGGTAGCAAGTACTTAAAACAAGATGGCGTTTCTGTCTCTAACAGATAATGATATTATTCCTTCAAATAAAGAAAAAATTACAAGTCCGAATATGTAGGTTATTTTCTATATACCTGATTAAATTCTCAGTCTGGTAAATATCTCGATGGCCGTGCGGTTAAAGTCATATGTTTTCCAACCTAGAAGTCTGAGCTGCGACGGTTCGAATCACAGCGCTTCCAATGTATTTTGTATATAAATTAAATTTAATATTTCTATAAGGAACATAAAAGCTTTGGTAGATCAAGGTCACAAAGTTTGAATTGGTCGTGGTCAAGGTCACAGAGTTTAAGGTCGTCGTGCTCAAAGTCAATAATCCACATCACCGACTTAAATTTCTTTGAGGTCAAGGTGAAAGGTCAAGGTCACTAAGGAGAATGTGTTCAAGTCAATTTGGATCCTAGATCCTGCACTTGATGTTAAACTCCCAAATTGCATCTACTTTTATCTGATCCATAAGTAAGTATGAATAGGTATTTGGTTATGTGATAGAGACTACGGTCATAATGTCTGTTTCTCATGGATGTATGTTTACTGGTGTTTCAAGTCTATTATTTCATTTATTTAGTTTTCGTTACTCAAATACCATATTAACTTTAAAAAGGCAATACGTTTGTTACTTCATTATAGTTTAAAAGAAAAGTCCTAATTTTATTAAGAGTAACATTTCATGCGATTTTTAATGGATTTGAACTTTCTGAGATACAGTAAGAACCCACGGAATATTTGCACCAGTGTAACTAAAAGACATATAAAGACGCAAAGCAAGTGAGAAAACAAACTGTGGAAGGCACTGACTTGTGAACTCGACCTCGCGGTCAGTGCGGATGAGCGCTATGTCGTTCTTGTAGCGGCCGTACGCGGGGTGCGCCATGACCTCGGCGACCCGGTAGTCCATCACCGGGTCGCTGCAGAAGCCTCCCTGGCAGTCGGGGTCCGTGCTGGAGTCGTGCTCGCCCAGCCGCACCACGCCTCTGCGGCAGCCACACGGACCATCACTGCAGTCGGCTCATCCGGCCCACAGGCACACTGCCGGTCACCCTCGAGCGAACTGGGATCTGCCCTCTGCACACTACACGTGCTGTCATCGTGTCATCGTGCACTAAGTGGCCAATGTTAAAATTTATTTCAGTTCTTTTAAATATATGTTTAAATATGTGGTCTTGTTCTGATAAAATATCGCACTACTAAAAATAATTCATTTTATAAAAAACAATGCCATTTTACATCGTCAGTGACATATTTCAAGTCAAAATAGAAATCGATTTATTCAAAATACAATTAATTTTGATTATTACCTTATCATCGAAAATTGTGGGAATTCAATTTGAAGGGTGGGGCGGGGAATGTCAAACCAAGCAAACGCAGGTGTTTAAGAGTTATTTGAAGTACACCGTCAACCAGCAATAGAGTGTAAAAACACGTTGTATTGTTTTTTATAGTACATTTACATGCTTGTCAATTAGCGAATTGTTGACTGTTATTGAGCACAGTGACAAACAGCAATAGCACGTCAGACTTTACATTCGCAGAGGAGGCCGACATGTAAACTGTGCAGTAGGAGCAGAGCGAGTTTACAAAAGGCACTTTCACAACATACGTGTACTGAATAGGAAAGAACTTTGCACGCCCTAACCAGCAACTGTCTGGAACTGGGAGTCTCATATGAAGCCATATGAAGCGTATGACTAACTCTAAACGTCTGCGCCGGCTCTTCTCCTGCTTCCCGTGGAGCTATTGAACGCCACCGCGCTGCAATCGCGTCCTCTCAGCCAATGGAGAGTTCCCCTGAAGCCCGCCAGATTCAAATTCGTCCGCTAATATTTAGTGCCTTTAACACTGCAGATTTTCGTTTCCGGTCACATGTTCCTTAACCTAAATTATGTTATTTGGCATTCCCTGCCACCCATGTCCTCACCCGTAACTATCGACAAACATTGCGTTTGGACAGTAAGTTAAATGTTTGCTTATGCTTCGAAATAAAACATGGACCTCTAAAAGTGGGCAAGAGTGTGCAACGAGCGTACAGTGAGAGAGTGTCGTCTTGTACAAGACCGTACTCTCTCTGTTCTTAATCCATTATTTATATGTCATCATCGATCACTTAAAAGCGTTAACTGTCCCAAATATAAACCGTACATAATCAAGCAGAACAATATTTTAATGAATAATATTTATAATTTGACATGTTGAAAATTGGCAGTAGTAAAGAGCAACAACTTTAAAATGGTTGATTTCAAAAATTTGAAATAAATCGTAATTATGAGGCATTCTAGAGATGAAATATGTAGCGGAGATTTGTAATTAACAATCATGTCGAAGAAACTACAAATTGGTTTATTAGGACCACTTCTAGCATCAGTATTTGTATATCAATTAAAATATATTAAAAATATGACTGTATTAACTATAGCAACAGATTATGCAATCGAACTGTTTCTAATAATTATAACACCTTATTTTTTTAAACCACTTGCAGTAATAGTTCATCTTATCAAAAATTAGTTCAGACAAAAGTTTCATATAACATTTATATGATTTACAAACAATCTGAACGGATTCAATGATGTTTCTACTTAGGGACTTCTAGATTTTTGTTCTAATTGTCTCGTTTCCCCCCCCCCCCCCCTTCCGCGGGAACCGGTGGTCGTATCAATAATTTATTTAGATAAAAAGGTTTCGGTATTACTCCGACGAGTTAGAACACTTTAAACCGATGTTATATATTTCATATTATGGAAGCTATAGAACTTTTTCTGTTTTTATAAAAAAAAAGTTCCCCATTGCTACTCCTTGGGTAGGATTATGCCAATAAACGATATGAATCGAAATATTACATTATTATAATTTATTTTACGGGTCGTAAGTGATATGTGCAAAATTACAGCAGTTATTGAGTCCATAAAAACATTATACATATTTATATACACACACATATATATGTAAACTGTTAGAGCTACAATAGGTAGTCATATACCTAATAGTGTATAGCCCTTATATTTTAACACTAGGCTACTCTACAGACATTTTTGCATTTCTTCCGACATTAAGTAAACACGCTGGGTTGCTAACATCCAGCTCTACTTGCATTTTCAGCTTGTTGGGGAGGTTGATGACGCAATGTGCTGCCGTGACAAGATAGTACTTGCTCACAAGAACTGCTCCACATCCGAACTTGGGAATGTTCTCCTCGTCACCTGAAACAAGTTTCCCTTCGCATTAACCTTAAGATCGGATAGAACCACTCACCTCCAACTAAAGTGATCTGAGTTCAGTTCCTGGCAAAGGTCGCAACCGGATTATTCACAAGTCTCAAACATGTTGGATGTCGCAGTGAGCTGATGTGTTTTCTAGACTGTAAAATATATTTGTACTTTTACAAGGAAATTCCTTTGAAACCCATTTTCAAGCAGTATCACTTGAAAATCTGCAAGGCAGAGATTTTTAAAATTGCAAATGGTACAAAGCTCTGCAATGAATTTTTACGAGTGATATCATTGGCAAAAGAGTTTTCAAGGACTATCTTTTTAAAAGTACAACATTTTTTCTTCAGTGTATAGATATTAGCCCCAACACACTAGTTCCATCAATTTTACATCGTCATCTCATCAGCACATCAGCGCGACGTGTAGGCAACCTCTGTGATGGTTCGCTCTAGGCAAAGGATTGCAAGAGCAGCCAGCAGGAAGTGTACTTGTCGGGCGGCTTCACTAGATGGAAAATATCTTTCGTCCATTTTAAGCCATACAGTTACTATTAACACATCGTTACTGAGTCCATTTTAAGGTTTGTAAACGTGAGACGACCTGCATATCAAGTATATTTTCTTACACGTACTTTTAATTAGTTAAGTCATTAAGGGCATTATTTGCTTTTTGTATCTACTCTTCGTCATAATTGGTTTGTTTTACGAAATTAATTGCAGTAAAGCTATTGTGGAAATTTTTCTGGTATCGAGAGAGCAGCGTTTGGCATGTTTAAGCGTCTACTAAGTAGAAGCGGTGACAAACTAAACTAGCAGCTATAGCTCAACCTGCCACGACTGATGAAGCTGTTAATTTTTTCAGTGAAACAATTGCGGTAGAATGCACGAACGCCATGCTGATTGATAAACCAATGCCGTCTTAACGTCTCCTGCATTTCTGGGAGTGTATTTGCATGTCCAGACGATTAATGCAGTTAAAAAAAAAAGTGGGCGCTGCCCTTATGTTTGGGTCAGGCTATTAGAAGTAGCTTGCGACGCGAGCAAGTGCGAGCAGGCTATGTGCTCGAGGTTTCCGCGCAGGCCTGTTGAGAACGCCAGGTTGGTGCGAACAAAAGACTTAAATAGTAATGTTTTGGGGGCTCCTGAAAAAGGGTTCAGTGTGTGGTGTCTGTGGTGTCGACCGCCATCTTGGATTGTGACGTCACGGTGGCCATCTGGGATGGTTGTGACCTTGACCTTTAACCGTGACCTTGACCTTCGACCCTCAAAACTTGCCAAAAGTTGCCAAAATTCGGCAAAAATTGCTCAAAGTTCCTCAAAATTCGCCAAAATTACCATTTATATTGAAAAAAGTTCCGCCAAAAAATCTGAAAAAATTCCGCAATTCAAAAATTAGGATTTCGAAAATCCTCAAAAGTCGTTTTGCCCTAGGAAGAACACAAATTCCTAAAAACGGCCTAAGCAACCATGTCTAAAGCCTCCGGTAAGCCATTTATAGGAATAAGGATACCATGACCACCATCTTTAATTATGATGTCACTGTTGCAATTTCCGTTACGGCCGCCATCTTTAAAATCTTTATTTATTTTCCGATTTTAATGAGAAAAAAAATGTTTTAAATTTATAAAAAAAATCAATTAATAAAATTATTGATAAAAATATTAAAAGAAATTACTTTTATGACACGGAGCTTGTAGTCCTCGGTTCTAAACCGACGAGTGCAAAAAAATAAAAATGGCGACCGAACCTTCACCCGTGGTGGGTACAGGCAGACTGGCCCCCACCACTTTTTAATAGCATATATATCGTCAGGTAACATGACATCACGTCAGCCATCTTGAAAATCCGTAATTTTTATGTTAAAAATCGGGAAAAAAATTTAAAAATCATTAAAAAAGTAATTAACCGAATTAAATATAAAAAATCCTTAAAACCACCGTTGCACTTTTCGTGACGGCCACCATCTTGAAATCATCTGCTGGAGACCACCATCTTGTTTCCGTCAGTTAGAGTGTGCTGATACCATGTTAGTATAATTTTCTGGTCACCATACTTTTGTCCTCAACTGCTGGCACTGAACTTTGACCTTGACCTTGAAATTTGACCTTGACCTTGAAATTTGACATTAACCTTGATCTACGACTTTGACCTTGACGACTATCATGGATCCGACATTTGGCTTTCGGTACATGCTACCAGGAACAACCACATGCTAGTGGTCATTGTACCATCTTGTATTCGTCTGCTGGAGGACACCATATTGTGTGTGTGTACATGTCTTACCATCATGCTAGATTTATTCTAATCCGCTAGAGTGCAGTAATCATTTAATAACAAGGTGCCCCCACCATCTTGAAATTTGGACGCCATTTTGAAATCATGTATTTATTTAGCTAGAAATGCGGGAAAAATTTCAAAATTAATTTAAAAAATGGAAATCATCTACAGATTAATTCGAACCGCTCCTGTCCTTGGTTCGATACTCGATCGATGTAATAACGTTTAATTTTATGTTAAAAAAATAATAATTTCAATAAACCATCTTCAAAATTCTTAAAGAGACTTTAAATCATATACTACCATTATCCTATAAGCCATCAATACCAGCATCTTGAAAAAATTCGTAATAATTAACCTAAAATTCAGGAAAAAGTTCAAAATTCATTCAATAAATTTGCAAACAATATACTGATTAATAAGGTCGACTAAAGTCCTTGGCACGATCCTGGACGAAGCTAAAAGAAATTTAATTTAAATACCAGAAAAGTGTAAGGTTCGAGAAATAAAACACCACAAGTTCTTTTACAAACATAATATTTACTACAAAAGTTCTATCCTACTACAGGATCACTTGCGAAAGCCAGCAATCTTATAAACATTTAACCCTGCATAGACGTGCAACGACTACTTCTTATAAACATTTAGCCCTACATAGACATGCCACGAATACTTCTTAGCTCCAACAGCTCCAAATGCTCCAACAGCTCCAACAGCTCCAAATGCTCCAAATGCACCCCATGCTCCAAATGCTCCAAATGCTCCAAATGCTCCAAATGCTCTAATTCTCCAAATTCTCCAACAGCTCCAAATGCTCCAAAGGCTCCAACTGCTCCAACAGCTCCAAATGCTCCAACTGCCTTTTCTTTCAGCAGCTCCAATGATACTGGGCTACAATGCTATGAGTCTAAAAGACTACGACGCTACAAGGCTACGAGTCTAAAAGGATCTAGCTGGTTACGAGTTATACATGGCAGCGAGACTGCATGACTAAAAGACCGCATGGCTAAGAAAATACATGTCTATGAAGCTACAAGGATACAAGTCTACTCGGCTCCAAAAGCTCCAACAGCTCCAACAAGCAATGTACGCAATGTACGCGCAATACATGTAATTTACGCGCAATAAATGTAATGATTACACAGTACACACAGGAAACGAAATGAATAAATAGTACACACAAAGGAAAAAACGGAATATACACACAGTACACACAGGAAACAGAACGTACACACAGTACACACAGGAAACGGAACGTACACACAGTACTAACAGGAAACGGAAAGTACACACAGTACACACAGGAAACGGAACGTACACACAGTACACACAGGAAACAGAATGTACACTCAGTACACACATGAAACGGAACGTACACACAGTACACACAGGAAACTGAACGTTTAAACAGTACACACAGGAAACTGAACGTTTAAACAGTACACACAGGAAACGGAACGTACAAACAGAAAACGGAACGTACACACAGTACACACAGAAAAAGGAACGAACACTCAGGAAATGGAACGAACACACAGGAAACGGAATGAACACACATACAGTAGCAGAAACACAGGCTTAGTTGGAAAGCAGAATACAAGAAATAAAAACATTAAAATTTTACTTTCAATATTTAATTTATTTCTCAACATTACACAAATACAAGTAAAAGAAGCCATTATTGTATGTAGCCAGCTTTCCTCAGTTCTTTGAGTATGAAGGATATTTCTTTAATCCACGAATATTTTCCTGCACAAAACGAGCCATGTAGAAGTCTTAGCCGGTCAATCAATATGTTTGGATCTTTCCATGATGTGTAATCAATCTCTTCTACCATCATCTTACTTGCTTGTTTATTATACATACTTTTAATATCACAATCGTCCCAGTGATCATAAGAAGAATTATCAGATTTATTTATTATAACACGTCGTTTCCAACGTTTCGGGCTCAGGACACCGCCACATTCTTCGATCTTGTCAGCTTTAGGTGCTTCATCACAGTCTGTGCCTTTGCCAATAGCCTCAGAGTCACTGTAACAATCACTGTAGAAGACATCCTCGTCACCCAGATTACCGTATGAATTCGATATCGATGATGTCGAAGTGTGTTAATCGTCTTCATGCTTCCTTTTTAGGAGTCAATCATTTTTACAAAGAATGGAGGATCTACTGAATATAGGCTTGAATGTATTCACACTTTTCACGGTGTTATACTTCCATTAGTTTCAGTATTCTTAAAGCCATCAGCATTCTTCAATTTATGTTCTTCGTCACGATCGGGTGAGCTAATACCATCACGCTCAGAACAAGGAAAATTATTGTCGTAATGCAAATCACTCTTCTTTAGTCTAGTGGATCCATCGATGTCCTCTATGGCGTAAATAGGCTTGGTTTTACATGTTCTATCAAGTCTTCTTAAGCTGTCAATTCGTGTTAACAACCTGCTACACCGATTACAGCTATACATTTTGCGTAGTGGGTTTTTAGCAAAATCATTCCTCTCATGACGTCTAGCATTCCTTCTCATGACAAAATCCTTGCCACAGTATCTACATCGGATTCCTTCCGATTCAGCTGCAGATAACAAACAATGATCCATGGTAGCTTCTGTGACTAATGTTATATACAAACTGACAGTTTTCCAATTGGAACCATTTTTTAAATATAATTTTTAAAATATTTCATCAGCGCGAGTTAAGTTATCTAACGCAAAGCAAATTGATGCAAGAAGTTCTGCTTGTCAACAACAGATGTAGACACATTTTTGCTTGCAGGTAAATATCATTTATTTTATGTGGTATGCGGGATGCTCACTAATGATCGCAAAAGAAGGAAGGCTTCGCTAGACATCAAGGAGAAGGAAGTTTGTCCTTCGTGATATTGTTCCTCTTCCGTCTTATTAGATATTTTTGGACTAAGTAATGTTTTTTTTATCCACCTTATAAAAAAATGTTGTCAGTTCTGATTTAGTACCAGAAATTAACAATTTATTTGCATCACAGGATAAAATGACTCATTAAGTAAAAAGTCCTTCATGCGGAGATCAATTTCTCATCTGTAACCAGAAGTACTCGGAGAAAACCATCAGATGTCTACTCAGGAATAATGAGAAGCACTAAAAGAGAACAACCAAAATATTGTCAATAATAATCAGGAGCACACGGAGAAAAAACCATAATATTGACAAGAAAAATCAGTAGCACACGGAGAAAACCACCATAATATTGACAAGAATAATCAGTAGCACACGGTGAAAACCACAATAACATCGACAAGAATAATCGGAAGCATACGGAGAAAATCGCCTCAAGTTTTCTTTAATGACATGAAATTACAGAAAAAAATAATAAAAAAATAAAAAAAAAATGCAAAGGATTCTGCTAGCTTGTGAACTTCTCATTGTTGTGCAAAGTTAGAGTTCTAGTCCTGTGATGCAAATAAATTGTTAATTTCTGGTACTTAATCAGAACTGACAACATTTTTTATAAGGTGGATTAAAAAAAACATTACTCAGTCCAAAAATATCTGATAAGACGGAAGAGAAACAATATCATGAAGGACGAACTTCCTTCTCCTTGATGTCTAGCGAAGCATTCCTTCTTTTGCGATTAATAGTGAGCATCCCGCATAACACATAAAATAAATGATATTTACCTGCAAGCAAAAATGTGTCGACATCTGTTGTTGACAAGCAGAACTACTTGTATCAATTTGCTTTGCATCAGATAACTTAACTCTCGCTGATGAAATATTTAAAAAATTCTATTTAAAAATGTTTCCAATAGGACAACTGTCAGTTTGTATCTAACATTAGTCACAGAAGCTACCATGGATCATGGTTTGTTATCTGCAGCTGAATCGGAAGATATCCGCTGTAGATACTGTGGCAAGGATTTTGTCACGAGAAGGAATGCTAGACGTCATGAGAGGAATGATTGTGCTAAATCCCACTACGCAAAATGTTAAGCTGTAATCGGTGTAGCAGGTTGTTAACACAAATTGACAGCTTAAACAGACATGATAGAACATGTAAAGCCAAGCCTACTCACGGCATAGAGGACATCGATGGATCCACTAGACTAAAGAAGAGTGATCTGCATTACGATAATAATTTTCCTTGTCCCGAGCGTGATGGTATTAGCTCACCCGATCGTGACGAAGAAAATAAATTGAAGGATGATGATGGCTTCGGGAAGACTGAAACTAATGGAAGTATCAACACCGTGAAAAGTGAGAATAAATTCAAGCCTATATTCAGTAGATCCTCCATTCTTTGTAAAAATGATGGACTCCTAAAAATGAAGCAAGAAGACGATAAAGACACTTCGACATCATCGATATCGAATTCATACGGTAATCTGGGTGAAGAGTGTGTCTTCTACAGTGATTGTTACAGTGACTCTGAGGCTGTTGACAAAGGCATAGACTGTGATGAAGCACCTAAAGCTGACAAGATCGAAGAATGTGGCGGTGTCCTGAGCCCGAAACGAAGGAAACGACGTGTTATAATAAATAAATCTGATAATTCTTCTTATGATCACTGGGACGATTGTGATATTAAAAGTATGTATAATAAACAAGCAAGTAAGATGGTGCTAGAAGAGATTGATTACACATCATGGAAAGATCCAAACATATTGGTTGACCGGCTAAGACTTTTACATGGCTCAATTTGTGCAGGAAACTATTCGTGCATCAAAGAAATATCCTTCATACTCAAAGAACTGAGGAAAGCTGGCTACATACAATAATGGCTTATTTTACTTGTATTTGTGTAATGTTGAGTAATAAATATGTGATCATTCCGTTTCCTGTGTGTTCGTTCCGTTTCCTGTGTGTACTGTGTGTACGTTCCGTTTCCTGTGTGTACTGTTTAAACGTTCATTTTCCTGTGTGAACTGTGTGTACGTTCCGTTTCCTGTGTGTACTGTGTGTACGTTCCGTTTCCTGTGTGTACTATGTGTACGTTCCGTTTCCTGTGTGTACTGTGTGTACATTCCATTTTTTCCTGTGTTTGTTCTATTTCTTCATTTCGTTTCCTGTGTGTACTATGTAATCATTACATTTATTGCGCGTAAATTATATGTATTGCGCGTGCGTACATTGCTTGTTGGAGTTGTTGGAGCTTTTGTAGCCTAGTAGACTTGTATCCTTGTAGCTTCATAGACATGTAGTTTCTTAGCCATGCGGTCTTTTAGTCATGCAGTCTCGCAGCCATGTATAACTCGTAACCAGCTAGATCTTTTTAGACTCGTAGCCTTGTAGCCTCGTAGTCTCTTAGACTTATAGCATTGTAGCCCAATATCATCGGAGCTGTTAAAAGAAAAGGCAGTTGGAGCATTTGGAGCTGTTGGAGCATTTGGAGCCTTTGGAGCATTCGGAGCTGTTGGAGAATTTTGAGAATTAGAGCATTTGGAGCATTTGGAGCATTTGGAGCATTTGGAGCATTTGGAGCTAAGAAGTAGTCCTTGCACGTCTATGTAGGGCTAAATGTTTATAAGAAGTAGTAGTTGCACGTCTATGCAGGGCTAAATGTTTATAAAATTGCTGGCTTTCCCAAGTGATCCTGTAGTAGGATAGAAATTTTGTAGTAAATATTATGTTTGTAAAAGAATTGTGGTGTTTTATTTCTCGAACCCTACACTTTTCTGGTATTTAAATTAAATTTCTTTTAGCTTCGTCCAGGATCGTGCCAAGGACATTAGTCGACCTAATTAATCAGTATATTGTTTGCAAATTTATTTAATGAATTTTGAACTTTCCTGAATTTCTAGGTTAATTATTACGAATTTTCCAAGATGCTGGTATTGATGGCTTATAGGATAATGGTAGTATATGATTTAAAGTCTCTTTAAGAATTTTGAAGATGGTTTATTGAAATTATTATTTTTTTAACATAAAATTAAACGTTATTACATCGATCGAGTATCGAACCAAGAACAGGAGCGGATCGAATAAATCTGTAGATGATTGCCATTTTTTAATTAATTTTGTAATTTTTCCGTATTTCTAGCTAAATAATTACATGATTTCAAGATGAAGTCCAAATTTCAAGATGGCGGGGGCACCTCGGTAATAAATAATTACTGCAATCTATCAGGTTAGAATAAAACTAGCATGATGGTAAGACATGTACACACACAAGATGGTGTCCTCCAGCAGACGAAAACAAGATGGTGGTAATGACCACTAGCATGTGGTAGCTCCTGGTAGCATGTACTGAATGCAAAATGTCAGATCCATGATAGTCGTCAAGGTCAAAGTCGTAGATCAAGGTCAATGTCTAATTTCAAGGTCAAGGTCAAAGTTCAAGGTCAAGGTCAAAGTTCAATGCCAGCAGTTGAGTACATAGGTATGATGACCAGAAAATAATACTTACATGGTATCAGCACACTCTAGCTGACGGAAACAAGATGGTGGTCTCCAGTGGATGATTTCAAGATGGTGGCCGTCACGAAAAGTGCAACGGTGGTTTTAAGGATTTTAATTATTTAATTCGGTTGATTAATTTTTTAATGGTTTTTAATTTTTTTTCCGATTTTCTAACATAAAAATTACGGATTTTCAAGATGGCGGACGTGATGTCATGTTACCTGACGGTATATATGCTATTAACAAAGTGGTGGGGGCCAGTCTGCGTGTACCTACCACGGGGGAAGGATCGGTCGTCATTTTGATTTTTTTGCAATCGTCGGTTTCGAACCGAGGACTCCAAGCTCCGTGTCATAAAAGTAATTTCTTTTAATATATTTATCAAAAATTTTGTTAATTGATTTTTTTATAAATATTAAATTTATTTTTAATAAAATCGGATAATAAATAAAGATTTTAAAGATGGCGGCAGCAACGAAATTGCAAAGGTGACATCATAATTCAAAATGGTGGTCATGGTATCCTTATTCCTATAAATGGCATACCGGAGGCTTTAGACATGGATGCTTAAGCCGTTTTTAGGAATTTGAGTTCTTTCTTGGGCAAAACGACTTTTTAGGATTTTCGGAATCCTAATTTTTGAATTGTGTTAATTTTTTGAGATTTTTTGGCGGATTTTTTTTCCATATAAATGGAAATTTTGGCGAATTTTGAGGAATTTTGGGCAATTTTTGCCCAATTTTGGCAACTTTTGGCAATTTTTAGGGCTGAAGGTCAAGGTCAAGGTTAAAGGTCAAGGTCACAACCATCCCAGATGGCCGCCGTGACGTCACGATCCAAGATGGCGGTGACACCACAGTCACCACACCCTGAACCCTGTTTCAGGAGCCCCCAAAACATACTACTTTTTATGTTTATTAAATGAGATTTTGTATAATAATTTACCGTCACGAGACATAAGACAGTTTGACATCTCGTGTAGTTTCGGCCAAATTTTCTCCAACTTTTGTTAAAATTTTATAAAACAACATTGTCTCTCTTGTTGTATTTAGCATGAGATTTACGTTGTGTATCAGTATTTACGTTAATGTTTACGTCATGGTTGAAATAGCCATGAGCTTGTTGCATGGATTAGCGAATATATGCACGGTAATGAATTGTAAATCAAATCACCATAATATTTTATTTATTGTAATCAGTATTATTGTATTTTGGTTTTAATGTTTTATCTTATTTGGGTAATTCGGAGGTGCGCCCCGGTAGCAAGTATAGATTATCATTGTGTGTTCACCCAGGCCATGTTTATCATTTTAGATATTCTAATATCATTGAATTTACGTTTTTGTATAGTAAAGAGAACAGTGAACAACATTTTAAGCTTTTTGTTTTATTTGTTCTCAAGTCAGAGTAAGAAGATTAGATACTTTATTCAAGGTAAATCGAGTCTGCCTCAGACTAAATTTTGTGTCCTCCACCCGCATAGAAGCCTCAAGTCTGCGCCACTCTGCTAGTAAGAGTCGCAGTCGGGTTGTCCCGTTTCATCTTAAATACTGTTTGAGCACTTTTAAGATAACGTTTTTGCTCATCACAATTATAGCCTATGGTGGAGTAGAAATAGTAAGAAAGTAAGATCTGTCAGAACATTTGACTGATTATGGAGCGTTGAATAAGGTCAGTAAAGTGGGCCTTGAAGTGAGTGACTTTTTTGTAGAGGTCAGGTCAGTATAGATACGCTACTTAAAAAATAAAGTGGCATTGAAGGTTTTGGTATAAAATTTCCATCTTAGCAGCACATGTGCGAAACAGCTCTTACGTTGTTGCCTGGTCGCAGACAGTTCGGCTCAGGCAAATTATTTTTTGCAATGAGGGCTAATTAATTACGGTTTTATTTTCGTTTTGCTCAGGACCATGACGTGAGATCTGTCTAGGAAGTATAGCGCAAGTATAGGTTTGGACCAAATGAAAAGAGGAACTGTGAATAATTTTATGCTCTTGCAAAAAGAGAGGGGATTTAATCAGAGCGCACATTTATGATTTTCATGAGAAGGGGGAGGAAAGTTTGTGTTTTGTGCACTATTTATTAAATCATACGTATGTGTTAAAAGTAGACATGAGCGAGAATGAGTACATTAATATTTTGATAGAAAATTTGAAGCTTGAAGTCATTTTCGAATGTAGGAATATATATGACATTAGTGAATGGGCTGCATGCGTGGACAATATTTGTTTTATTGCTCTGTCATGTAATGAAAGGAGTGTAAGAGGTCAAGAATTGGGGCATCCAAAAGAGTCAAGGATACAGGGGATCTTAAACAGTTGCAGTCATTTAGTAGTTAGAGACAAAATCGTGCGGAAATGATTAGGAGTTAAATAAAGCAATGTAATCAAAATTTCAGTGAGAACGGAGATACATGGGGGAACAAATTTGATGGTTTGGACAAAGTTCTTGCGTAGCAGGAAATTAATGCAAAAGGTAGCGTGTGGTTCAAGAAAAACATTAGTGGAGATGTTTCTAAGGGAAAAATATAAAGGTGGAAAGTAGGTTGTTATTTCTGTAGAAAATAACCCCTGGGTGGCCAGTTATCTCAAAAAGTGAGGTAATAACAGGGGTGGGATATTTCAGTGTGGTTTTCTGGGAAAAGTGTTCACTGAGCGGGCAGATGTCTTTTTAAAAATGAGTTAAATATCTGGCGCTTTAGAAATAAACAGCTCTTAGCAGTGATAAAAAGTGCCACAATTATAAGTGAATGGGTTAAGTTGTATGATCAGCATATATCTGCTACTGAGTACTAAATAAAGCTTGAAAGTGCATTTAGCCACTGGTAAAGCGCATAGAAAAATGCCTAATGTAATGTTTATTTTAATCGCTCATTACTCTTGGAGAAGATGTTTTTATGTCATGCCAAATTTGATGGAAAAAATGATACTGGGCTGGGACTTTTTAAGAGACACACAAGCCATTGTACTTTGCACAAACCAACACATTAGTTTTGCTTTTGATAATGATAAATGAGTGGAGTTATGTAAACTTAAAATGAAGGCCAGAGTGGTTAGCGGGGTTGGAATGTTTGAAAGAGCATCTCTCAATAAACAAAAAGGAGAAAATTCAACAGCTATCACGGGATTTTCTAGACGTTATCATGGAATGGGTGGGAAAATGTGGATAATGCCGTATTAAATTGAGTTGCTGGATGACCGTTGTGTTTTTAAAAAATGTTCACCACCTAAAATGCAGATTTTCTAGCAGATTATTAAAGACCTAAAAATTGAAGACATTATCGAAGCCGCCGATTCAGCATATGCCTTTCCCACGTTTCTGGTTCATAGGAAAACCCATGAAAATTTCGGATCTTTCTGGGTTATAGAATTTTTAATGACCTCATTAAACTAGGCAGTATTCTTTTGCCGAAGATTGAAACTGTTCTGCAACACATGGGACATGCCCAGTATTTCACCGTACTTAATCTCAACGCTGCCTTTTATGAGTGTGTGTTAGACCCCTCCAGTAGAAAATGCACTGGTTTTGTTACTCGCTAGGTGCATTACCAGTGGAAACCTTTGGGATAAACTTTAGGTCACAGTGTCTATCCCGCATCTTATGTCACATTTAAAAGGATTTTCAGTTCAATTTTGTTATTAGTTTACTTGACGACATGTGTATTTATTCGCAACATTTAAAGAATATCTTGAGTATGTGGGAAAGGTGTTTGAGGCACTCAGGGGGGCACTGTAAACCCGGAGTAGGTTCTTAGGTCCGTACAAAAATAAAATTCCTAAAAACGTTTAATAGGAAAGGGAAAAATGATGATACATCAAATTAAAATAAAGGCAATCCAGAATTTCCACAGCACCGTCACGTGAGATTATGAGATTTATAGGTATTATGGGGTACTTTAGTCGCTTCATAGAAAAATACTCTAATTTGTGTGCACCCCTGAATCAGCATAGGAAAAAATTAAACTACTTTTCAATGGGGGGGGACGCCCAATAGGTAGCTTTTTAAAAATAGAAACAGACTATTGCCAATTCTCCTGTGCTGGCTCTGGTGGATTTTCAAAGGCATTTTGTAGTGCAAGTAGATGCATTCAGTGGCGCCCTTTATGCTGTGCTCTTTTCCTTAAAATCAGCTTCAAACAATAGCTTTGCATCCGAGGTACAGCGCCCTTGATTTGAAATCATGGAAATTTATGGTTTTCAGTAGGGAATTCTTTTTGAAGTTATACTTCTATAAGCAAATTGAAGGTTAAATTGTAGTAAATTATGGAAATGCAATGAAATGCGCGTGCATCTTTGACGGGAGTTTTACATGATGAAGTCAAAATAATGATTTAAATTAATATTCCCCATTTCAAGAACAATTCAAAGAACGTAACAAAGTCAGGTTATGTTAGTTTACTTTCTGGCGGCCAACATCTTTTCCATTCGGCAACTGTTGACATTGCCAACCTACGCAAATAAAAAACCCGTTGGTACGTCTCTTGTGTACAAGTAAATATTTTGAATATGATGGGACAGATTGAGAACACAAAATCATGTAGTTTGCAGTTACAGTACTATCTATGCATAGTAGAAATAGAAAAAATATAAAAATAATTATTTTAACTTTATCAACTGAAATGCAATTAATCCATTGTGAACTTCTGATTATACTAAAAATTGCCAGAAACACACTGGGTATAAAATTGCGTGCCATTCTAACTTTAATATCAACAACATATGAATCAAGGTTATTGACATTTTATTCATCTCCATTATAAATTATCCTAAAGCTAATGCTTTTAGAAATTTACACTTATGTACCTGAATGCAGAAATAAAATTTATAAAACAAAGTGTAAATTTCTCGTAGAAATTGCTTGGGAATTAATTTGCAAATTTTTTAATTTCAACTTTTAGTTTGTGGTTCTAAGAGATAACTTTATTATTCATATTTTCATTTTAATAATGTTTGCGTATCATGCCAACGAACATTGTTTACGGAAAATAAGGAAGAATTGACCAAGGTCTAAAAGAAATAACCATCCCAGCATTTTCCAGGAATATGAAAACGGCGTTATAAGTCGGGCCCTCGTACCTGTGAGTGTAAAACATAACAGTTGTACCGCCTCGCTAGTAGTGGTTGTACTCACTTATGTAGCCTATCCTGGCAACCCATCTGAAGTCCCCCAAGGCCACCTCATCCCCATAGGCGGTCCTGTCCGTCGCCACGGCGCCGCACTGCTCGTGCTCGAACAGCTGCCAGTTGGGGTGGTCGTGCGGCTCGAACAGCGGCGGGGGCAGGTCGCCATCTGCGCTACGCCGCGTGTGGTTCTTGCTCCCGCCGATCGTAGGAGTATCTTCATGGCATCGTAACAAACATATGAGCCATTTTCATGTATTATTTACCACTAGCTGCAATACCCGGCGTTGCCCGGGCTGAACACAGGATGAAGGGGACCTTTTTTCGAAATCAGATGTAGTTAGTAATTGTCTTCTTAATTTGAATGTCAAGTGTGAAAATTAATTTAATATCACTTTCAGATCCCGACAGACGTTCTGCCAGTTTATAGATATTTACCTGGTCTGTATGTAATTTAGACTTTATAAAGCAATATAGAAAAAAGCTGAAAAATAAGGGATTACTAATATTGAAAAGATTCCATTATCTAGCTAATGCTCGGCCTGCATTGCAATGCCTCATTCAGTTCTTTTTAAATATGATTGATGTAGTTCCACATGTAAAAATCATGTATCCATCACTCTCTCTCTATATATATCTCTATCTACATCTATATACATCTATGTATCTCTCTATCTCTATTTATATCTTTATATATACATATATACTTCCCACTATCTCTATATCTTCTATATATAAGTCTCTATATAGATCGCCTCTATACATTGTGCCGTTAATTAGTAATTTCGACACGATATATTTTTAATTTTTATTATGATTTTAAATTTTTTTTGTGTGGAAATTGTATTTGCTGTACTATAGTGTGATTTTACTTTGTTAGTCTGGTGTACTCCTCTGAGTTAAATTTTGTCTCAGTGCTCTGAAGCCCCTTTCCCATCGGCGTATCGGATATTTTGCTGGCCTAATCCCTGACTGGCAGACAGCTTACCATTTCCCCCGCCTTCAGTCACGCCTCAAGCCTGTAATATCATTTCTCTTCGAGACCCAAACTCCATAGACAAGCCTGTAGCTTGCAGGCGACCAGTTCTCAGAGACGAGCTGAGATTGGCCTTTTTCATCACGTATTAGTGTTAAGTTCGCTCCTCTGCAGGCACGACGGGACGTAGATTCCCAGCAGCGTTGCATCGTACCCTCACCCCCCCCCCCCCCCTTCTCAGTTCCAAGTAAGACCAATGACCGGTCGTAACCCCCTGGGCAACCGTGACCAACCTCAAGGTCTCCTCGCAAAAAACGAGTGCGCCAAAACTGGTCGCAAGCGCTACCTAGCGACCAAGTCGCGAACTTCTCCGCTAGCCTACCCTCTAGGGCGCCAGAGAGCAGCACCTGCTTTCCCTTGTGTTATATGGACGCCGTGGGCGAGTCGATTGTTTTCAACTCAGACCCCTCCGACAGAGTTCTCTACTGTCGCCCAGTGATGCCAACGTCAAAACCCCTGCCTGAGTTTTTTTTCCGCCCGCATTCGGGCAAGTTCGGAATCTTTCGGCGGCCCAGACCCCCCTCCACCTGTAAGAGCCGGCGCCCACTTTTAATTACGAGACGCGGTTTGCCGCGACACAGATCAGCGCGCGTCACGTTTGCAGACAGATCTCCGGCGAGCTCAGAAGACTCTGGAAGACTTCATCCGACCGCTAGCGACTATGTAATCGTCCTAAATAAGGGATGCTATCCCTCAACTAAATTCAAGTAGATTAGTCTGTCTGCATAGTGTTAGTAATTTTTTTGTTTTGAAATTTTCCCTTTTAATTTTTTTAACTATGAAGAAATCATCCGCGCCCAGCCGCGCAAATCGCGAGCTACGGACCATGGCTGACTCCGCGATGGCAGCTTGAAGGCTACTCCCCTGTTTTGGTGAGTGATAATTCGCGACCTCCCCTACCTCCCCTTAGATTTTTCCGGGCATTTCTTGCCCCATGTACTGTCTGTATTCAAGTCCTAATCAGTCTTGATTTGGCTTGTTACAGTCAGGGGTTCGACCTCCCAGCGATGCACATATTCAGCTAGATTCGAGATCCAGCAACTACTGGTGGACGAATTGTCCACCAGTATGTTTTTCGGCAGTCCGAGATCCATCCATTAGAAGAAGCAGCTTTCTTCCATTCTACAGTTCGGCATTTTTAACTCCACACCTGGAAGACTCGGGTGATATGGTTTCTATTTCTATTCCCTCCCTTTTTTAAAGACAAACCAGCGATAAGTGACTATCCACTTAATCCACTGATATGGTAAACTAATCAGCGACAAATTTAATGTAGTAGAACATTGCAAGTTGTAAGTATGTATCAATACAATGTACTTTTTTTTAAATAATCGAGGGCCGGCCCCTTTTCGTTTTTTTTTTTTTTTTTTTTAAATCTTTGAAACTTGTTAAAACCTTTTGTATGTAAAGTAATGGAAACAAGATAATTCATCAGGGCAAATAAAACAGGAAAACTATAGATCAAGTTAATCGTGTAGTTTTTATTTATTGATTTTAATGATCCACCAACTTCCTCCTTGCTTGTTACAGGAAGTTCCTAAATTTTGTTTGTTCCCCACCTCGTGCCGCCTCTGGTAAATCAATTTATTTAACTTATATTTTTATCCCGCAAGTTTCCAAGGCTCTTTTTAATTAATTCAAAGAATTAAATTTTGAGGCACGAGGGGTGTATCAACTTGGTAGCGGAGCATGGTTTCCGGTTTTATATGCATACCTGAATAATATAAGCAAAAAAAAAATGTTAAATTAATTTTTTTTGATGATAGAAATTTTGTAATAATATTGTAAACTCATCGCTGGTACACCCTGTAGTTATATTGAGTTAAAATTTTAAAATTTATCTTGAGTTAAATTTCCGTATGGACTTAGGCTAGCGCGTAGCGCGCGAGACGTCCTTCAGCCAGCCAGCTGTCCTCTCTCCACCGCGCGTCCCCGGACGTGCTTTTGACAAGGCTGTAGATATCCCCTCCTCCCCTGCACCACGGGCGACCGGCGGTGTTATCATATCTCGTTCGTGTCTGAGGCTCGCGCGGACACACACACACACACACACCTTGTTCCCGCAAGTCCCGGAGGTCGCTTACCTCTGAGAGAGACGCCAACAGACGTACCAACTCATTCGTCTGCCGGCAGTAATAGTTAGTCTTTTTTATTAGCTAATCGTGTGTTAAGAAGTTAAATATTTAAAAAAAAAAAAAAAAAAACTTTTGTATTCTGGGCACATACTTCCGACCCGTCGGAGCAACTACGATATTATTAAGCTAAGTTAAATTAAGAGAGTCGTGTGTAGAATTTAAGGTACTGTTTCAACCATAGTTTTAAGTCTTTGTTGGTAATTTTCTTTTGACCAATTAACGTAAATTTTTGTATATGTTTTGCTGTCCTCGTAAGACTGGACCAAGGTCCACCTACGAAAGGGACACAATGCTCACGCCGGAGTATCTCCTCCGTGACGAGCTGGAGTACGAACTCCGATTTCGAGGTTTGTCAAGCCTCGGTAACATGGCCATGCTCCGGAGAAGATTCCGAGCTGCGTGTGCCGAAGAAATTCAACCACAAGTCACTAATCTCGCTGACTTGGACTCTTTGGAGGAATTTAACTGTGTTTGTAGTAAATTTCAGGAACTCCACAGTTACACTAATTCTGTACGAGACGAGACAAATATAAACAACATCTTACGTGCGCTAACTCGCTTGAGTCATATTGGCACGAGATTTACCAACCTCACAATAGTAGCCACCAAAAAATTAAATGGGATCTACCAAAAGGAGATCGAGAAATGTAGGCAACCGATTCCTGGTCTAAATTTCCAATTGCGGAGCAAACTAGCCGCAATCGACCAAAGAATACTTGAACCCGTAGAGGCAGTGGCAGGAGGAGTAACTGACAGTCAAGTACAGGAAACCCCAAAACAAATGCACACTGGAGGCAGCCCAGTCCCTACCCCACCTCTTTTACCCTCCCCACCGCCCTCACCCCCCGTACATCACGTCGCCGGGCATTGACTTCGACATTCACACCATCTCATTTTCCATCTGCGACTGTCATGGCGACTGGTACTCACCCGAGCACCAATGTCACCTTCGCCTATCCTATGCATTCGCTCTCAGCTCATCCTGTTTACATGCCCCAACCCATATACCTACCCTCCACCTCACCCGCCATTTTCAACCCCTATCATGAATTCCGGTCAGCCTTCTCATCCCTCCATACCTCTCCGGAAGCCCTTCCCACCTCCTCGGCCAGTGGAAGGTCAGTTTCGCCACTGATAGCCTTTCCTTCCACCCTGGCAGCTACGCTACCACAACCAGCCCCTGTGCACCCTGGTGGCAGGATAGAATCACAACTTCCTTACCCCAGCCCCGCCACCACATACCTGCCATTGGGCCCGCAGGTATACCAACTTCAAAACCAAACTCAACCTCGACCAGTCACACCTCAAGCCTCTAATCTAGCACCGAACCCAGTACCTGTGGTTCCTACCTTCAATCAGACAACTGGAGGTAGTTTTTACGCTAAGATACCAAATCCCGTTGAAAGACTGCTGGCTAATTTGAAGGAAACCACAGGGTTGGAGCCCAGGAGCCTAATCGACTTCCTAAAGAATTTGTTCAAAATCAAACAAAAGGCAAACCTTCCAGACAGGGAACTCCTAGAAGTTATTTTCCCCTTTACACAACCACCCTTGAGCGAGCGAGTGACGCTCGCCATTGAGCAAAATTATTCTTTTGACCAATTTCATGAGGAAGTTCTAAATTATTTTATTCCAGCCCGTTTGATGACCAACATCAGACTGGAGTGGTACAATAGGCTACAGCAAAGGAATGAGGCCCTACCTAACTTCGTAGCAGACATCAAACTAGCTGCGCAAATTCTTCGGTTGCGAGTACCTGAGAGTGAGATAGTCTCAAACATCCTTGATGGAATTAATACGCAGGAACGATCGAGGGCAGTTTTCCAGTCTCGACCGCAAAACTTTGCCGAGCTAGACCGCCTGTGTATCTCGAACACGAACGTGGAATACGCTGACCACCAGCGAAATCGAGAATCAAATTCCTACACCCACAACAACGCACGGGCGGAAACAGAAAACAAACAACAATTTCCCAATAAACATTTTTCGCAACAAAAGCACAAATCAGAACACGTCGCTAGGCCCCAGTACAAAGATGAGAGCATACCGGTTTGTAGGTACTGCAAAAAGTCTGGGCACTACATTGAGCAGTGTCGTGCAAGAAACTATCGGCCAAATTCTAACTATTCTCAGAATCCAAAAAACATGTAAGCTGCTGGCCAGAAAGAATTTTTTCTGAGCCAGTCACCCAAACAACCATTAGGAATTTTTCCCTTCACCAAGGCCCCAATAAAAATTACAAACAAAAACTTCAACAAAACACCGCTTCCCCACACAGAGGAAAAAACAAAAGAAGAAAACAGAAACAAAGGCGAGCTAAGAAAAACAAAGCCCGCCAAGACAAGCAAACGAAAAACTGTAACACGTCTAGGCCTATGTGCAGACAATGTAATTGTCCGCGAACCACGGACAAAAGAACATGTCATAATATTCTAGCTAATATACCCACAGTTTTGCCCTACGCCAACACAATAATTGGAAAACAAGTAGTTCCAGGCCTAATAGATACTGGATACGTGCGATCATTCGTGTCAGGCCAGCTATTCAGGAAATTACAACAAGACCGTTTGACTCAAAAGGTAGAGCCAATAAAAATAAAGTGTTTTACAGCTGCTGAACAGCCTTTGAAGGTAAATCGTATTGTTTTTGTTAAAGTAAAAATCGATTTGTTTTCTTGGTCTTTCCCATTCTTAGTAGCAGATGATTTGGCCACAGATTTAATTTTTGGTTCCGATTTTATTGCAAAAACAGGCATGATAATTGATTTGAAAGCACGAAGAGTTCACTTTAAATTTAACAACCAAGTTTTTGTTTCTTTTGTGTCACCTGACGCAAAATGTCAGAGCAAAGTAAATGCCATTCACACAGAGGCTAAAGGTGATAATAACATTTCACTAACCCATCTTAACTTTGAACAGAAACAAGAAATAGAGAAGTTATGCAGTAACTTTCCCGACGTTTTGAGTGAAAAGTTAGGGCGCACCCATCTCACCCAATATGAAATTAAGCTTTTGGACAAAACCCCAGTTAGGTGTCACCCTTACCAATTATTAGGACCTAAAATGCAGATAATGCGGGATCACATACAAAATTTATTGGACAAAGATGTTATCGAACCTTCCACTTCCAGTTTCGCCTCCCCGGCATTTTTAGTACCCAAGGACCAAGGCCAAGGTCACCGCATGGTGGTCGATTTCCGCCGCGTAAATCGGCAAATTGAAGTAGAGATGACGCCATTACCAGACCTAAATTCGGCATGTCACTGGTTTAGTAAAGCCAAATTTTTCAGTGTGTTTGACCTAAATTCGGCCTATCATCAAATACCACTAACACCAGAGTCAAAACACGTCACAAGTTTCTGCGTTCCGTGGAATCTGTATCAATACAAGGTAGTACCCTTTGGCCTAGCCACAGGCGCCCAAGTGTTAACACGCCTTCTAGACCAAATTTTCGGCGACCTGAAATTCAAATTTGTTTTTAATTATCTTGATGATGTCGTTGTTTATTCAGAATCCTTTGAAGAGCATATGGCTCATTTGCAAGAAGTCCTTAAGTGACTACGTAAATCCGGCCTCACTGTTAATACAAAGAAGGTGAAATTTGCAGTGCAGGAAATTTCTTTCCTCGGACACCTGATTTCAAGTCGAGGAGTAACCATTGACCCTAATCGCACACAAGCGATAAAGGATTTCCAACCCCCTAAAGATGCTAAGGGCATTTCCAGGTTTATTGGCATGGCAAATTTTTACGCCAAATTCATACCTAATTTTGCTGAGCATGCAGCACCACTGAATGCTCTACGTAAGAAAAATTCCGTTTTCAATTGGGGTCCAGAACAGGACAAAGCTTTTGATTTTCTAAAACATGCAATAGCTAGCCCTCCAGTACTTAGAATGGCTGATTTCAGTAAACCTTTTATTTTGCAAACCGATGCATCCAGTGTGGCCATTGGGGCCGTGTTGTCACAAGAATTCGATGGCTGCAGGCAACCTATAGCTTTCGCCTCCCGCACCCTAACACACCAGGAGAGGAAAGCCTCCTCGGTATACGAACTTGAGTGCCTTGCCGTAGTTTTCGGCATAGATAAGTTCCGGCCCTATTTGGAACACAAAGAATTCCTACTAGAAACCGACAACCAGGCCCTTGCTTGGCTTCTAGCCCATCCGAAGCAACTAGGTAAATTAGGTCGGTGGATTGTAAAAATTGCTTCTCTCAAATTCAGCATCCAACATATTCGTGGTTCACAGAACATCGTGCAGATACTCTTTCTCGAATGTTCGAGAATCCTTCCAACTCCAAGATTCAGGAAAACAATCCTATGGCCTGCCACGCATTGCTCACAGATTTTCCGCTAGCCTTTTCGGATTTACGATCCCACCAAAATTCGGACCCGCAACTGTCTGACATAATTGCGCAAATAAACTCAGGTTCACCCCCAAAATACCACAAACTATCTAAGGGAATTCTTTATCGAAGAACTCAGCAATGTAAGAATTTTAAAATAGCCTTACCTCAAAATCTCAGGGACATGAATTTTCATTATTATCACTCATCACCTTTAGGCGCACATTTAGGCATTTTCAAAACTATTGAAAACATCCGCAAGCATTTCATCTGGGACGGAATGCATAAAGACATAACCCAGAGGGTCAAATTATGCAAGTTGTGCAATTTGAGCAAACCTGCCCAGAAAACACAATTCGGATTTTTGAGTTCCGATGTGGCCGAAAGGCCCATGCAAAAACTTTTCATTGATTTTGTGGGACCCTTCCCAAGGTCAAAAGACGGAAATTCGATGCTTCTAGTATGCGTAGATGCATTCTCAAAATTTGTGTGGCTAATCCCTGTTAGAAGAGCCACGGCCGAAATCACCATTCGAGCCCTCCAAAATTATATTTTCAAAATATCCGGGGTACCTTCCATTATTGTTTCCGATAATGCCACAAACTTTAAATCGACTCAGTTCAAAAACATGTGTTTTTCACACGGGATTCAGCATGTGACCACGACTCCCTACTACCCCCAGCCTTCACATGCGGAGCGTTTCAATCGAAACCTCCGGTCTGCCTTAATAGCATTCCATGCGAACTCGCAGGATAGGTGGGATTCCAATCTCGTGTGGTTGCAAATGGCTTTCAATTCCGCCAGACATGAAAGTCACAAAACAACACCGTTTGAACTCATGTTTACATACCAGCCCAACACCCCACTCTCTAATCAATGGACGTTAAAAGAGTTACTGCCAGACGACCCCAGGAACATTAAGGAAGTCTGGAGTAGAGCTCGTAAAAACCTGAACTTGGCCCACGAGGCAAGCAGGCAAAAATATAACAAAAAACGCTATCCCAATCCCTACAGAGTAGGAGATTTAGTGTTATGCAGAGCACACACACTCAGCAAGGCGATCGACAAGAGGTCAGCCAAGCTTTCATATCGTTGGAATGGCCCCTGGCAGATCCAGCGATACCTCACGCCAGTCACGGTCGCGTTAGCCGACCCCAGCTCCGGCGAATATCGCGCGCGCGCACACATTTCTCAGTTGAAGACAGTACACCCCAACCTAAAATGAGGGCACTCTTCACTGTGTTTCTTTATACAAGGAACAGCGTTCCTACTACGGCATGCCATACTCAACCAACGTGTTGATATAAAAAAAAAAACCTAGGTCATAATCATAAGTAAAATAAAAAAATCCATGGTACTAGTTTATAAGAAATTTAAGTTAAGAAGTGTTACACTAAGTTGTCTAGTTTAAAGGGGCGCCCCTAATTCAATAAGTTATCTGTAAGTTTTAGACTTTATTTAAACACGTAAGAATTGTTAGCCATTGTAAGTAGTTTACTACAGTAGATCCTGGTACAGGGTAAGTTTCTGGAACCCAGGTTTTTGGTGGCTCAAGTGGGCCACCCTGACTCCGTCTTTCAGGGGGGAAGTATGTGCCGTTAATTAGTAATTTCGACACGATATATATTTTAAATTTTTATTATGATTTTAAATTTTTTTTGTGTGGAAATTTTATTTGCTCTACTATAGTAAGATTTTACTTTGTTAGTCTGGTGTACTCCTCTGAGTTAAACTTTGTCTCAGTGCTCTGAAGCCCCTTTCCCATTGGCGTATCGGATATTTTGCTGGCCTAATCCCTGACTGGCAGACAGCTTACCATTTCCCCCGCCTTCAGTCACGTCTCAAGCCTGTAATATCATTTCTCTTCGAGACCCAAACTGCATAGACAAGCCTGTAGCTTGCAGGCGACCAGTTCTCAGAGACGAGCTGAGATTGGCCTTTTTCATCACGTATTAGTGTTAAGTTCGCTCCTCTGCAGGCACGACGGGACGTAGATTCCCAGCAGCGTTGCATTTTACCCTCACCCCCCCCCCCCCTTCACAGTTCCAAGTAAGACCAATGACCGGTCGTAACCCCCTGGGCAACCGTGACCGTCCTCAAGGTCTCCTCGCAAAAAACGAGTGCGCCAAAACTGGTCGCAAGCGCTACCTAGCGACCAAGTCGCGAACTTCTCCGCTAGCCTACCCTCTAGGGCTCCAGAGAGCAGCACCTGCTTTCCCTTGTGTTATATGGACGCCGTGGGCGAGTCGATTGTTTTCAACTCAGACCCCTCCGACAGAGTTCTCTACTGTCGCCCAGTGATGCCAACGTCAAAACCCCTGCCTGAGTTTTTTTTCCGCCCGCATTCGGGCAAGTTCGGAATCTTTCGGCGGCCCAGACCCCCCTCCACCTGTAAGAGCCGGCGCCCACTTTTAATTACGAGACGCGGTTTGCCGCGACACAGATCAGCACGCGTCACGTTTGCAGACAGATCTCCGGCGAGCTCAGAAGACTCTGGAAGACTTCATCCGACCGCTAGCGACTATGTAATCGTCCTAAATAAGGGATGCTATCCCTCAACTAAATTCAAGTAGATTAGTCTGTCTGCATAGTGTTAGTAATTTTTTTGTTTTGAAATTTTCCCTTTTAATTTTTTTAACTATGAAGAAATCATCCGCGCCCAGCCGCGCAAATCGCGAGCTACGGACCATGGCTGACTCCGCGATGGCAGCTTGAAGGCTACTCCCCTGTTTTGGTGAGTGATAATTCGCGACCTCCCCTACCTCCCCTTAGATTTTTCCGGGCATTTCTTGCCCCATGTACTGTCTGTATTCAAGTCCTAATCAGTCTTGATTTGGCTTGTTACAGTCAGGGGTTCGACCTCCCAGCGATGCACATATTCAGCTAGATTCGAGATCCAGCAACTACTGGTGGACGAATTGTCCACCAGTATGTTTTTCGGCAGTCCGAGATCCATCCATTAGAAGAAGCAGCTTTCTTCCATTCTACAGTTCGGCATTTTTAACTCCACACCTGGAAGACTCGGGTGATATGGTTTCTATTTCTATTCCCTCCCTTTTTTAAAGACAAACCAGCGATAAGTGACTATCCACTTAATCCACTGATATGGTAAACTAATCAGCGACAAATTTAATGTAGTAGAACATTGCAAGTTGTAATAATGTATCAATACAATGTACTTTGTTTTAAATAATCGCGGGCCGGCCCCTTTTCGTTTTTCTTTTTTTTTTTTTTTAAATCTTTGAAACTTGTTAAAACCTTTTGTATGTAAAGTAATGGAAACAAGATAATTCATCAGGGCAAATAAAACAGGGAAACTATAGATCAAGTTAATCGTGTAGTTTTTATTTATTGATTTTAACGATCCACCAACTTCCTCCTTGCTTGTTACAGGAAGTTCCTAAATTTTGTTTGTTCCCCACCTCATGCCGCCTCTGGTAAATCAATTTATTTAACATTTTTTTTTATCCCGCAAGTTTCCAAGGCTCTTTTTAATTAATTTAAAGATTTCAATTTTGAGGCACGAGGGGTGTATCAACATATATAGGTATATCTCTTTATCTAACCCATTTCATTTTCTATCTTCGCTATATCTCAACATATCTCTCCGTATCTGTCTCACTCTATATATATATATATATATGTGTGTGTGTGTGTGTGTGTGTGTGTGTGTGTGTGCGTGTATCACTCTATCTCTGTCTCTCTTTTATCCTATTAATATTATAAACACGAAAGTTTGTAAGTATTAATGTATGGATGTCTGTTACTCTTTCACGTAAAAACTACTGAATGGATTTGAATGAAATTTGGCCTACAGCTAGTTTATAACCTGGATTAACACATAGACCCCATATATATATGAAATTCCATCCCTAAGGGAGTGAAAAAGTGATAATTTCACTTTAAAACAGAAAAAATCATAGACATACAAATAGTGAGTGAGTATCATTTCTCGATGTCTGACACACGATCATACACATATTAAGGTTTGGCAAATTAATATTTTTCTCCTTGGTGAGACCAGTCCGCTTAGTGGAGCTCGCAGCGGCTAGCAAAATAAAGGCGCTAATAACAGTTTTAGTCTTAACTTCGTCAAAAGATAGAGTTGCCTTGAATTTTAAATGCACTATCGTTTGATGCGTTTGTCATGTCTTTAATTTTCGTTTGTTTGTGCCGTATGCGTTCCTATACCATTCATCCGATTGCGATGAAATTTTGGTGATTTGTTATGCGCATGCCCATGAAGGTTACTGAGATGGTGTAACTATTTTTCAATAGTTGGAGCACGAATCGTGTCAAAAAATGTGTTTATTTCATTTTATATAGCAGCACTTCGTCTGTTTTTGTTGTATAAGTAAGCACGCATGACACAATTTATTTAAATATAAAAGAGAGACAGATATAGAGTGATATATGTAGAGAGTGAGGTAGAGACGGAGAGATAAGTTGAGATAGAGCGAGGTATAGAGATAGAAATGGGTTAGATAAAGAGATATACCTATATATGTATAGAGCTATATAGAGACTTATATATAGAAGATATAGAGATAGTGGGAAGTATATATGTAAATATAAAGAGATAAATAGAGATAGAGAGATACATAGATGTATATAGATGTAGATAGAGATAAATATATATATAGAGAGAGATGGATGCATGATTTGTACATGTGGAACTACTTCAAACATATTACAAAACAAAACTGAATGAGGTATTGCAATGCTGGCCGAGCATTAGCTAGATAATGGAATCTTTTCAATATTAGTAATCTCTTATTTTTCAGCTTTTTTGTATATTGCTTTATAAAGTCTAAATTACATACAGACCAGGTAAATAACTATAAACTGGCAGAACAACGTCTGTTGGGATCTGAAAGTGATATAAATTAATGTTCACACTTGACATTCAAATAAAGAAGAAAATTACTAACTACATCTGATTTCGAAAAATTTCCCCTTCACCCTGTGTTCAGCCTGGGCAACGCCGGGTATTGCAGCTAGTATTTAAATAAATTGTGCCATGCGTGCGCACTTATACAACAAAAACAGACGAAGTGCCGCTATATAAAATTAAATAAACACATTTTTTGACACGATTCGTGCTCCAACTATTGAAAAATAGTTTTACCTTCTCAGTAACTTTCATGGGCATGCGCATAACAAATCACCAAAATTTCATCGCAATCGGATGAATGGTATAGGAACGCATACGGCACAAACAAACGAAAATTAAGACGTGACAAACGCATCAAACGATGGTGCTTTAAAATTCAAGGCAACTCTATCTATTGAAGAAGTTAAGAACAAAACTGTTATTAGCGCCTTTATTTTGCTAGCCGCTGCGAGCCCCACTAAGGGAACTGGTCTCACCAAGGAGAAAAATATTAATTTGCCAGACCTTACTATGTGTATGATCGTGTGTCAGACATAGAGAAATGACACTCACTCACTATTTGTATGTATATGACCTACTATGTATGATTTTATTTCTGTTATAAAACGAAATTATCACTTTTTCACTCCTTAGGGATGGAATTTAATATTAATATGGGTGTCTATGTGTTAATCCAGGTTATAAGCTAGCTGTAGGCCAAATTTCATTCAAATCCATTCAGTAGTTTTTACGTGAAAGAGTAACAAACATCCATATATCCATACTTACAAACTTTCGTGTTTACAATATTAGTAGGATTCATCATATACAACTTATTTTAATTTGATTATTATACATTATTGATACTAAGCAAAGAATATTTTCTGAAATTTTGTTAGTTATTTTATGGTCATTAAAATGTGATAGAATTAAAAACTGTATAAAATACACAACTTTCATTAGCAGGATTAAGCTATAGATGTAATAAAAAAATAGTGAAATGTGTACAATTTTACATATTCATAGCCTGTGTGAATATACTTAATATTGTAGTAAACATCTGGCATTTGTGTAAAATTACACATATATCGCAAATGTAAATTTAACACAACACAGTAAAAATATACCAATTTCAATGGCAAAATCACCAAATAGTAGTAATTGTATTACTACACTTTGAAACCTAGAAAAATACTAGTAACCAAGATGCCTCCTTAAGGAAATTGTCTATTATGCTATTTTTTATACGAAATCTAGTATCTAGTAGCGATGATCCTTGAGAATGTTCCCTGAATGATATAATAGCGTAAACAGGTCATTCTTGTATTGGTTTCTCACTCTGTTAATTTGTTTTATGATATGCGAGTGCCGAAGTTTTTGTGGACTTTTAGGTGTATAGCAGATTGTTTTTGAATGTTTTATCATTTTGCCTCATCCATTTTATTCGTGTGTTATTTAACGTAAAATATTTAAGGAAGTATGCGTGTTTCTACTGTTGATGATTTTCCTTCATTAATTTGTGCAGGTGTCATTGTGGAGTGGTGTAAATTTTATGAGGCAATGATTTTTTGCGTAGCATGTTTTCGGAAGGCTAACTTCTGTGCAAGTGATGAACCTAGCTATACACAAAATGTTTTTGAATTGTCGTGGAAATTAGGTTTACTTGCATCGTGAAGTCATATTATAATTTTTCCAGATATTAATATTATATAATTTTGTTTATGGTCTTACATATTTTTTTCTTTCCAATATATACTCCTATGTGTGATTAAATTGATAGTACATATATTCATATAGTTGGAAAATTACTAGGCATGCAATAAATGCAATGGTTCGTTACTCTGGCTTATTATAAACATGCACTGAGTCTGCTAAACGAAGTGCGTAGAAATACCTAAATAAAACTGTATTGCGAGTTGCCTAGCTGTGGAAGTTCCAGGCGATTTGCATCGTGAGAGTGCATTTAAAATTTGTTCTGAGTTAAGGACTCTTACGTAATTTTATTTATGGTTATGCCTAATTGTGTTTTTTTTTAATACTCGTGTTTAAATTGATATACTCTCGAGAAGGTGTTAGAAAAATAACTTTTGTTCCTTGTACAGAAATTGATTTAATTTTAAATATTTGTAAATGAAAATTACATGTACATATGTACATACTGCTTTAAGCTTCTCATTTAGCACCTGCGTCAGTGAAGGGATATTTTTTTAAATGTTAAGAAAATATTTTATGTAAATGAAAGGAAATCTGCATACCTGAGTGTGGCATAACTAAAAAAGATCAAAAAAGACAAAAAACATATCCAGCTAAAAATAGTATACATTTTTAAAAAATTATTTACCTTAAGGTTGTGATTTGTGATTCTAGGAGATAGAGAAAGAGAAAGGGAACGATTGTCTGTATATATGTTTTTGTGTGCGGCAGAGAGAATTGGTAGTGAGAGTGAGTGAGTTTTGTGTGAAGGAGAGTGAATAAGGGACGGAGAAGGGAGAGGTATACGAGGAAGAGAAAATGCAAGAGGGGAGAGAACATGAAAGAGGTGGAAGAGTATGTAAGTGTGTGTGAGGAAAATAGGTTTGGTGGAGTGAGGATAGGGGGTACGATATTTAAAGGTTAGGAAATGGGGGAAAAGAAGAAGTAAGAGTGTGTGTAAGAAAGAGAAAGACAGGAGAGGTCGAGAGAAGATTAAAAGGAAAAGGGACAAAGAGAGGAGAGGAGTGTGTGAGAGGGTGAGTGAGGGAGCAGGAGGGACATGTACATGTAAAATTTAGAAGTTCTTTACTCATACATCATGTGTATGAATTGTAACACTTTGGTGTGTACGACTGTGGTGCACTCTATTAAATAAGTCTGACGTCAAAGAGGGATGCCACTAGCTCTCCCAGCTGACACTTTCAAAATTTCATGTGGCACACTCCGGCTGCCATTTCTTGCATCAAAGATCATAGTACTACTGGTAGAAACTTTGAACATCACATGATAGACTTCCCCTCCAACTATATCCCCTTCACCCCTTATTATTATGGATACCCTTATCATTATCTTCATTCATTTTAGTTTCACCTCCCCTTCCTCACACTTTGTCCTCTTTCAAGTTTTCAATGACCACCCTCACATTCCCCCACTTCTCCTGTGCCGTTTATTGGTGTACAGATTTTAAATTTTAAGTTTATTTTTAATTTTTAAAATTTTTAAATTTTTATTCTTATTTAATTTTTGTCAGACTTCTGTATTATCAAACCTTTTTCATCCTAGTTCTCTTTCCCTGGTTTTCGGCGCACTCTAGTGGTCGTGTCCTTAAGTCTCTCCCTCTCTCTTTTTTGGCCGCCAGAGCGCACTCTTGTCCCCCCCCCCCCTTTCCCTCATGCTGGTTGTAAGTAACCTAGCGCGATATTTGCGAGTAGAATTAAACTTAGTTCGACTGCCCCTCCATAGAGCGCGCGGCGCTCGACGGCTATAGAGGTTTTTACCAAGCAACAGACCTTTGTTTTACCTTGCCTCGGACGTCTTCGGCTCCGTTCGGCTCTGAGCCATATCATCTCCCCTTCGGCCTTCCGGGTCCCAGCATCCTTTTTTAGACGATCTAGCCGCCATGTTGGAATTAATTCGCGGGCTGTTGGGCTGACTACATCGGCGTCTCTGTCGAGTTGCTCCTCGACTAATAAATCGCGTGTAGACCTGCCTTCTACTGCGCTATAGGATGTAATCGTCTCGGGCGAAGGAATTTTTCCCTAAACTTTTCTTTATCTTCTGTTAGTTAGTCAGCCAACCTGAATAGCTACATAATAGTTATTTTTTTTAATTCTTTTCTTTGTACTTCCGCGACACCGCGTCGCATGTCCTAACTGGCGATCGCGCAATATGATTGTAATCATCTGTCATCACCCTGCTTCGGTGAGTCTTTTGCTTTCAATATTTCCCTCCAATTCGCTCCTTTTTAGCGGGCTTTTGCCCGATTGATGGTCTGTCTGCGACCTGGTCTAATCTCTGTCGATATTGGACCTTGTTGCAGGCAGGGTGCAAGAGTTACCCACCGATTGAAGAAACACCCCCGTCGTCCGAGAGTCACCCCTCCACAAATGGTCTTGATTGAAAGTCAACAAAATTTATTCGAATTTTACCTGGTCGTGAGCTCTGAACGACAAAATTTCATAAATTTTGGTTTGCCAGTGGACATAGGAGAAGTTATTGTTAACGATGTAACGTTATATCTTCAGAAATTGTGACTCAAGAAGAATCAACCCTTATCGGACATGGTGATAGTGTAATTTTTTTCCATAAGATTCAAAACCAAGGCAATATATTCTAACTATTTTTGTAAACATTTCACTATGGCAAGAACCTTGTTAAATTTTCGCTAGATTCGCGGTTCGGACTCGCTAGCACTATAAATTCTGTTCATATTTTCTTCATTAATGATTGCTAAGATGTTAAAATGCTAATTTGATCATCGATGGTTAATCTGTCTTGATATTTTCTGTTAAAATCTATTTAAAGAAAGGTTATGCACTATATAAAAGAATATTAATATAAATAAACCAGGAAGCCTTTAGATCAAATAACTTATTTTGTTGTTTTTTTATTTAATTGAGTACCTATATATCTACCGCTCCACTAACTTCCAAATGGATTGTGTGTAGGGAGTTTCTAAATTGTTTTGTTCCCCGCCTCGTGCGACCTCTGGTGATGTTCGAATTTTATGTCAATTTTGTAGCTTGTTGCTCAGCTGTTTCCTAGGACTTTTAAGAGGTGTGATAATACCAAAAAAATCAAGGGCACGAGGGGCGTTACACTCCCAATTAATTAATTATTAATTTCAGTCATTATAATTTGATCATCTTCATTCCTCCCCCTCCAGTACTTTTTTTAATAACTTATTTACTTCCCTGCTCTTCAATTGAGCTCGTGGCCGAATGGACAATGTACTCGCTTCCTAGCATCGAGGTCACTCCTGTGATCATGGTAGTCACCGTGCTCAGATACTGGTGCTACCTCGTAGCGATACTATGAACTACCTTTGATGTCATTCAAGATGGCCGAAAATGTTCACCTACCTCCCAACGTCTCATCCATCTGTGATGTTATATAATATGGTGGCATACCGGATGGCTGGCAACACAGTACTAACAACTAACTCTCAATTTGTGATCTATGTTTGAAATGGATGAAGAAATTAAAAAAAAAAAAGTTATTTTTGAGAAAGGGGTAGAGGAGGAAAAGGAGTTTGGTTAGAAAGGGGTGAGAGGGGAATGGGTGGAGTCAACATTAGAGATACACCAATCAGTCTTAACATAATGAAACATAACAAAAAATAAAATAATAATGATAAAGAGGGATGACTCCTAGCTGCAAAAGGGAGGGAGTGGCGTGTCATCTGGCGAAATGGGGAGGGGAGAAATGAAACAATAGAAAAAATGTTGTGTATGGGTGAAGGGGAGGAGGGGGAGGTGATAGTGATTTATTAACCTAATTTCCGTATCATTTGCTAACTTAGAGCGAACATGATCTCCCGACTGACACAGGCTGCACATATATATATATACATACATATATATATATACATATATATATACATATATATACATACATATATATATACATATATATACATATATATATACATATATATATACATATATATACATATATATATACATATATTCTGCACATAGGATCACCATTGGCTTTATGATCTGCCAATTTAACTGTCGCAATAGTGGATTTAATCAATCACATAAGTGACTGATTACAAATGTAACTTCCAAAAAGATCCATATTTATGTTAATAATATAAAAATTAAAAATAACTTTGAGGGTTATAAAATCATTAAATATTACTTTTAATAAATTTCCCATGTAACCTATCGAATCTTCGATACTTTTTATGTCCCTTCTTTGAAATGTGTTACACATTCAATCTTAAACTTTTAAACAAAGTACGTATACGTTTATACGAGCATGGTTGGTGTTAAGAGGGACAGGCAGCATAAGAATAATTACCTGAACACGTTTTCACTTTCATTTTTCCTTCATCATGAAAAAAATTAGTTACTGCCCACCCATTAAAGAAAAGAACTGCACCAAGAGTCAACGCTGTTAAAATAGGCATCGTGAAAATCGCTGTTCCTGAAACACAGTCATACATGGTTCACTGTGGGTGTGGCAAAACACTTTAGGACAGGATTATAAACTATACAAGAACGCAATAATGCAAAAAACAACATGTAATCAAAGCAAGAAAATCGTATTTTTTATTAATCATGCTGGTCGCAAGACATAACCAACCGTATACCTTTAAATTGTAAATAATAGAAATCAAATTTCTGCCTTGGATTTATTTTACAATTTAAAATTTATCAAAACAACAAATTATCACAATAATTTAATTAAAGTCAAGGTGTCATAGCAATTGCTTTAATGGAAAAATGATACACTTTTCGCTATTCATAGCTTGTTGTAGTATCATCGGGTTCTATATTCAAATATTATTCTGTGGGGTTTTAAATAATTATCATCTCACTTTATAATAATGTTATCATACCATAATAACTCAATACTCTATGATAAATTCGAAGCAATATTAAAATAAATATAACACTAATAGTATTACAAACTATATTTATCCTAAAAAAACACCTCTATACTGCAAGTACACACACGCAAGTAAATTATTAATTTCATTTACCACTTCTTGATTTCTTTTATCTCCCACAAATGTAAAACCCTTCTTGCATGCCTTGTCATGCCTTTCCAGAACATACTTTTTATACTATGTAAGAGACTATAAAACGATTGGATGGTATTAATTAATTTTGGTACTTACCAGCCAGTGCAATACTGGAAATATTTCACACATACTATACAGAAATGATACGTATGCATTACGTGTACTAAAATGACACTTCAAGTTTACTGGCATATAAATTCTTAGAGGTATTTTAGAAACATATTCAGTACATTTATACAATGTGTATCCGAACAACTAGGTATTTTTTTTATAAATATGCCCAAGTAAAATAATTTCAGTTACTGGCCATTAAATCGCGTGTCTCAGAAGCCGAAGGCCCCACTGTGATGAGATACTTAACATACTTTACACTTACGAAAGACCTGTTGCAAGCATATCTGACAAGAGTCTTCGACCAACTGTGTCTTCAGTACGGGCATAAGGATACGTGTGGCGGGATATGATAGAATACATTTGTCAGGATAGGTAGGATACGATAGAACATAAATGGCACGATATGATAGGATATGATCAGCAGGATTCGATAGAATACGATGGGCAGCATACGATAATATACCACTGGCATGATTCGATCAGCTGGATACGATATAATATGATTGGATGGATACGATAGGATATGCTTGGCTGGATACGATAGGATATGATTGTAAAGACATGATGGGATACAATCAACAGAAAACTATAGTGTACAAATTTCAAGGAATAACGAGTAGCACTCTGAAAAATCCACAAGAGTTCTGAAAAAATTATAACATATAAATTTAAATTTAAAAATTATGAAGAATTATAAATAATAAAATTAATTGGGGATAAAAAAATTATTATGCATCTGGTGAACTTCTCTTTCGAGAAGCAATAACAGCATTCTAGCAGAAGTTGTCAGAAATATTTTGTAATTTTTTAAATTTAAATTTTTTTACTATTCAAATTTTATTTATTTTAAATTTATGTATGGTTTTCTCTGAGTGCTTCTGGTTACAGATGAGAAATTGATCTCCGCATGAAGGACTTTTTACCTAATGAGGTATGTCATTTTATCCTGTGATGCAATTAAATTGTTAATTTCTGGTACTAAATCAGAACTGACAATATTTTTATAAGGTGGATTTAAAAAAATTACTCAGTCCAAAAATATCTGATAAGACGGATGAGAAACACTATCATGAAGGACTAACTTCCTTCTCCTTGATGTCTAGCGAAGCCTTCCTTCTTTTGCGATCGTTAGTGAGCAACCCGCATCCCACATAAAATAAATAATATTTACCTGCAAGCAAAATGTGTCGACATCTGTTGTTGACAAGCAGAACTACTTGCATCAATTTGTTTTGCATTAGATAACTTAACTCTTTGCTGATGAAATATTTATAAAAAAAAATCTATTTAAGTAATGGATCCAATTGGAAAACTGTCAGTTTGTATCTAACATTAGTCACAAAAGCTACCATGGATCATGGATTGTTATCTGCAGCTGAATCGGAAGGAAGCCGTTGTAAATTTTGTGGCTAGGATTTTGTCATGAGAAGGAATGCTAGACATCATGAGAAGAATGATTGTGCTAAAAACCCACTACGCAAAATGTTCAGCTGTAATCGGTGTAGCAGGTTGTTAACACGAATTGACAGCTTAAAAAAAATGGTAGAACATGTAAAGCCAAGCCCACTTACGGCAAAGAAGACATCGATGGAACTACTAGACTAAATAAGAGTGATCTGCATTACGACAATAATTTTCCTTGTCCTGAGCGTGATGGTATTAGCTCACCCGATCGTGACGAAGAATATAAATTGAAGGATGCTGATGGCTTCGGGAAGACTGAAACTAATGGAAGTATCAACACCATAAAAAGTGAGAATACATTCAAGCCTATATTCAGTAGATCCTCCATACTTTGTAAAAATGATGGACTCCTAAAAAGTAAGCATGAAGTCGATGAAGACACTTCGACATCAACGATATCGAGTTCTTACGGTAATCTGGGTGAAGACGATGCCTTCTACGGTGATTGCTACAGTGACTCTGAAGCTGGTGACGTGATCGAAGACTGTGCTGAAGCACCTAAAGCAGGCAAGATCGAAGACTGTGATGGTGTACTGAGACCGAAACGATGGAAAAGACGTGTTATAATAAATAAATCTGATCAAGCTTGTGATGATCACTGGCTCGATGATGAAAGTTACCCTGAGGTTGGTGTTAAAACGGAAGACACTAGAGATCATAATATTTATTATAAACGTGCAAGGAAGATGGTGGCAGAAGAGATTTATTACACATCATGGAAAGATCCAAACATATTGGTTGACCGGCTAAGACTGTCGGTGGCATCTGTTCGTAGAGGAAACTACTCGCATATCGTGGAAGTATCGTCCATACTTAAAGAACTGCGGAAAGCTGGCTACATACAATAATCATTTGTTTAACTTTCATGTGTGTACTATTGAATAATAAATGAATTATTTATATTTAAAAAAAAGTATACTTTATTTCTTGTATTCTGATTTCCAACTAAGCACGTGTTTCCGCTACTGTATGCGTGATCATTCCATTTTCTGTGTGTACGTTCCATTTCCTGTGTTTACATTCCGTTTTTTCCTGTGTGTACATTCCGTTTTCCTGTGTGTACATTCCGTTTTCCTGTGTGTAAATTCCGTGTATTATGTTCATGGTCTATATGTCTGACATTTTTCATGACCCGGTCTTGCGGTCCAAAGACGCTTGGTGTATGGATGATTTTGTACATGAACATTTTAAAGGTTAATCTAAGTATCAAATAACTAGACTTTCATGTAATGCATAGCGGCACTGTATTTATTTAGATGGTCAGGTATATTGACTTGAGTTGTTTTTCGTAGAGTGAATGATTAATAAATTCCTAAAAAGGTAATGGAAAACAAAATATTAAAAATGTTTAAAATTGAGTTACAACTGTCACTGGTCAAGAATCGAACCGTGGACAGGAATCCATTGATTCAATTTGTATGTTAATAACTGAATTTTTTCGGAGACTTTTGTAATTTTTCCCGCATTTCTAGCTAAATAATTGCATGATAACCAGATGATGCCCAATCATTCATTATGTCGGGCACCTCAGTAATAATAAATGATTACTGCACTGTAGGAGGTTAGAATAAAACTAGCATGATGGTAAGACGAGTACATACATTATGGTGCCCTCCAGCAGACGAAAACAAGATATTGGCAATGACCACTATCAGGCTGTAGCTCCTGGTAGCATGTACTGAACATAAAATGTCGGATCCATGATGGTCGTCAAGGTCAAAGTCAAAGATCAAGTTCAAGGTCAAATTTCAAGTTCAAGGAAAACTACAAGGTCAAGGTCAAATTTTAAGGCCAAATTCAAATGTCAAATTTCAAAGTCAAGGTCAAGGTCAATTTTCAAGGTCAAGGCCCAATTTCAAGTTCAAGGTCAATGACAAAGTTCAATGCCAACAGACGAGGTTAATGGTATGGTGAACAGAAAATTATACTAACATGTCGCCAGCACACTCTAGCAGACGAAAACAAGATGACGGTCTCCAGCGTACGAAGACAAGATGGCGGACATGATGTCATACCATCTGACGATATATACTTTGGTATTGGTGGTAGGTCAGTCTGTAGGTGGCTTCTGTGGAGGAAGGATATGATGGGTTTTTTTTTTTTTTTGCTCTTAGCGGTTTCGAACCAAGGATGGAAATCGATCTAATCAATCATAATTCTAATAAGTTAATTTTTTGTTGAATTTTGTAATTTTTTTCATTAAAATCGGATAATAAATAAAGATTTCCAAGATGGCCACTAAATTTCAAGACGGTGGACATGACGTCATACTAGGTGATGATATAAATGCTATGAAACAAGTGGCGGGGGTCAGTCTGTAGGTGGCTTCTGTGGAGGAAGGATCTGTTGTATTTTTTAATTTTTTTTATTCACCGGGTTCGAACCAAGGTTCCGAGCTACGTGACATAAATATTTGGTTTTTTTTTAATTTTTTTATAAAATTTTATTAATTGAATTTTTTAATTTTTTAATATTTTTTCATTAAAATCGGATAATATATAAAAAAAGTTAAAGATGGCAGGCGTAACGAAATTGCAACGGCGACATCATAATTCAAAATGGCGGAAAACAAAATTCCGGAATGTACGAGAAAACAAAATGACGTCATCCAAAATGGCGGATCCAAAATGGCCGCCGGGGTCAAGGTCAAAGGTCAAGGTCACGGTCCTTCAATATGGCCGCCGTGATCTACTTGTCCCGTTACACTGTGTCCTGTTACGCTCATCCAAGATGGCTGCCGTGACGTCACAATCCAAGATGTGGCTCGGTTCCCGGCTCCACCGCCAGATGCCAGTTTCAGGACATACTATTACACACTACTCACGATATTTTTGGGGTCTATGAACAATGAAATGAAAAACTGTATAAACATTTTCCGGAAGTCACACCATAGTAACGAGTAGTCTTCTTTGAAATCTTCTTAAATTGGCTAAACTATTAGCTATAGAAAAATTCTTGTATAGGGAAATTATTCTATACAAATTTACTACAGATCGGTTTTTAAGTGTCATAAGTGTTTACTTACTTCAGACATGATATTAACTTGTGGGTGCTGTGTTACATGTGCGCAAGAATATAACTAATTAAAGATATGTATTTATTTATTAGCTGAACGAGTCAGTAGCAACGAGGTTGTCAGTTGGGAACACAACACAGGTAAGTTGAAGCTCGAAAGTGCTACCGCCTAAAAATATATCATCCCAGCATTAGCGTGAAGGTATTTAGGAAAACTATGGAAACCAGAAAACTGGATACCTGGAGGAGGTTGTGAACCCAGGTATTCTCGAATGAGAGTCAAATGTTTATTTATAGCAACATCTCTCTAGTTTGTTGGTACATTTATTTGCGTGCGTAGTGTAAAATGTACTCCAATTAAAAACCAAACGTCGGTCCCTCTAAACCAAACTTCAGTATCTCCACATTTGGATGCATACGTCACAAACCACAACTGTAAAGAAATTAACAAAAGCTCTACTTCTAAAATATCCTTCCCATCCTCCCTCTTCATCATAGCCTAGTTTCCAAACACCTACCTCTGTGACGCATTCCCCTGCCCTTCTAGTGATGTCCTACCTGTCTGCTCCACCCTTTCACTAGTATGTGTCGTCGGTTCACCCCTCCCCCTCCGACCTTTCCCGGCGGCGGGCCAATACGATTCCACACATTCACTCATGCCTCGTGTGATTACTCGCAAAGAATAGCTTGACTAAAATATCATTCTACAAGATGAAAGCTGAAGATGAAAACTGTTTTTGCCATTGAATATATTTGTCACTGACTTGCGAGAACTCCACAAACACGCTCTAAACATGGTATTTTTAGTCACTTTCGCTACTCTGATTATTTAAACATTGTAAGGAGGCAACAAATTAAATTAATGCCCAGCAAAATTACGTGTTATTTATTAAAATTAAATGATTTTTTTGTTTTGTTTTTCTGGTAAGAATATTCTTTGAGAAGTTAGTAAATTCTTTTAATGCAGCATTTAAATACAATATTTTAATAGGAATTTATAAGTTACACAGTTCCTAACTAAAATTAAGTATCTTTAAATGTAACTATAAAATAGTAACAAAAACATTCTTCAAAAATATCATCACAATTTACAATTGTATACATACGCTTTTAAATTTTCCTTGAAAATATCAACTACTTATTAAGAAAATAAATACACTAATTTCTTCCATATTTTTTTACTATGGTTCGCTCAACAACGTACCTAAGTACTGGAGGTGTAAGTCCAACAATCGAAGACAGAACCAGCGTGTATTCTTCAAAGTGCCTGCCTCACCGACTGTTACACAAACAAGCAGGCCACGTATATGTCATTGCCAACTGCAATAAAATCATTTATCTTGCCTTCAGTGGGGCAGAACTTTGTATCGTAACTGCGTTTGCGCTGTTTTCCCCTCATCATTTCACAAGACATTAACACCCCATTGTGAGGCAAACTGCGCGACTCAGTGAGCTGATAGCAGAAGAACAAAAACTAGCGCCAAGCAAATAATTAATGATCCATTCAGAATTAAACTTTGCTGATTATTGAAATATATTATCTCAGTTTTATTACGGCAATGTTAAAGACAGGCCAGCACACTAATCCACAATCACCATCTTAACTATAGACAATGTTATGAATGAAAGGTGTTAAGAAAGGCGCCGCAAATGCACAACTTGAGAGTTTGAATTTATAACGTTTTTGGACATGCACTGCTGGTTTATATTGTACGGTACTGATACAAACGCCTTGTAAACGACGAGTGATCAAGTACTTGAAAAAATAACAGAAGACATACCGGTATACAAATTTATTTAACACTAAGGTTAGATTTTAACATTGAAAACAAATATTTAAAAAGATGATGACAATAATTACTTATTGCACTTTTCCTTAAAAAGCATGGGGCACGAGCACGCGGGTAATCTGAGAACGCATGATATATATATATACTTATATATATATATATATATATATATATATATACTCTTAAAAACCTTTTTAAAAATATAATTGTTTAATAAAAAAAGGAAATACACGGGCTATTATTTCAAATTACTGTGTCGCTGTTAGTCGCAAAACAGAAACCACTAGTATATAAAATTGCATTTAAATATTACGGTTCTGAAATAATTATTGAATAAATAAATTATACCACTAAACGCGAAAGGCCGTAACAAATCCAAGCTCGCCCATGAAATGTATCAACATTTAAAAATAACCTCCAGAAAAGGTACCTAACCTTAAAGAAACCTTGAAAGAAATTGAAAAATATGACTAACACAAATATTGAGAGAATGTGAATGCTCTTGCGAAGATTACAGTTGTCACCTCGCGACGACAGTAGGTAACAACAGGCCTGACTGGAAGGACCGCCGCTGCCGGCGAGTGGTCGCTGCCTCTGCAGCAGGCGGTACCCGCGTGGCACGAGGCAACAGCTTCACGCCTCGGCCACTAGTAACAACCTGCAGCTCAGCGACCAGTTCCAACTTTCATCATACTCATTACAGCAGCAAACTATAATTAATACATGACATGTGGACACGTGGACAATCAAGTACATTCGTTGAACCGTGCCAGCCTACCCCGTCTCACCCCTGCCACGCCTTGCCTCGTAGCTGCCCCAAAGACAAACAAGAGTAAAACAACTATATTTCCATTCGTAATTCATACCAAGTATATCGCTGAGCAAGTATCAGTTGCCAACTCGTGCACCAACTCGTTCCTTCAAAGAAAAACAAATCTAAACTGTGTTCCACACCAACCATAACTATGACATCGGAGTGCAGGCGGGCGCCAGCAACTTGGGTAGCGGCAGCATCAGGGGTAAAGACAGAGCACAGACACTGACGTCACAAGTTCGTTGGGCAATAGCCGCCGGCGTGGTTAAGTAAAAACAATAACGTTACCTGTGACAATTATCTACCGGTAACAATACATATCGTATACAGTAACCACAATAATGTACAAAAATAAACTATGTACTTACATACACACAGAAATACAAGTAAAATGTTACCTGACATCTGAAGTCAAACTCAAGAACAGTACAGGTGTTGCCGTGGAAGAAAAAATTAAGAAAAAATTCACAGCACAGACGGACACAATGGACGGACAACAAGACAGTTGAAACAAATTACAGTAATTATAGACGAACAACAACCTTGTACAACATAGCGATTGATTTGTAGCGATTTTAGTAGGGGAGGCTTTGTTTTGTCTTCAATCAGTTTGATAAGATTACTGCGTTATGTTATATCTACATATAAAATAAATCTACTACCCCTTCCCACATAACTAGTGAAGATATCTCCATTCATTCGACTGAGTTCACCCCTCACTTGGTGTTGTTGAGTAGTCAGACAACTTGCCTACCATCAAATTGGGTGGATTCCAGGCAAGGTTAAACATAGGTTATTTTCTAGAGGAAAACATGGCGGATGTTTCTGTGTCCTTTAGGTTTTCCCTAGTCACTACTTTTTCCCCATCTAGTCATTCCAATAATGCTCTATAAGCATCTCTTAATGTTTAGTCGTCAATAATGGCCTCAACGTGGATGAGACGTTAAGCTCAATCCTTGTGATTTCCAAGAGCTCACGCCTTCATTCCTATTTTATAATATACTATCCGAACCCGCCCGCTTCGCTGGACGTGAAATAAGGTAACTGCATTGAAGGCAAATAATTAAGTAATGACTGCTATACGCAAGACCCCATTAAAATTCGTATAGTAGTTGTGTAGAACACCGCGTTAAAACAGACAGACAGACAGAAAAAGAACTACTGTTTTACTATAGTAAGATAGATTATTCTTACATGTTCGCATCCATGCAGTATATGAAAAATCAGCATGAATAGCCCTATACCTATAACTAAACTTAGCTGCTGCCCACGCTTTTTCCGCATGGAATTTTGTATTATCTTGCACCATTTAGAAATTTAAACATTATAAGATAACAATTGATACAGTTGTAGTAGTTTTCTTATGTTCACAAATGATAATTTTTCTCACCTCTATTTCAGTCTTTGCAATAAAAATATGTTACTACCTAAATTTTGGGTAAATAAGTAGTATAGGATTGCCGGTCCTGAAACAGGGTCCAGGGTGAAGATTGAAGATCGTCGGTCAGCCATATTGGATTGTGACGTCACGGCGGCCATCTTGGAAGAGCGTAACGGGACACCGCGTAACGGGAAAAGTAGGACATTGACCTTTGACCCTCAAAATTCGCCAAAATTGGGCAAAAATTGCCCAAAATTCCTCAAAATTCGCCAAAATTTCCATTTCTGTGAAAAAAAATTCCGCCAAAAAATCTCAAAAAATTCCTCAATTCAAAAATTAGGATTTCGAAAATCCTCAAAAGTCGTTTTGCCCTAGAAAGAACCCTTATTCCTAAAAGAGGCTTAAGCATCCATGTCTAAAGCCTCCGATAAGCCTCTGACGTCATCTAGGATTATGACCGCCATCTTGGATGATGACGTCTACGTTGCAATTTCCGTTACGGTCGCCATCTTTAAAATCTTTATTTATTATCCGATTTTAACGAAATTTTTTTTAAAATTCTAAAAAAATTCAAATAATAAAATTTAATAAAGTTTTAATAAAAAATTGTACTTTTACGACACGGAGCTCGGAGTCCTCAGTTCGAACCCGACACAGGCAAAAAAATTAAAAAATGGCGACTGATCCTTCCCCCGCGGTGGCTGCTGGCATACTGACTCCCACCACTTTTTTTCAAAGCATATATATCGCCAGTGAGCATGACGTCATGTCCGCCATCTTGAAAATCCGTAATTTTAATGCTAGAGATTCGGTAAAAAATGTAAAAATCATTAAAAAATTAATCAACCTAATTAAATAATAAAAAAATCCTTAAAACCACCGTTGCAATTTTCGTGACGGCTGCCATCTTGAAACACCTGCTGGAGGTCACCATCTTGTTTTCGTCCGCTAGAGTGTGCTGATACCATGTTAGTATAATTATCTGGCCACCACCCCTTTGACCTTGAACTTTGACCTTGACATTGAAATTTGACCTTGACCTTGAAATTTGACTTTGTCCTTGAAATTTGACTTTGTCCTTGTCGACCATCATGGATCCGACATTTTATGTTCAGTACATGCTAATAGGAGCTAACACCTGCTGGAGTACGCCATCTTGTGTGTGTACTTGTATTATAGAGTACATTTCCATCTGGATAATTTTATTATAACCCGCTACAGTGCAGTAATAATTTATTACGGAGGTGCCCCCGCCATCTTGAAATTCGGCCGCCATCTTGAAATCATGTAATAATGTAGCTAGAAAAGCGGGAAAAAATCCAAAATTCATTAAATAAATCACTCATTAACTTACATATCGATTCGATCCGCTCCAGTCCTTGGTTCGATCCTCGATCGATGCAATAATGTTTAGTTTTATGAAAAAAATAATAATTCCAATAAACCATGTTCAACATTCTTAAAGAGACTTTAAATCCTCTACTACCATCATCCTATCAGACATCAAGACCACCATATTGGAAATTCGTAATTGTAATGCTAGAGATTCGGGAAAAAGTTCAAAATTCATTAAATAAATTTGTAATCTATATACTGATTGATTAGATCGACTAAGGTCCTTGGTTCGATCCCTGGCCGATAAAAAACAACTTTAATTTTAAAAAAGTATCAGAAATGTGTAAGTTCGAGAAATAAAACACCACAAAGTCTTTTACAAACATAATATTTATTACACAATTTCTATCCTACTACAGAATCACTTGCGAAAGCCAGCAATCTTATAAACATTTAGCCCTGCATAGACGTGCAACGACTACTTCTTAGCTCCAACAGCTCCAAACGCTTCAAATGGCTCCAAATGCTCCAAACGGCCTCCAAATGGCTCCAACAGCTCCAACAGCCTCCAAATGCGTAACACAGCTCCAAATGGCTCCAAATGCTCCAAACGGCCTCCAAATTCTTGATAGCTCCAAATGTCTCCAGCAGCTCCAAATGCTCCAAATGCTCCAAACGACCTCCAAATGGCTCCAACAGCTCCAACAGCTTTCAAATGCGTAACACAGCTCCAAATGGCTCCAAATGCTCCAAACAGCCTCCAAATGCTTGACAGCTCCAAATGTCTCCAGCAGCTCCAAATGCTCCAAATGCTTGACAGCTCCAAATGCTTCAACAGGCTAGAAATGCTCCAAATGACTCCAAAAGCCTCCAAATGCTTCAAAAGGCTCCAAATGCTCCAACAGCCTCCAAATGCGTAACACAGCTCCAAATGCCTCCAAATGCTCCAAATGGCTCCAACAGCTCTAAATGCTTCAATTGACCATTAGCTTCAAGTGTTCCAACAGCTCCATCAGCTCCATCAGCTCCAACACGTAATGTACGCAATGTACGCGCAATACATGCAATTTACGTGCAATAAATGTAATGATCACACACAGTACACACAGGAAACGGAACGTACACACAGTACACACAGGAAACGGAACGTACACACAGTACACACACAGGAAACGGAACGTACACACAGTACACACAGGAAACGGAACGTACACACAGAAAACGGAACGTACACACAGTACACACAGGAAACGGAATGTACACACAGAAAACGGAACGTACACACAGTACACACAGGAAACGGAACGAACACGTAATATTCACACAATTGACACACAGTACACGCAAAGTACACGCAATTTACGCAAAGTACACCCAATGTACGCAATATATATGCAATGTACACACAATGACTACGCTTCGTTCGCGCAGGACAAGCATTTAATGAAAACGAAGCACGTTTGGACGGAAATTCTATAAAACGAAAGCTCATTTAACGAAAAGGAGGCGCATTCTCTCGTTCATTCAACTTGGTAGGATGCGATCGTCAATGATAAGTTAGGATATAATCTCTCCAACAGTCTATGAATCCAACAGTTTATATTTCCATTAGTCATCGACGCCAACAGTCATTGGCTCCAACAGTCATTGACTCCAACAATCATTGCCTCCAACAGTCATTGGCTCCAACGGCCTTTTGGTTCATCAGCTCCAATGATATTTGGTTAGAATGCTACTACTCTAAGAGACTATGAGACTGCAATTCTACGAGTGTACAAGACTCCTCCAACTACCTTCAAGTGTACAAAGCTCCAACTACTTCAGCAGCATTATGTTATCAGATTACATGACTGCTTGTTTACATAGCTATAAGTCTACATAGCTCCAATTGCGGCATCTGTCTTCGTCTGAATTTTCTCTTTGACTCCAACTCCGCCCGCCAGCATCTCTTCGATCTGCTCCTCGATTATGTTATGATAGTACAAGGCTACTTGACTACGAAGCTACAAGTCTACATGGCTCCAATTGCGGCATCTGTCTTCGGCTGAATTTTCTCTTTGGCTCCAACTGCTACAGCAGCATTATGTTATAATAGTACAAGGCTACTTGACTACGAAGCTACACATCTACAAGGCTCCAATTATCGCATCTGTCTTCGTCAGCATTTTCTCTTTTGCTCCCACTGCTCCAACAGCATTATGTTATATGATTCCATGGATACTTTGTTACGTAGCTACAGGTCTACGAGGTTCCAATGCATCATGTTTACGAAGCTTCCAGAACACAAGGTTACGAGACTGCGAGGCTACAGGACTACAAAGCTTCCAGGACACGAGGCTACATGGCTACGAGACTACATGACTCTAAGTGATTACAATAGCACCGCTCAGTGGTGAGAGTTAGGTTATCTAATGCAAAGCAAAATGATGCAAGTAGTTCTGGCTGTCATCAACAGATGTAGCCACGTGTTGCTTGCAGGTAAATATTAATTAGTTATTTTATGTGGGATGCGGGATGCTCACTAACGGTCGCAAAAGAAGGAGGGCTTCGCTAGACACCAAGGAGAAGGAAGTTCGTCTTACATGTTAATGCTTCGCTGATGTCTCATGGCATATTATTTGACTGAGTAATGGTTGTTTATTTCTTTAATTCCACCTGGTAAAATTATTGCAAGTGTCAATTTATTAGCAGAAATTCACTAATTAAATGTAACTCTGAATAAAATGACATGACTCATTAGGTAAATATCCTTCATGCAGAGATCGATTTCACACAAATAATCAGCAGCACTCGGAGAAAATCATTAGATGTCTAGCCAGGAATAACCAGAAGCACTTGGAGAAAACCATCAAATTATTAACAGGAATAATCAGGAGCACACGGAGAAAACGTAATGACAAGAATAATTGGGAGCACACGGAGAAAACCATACACATATTGAAAAGAATATTCATGAGCAAACATAATAACAAGAATAATCGGGAGCACACGGAGAAAACCACCACACGTTTTCTTTGATATCATAAAATTACAGGGAAAAAATATTTAATAAATAACAAATAAATAATAAAAATTTAAAAAAAAATACAAAAATACATAAACAGATTCTGCTAGCTTGTGATCTTCTCATTGTTGAGCAAAGATATAGTTCTAGTACAACGAAAAGTGCAACGGTGGTTTTAAGGATTTTTTTATTATTTAATTAGGTTGATTAATTTTTTTAATAATTTTTACATTTTTTCACGAATCTCTAGCATTAAAATTACGGATTTTCAAGATGGCGGACATGACGTCATGCTCACTGGCGATATATATGCTTTGAAAAAAAGTGGTGGGAGTCAGTATGCCAGCAGCCACTGCAGGGGAAGGATCGGTCGCCATTTTTTAATTTTTTTGCCTTTGTCGGGTTCGAACCGAGGACTCCGAGCTCCGTGTCGTAAAAGTACAATTTTTTATAAAAACTTTATTGAATTTTATTATTTGAATTTTTTTATAATTTAAAAAAAAATTCGTTAAAATCGGATAATAAATAAAGATTTTAAAGATGGCGACCGTAACGGAAATTTCAACGGTGACGTCATCATCCAAGATGGCGGTCATAATCCTAGATGACGTCAGAGGCTTATCGGAGGCTTTAGACATGGATGCTTAAGCCTCTTTTAGGAATAAGGGTTCTTTCTAGGGCAAAACGACTTTTGAGGATTTTCGAAATCCTAATTTTTGAATTGAGGAATTTTTTGAGATTTTTTGGTGGAATTCTTTTTCACAGAAATGGAAATTTTGGCGAATTTTGAGGAATTTTGGGCAATTTTTGCCCAATTTTGGCGAATTTTGAGGGTCAAAGGTCAATGTCCTACTTTTCCCGTTACGCGGTGTCCCGTTACGCTCTTCCAAGATGGCCGCCGTGACGTCACAATCCAATATGGCTGACCGACAATCTTCAATCGTCACCCTGGACCCTGTTTCAGGACCGGCTATCCTATACTACTTAAATATGTTTCTTCTTTCAAATGTAATGTCGGGAAGACACTTCATAAAATTTCTTTGTGTACCACATTGACTGTTTTCCCGTTTGGAGCTAGAATGTAAAGATTGTCTGCATTACTGACCCGCGAGAAAGCCACATACATCTGGCCGTGGGAAAAACAATCAGACTTTAAGTCGACACCAGCTGTCTTAAGGCTCTGACCCTGAGACTTATTTATTGTCATCGCGAAACAAACTGCTATTGGAAACTGTGCGCTTGAACCCGAACGGGAAGTTATTCGGGATGATCGGTATGCGTGGTATGAAAACAGTTTCACCTGAGCCACATCCAGTTAGAATCTCAGCTTCGATTATATTTCGTTGTAGAGCAGTTACTTTAAGTCGGGTTTCATTGCACAATTTTGGGGGAGTAAGGTTCCTATGAAGCATTATTGGAACACCGACTTTGAGAACAATTTTGTGAACAGGAAGACCACTTGCAGTGAGAGAACTCAAAAACTCAACTGGATAATTAGTGGCGTCGTTTGATTAAGGACGCTGCTAAACGATGTATAAACCACTTCAGCCCCATTCAATTAGTTAAAAAAAATTTCATTGATTGCAGCAGCTTGGTCATTTCTTGGAGTGAGTATGGCACGTTCACATAACCACGTATGTTCCTGATGTTGTATGTTTGACAGATCCCCGAATACCAAACGTATGAGTTCGTCTTCCGAAGATAAGACTCTGCCAAGTATTTCTGGAAGCGTCACCTGACCGTGTTGCTCAGGGAGGGCACCTTCTCCAACTTTTAATAGAACACCAGAAAATTATTGCGCATGAGAATTACCACCCAGCTGTTCTCTCATGTTAATTGTTAATTGCAGTTTTTTTTTTATTTGAGGCCAGAGGTAAGAATTCTTCAGTGAAGCTTTGATTTCATCGGCTTTAGTCCCTCGACTTACAACTGGAAGAGTTTGCCGAAAATCTCCTGATAAGAGTAGTGTGACATTCCCCATTGGCCTTTCATCGCGCCTAATGTCCCGTAGTGTCCTGTCCACAGCTTCAACTGCTTTTTTATTCGCCATCGTGCATTCATCCCAAACGATACTGAGCAATCTTGTAACACTTTCACCATATCACAATTTATTGTTATCGAACATGTTGGTGATTCATTAGTGTCTTTATGAGAGCAAATTTTCATGAAATAAATCATGCAACGATAAAAGCTGTTTATTTTATTTAATTAAGCGGACGGGTTCGCCCCAAGGAGAAAATTTAAGCGGCGAGACCTCGTGGACATTGAGAAATGACACACACTCACTATTTATGTGTCTATGAAACATGATTTTTTTCTGTAATTTAAATTTTAATATACAAAAAGGGTATTGAAAATTGAAACAAATATGGCGACACTACAAACTGTCAGGAACTTTATTTTTTTCTTACTCTCTACTTAGTTCCTTACAACTGCAAAACTTAATGGCTTCTTATATTTATTATATTGTATGTCATAAAATTAAGATTTCTCTTCTTTCCTTGAGCCGATTTTGATGAAATAAAGCTTATATTTCTTTCTCTGGTACGCTCAAGTTAACTTGAAAACCCCATTAAAATTCGTATAGTAGTTTTGTAGAACACCGCGTACAAACAGACAGACAGAAAAAAACTACTGTTTTATTATAGTATAGATAGATAGTTTTGCAAAATTCTTCATTGGAGTTTACTTAAATTTGCACTTATCTGTGTGCAAAAAACTCTCAAACAAATACTAAAAAAAATTTTTTTATTCGAATCTACAATATTTAAAAATTATATTATAAAAATGCTTATTAAAAAAATTGGTTGTCTGTAAAGTCGGTTTACGGACGATAGTTTAACGTGACAACGTCATAACAAAACATTGATGAAATGATTGCATTCTTTTATGAATAAAATTGAATCATTTTTACTTTAATAATAAAATAATAAATACTTGAAATTATAATAGTAATCAGATTTTTAAAATGCAAGAAAAATTAACCATTTTGCCGAAATTGTTGTTGTAATGAGCAATGAGAACCACATTAACTTTTCGTTAAAACATAATTATGAACAAGTTTTCATATAAATAAGCTATAATCAATATCTAACATAAACTATTATTACTGCACTCGCCAACAGATGCTACTTTTTTTAATAATAAAATAATAAATATCTACTTGAAATTATACTAGTAAACAGATTTATAAAATGCAAGAATAATTAACCTTTATTGCCGAAATTGTTGTTGCAATAAACAATGAAAACCACATTAACTTTTCACTTCACTTTATAAACAGTCGACGAAACAGTTCACATGTAGATGTAAGTTGTGTGCTGCCGCTGTCTTTCTTCTCCTCGGACGCATAGGTCAATAGAGTGGAAGAGAGATAGATGCGGCGCAAGCCTACAATGAGCGTAATGGGACACAGCGTAACGGAACAATGAGCGTAACGGGAAACAGCGTAACGGAACAATGTGCGTAACGGGACACTTTTTCGTGCGTGCAGCCGGCGTTCATCGATTTATTAGACGTTGTCACGTCAAAAATTATCTTGTTTAAGAAATATTGAAAAGTTATTACATTAATTAAGTTAATAATTTTTATATGAAAAACTTAATACTACACTGTTTGCCACAACGCAAACTAAATTGAGTAAGCGTTATTAATATCAAATTATTAAACCTCATACTTTAAACACTGTGCTGCATCACACTGCCAATTTGCAGATACCTAAATGCTAAGTTCACCAGTGGCATGCCAGGAGAATGGACTAGTCCTTCCCAACGTTAATACATATTATTTTGCTAATATTTACAATTATTATTTTTAAAATAATTTTATTCCACAATTTCCCTCTTAAAAATTATGAATATTTTTATTCTGTATTAAATTGCTGTGATTTTAAAATTATGTTCAACATTGATTAACGTTTACTTTAATTACTGTTTTGCTCTCTAGAGATAATGTGCTAATATCTAAAGAAGACTTCAGCATGGATATGCATTTATTTTGCACAAAATACCCTAATAATATAATTCTGAATCCGGGATATTAATAGTAACTGCAAGTTTTTTTCAGTAATAAATATTATTATATCATATATTGTTGATCTAAAAACCTCTTTACAAAATCAAAATAAAAAAATATTAATATTGGCCATAAGAGATAAAAAACGATGATACTATCTTAATGCTATTCTTATGTGACTACTTTTTTGTGGTGGATTCTTGTATTGGATTATTAGTCGTCAGGATTCGGTCAATTTGGGGATTTCCGCCGCTCGTTCATTTAAATTAGGAGGTCGATGGTCATTTTAGATGACACCAAATCCGTCATTTTAGATTCCAATTTTTTTAAAATCTATAATTATTTAGCAATAATTTCGGAAAAAAATTCCAAAAACCATTAAAAATTATTTTATTAAAATAATTATAGATTCCATTAATTCTGTCTTTAGTTCGATCCTTGTCGATGCAAAAATTGTAATTTCATGTAAAAAATAATTATTCCATAATATATGGTGAAAAAATCATAAAATAGGTATAAATGCTTCATATACCATTAACCAATTGACTTGATGGATTCTTCTCCTTGGTTCAATCCTTACTTGATAAAAAAACACTTATGTAAAAAAAATTGTGAAAAATCCTAAAAGTGGCTTAAATTGACCATCCACCGGCCGCTAATATGCTATCGATGCTATCTTGGCCGCCATCTTGTATTCATTAATCGATACAAGGAGTGATAGCATCATAAAATATGCACAGCAATTGATACAGTGCATTGTCGCCATAGCAGTTTAATTTTTATCCACTACAGTGCAGTAGAATTTATTACCTGGAGTCCGCCATATTGTCAGCCATCGTGGCCACTATCTTGAAAATATGTAGTTCTTGTGCTTGGAATTCGGGAAAATAACTGAAAAGACATTTAAATATTGTAAAGGGCTCGCTTTACTTCGTGATTAGCAGATAGAAAAATCCAGATATGCTCAAGACTTTAGTCATTTGCTTGTGTTTTTTGTACTTTTAGTAGGGTAGAATTTATGTCATTAAATTTATTTTGTAGAAGAACTTGTGGTGTCTTTTTATCTAACATGTCACTTTTGATGTATTATTAATTAATATACTTTTTTTGCACTGAGCAATGTTCTAACCAAGAACAGGATTCAATCGATACAATCAGTGATTAATGAGCGATTATTTTTATGATTTTTGGAATTCTTCCCTTAATTTATAAAATAATTATTACAAAATTTTAATAGGCGGTAAATATGTCATCAGCATACTAGAGACTAGTAGTGTACGAGGAACTTCACATGCTTTTAGGACATTCCACCATATTTATTAAAATTATTATTTTTTACATAAAATTAAAATATTTTCATCGGCCATGTATCGAAGCGAGGACAGGAACTTATCAAATCAATCAGGATATTAATTGCAGATTTTTTAATGAATTTTGGAATTCTTCCCAAATTTCTAGCAAAATATCTACCAATTTCCAATATGGGGCCCTAATGTAAAGATGGTGGGTTCTACAGTAATAATAAATTATTACTGCACTCTAGCAAGTAAAAATTAAACTAACATCATTACAGTGCACTCTAGCAGACTAAAACAAGATGGCGGACGTGACTGCGAGGACTGTTGCTAAGCGACCCACGCCTCCGAAACCGCCTCCTGCGACTCCGAGACCACCGGTTTCTAGATCCTTGTAGTTCTCGAGCCTGTATATAAAAAGGCTTTATGCTATATGGTGGTCTTCAGTCATGTCTGCCGAGCCAAACTCTTTATATCATGTCATACGAAAAATACGTGCCAAATATATTTTGGCTAAGCCAGCGCGAATGGAGAGGGATGCGATTAATCACAAAATGTTCAAGTCTGTTAATTCGCGTTTGGATTAGCTTGGACAATCCTCGTCGTTCTTGCAGTCTCTCCCACAACATCATGAGTCTTCAGAAGTGAAACCGGTTCTGGTAATGGGTGATAGTGATGATTCTGGCACTACTGTACATTGTGGTGTAATGAGCGATTCTTTGGGTGAAGTACAGACTTACTTACGGAGCTATAACCTTCGCTCGGGTGACAGGACCTATGATCTCCATAAACGGAACAACCGTTGGTTCTTAGGGGATACGGAAGTGTTTTTTCGCGATAGTAATTTAATTCGCATCAACCATGAATTGATACAGCCTGCTCCTGGCTTATTCGAATTATTGTTCCGCCGAGAGCCGCACACCTACTCAGAGTTCGCCTTAAAACAATACGTACATTTACTAGATATTACAAATGCTTACTATAAAAGAAATGATCCTAGGATGAAACATTATAAAAGCGAAACGCATGCAATGTTTGATATCATTAAGGGATTATTTCCGAATATTGGCTCACCTCAGCGAGGAAGTGGTTTGTTGCAGAAAACATTGGATTTGAAACGCACAAAGCAATTTGTTTATTGGGATAATCCGAACCAGATTGTAGCTCGCCTCAGATTACTAATAACCTCGCAAGCTGCTGGACATAACGGACATAGCAACGAGGTTATATCTATTCTTGAAGAGTTGAAGGAAGCGGGATATATTGCGAAATGAGTGTCGCACAACATGGGATTGCTAATGAACTGCATCGCGGAGTTCGTAGTATTTTTCCTCGTAGACCTGTGTTGACCTATGGGCTTCGTGAGTTATTACAGGTTGATTTAGTGGAGATGATACCGTACAGTAAGATAAATAGTGGTTTCAAGTACATCCTTACTGGTATAGATGTTTATAGCAAACGTGGTTATGCGGTTCCAGTTAAATGAAGGACAGGAATGTTAGTCACTGCAGCCATGGAACGTATTTTAAAAGAGTCGGGAAGTTATAAGAATATTAAAAGCGACGTTGTAGTGGGGTTTTACTATAGACCTTTTCAAGCCTTAATGCCTAAGTATGTAATTAATCATTACTCCAGTTGTAGCGAAGTCAAGGTGTCTGTTGTAGAACGTTTTAATAGAACATTAAAGGATATGCTTTACCTTGAGTTCTCGGCACAAGGAAGCTATATGTGGCTTACACTTTTATCGAAAATACTTTGTGTCTACAATAATAGATTCCAACGCACAATAGGCATTGCTCCAAACGATGTGAGGGATAACTCTTTGCTACAAACAGTTTACAGATATATTAAGAAAGTGAATCCTAGGGTGCTAAAGACTCGCGTGGGTTCCTACGTACGTATTTCAAAACACAAGACGATGTTTGAGAAAGGTTTTAAACCGAGGTGGTCACGTGAGGTTTTCAGAGTAGTCAGAGTTATGCATAGTTTTCCTTGTGTGTTTCATTTGAGTGATTTGAATGGTAATGAAATTAAAGGCGGCTTTTATGGTCCTGAGATTCAAATAACTGCATACCCTGACACTTATTTAGTGAATAAAATTCACAGAAAGTGAGGCGGATGTTTCTTAGGGCCGCTTGCAAAGTCCCGCCTCAAAACTCCGAGAATTCTCTGAGTGCGAGTGGAGTGTGAGTGGAGTTCGAGATAGAATTGAATGATATTACTCGAGATTTCTCCGTGCGTTGCAGAGTCGTCAAATGGAGGTTCCTCGCAGCCGAGTGGAATTGTTACCACACGCCCACGGGGAAAAATATTTCTCTCGATGTTCACCGCCTTGTAAATGTAATTTTTGTCTTTTTTATGTTGGTGATTTAATCCGAAACATCGATAGAGTTTTCCCGCTTTCTTTGAATTTTGAAAAATGGACCCGATGGGTATGAGAAAGTTTAGTACTGAAGAAAAGGATATATTGTACAAGCTAGTACATAATCATAAATGCCTTGAAAACAAGCGAAGCGATGTCACATCAGTGACAGCAAAAAAGAAAGCCTGGGAGCAAGTTTCGATGGAATTCAATGCGCAAGAATTCGTGCAAAAGGAAAGGTTTAGGTTCAATAAAGATGCATGATAAAATATCGCCAGGTTTGTACGCAATTTTAATCAATAGTTTTATCGGTGGTTAGAACTAAAGTACCTATCTGAAATAATTTTCGTTTAATGGCCTAACTTCACACTACAGAAAGGTATGTTTGTAAATTAATACTGCTTTTTTTCAAACAACATGTGTATGCTACTTGCTACTGGCGTTAAAACGTACACTCCTACATGTATGCCAGTTGAAATTATAAAAATCGTTAGATAATTCATCATTTTACCAATCATTATGTATGACCCCAAGCTGTGACCAATTATTTTGCTAGTACACAACTGAATTGAATTAAACATGTGTCGGGGTAATTATTCCATATCACATATCCAAGTTTACTCCTTGATCTTGATGGCATGATCATGTGTTACACGATGCTTGTGTGTGTTGAGAAGCTAATAAAAACCTGGGTGCCACACACAAACAATCTCGGGGTCTTGTGGGAATAATTTTCTTGATGTGCATTTTACTATTATCATTATAATGCTACAAGTTTGTTTTGTCCAGGTTCCTTCAGTGTACTAAATTAAAACAAGCATCATGTACCACAGATACAATATATACGGTACAAGATCATTCCATCTGGATGAAAGAATAAACTTTGATATTACACTGAACGTTTACTCAATAAACTTTTATTTATTTTTTATTATTTCAGCTTTAACTTTTAACAATTAAGTATTAAGAAAGTTGGACACACTAAAATATCTAGTGCATATTTAACTTTAGTCACTATTTTAGGAATTTATGCTTGTTATTTTTTTATAGCGCACTTCGTTGCACTAAAAATATGCAGGGAAAATATGAAGATGAGGAGGAAGGAGCTGGCTGCAGAATCCCGGTACAGAATGGGAACAGGGGGTGGACATTTCATCCTCAGCAATCCTGCACTTGATGCAGCAGTGCCTCACTTAACGGAAAATCTTGGTTTTCTCTGGGACAGTGATGCTGTTGCGGTGGAAGAGGCAGCTGCTGCAAAGATCACTGTCCCAGAGGAGACTGCTGTGGAAGATGTGCCTCATGATCCAGCTCCTGCTACTTCAACTGCACCAGTCCCTCAGACTTCTGCCCAAGGCAACTATTTGAATATTGTATTGTGTCTGTTCTCATACTTCATTCAAAAGTAGCAAAATGTCCAGTGTACTGACTGAAAACATTTGAGAAATTAGAAAATGGTGGTTTGAGTACTAATGATGCTTGATTGTTCTGCAGAACACAATTTTCATTCCAAAAGTAAATGGTTAGGATAAATACATTAAAATGCCACATATATTATTTATTTTATTTATTTAATATTTGTTGCGTGCCTACCTACAGCTTATGGCCTTGGGTGGTAGGCACGATACAAACACAGATACATACAGACAGAACAAAACAATACAAAATACAAGACAACAAAACAAAAACAATACACACAACATGCAACATTTAACAATTAGTAAATAATTTCTTTACAAATATAATTCAGGAAAAAAGAAAACTAACATGAAACAATATAATAATTAACCACAAAAAAAATCAAGTTATGTATAGTTGTATTTTTTTTTTAATTTTATTGTGCTATCTAATACAGGAAAGAAACTTGCATATTTATTGTAATTTTTAGTGATTCTGAATAATAGATCATTTGTTTTACTTAATGTACAAATTAAAGATTGCTTACGACTATTGAAAGTAGGTATTATAATTCCAGTATTGTGAAGAAAATAATTACAATTAATTGTATTTTTGTAACAATTGTGTACAAATAATGCATCATATCATCATCATGTTCCCCGAAGAACTAACACATTGCTAAGGGTAGATGGCAAAATAGTTTGTGTTGGTTGATTGTGCAAAAGCCACTTATTGTAAGTGATAACAAACAGAATATTGTACAAGTAATGGGGAAAAAGAGGCATAGTACATAATGTAGTAGTTATCAACATCAGGAATGACTGACACCATCAATCTGAAGTCTGGTTACAAAATTACACTTTATAATGCATGTTTCAATCATATTTGATTATTACTACACCCAATTCAGACTGAACATTTATATGCATTAGTTGAATTCTATCTCATTCGTGCACTTAGAAATTATAGGCTGATGTTGTATAATTTTAAATAATTAACATTTATGTGATAGAATCTTCAAACCCAAACCATAAAGGTGAATACTAATTGGCATATCTCAATAAACTTCTTAATTTAGAGGCAAATTTGTTAAACATTAATCTCACAGCAGATGATTATATTTTGTTTCTCATCCTCACAAAACATATTTGCATTTTTTGTATATTTCAGAAGACCCAGCTTCAGACAGTTCTTGTGAGGATGTTGCTCCTACTCTTCAGCCTCGATGCTCTACTACAGCTGCTAATTCACACAAAACCTTTATTTTGTATTTGGGTGTATAATTTTCAAGAGTCAATTGCATGCAAAATAACGTAGGTATATTATTATGAAGTAATATATTACATACAAAGCAGACAATTGCATTGTTGCTTTAAGAATTTCATGTTTGTATTAACTATGGCAATTAAAACCCAACAACTTATTCGTAGCAGATGTAGTATTTTTCATATATTATTTTTCATCACACACTCATGAGTCATCAACTTACCTACCCAGTGGCAATAATGATGTTTCACTTTACGTAAAGTTGGTGAATGGAGCATTGTTAAATACATGCAACAATGTTAACACCATTAAGAGAAAATTGAGACGAATAAGTCAATCTTCACTTGGGAAACATAATTAACTTTTCCATCCATTTGTACATTTATGTATTTTGTTTTCGTTAAATGTATCTACTGATATTTTAGTGTTATCAAATTTCAAAGTGAAATCTCGTTCCTAGTTATTTCAGTGATTAATCCCAATTGTACAATATTCTCTGATACCACACATCAAATATGAGCATAGTGTATATCTAAAATTTGTAGCCCTGGTGTTTACTTAAACCACCACTTACATTTACTTCATAGGTTCAAAGTTAGACGGCAAAATGTGCCATTTTGAATTTAAAGGTCAACAAAATGAACAATGAATTGGACAGTTATGTTATACATAAAAGTTTTTCACTTGGACCACAGCACTTATGAAAATCAAAGGACTTTGAAGTGGCCCTTAATAAGAGACAAAAGTATTTACTATTTATGTACACACACACACACACATATATATATATATATATATATATATATATATATATATATATTTAAAAAAATAAAACAGGGTGTGCTGAATCACAAAACGTATGAGCCAGAATGAGTTACAATAACATTACAGGTTTACTCAAAGGGGTACAAAGCACATGACGAGGTTTCTTCCAAAGTCATGTCAAGAAACACACATTAATACCACATCCCGTAATTCAAAATCCAAAAACACCAACTCACAGAAATTGAACATTTTCAGATGCATCCTGAAAGTAATAAACATAAAGTAGCGGTATGTGAAATATGTATGTAATGTACATGAAATGTTTTAGCTGATGGAAATTACATACGGCATGCAATATAAATTAATGTGTGTGGCAGAGCATTTAAATAAAAGTAACAATTTAAATAAATAATAACATGCAAAGGTGACCATAAAGTATTTTTTATTTTGTAACCATATTATAAATACATGAAATACATACATAGTAGCAGTCAATATCAGATCTTAAACAGATATGGCTAAAGGTCTCCAGAGAAACATCAGACAGAAATGTACAAGAATTATGAAGGGCTTTTAACACTGTGTACTATGTTTTGATTTGTGTTAATAGTATTGAAATACTAAGATCGTGAATAAAATTAACAACTTAAAAATTGTTGCCACAAGAAATAACATACACTACACAATCAATTATATATATACATTAAAATGTTATAGTTCAATAGGTTCCATAACAATATTTCTTGATATTATCTTGTTATGTATTAATGCATGATTATTAAACAATTAAAACAACTGTAACAAGGAAAATTTTAAAATGTAAAATCTTTGCTTTTGGCAATGCATTTATAAGTTCATAACTTTACCCTTCTTGTCAAAAATAAAAAACATTGTAGAAGAATATTGTTATTTTTTTTAAACAAACAAGGGTAGTTCAGTGGTAAACCACATGAGTGCTTAATACAAGCCTAGGCAAAGTTTGCTCACAATTTCCCTGAAATGTGTTTGTCTAAATAACATGCAAAATCATTAAATAATAAATTATCTTCAATATGATGTAATTCCTGAATGTATGAATGTTCCTGGTCATGCCCACCGAGGATGCAAGCCCACTGACTGCTCTGCACACACAGCTGGCACACGAGGGGCTGGAACTCGCAGCACCGAGCACTTGAGTGGAGCCACGACTGGCGGCAGCAACAGGAACTGCAAAACAATCAACTAATTTTCAATGTTTTATTTGGAAACATTCTTACCCAACACATTGAGAGTATTTCAATCATGAAACCAGTTTTTACCCACTGATTCCCAATGTTTTTGCATAATACATAGTTGAATTCACAGTTTCCTACCTATTTTCACCACACCTGTATATCTACATGTTTTTAAACAAATATATTTGATATTACTTTTCTTTCTTAAGATATAAACCATTTTGACTAAACAAAAGTAAAATGAAATAAGATCCTGCAATACAATCCTATATCATAGGTAAGTGAACAAAATGAAACTTGAGACAACATAAATATGTTTGCACAATAATACTTTTAACAAAACATTACCTATTTCATCAAGTTAAAATACAAAAGAATCAAAAAGCAAAAATATAAACAAATGTACTTCTTTACTCAGACATTTGTAAAAGGCTGCATTATTAGAAAGTTCATGTAAAATTTCTTAATTTAATTGAAATTTGTTTACAAGTTGGAAACAAAATGCCAGGGCCTGTAGGTATGTGAAGGATTAAAGGAAATGCAATGGAATGGCTTAGCAACAAATGAAGATATATCATTGAATTATTCATAAGTAGCCATAACAATGAGTGCAAAAATCATAAAATATTCATTCCAGCCAAACAAACCTAATATTAAACGGTACGATCATGGTCACTGAATTAAAAAACCCACGTAAAACAATGTGTGTAAAAATCATTTCAATACAGCTAATTGAAATGCCGGATGATGAACTCGTTCCTGATGGCCATGGCGCGCCCAGGTCGAAGAGGAACTGGTGGGATTGGCACATCATTGTTGGCCTGTAACAAACCAATCAATATATTACAATGCAGGCAATAATTGTTTATAGGTACATTATCATTACTATAGTGTATTTGGTCTCTACCTTAGCTTTGTTTCCATTATAAAACATACTTCTTTTACACGCACGCACTCTCTCACACACATATACACACGCAAGTTGTGTACAAACAACAGAAGACACCATCAGAAAAATACAGCAAAAAGCTTTTCATCTGGCATGCTATGGTTTGCCTTCTGTAATGTAGCACCAGTCGAGCCCCTCATTTGCAGATTTCTTCAGGTGGATTTCGCCAGTAGACCTTGGCTGCCAAGATGTCTAGTAGGCTTCAATGTTTATTGCCATTGCCTGTTTAAATATTTGTGCAGTGTTCCTATTTTATAGCTGTTTATATATCACATTATAGGTACAAAAGCATTTGTATTTTCAAAGAGGAAGTAATATGTAATAAACATCATTGCAATTCACAAACTGAACAAGTATTTGTTTTATGCACTTCATTTGCAAATAATACACTAAGTTACAGGGAAGAAATCCCAGGTGTCGCCAATACTAATTAATAATATATAACAAAACACTTCTCACTTGCAGCTCAGCTTCTTCCACATAATCATTGTGCCTGATACCAATGTTGTGACAAATGGCACAGGCAACAATGATAGCTGCTGTTGTCTGCAGCTTGTTTCGTAAAACAAGCTGCAAGCAGGGAAAGCGCTGCTTCCAAACACTGAACATCCTTTCCACCAGATTCCTCGTCCGAACATGAGCCATGAGTACCTGTGTGATTACCTTAATTTGTATCATTACTACACATAATATGTACATTATACACATGTAAAACATGCTGGTTCACACTGTAATCAATAGAGAGAACCTTAATATCACAGTTGAAACCAGCAATGGCGAATGTCACAAAAGTTTTAAATTAATCTTCCCTAGTGCAAATAACTTTCAAAGAATGTATTAATACAATATATATATATATATATATATATATATATATATATATATATATATATATATATTTATATGTGTGTGTGTGTGTAAACATATATTTGTATGTATAGATTAACTATCTAATATAATTTCCAAAATGTAACATTAAATTAACAATAATTGAAAATATGTTCATAACAATAACGATCTGGCTGTAGAAGAAAATGTTTCTCCCTTGCTTGGTGGTTTTAAAATAATAGATGTTTGCACTACAAAACTTTGCTGGAGTCTATTTGCACCATATTTTACTTTGCCAAAACAATTACGTTGAAGTTTAGAAATGAGTAAAGCTAAGGTGTTGGAGCAACAAATTTTGTTGCGAGCTTTAAGAGTTAGTATATGGAGATTAGTCCAGTTATGACTCAATTGAAAACAATATATTATATGTATTTCACATTATTTAATTTAATCACACTTGCAGCTATAAAAATGCTGTTAGTGTTGTTATGAAATATGTCATACCTCTGCTCTGCATCTGTACGTGAACAGGTATGGCAACTGTGGGTAACCACTGTCTCCCAGCAGCAGTCCCTGCACACGCCCATCTTCGAATAAGCTAGAGAACATTTCAAGAATATCATAAACACAAATTGTTTCAAACTAACCATGTTTTTCTAGTTACTAGTAGTACATACAATTGTGACAGCTATTTATATATGTGTATAAAGTCTAAACATATACCAGAAAGTGCCACTCCCACTACTGGAATAATTTGGGTAAGGCACATTATGCTTCCCTGAGCAAAGATTGGAGCGAATGTCACACCTGTCCACCAACAATTTGATGTTATTCTGAAGAACAGTCTGTTTTCAGTAAAAAAAACTTACAATTCCACTTTTTTTTTTTAAATATTTCCTCACATTTACATTTTCTTAAAATCATACTTTTAGAACATACTATTACACCTTATGTACCTACACAAATATTAGTGTAAATGGTGAGATCAGTTGGTTACATTGGCCATGTCAACAAATCATGAATACAAGTGAACAGTTGGTTAGCTATGTTAACAATGCTATACATTAGAAAGAATGGATAGTATGAGGTTTAAGTTCTGTATCACATATCCAAGTTTTTACTTTGATCCTGATGGCAGGATCCTGTATACATTGATCCTTAGATAATTGAAGTTTGCTGTTTTTAATTACTATGTCACTAGGTAATGGACAAAAAAAAACACTTGTCATGTAACAATTAATTATGATCTAATATATATATATGTGTGTGTGTGTATCAACACACACAAAAAAGGCATTTCCACAAGACCAGAGACATAATTTGTTTGTATAGCAAAATTCTAGATTTAATGTCAAGGATCTTTTGACATAGTAATTTAAAACAGCATTATGTACCAAATGATGAATTCAAAGCCAAGGAATGAACTTGGTAAGGTGATATGGAATAATTACCATGTAGGTGACTTAACCAATAACACTATTTCCAGGTTATTTACATGAACCTAACCTTGCAAAACAGACCTTTTTCTTAATATCATACACACATCCTTACAACTTGTAAAAGCTATAAAATACTCAAAGCTACGTAAGGTATCAATTTAATTTGATAATAAAATATGTCAGGAAATTGACACAATAATTTGAGGATTTTAATTTTACATAATAAAGGGTGGCTTTTAGAATTACCAGATTCAAGAAAATGCTCTTGACAAATTGAAATACTTTACAATCAAGCTACCTACATGAAAGAACTATGTGCTAACATGAATATTGTATTAAATATTGAAATAAATACAAACTAGACAAATTATTTCAATTTATCTCACAGTTCACATTTCATATTAAGGTCTGTCACGAAACATGTTTCAACATGCCTTAACAATGTTTACCTACCTACCTGTATACTTCCCCCCGAGCACCACCGGGGCTTTTGATTTTTATGTGGGTGCAGTCACTCCTGTAACACCGGGAAAGTGTTAAAATCGTAGCTTGTTCAATCGAAATTCATCGCCAGTGGGAAACCGTATCAGATGTAGAGTATGTTGCGCTAAACCGACAGAGATACGTCTGATAATTCGGGAAACTGTGGACTCGCTAACGCCTGTTAACTCGCCTGCCACCATCTGTAAATAGTATTTCACATTGCACCGATATGTGCCTATGCAAACCACAAATTAAACACCACATACTGAAGTGCACAATCGGCTAACCTAGGCAAAGAGTGAGAGATGGTATTATTGTAAACGAAAGGTATTGGTTAGTAACTATGATTTCTGACTGCTTACCTGGAAAGTGCCTGTTGCGTAAAATCGCAAGGCAATTAGCAGCTGCAGGACAGGCGGTAGCGGTAATCCTCGACGACTCCGTGGTTCTTCAAACACTAGCAAAGGCAGAATGTGATGCCGAACAAGATCCTTGGTAAAACGATATCGTCGTCTGAACAGCACGTCACTAAACCACTCCAGTGGATTTTTAAAATCCCTCAAATACCGACGTGGGTCCCTGGCAACGTTTCTTTCTTCATTTTCTAGAAATACTTCATCAATTAAATCAAGAAATTCCACAACAATTGGTTCTAATAATGCAGCCATCTTGAATTTTTTTCCATATTTCACTCCGAGGGCCCTCGGAGTGTGGTTGCGCGTATACTCCAACTATCCTTCGTTTTTACTCGGTTTCATTCGGATATTACTTCGTTTTTACTCCGTTCTCGACTGTGCAATGAAAATTCCTCCACTCAAACTCCACTCGCACTCGGAGAATTCTCGGAACGACTCTGCAAGCCGCCCTTAGTGTCGTGGAAGGGGTTTCCTGTTGTAACACCCCTCGTGCCTCAAAATTGAATTGTTTTGAATTAATTAAAAAGAGCCTTGGAAACTTGCTGGATACAAAAAATAAGTTAAATAAATAAATTTACCAGAGGCGGCACGAGGTGGGGAACAAACAAAATTTAGGAACTTCCTGTAACAAGCAAGGAGGAAGTTGGTGTGGATCGTTAAAATCAATAAATAAGAACTACACGATTAACTTGATCTATAGTTTCCCTGTTTTATTTGCCCTGATGAATTATTTTGTTTCCATTACTTTACATACAAAAGGTTTTAACAAGTTTCAAAGATTAACAAAAAGAAAAACGAAAATGGGCCGGCCCGCGATTATTTAAAACAATTTACATTCTTAGTTTGAAATATAAACATTTGCATTATGAGTTTCACACCCAAAATTGGATGGATCCGATGATTACATTGATAATTAGTTCTATTCGTTCTACATTTTCTTGAGGAAGACACTGGTCGCTGGTGGGTTGGTCATCCGCTTAAGATAGTTCGTAGCTAGGTAAGGGGGAAATGTTGAATTTACATTACCACCCGGGGTCTTCAAACGATCACGTCGGGTAGTAGAAACGTTTCTTCTAATGTGACCCACGGAACAGGAGGGGGGGGGGGGCCACGAGATGGGAGCAATCAGTCTCTCCCTGTCATCGACCCTGTCAAAACAGGGGAGTTGCCCAGCACGCTGCAGTCGTGGAGTCAGCCAGGGTCTGGATCTCGCGAATTGCGCGGCAGGACGCGGATGATTTCTTCATGATAACATTTAAAGAGAAAAAATTTCGAAGGCAAATAATTAAACTATGCAGACAGACTAATCTACTAGGATTGACTTGAGGGATAGCATCCCTTATACCAAGCGACTACATAGTCGTTAGCGGTCGGATGAAGTCTTGCAGAGTCTGCCGATTCGCCGATACTCGCTGGAGATCTGTCTGCAGACGCGACGCGAGTAGATCTGTGTCGCGGCAAACCGTGTCTCGTAATTAAAAGTGCCCGCCGGCTCTTACAGGTGGAGGGAGGTCTGGGCCGCCGAAAGATTCCGAACTTGCCCGAAAGCGGGCGGAAAAAAAAAACTCTGGCAGGAGATTTGAAGTTGGCATCACTGGGCGACAGTAGAGAACTCTGTCGGAGGGGTCTGAGTTAAAAACAATCGACTCGCGCCTGGCGTCCATATAACTCAAGGGAAAGCAGGTGCTGCTCTCTGGCACCCTAGAGGGTAGGCTAGCGGAGAAGTTCGCGACTTGGTCGCTAGGTAGCGCTTGTGATCAGTTTTAGCGCACTCGTTTTTGCGAGTAGACCTTGAGGAGGGTCACTGTTGCCCAGGGGGTTACGACCGGTCATTGGTCTTACTTGGAACTGAGAAGGGGGGGGGGAGGGTAAAATGCAACGCTGCTGGGAATCTACGCCCCGTCGTGGCTGCAGAGGGGCGAACATAACACTAATACGTGATGAAAGAGGCCAATCTCAACTCGTCTCTGAGAACTGGTCGCTTGCAAGCTACAGGCTTGTCTATGCAGTTAGGGTCACGAAGAGAAATGATATTACAGGCTTGAGGCGTGACTGAAGCGGGGGAAATGGTAAGCTGTCTGCCAGTCAGGGATTAGGCCAGCAAAATATCCGATACGCCGATGGGAAAGGGGCTTCAGAGCACTGAGACAAAGTTTAACTCAGAGGAGTACACCAGACTAACAAAGTAAAATCACACTATAGTAGAGCAAATAAAATTTCCACACAAAAAAAAATTAAAATCATAATAAAAATTTAAAATATATCGTGTCGAAATTACTAATTAATGGCACATACTTCCCCCCTGAAAGACGGAGTCAGGGTGGCCCACTTGAGCCACCAAAAACCTGGGTTCCAAAAACTTACCCTGTACCAGGATCTACTGTAGTAAACTACTTACAATGGCTAACAATTCTTACGTGTTTAAATAAAGTCTAAAACTTACAGATAACTTATTGAATTAGGGGCGCCCCTTTAAACTAGACAACTTAGTGTAACACTTCTTAACCTAAATTTCTTATAAACTAGTACCATGGATTTTTATTTTACTTATGATTATGACCTAGGTTTTTTTTTTTTTATATCAACACGTTGGTTGAGTATGGCATGCCGTAGTAGGAACGCTGTTCCTTGTATAAAGAAACACAGTGAAGAGTGCCCTCATTTTAGGTTGGGGTGTACTTTCTTCAACTGAGAAATGTGTGAGCGCGCGCGATATTCGCCAGAGCTGGGGTCCGCTAACGCGACCGTGACTGGCGTGAGGTATCGCTGGATCTGCCAGGGGCCATTCCAATGATATGAAAGCTTGGCTGACCTCTTGTCGATCGCCTTGCTGAGTGTGTGTGCTCTGCACAACACTAAATCTCCTACTCTGTAGGGATTGGGATAGCGTTTTTTGTTATATTTTTGCCTGCTTGCCTCGTGGGCCAAGTTCAGGTTTTTACGAGCTCTACTCCAGACTTCCTTAATGTTCCTGGGGTCGTATGGCAGTAACTCTTTTAACGTCCATTGATTAGAGAGTGGGGTGTTAGGCTGGTATGTAAACATGAGTTCAAACGGTGTTGTTTTGTGACTTTCATGTCTGGCGGAATTGAAAGCCATTTGCAACCACACGAGATTGGAATCCCACCTATCCTGCGAGTTCGCATGGAATGCTATTAAGGCAGACCGGAGGTTTCGGTTGAAATGCTCCGCATGCGAAGGCTGGGGGTAGTAGGGAGTCGTGGTCACATGCTGAATCCCGTGTGAAAAACACATTATTTTGAACTGAGTCGATTTAAAGTTTGTGGCATTATCGGAAACAATAATGGAAGGTACCCCGGATATTTTGAAAATATAATTTTGGAGGGCTCGAATGGTGATTTCGGCCGTGGCTCTTCTAACAGGGATTAGCCACACAAATTTTGAGAATGCATCTACGCATACTAGAAGCATTGAATTTCCGTCTTTTGACCTTGGGAAGGGTCCCACAAAATCAATTAAAAGTTTTTGCATGGGCCTTTCGGCCACATCGGAACTCAAAAATCCGAATTGTGTTTTCTGGGCAGGTTTGCTCAAATTGCACAACTTGCATAATTTGACCCTCTGGGTTATGTCTTTATGCATTCCGTCCCAGATGAAATGCTTGCGGATGTTTTCAATAGTTTTGAAAATGCCTAAATGTGCGCCTAAAGGTGATGAGTGATAATATTGAAAAATCATGTCCCTGAGATTTTGAGGTAAGGCTATTTTAAAATTCTTACATTGCTGAGTTCTTCGATAAAGAATTCCCTTAGATAGTTTGTGGTATTTTGGGGGTGAACCTGAGTTTATTTGCGCAATTATGTCAGACAGTTGCGGGTCGTAAATCCGAAAAGGCTAGCGGAGAATCTGTGAGCAATGCGTGGCAGGCCATAGGATTGTTTTCCTGAATCTCGGAGTTGGAAGGATTCTCGAACATTCGAGAAAGAGTATCTGCCACGATGTTCTGTGAACCACGAATATGTTGGATGCTGAATTTGAGAGAAGCAATTTTTACAATCCACCGACCTAATTTACCTAGTTGCTTCGGATGGGCTAGAAGCCAAGCAAGGGCCTGGTTGTCGGTTTCTAGTAGGAATTCTTTGTGTTCCAAATAGGGCCGGAACTTATCTATGCCGAAAACTACGGCAAGGCACTCAAGTTCGTATACCGAGGAGGCTTTCCTCTCCTGGTGTGTTAGGGTGCGGGAGGCGAAAGCTATAGGTTGCCTGCAGCCATCGAATTCTTGTGACAACACGGCCCCAATGGCCACACTGGATGCATCGGTTTGCAAAATAAAAGGTTTACTGAAATCAGCCATTCTAAGTACTGGAGGGCTAGCTATTGCATGTTTTAGAAAATCAAAAGCTTTGTCCTGTTCTGGACCCCAATTGAAAACGGAATTTTTTTTACGTAGAGCATTCAGTGGTGCTGCATGCTCAGCAAAATTAGGTATGAATTTGGCGTAAAAGTTTGCCATGCAATAAACCTCGAAATGCCCTTAGCATCTTTAGGGGGTTGGAAATCCTTTATCGCTTGTGTGCGATTAGGGTCAATGGTCACTCCTCGACTTGAAATCAGGTGTCCGAGGAAAGAAATTTCCTGCACTGCAAATTTCACCTTCTTTGTATTAACAGTGAGGCCGGATTTACGTAGTCGCTTAAGGACTTCTTGCAAATGAGCCATATGCTCTTCAAAAGATTCTGAATAAACAACGACATCATCAAGATAATTAAAAACAAATTTGAATTTCAGGTCGCCGAAAATTTGGTCTAGAAGGCGTGTTAACACTTGGGCGCCTGTGGCTAGGCCAAAGGGTACTACCTTGTATTGATACAGATTCCACGGAACGCAGAAACTTGTGACGTGTTTTGACTCTGGTGTTAGTGGTATTTGATGATAGGCCGAATTTAGGTCAAACACACTGAAAAATTTGGCTTTACTAAACCAGTGACATGCCGAATTTAGGTCTGGTAATGGCGTCATCTCTACTTCAATTTGCCGATTCACGCGGCGGAAATCGACCACCATGCGGTGACCTTGGCCTTAGTCCTTGGGTACTAAAAATGCCGGGGAGGCGAAACTGGAAGTGGAAGGTTCGATAACATCTTTGTCCAATAAATTTTGTATGTGATCCCGCATTATCTGCATTTTAGGTCCTAATAATTGGTAAGGGTGACACCTAACTAGGGTTTTGTCCAAAAGCTTAATTTCATATTGGGTGAGATGGGTGCGCCCTAATTTTTCACTCAAAACGTCGGGAAAGTTACTGCATAACTTCTCTATTTCTCGTTTCTGTTCAAAGTTAAGATGGGTTAGTGAAATGTTATTATCACCTTTAGCCTCTGTGTGAATGGCATTTACTTTGCTCTGACATTTTGCGTCAGGTGACACAAAAGAAACAAAAACTTGGTTGTTAAATTTAAAGTGAATTCTTCGTGCTTTCAAATCAATTATCATGCCTGTTTTTGCAATAAAATCGGAACCAAAAATTAAATCTGTGGCCAAATCATCTGCTACTAAGAATGGGAAAGACCAAGAAAACAAATCGATTTTTACTTTAACAAAAACAATATGATTTACCTTCAAAGGCTTTTCAGCAGCTGTAAAACACTTTATTTTTATTGGCTCTACCTTTTGAGTCAAACGGTCTTGTTGTAATTTCCTGAATAGCTGGCCTGACACGAATGATCGCACGGATCCAGTATCTATTAGGCCTGGAACTTCTTGTTTTCCAATTATTGTGTTGACGTAGGGCAAAACTGTGGGTATATTAGCTAGAATATTATGACATGTTCTTTTGTCCGTGGTTCGCGGATAATTACATTGTCTGCACATAGGCCTAAACGTGTTACAGTTTTCCGTTGGCTTGTCTTGACGAGCTTTGTCTTTCTTAGCTCGCCTTTGTTTTTGTTTTCTTAGTTTATTTTTTTTTTCTGTGTGGGGAAGCTGTGTTTTGTTGTAGTTTTTGGTCGAATTTGGCATTAGGGCCGGTATGAAGGGAAAAATTTCTAACTGTTGTTTGGGCGGCTGGCTCAGAAAGAATTTTTTCTGGCCAGCGATTTACACGTTTTTTGAATCACGCGAATTTTGATAGTTTGGGCGATAGTTTTTTGCGCGACACTGTTCAATGTAGTGCCCGGGTTTTTTGCAGTACCTGCAGACAGGTATCCGTTCATCTTTATTTTGAGGCTTAGCGACTTGTTCATTGCTGTTTTTGTGTTGCGAATTTTTGTTATAATACTGCTGCTTATTTTCTGTTATTCTGGTATTGTTGTGGGCGTAGACATTAGCTTCTCGATTTCGCTGGTGGTCTGCGTATTCTACATTTGTGTTGGAGATGCACAAGCGATCAAGCTCGGCAAAATTTTGTGGTCGGGCCTGAAAAACTGCCCGCGATCTTTCTTGAAGGTTAATTCCATCAAGTATGTTAGAAACTATCTCACTCTCAGACAGTCGCAACCGAAGAATTTGAGCGGCTAGTTTGATGTCTGCTATGTAATTAGGTAAGGCTTCATTTCTTTGTTGTAGCCTGTTGTACCATTCCAACCTGATGTTGGTCATCAAACGGGCTGGAATAAAATAATTTAGAATATCTTCGTGAAATTGGTCAAAAGAATAATTTTGCTCAATGGCGAGCGTCACTCGCTCGCTCAAGGGTGGTTGTGTAAAGGGGAAAATAACTTCTAGGAGTTCCCTGTCTGGAAGGTTTGCCTTTTATTTGATTTTGAACAAATTCTTTAGGAAGTCGATTAGGCTCCTGGGCTCCAACCCTGTGGTTTCCTTCAAATTAGCCAGCAGTCTTTCAACGGGATTTGGTATCTTAGCGTAAAAACTACCTCCAGTTGTCTGATTGAAGGTAGGAACCACAGGTACTGGGTTCGGTGCTAGATTAGAGGCGTGAGGTGTGACTGGTGGGGGTTGAGTTTGGTTTTGAAGTTGGTATACCTGCGGGCCCAATGGCAGGTATGTGGTGGCGGGGCTGGGGTAAGGAAGTTGTGATTCTATCCTGCCACCAGGGTGCACAGGGGCTGGTTGTGGTAGCGTAGCTGCCAGGGTGGAAGGAAAGGCTATCAGTGGCGAAACTGACCTTCCACTGGCCGAGGAGGTGGGAAGGGCTTCCGGAGAGGTATGGAGGGATGAGAAGGCTGACCGGAATTCATGATAGGGGTTGAAAATGGCGGGTGAGGTGGAGGGTAGGTATATGGGTTGGGGCATGTAAACAGGATGAGCTGAGAGCGAATGCATAGGATAGGCGAAGGTGACAATGGTGCTCGGGTGAGTACCAGTCGCCATGACAGTCGCAGATGGAAAATGAGATGGTGTGAATGTCGAAGTCAATGCCCGGCGACGTGATGTCACTGGGGGTGAGGGTGGTGGGGAGGGTAAAGGAGGTGGGGTAGGGACTGGGCTGTCTCCAGGGTGCATTTGTTTTGGGGGTTCCTGTACTTGACTGTCAGTTACTCCTCCTGCCACTGCCTCTACGGGTTCAAGTATTCTTTGGTCGATTAGGCTAGTTTGCTCCGCAATTGGAAATTTAGACCAGGAATCTGTTGCCTACATTTTTCGATCTCCTTTTGGTAGATCCCATTTAATTTTTTGGTGGCTACTATTGTGAGGTTGGTAAATCTCGTGCCAATATGACTCAAGCGAATTAGCGCACGTAAGATGTTGTTTCTATTTGTCTCGTCTCGTACAGAATTAGTCTAACTGTGGAGTTCCTGAAATTTACTACAAACACAGTTAAATTCCTCCAAAGAGTCCAAGTCAGCGAGATTAGTGACTTGTGGTTGAATTTCTTCGGCACACGCAGCTCGGAATCTTCTCCGGAGCATGCCCATGTTACCGAGGATTGACAAACCTCGAAATCGGAGTTCGTACTCCAGCTCGTCACGGAGGAGATTCTCCGGCGTGAGCATTGTGTCCCTTTCGTAGGTGGAGCTTGGTCCAGTCTTACGAGGACAGCAAAACATATACAAAAATTTACGTTGATTGGTCAATCAACAAAGGCTTAAAACTATGGTTGAAACAGTACCTTAAATTCTACACAAGACACTCTTAATTTAACTTAGCTTAATAATATCGTAGTTGCTCCGACGGGTCGGAAGTATGTGCCCAGAATACAAAAAGTTAACTATTGCTGCCGGCAGACGAATAAGTTGGTACGTCTGTTGGCGTCTCTCTCAGAGGTAAGCGACCTCCGGGACTTGCGGGAACAAGGGGTGTGTGTGTGTGTGTGTGTGTGTCCGCGCGAGCCTCAGACACGAACGAGATATGATAACACCGCCGGTCGCCCGGTGTGCAGGGGAGGGGGGGATGTCTACGGCCTTGTCAACAGTACGTTCGGGAACGCGCGGTGGGGGAGGGACAGCTGGCTGGCTGAAGGACGTCTCGCGCACTACGCGCTAGCCTAAGTCCACACGGGAATTTAACTCAAGATAAATTTTAAAATTATAACTCAACATAACTACGGGGTGTACCAGCGATCAGTTTACAATATTATTACAATATTGCTATTATCAAAAATTAATTTTAAAAAATTTTTTTGTACTTTTCTTTTTAGTTTAGATATGCTTATATTATTCAGGTATGCCTATAGACCAAGGAAACCACGCTCTGCTACCAAGTTGTAACACCCCTCGTGCCTCAAAATTGAATTGTTTTGAATTAATTAAAAAGAGCCTTGGAAACTTGCTGGATACAAAAAATAAGTTAAATAAATAAATTTACCAGAGGCGGCACGAGGTGGGGAACAAACAAAATTTAGGAACTTCTTGTAACAAGCAAGGAGGAAGTTGGTGTGGATCGTTAAAATCAATAAATAAGAACTACACGATTAACTTGATCTATAGTTTCCCTGTTTTATTTGCCCTGATGAATTATTTTGTTTCCATTACTTTACATACAAAAGGTTTTAACAAGTTTCAAAGATTAACAAAAAGAAAAACGAAAATGGGCCGGCCCGCGATTATTTAAAACAATTTACATTCTTAGTTTGAAATATAAACATTTGCATTATGAGTTTCACACCCAAAATTGGATGGATCCGATGATTACATTGATAATTAGTTCTATTCGTTCTACATTTTCTTGAGGAAGACACTGGTCGCTGGTGGGTTGGTCATCCGCTTAAGATAGTTCGTAGCTAGGTAAGGGGGAAATGTTGAATTTACATTACCACCCGGGGTCTTCAAACGATCACGTCGGGTAGTAGAAACGTTTCTTCTAATGTGACCCACGGACCAGGAGGGGGGGGGGCCACGAGATGGGAGCAATCAGTCTCTCCCTGTCATCGACCCTGTCAAAACAGGGGAGTTGCCCAGCACGCTGCAGTCGTGGAGTCAGCCAGGGTCTGGAGCTCGCGAATTGCGCGGCAGGACGCGGATGATTTCTTCATGTTAACATTTAAAGAGAAAAAATTTCGAAGGCAAATAATTAAACTATGCAGACAGACTAATCTACTAGGATTGACTTGAGGGATAGCATCCCTTATACCAAGCGACTACATAGTCGTTAGCGGTCGGATGAAGTCTTGCAGAGTCTGCCGATTCGCCGATACTCGCTGGAGATCTGTCTGCAGACGCGACGCGAGTAGATCTGTGTCGCGGCAAACCGTGTCTCGTAATTAAAAGTGCCCGCCGGCTCTTACAGGTGGAGGGAGGTCTGGGCCGCCGAAAGATTCCGAACTTGCCCGAAAGCGGGCGGAAAAAAAAACTCAAAACTCTGGCAGGAGATTTGAAGTTGGCATCACTGGGCGACAGTAGAGAACTCTGTCAGAGGGGTCTGAGTTGAAAACAATCGACTCGCGCCTGGCGTCCATATAACTCAAGGGAAAGCAGGTGCTGCTCTCTGGCGCCCTAGAGGGTAGGCTAGCGGAGAAGTTCGCGACTTGGTCGCTAGGTAGCGCTTGTGATCAGTTTTAGCGCACTCGTTTTTGCGAGTAGACCTTGAGGAGGGTCACTGTTGCCCAGGGGGTTACGACCGGTCATTGGTCTTACTTGGAACTGTGAAGGGGGGGGGGGGGAGGGTAAAATGCAACGCTGCTGGGAATCTACGCCCCGTCGTGGCTGCAGAGGGGCGAACATAACACTAATACGTGATGAAAGAGGCCAATCTCAACTCGTCTCTGAGAACTGGTCGCTTGCAAGCTACAGGCTTGTCTATGCAGTTAGGGTCACGAAGAGAAATGATATTACAGGCTTGAGGCGTGACTGAAGCGGGGGAAATGGTAAGCTGTCTGCCAGTCAGGGATTAGGCCAGCAAAATATCCGATACGCCTATGGGAAAGGGACTTCAGAGCACCGAGACAAAGTTTAACTCAGAGGAGTACACCAGACTAACAAAGTAAAATCACACTATAGTAGAGCAAATAAAATTTCCACACAAAAAAAATTTAAAATCATAATAAAAATTTAAAATATATCGTGTCGAAATTACTAATTAACGGCACACTGTGTCGGTAAAGACGTGGATTAATTCCGGTGATATTCAACACTAATTCCAACACTCGTGTGGCGTCTCTTCTGCCTTGCTGACGACCGTGTGGTAGCCGGTGACAATAACAGATCTCTCCTCCTATCCCTCGGGCGACGCCCGGCCTTGCACTAGCGTCGGATAACACTTCCCTGCCACCCACTGACCCGGTCTCGCAGCAGGCTGACGTCAACAAGCCTGCAGCCGCGGCGCGCGAGCAGGCTTCCAGCTCAAAGACTTTCCTACACAGTGTTTGTATAATGCTTATTTAAAATGATGTTTACTGTATATATGCTTATTTAACTTGACGTAGTGGAAGAAAATTTATTAGTTTTTTAACATAACAATTACTATTTTTAATTATATTATTACTTAGCTAATTAAAGACATGGTTATGCTATTTTTTGTATTGGTATTATATAAATTATGATGCGGGGAATTATTATTGCGCACTGTGTGCGTGGAGTCTCAGCAAAAGACACCTGGATGGTGCTCTCCTCTGAGGGGCGCTCTGGTGGTGGTTGTTGGCATTAAAGATGGCGGCGGGAGTATGTAGTGCTCCCTGGGAGCTGTATTTAGACATAGCAGTATGTAGGTGTCTTTTTTTTTTTGAGAATTTAAGCTGATATTCCTTATATTTTTTTTGACTCCTCAACAGGTCTTGTGGTCTGGTTAGTAAGGTATCTGCTTTCTAATCTCGACGTTGTCACGTCCCCGGATCAAATCCCAGCCGCCCAGCTTTACTGCTTTCTTCGGAGCGACGGTGGAGCGCTCTGGCAGTGAAAGGTAGAACTAAGATGGTGGACGAAAACAAGATGGCAACCCCAAGAAAACGATATTGGGTTTCAATATTACGTAATCAATGTTAACACACTGTCTCAGACGGACAAGATGGCGGCCTCCAGCAGACGACGACTTCTGGGGGCTGCCATCATTGCATAATCAATGTTTACAGTGTCCAAAAATCCCTTCGTTTCTCCTACTAACCAGAGCACACTATCACAAACTAGTACATACTGTATAACTTAGTTAATAAGAGGGAAACATCCCTCAGCTGATTGACTACATCTCACGATGCAGTCTGTTGTCCGGCTCGCAAGAGACGCAGTAGCGCGCTCAAGTGTATGCGGCGGTCTAACACACTACCAAGACACAGGTTGCCCGGCAAAATCGCGCGTGGGGCCGATGAGTAGCTTAGTTGAAGTCCCTTTTGGAGGCCTCAAAAGGAGGGAGGCGAGATAAAATAAAGAGAACAGAGCTACATGGAAGTTGGGTGGAGCAAAAGATTCCTGAGTGGTCAGTGGTCCTTCGTGGTAGGGGAACGAGCTGTACCAGCCAATAGATTCGTGAGAGCCATTCGATAGCGTGCCGAGCGGCGGTGTTAGTATATGGAGTCTAGAGCAAGGAGTTAGTGAGGGTTCGCTCTCTGGCGGGAAGCACAGGAGATAATAAGTACTTAGTATTAAAGGTGACCGAGGGATTACGCATGCGGGTGGGGCACTGGGCGCAAGCATGTGTTTGAGGTGCCCCCTTGGATAGGGGAGAAAGTTGAAGAGAAGGTGGTCTCAGAGAGACCGCGAGAAACAGTGTGGGTGCGGGGTGCGCGGAAACATGCGAGCGCTGTTCAAGCGCAGTTAGACACGCTACATTATTGGTGCTCTGCAGCACAGAAACAGGAGCTGCGCACCTCTCCAAAGTTGCGGAAACCCGCCGATTAGGTGTGCTGAGGTTTGCTGTAGCCTCGAGAGGGTGTCAATTCTGATAAACTTTAGTCGCGGTAAATAACACGCTAGTTCGTGCAAGGAAGCGGGGGAAACAGAAATCGATCAGCTAAAGTTGCATTTGACCGGTAGCGCGTCCGATTGAAGCGCTGGGACACAGTCTGAAACCGACTTAGTAATGTATAAGTCGAGCGAGCCCTGGAATAGTCCAGTAACCTTGACGCATGCAAAAGGGAGGAGGGTTCTTGCGTCAGATCCGGTAGTTATGATATTTTGCTGAGTTGTTTATAAAGTGGGCCAATTAAATAATCCGAATTTTCGACCTTGAAAACAGAATGCAAATTGTCAATAATCTACAAAAAAAGGCAAAAAAAAATCTTTTTACCTTTCTGTTTTAGACGATTTTAGCACTGAATGAATAGTTTCTGATTATAAATATGCAAAAAGTTTTAAGAGACTACTAAATTTGCTACAATTTGAGCCCAGTAGAGTTTATGTAAACACAATAGTTTCCAAAGTACAGCTTTTCAATATTTATCAATTTTTGAACTCGGTATTTTTTTTTAGCAATATTTGGTTTTCCTGTGATAATTTCGAATTTGTAGGCTTATTTTCTTCAGGAAACACCCCCCACTCCCTTTTTCACTTCCCCTATTTAAGTGGATTCTGAAGAGGATTGAGGAGACCTACAGATGATAAATCTCTACATTTGTCATATCTCTCATTACTAGCAATGATCTTTGTGTTACATTAACAAAACCTTGTCTGAAAGTTTCACGATAATAAACCTCTTCTCTTCGAAACACTTTAATTTATTCTAAAAATAATATATATATATCAGGTAATATTGTTTTGTTCCTTTGACACATTATTTAGAGAACTATTACAAATATTATAATTATGATTATTATTTTAATTCCAATTTTAAAAAAAAATGTAATCAAAACTATCGTACAATTTGTTTAAATTCGATCAAGGCCAGATTTACAAAAACCTATCTGCCCAAAATCGTCGCAGAAGAATATTGTCTGATTTATTTTACATAGTATAATAACAAATTAACAGTATTAAAACAATATTTATAAAAATCTTCTTATAGCTTCTAAACATAAGAAGTTCATATAAAAAATTAAAATTTTCAAAAAAAAGTAAACCAAAGAAGATTTAAAGCATTGATTATAAAATATTTTTTTCAATATTAATTATTGGAAATAATTAATTAAAGTAAATGAAATAATGATCAATAAGTTTAATTTCTGGAATTCAAAGTACATTTTTCTCTCTCTGAAGGGCCCGTATGAACATTCGTCGGTTTCTCCACTGGAAACGCTGCAGCAGGGTGGTCGATGTCTTCTGTGAGAACTAGCCATAGGACATCCTCCAGCATCTCGATATCTGGCAGATCGTCGCTGACTCGGGAGTGGGAATACAGCTCAAGTGCGATGTCTGGCACATTGTCGCATGAGCCCCGCTGCAGTGGCCGCAGACTACAGAGCACTGCAACCCTGTCTTCCTGCAGCTGAACGCTTTCCCACAACTCTTCTCACCTTTAAATTACAATTCGCAAAATCTGGTGTACAATTTGGATTTTTTTATAATAAATGTGTATTTTTTCACTAATGTTGTCATTTGTTATTCAATTCAGTCCATGGGTATAGTGCTATTAAAATTCAACCAGGAATCAACCTGTGTATGTCTGAAACTTCGGAGCCAGTCAGTACTGCTTTTACCTTCCACAGCAGCTGTTATTCTTTGCAGAAGGTGTATTAAATACTACTAAGTTCACATTTCACCCTATGCTTTCAATTGTTTGATGATAACTGCGGAGAGATATACCCAAAAGCCCCAAGTTAGAGCTGACTGGAATCTTCGAGTTATCTGTACTAATATTATAAAGCTGAAGAGTTTGTTTGTTTGTTTGAACGCGCTAATCTTAGGAATCACTGGTCCGATTTGAAAAATTATTTCAGTGTTGGATAGTACATTAACGAGGAAGGCTATAGACTATATTATATTATCAATAACATTAGGGATCCATACTAACAGTCAAATTTAGAATCAAATACGTTGGAGGGGGTTAGATACAACATGCAGTACACATATGAAGTGTGTGTTGACAATACCGCAGGCGCTAGAAGTTTATTTCCTATTGCCTATTAACATTGTTGCCACGCTCTAGATGCCTTATCATTCTTAATTTCCCCATACAAGTAAAAAACACCCGTGTGATATTAACAACGAAGCAATCAGTACCCTCATAAGAGTGCAATTAGTAATTAAATACTTTTTATCACGTTAAATCGCAAACATAAACTATTGTTTTTTTTCCCTCTCACTGTGTTTAATTTGTTTTTTTGTTGCCTTTTTTTTCAAGTATATATATTTTACAGACTTGAAACTTCACAGTAATGTTCCTTATGTTACGCAGGATGACATTTTCCGAAAATTAGATCCCATGGGTGGTTAAAATCAGGCAACAGTGGGTACTTTGTCTGCATGAGAACAGGATTTTGTATTGTTCATGCCTTCTGCGTCTTCATGGCAACAGGCATCGCGCGGCAGTGGCGTACCCACAAGGAGGGGCATGTATAATGAGCGGCGCAAGAGTGATCTGCCTGTAGACTGCCGTAGCGAAGTACGGGTACATCAGTTGTACGTTGCGTGCACGAGTCGGGAAACCATCGGTGCTATTCATTTTGTCTCCGGTACATTATACAACATTGTAATAAATTTTCACTGAATTTTTTTATTTACTATTTGTGTAAATAAGAGATGTGGCTTAATTTTTTTCCATTAGTATAGCCGTGTGAAGCCGGGTCGGGCAGCTAGTTTTTATATATATTTGAAACAAAATTTAATTTAATTTCCTTTCGCTTAATTTATTAACATCTCTCCGTAGACAATTTTTAATATACAATTTTATTAATTTTTAAAGTTCAAAAATAATTTAAATACAAGTATTACATCTTTTATATCATAAGAAGCCATTTTGAAGGAAAAAAAGAAAATTATGTGTTCCAAGAGAAATATATTTTTATGTGAGTTCCAAATACTCTCTTAGGGCGGTACACCCAGACATTCGGGTAAGGGACAGAGCATGAGCACTTTTTTGGTGAAATACAACCGTAACCTAACACGCAGACCATATTCCAGAACGTGACCAAACACAATCATTGGTAGGTAACGAAAAAGCAAACCGTTTAAATAAACTGCGCTTTGCCCGAGGCTAGAAACTGATTTCAGTGCATTCTAAGGGACATTTGGCAACCATCGATAATTTTTCTATGCAAAATATTATACAGATAGCAACATTATTGCGCGAATAAAATGGTGTGATTTCAATGGTTTAAGTTAAAGTTAAGATTATTTGTTTTTATGACCATTAAAGTGTACAAAATGTATTCCAGGATGTATCACTGTCATAAAGTTTCATTCGCAACACCAATACGTTTGGTATGTCCCATTATTATTATTAGAAAAAAACTATATACCAGATGCGGTTCAGCCATCTGGGAGAAATCAACGAAAAAGTGAGCTCTACCGCATGCGCGTAAATAGATCAACATGATGGAAACGAGTAGGGATTTAAAATTTTTGCCTAAAAATATGGCACTGGCCATGTCTTATCGTGCACTAGAAATATAGTTAGGAAAGCATATTCAACGCCAAAACCCTTATTTTTTTGTCTTGGAATACCAGCCTTACCTAATCTCTTTACAATTCATTGAGATATACAGAAATAAATATATAGCTGTATAGTTTTTGGAAATATCGGTTTCGTTTAATTTTCCCAGTCAAGAAGTTGTGGCTCTTATTTTACAAGTTTCAATGTAAAATTGGCTTGAAAGTCATTCTACGAGCCATAAAAACCATTATAACAAAGTATTACCATCCATGGGATCGTGGTATTTGTTTGTTTTACTTTGTTTAAATGACACCTTATTATTTCTTACCTCCTGTGCTGCACATACGAATAAAAAAATTTAATAAACCACGAAAGAGTATTTTAAAAATTTTCAGAATTAAAATTTATTAGACTTGTGGAAAACAAAAATGTAAATTCATTTCAATAAACATTAACACACCTCTTGAAAGCATTTTAATCAAATACTTCTCGAAAGTATGGTTAGTTTGCGAACATTCAAGTGCTAAAAATTGCAAGGTTTATAAAAACAATTATAAGTGACTATAATAATGTAAATACATTATATTGAATACATAATTTAGAGATTGTGAAGAATGTGTTATTCTTTATTATTGAAAGTTTGCATTCGTTAAAGGAGAGGACCCCAACAAATGGCATGGCCATGCTGCAAGCTGGAGGAGGTGTCACGGATGCATGTGCTCCATGATCCACTGCATGAAGGCCGAGGCGCGCGTGTAGACGCCGGGCTTGCCGGAGGAGCCGCAGCGACTGGAGCTCAGTGACTGCACGCCCACGAGGAAGTAGCGGCTGCCGTCGAGCAGCATGAGCGGTCCCCCGGAGTCGCCCACGCAGACGGTGCCGCCCGCGCACATCTGCGTGTCGTCGAGTCGGACGAGCCGCCGGTACGTGGGCTCGCACTGCCCGCTCTCCACCACCTGCAGCCGTGACTTCTGCATGCGCACGCTCCGCTCCGGTTTGTCTGCCAACATGTGCACCCAAGCTGCATTCACATGCACGTGGCCGTCAAGACCATGTGTAGGGGTGGCGTGGGGACTAAATCCGTGCTATACATCCTTGTTTCTATCCATATCTATAGTCCAACTTAACTTATTTCTAAAGTGATTGTAAAATTCTGTTATGTACTAATATAGTTGAAGTAGAGTAACCACCAATTTTGAAGTCTTAACGTAAATTCGTCAATTACAAGTCAGTTTAAAAATCAGCACAACTAAGTTTTTCCTCTTTGCCCAGCCCTACTTTATGTGTTTAAACTGATAAGACGAAAATTACATGTCTTTTGCTAACGAAATTCATTATAAATCTTATAATTTATGAGATACGTGTATATCACCTTTACAGTTATGGTGTTGGTAATGTTTAGTATTTTTTTAAGTTTAGATTTAAAATTTTGCACTTTAAGTAATAGGGAGATGCCCTAGAAAATAATTTCCCCCCAGGCCCTCAGTCTCTCTGGACGGTCCTGCCTAGCAAAGGTTACACTCAGGGACTAAACAGAAAAAGCGTGGATTGCAGTCAGGTAGGAAACATTCGCTACCAACTAATTGCTTACAAACGAATGAAACATTTTAATCGGTCTTAAAAGGTTTCCATTAGTGGAATACTTTGGAAATTGACTACAGTTAATTCGTGCTACAATACTGATTTAAACACACATTATTTTATCCTAGTACCTATACTCGCATTTTGTCAATACATGCCACCAGCTTCAATAAATCATTGACATATAGTTAAGGGTTTTTTATTTTTAAATTTTCCACACTATCAATCCATCAAGGTGTTTTCTACAGGTTGATTTATATCGAGACATGAAGCGGAGAAGCCAATGTTCTAACCATTCTTGAAAATACCTTCTATATTAACAGCCATTGATAGGCTATAATTCATTTAATATTCATAATATTTTTAACAATCAAATACTTCATATGTATGTGTTTTTAATCTAGGTGGCTGCAGTAAAAGGTATTCAATCTGGCACTATTAATTTTCGCTGTTATGAAGTCCGGCAGCTATCGAACCAGTCGCGTTCAGGTTTTCGCTTGTGGATCCCGGCTGTTAATGTCGCCCCTGGCCGCATTCCTGCTTCACCGGTGTTTTGACGTGAAAACGTGTATTCGCTCGTACAGTGACAGTCGGATTTCTGGTGTGACAAAATACCGTCAGATTTGAAACGCAATAGATAGATCATGTCTGTACCGTACGTGTTTGTGGGGAAAATTGTTTTTTTTTGCCTGTGGCGTCATCGCACCAGTGTAGGCGCATGCGCGTGTCTGTCACGAATCATCTCTGTGTAAAGTTATAAACTGGTGCAGCGCGTAAACGCGTGTAGCTGAAGACATTGGTGCGGGGTCACTGTGAGGAGCTTTTTTTTTTACTCATAGGACTTGTAAATATATTTGAAATTACAGAAAACGTTAGTCAGAGGAAAGCTCGTGTCAAAACGAATCCAAAAAGTACAGTGCCGAGCGAATGTGAGAGCTACGGAAGTGTCGAAAAGGAAATTTAAAAAAAACTGCGTTTGTGATTACTTAGCTGAGCTATGGGGCATACAGTGGCCAGCGTTAGTCCAAACAGAATACAGTGATTAAATACGAAACATTTATGATTTCAGCCTAACATTTCCACGATAAATCTACGGTGCGAACCTGACCTGCGGCTTTTTTTTTTTTTTTTTTTTTAATTCTTTCAACGTTTATCGCCGCAGTCGTCAGTTTTCATTCCAGAACATTGTTTCTTGTTTTATAGTGGCTAACATTTTACGTTCCATTGTCACATTTCAGTGATAACTTATTGAAGAAGACCAACACTTTTGTTTAAAATAATATTGTAGGGCATAATAATATTTGAATGTTAGATTTTTTGTTAATTAGCGAAATTGCTAAACTGGAATACACAAGTCCGCGAACGTGCCAGATTAAAATAATGCTACTGTTTCAAAACAACTGATGAGCAAGTTACATAATATTTTCACATCCGTGCATGTGATTTCTCAGACTTTTATTTTAATCGACTATAAAAAAAATCACAGCTGTAGCTTTCTTACGTTTCTCACCAGAATCGGTGTTCAACCTTTCACGGTAAGGTTTATTTTTTCCTGCAAGCCTACATGGCTTTATTCAACGCTACTCTTAATGTTGTAAGGACTTAAAAAATCTAACACATAACAATTTTGAATATGGTGTAATTTAGCAAAAAATACAGAGATATTAAGTCAAATAATTATTTATTCTGTTTGTACATTATCTATGATTTTTATAAAAAAAACAAAGCTAATTGCTTTTTTTGGATAATTTACATATACCTATTATTAACTATTTTGTGAAGGTTCTTAATTGAGATATCTATTCTGGCTGTACTGAATTTTAGTAATGGTTACTTGTAAACATATTTTAAAAAAACAGTATCCCTTTCATTGTTAGACTGCCCATAATTAGCAGAAACACGAACATTTACAGCTATATGTGCTGTTTTTATCATGATTTTTAAAAATATTTGGAATTCATCAAATTAAAAAAAAACGAATATATATTTTTGCACACATCTATAAACCTTAGTGTATAGTTGTCACGGAATCCCACTTCTAACTGTCGGGCGTGGATTGCTGTTCCACTTATTTAAAAATATATGAACAGAAACACCCAAAAATGTACTCACACTTGAATTGTTATTTTTGTTTTTTAAAGAATTTATTTTAAATAAAATCTATATAATTCCCATTAAGTAAAACAAACGAAAGTATTATCCAATATTTTTTCCAGAAATGTTATATTCATTTATCGCTATTATATGGGTGAGCACATCTGAGGGGATGTCATTTAGATGTAAACTGTCTCTAAGACTGGAATATATTTTTTTTCCTACTAAATGAAAAGAAGGTTATTAATTGTTCTAAAAAAAACAGCATATCTTAGATAACAGTTTCTTACCAAGGCCGTACACTCCCCATCCCGCTACGTCAGGATGGTCTCCGATAAAGCTCTTGTTCATCAGCGGTCCAGCGATTACGCATATCGGTTTAATCCATTCTGCATGACGCACAAACATGTAACAAATTATTAATTATATTATATAAGATCTAAAAAATCTAGCTAGAACAACATAAAAAGTATCCTGAAACTACATAGTATCCATCATAAACAGTGTAATGTACAGATAAAACTCTCAATGTAATAAAATTTTATATCATTACCTCGAAATATTAAATTATATTAAGTCCTTTTTTTATAAATTATTCTTTTACACAGGTCAAAAATTATGACAAGGAAATCAAATTTATGTTGAGACCAAATAAAAAGTGATTTACATATTCTTGTATCATTTTTGTATTAATTAAATTGATACTCATATACATTAAAAATATCTAAAACGAAAAAAAATACACAACCCTACTAATTTTTTGAGAAGTAATGATGAATGTTATTCTGTAGCCTATATAAATATTAAATTTATTAAACTTTATATAGTTTTGCATATTAACTAGAAAAGTCTGAAATAAATAAAATATTTATATGTAATCAATATATTTCTTACAACACACCCAACTGCTATAACCTTAACATTACCGCAATAAAAATAGCACAGATTTTGAAATATATTTTGATTATAGACAGAATTCAAAAATATATATACACCTATATGTTTACTTTAAACATATAAAAATAAGAATTGAAAAAGGGAATCGAATGCTCACTCCCTAATGTTGCAATTTTCGTTGGATTCTAGAAACATTGCATGATTTTTTATGCCCGCCATCTTGGACGAGTATAACGTCATCTTTACACTTTACTTAACGGCCACCATATCGTATTCTATAACTGTGCACTTTTCGTTACGGCTGCCATCTTGAAAAACTGTACATTTTTATGCTAGAAAACCGGGCTAAATTAAAAAGAAACTAATTAATCAAAATGTAATAAAATTGCTTTTTAAAAATGTACTTACATCATGGAGTCCTCGGTTCGACCCCGGAAAGGACAAAAATAATAAAAATATTCATAGATCCTTCCTCCGCGAAAGCCGCCGACAGATTGATCTCCCACCACTAATGCCAAGGTATATATTATCATCTTGTATGACGTCATATACATTATCATGTTTATGTCTGCTGGAGGCCACCATCTTGTTTTCGTCTATTGGGGGTTATACCATCATATTAGTTTAAGTTTTACCCGATAGTGTGTAGTAATCATATATTATTACTGTGGCACCCGCCATCTTGACATTTCGTAGCAATCTTGGAAATGAGTAATTATTTAGCTAGAAATTCGGAAAAATTTTCCAAAATTCATTAAATAATTTTGCAATCATTATACTGATTGATTAGATCAGTTCCTATCCTCGGTTCGATCCGTAGGCAATGCAAAAAAAAATTTTTGTAAAAATAACAATTTAATAAATCATGTTCAAAGTCCTAAAATAAGGTTAGATTCCTAGCCAAACAACATCATATAAGTCTTTATGTCCGCCATTTTGAAAAATCGTAATAATTAACCAATAAATTCGTGAAAAAGTTCAAAATTCATCAAAAAAATCACTCATTAATTAACTGATAAATTAGATCGATTAAGGTCCTTGGTTAGAACCCTGGGCGAAGAAAAATATAACTTTAATTAAAAATACCACAAAAGTGACTGGTAAGAGAAATAAAACATCACAAGGTCTTTTACAAACATAATATTTATTACATAATTTCTATTCTACTACATGAACACTTGCGAAGTTAGCAATCTGATAAACAATTAGTCCTGCATCGGCGTGAAATGACTAATTCTTAGCTCTAATCAGTTTATACTAGACAGAGACCAGCCAGATCCTTTACCAACATAGTATTCCTCTTTTTGATAGAGTTTCTGGACACTGTGTTTAACAGTTTGCTAAACATTGTCAGAACTGTTAATTACTGCAGCCGATGTCTTGAATGCGCACGTCTTCACTTTGTCATCGAACGGATATGGTTTTCCATATACATAGTCCAGCCACAAGTTATATTTTAAAGGTCCGTTTGTTGCTACGTCATCAGTAAGCTGTTCGATTATGTTCTGTCTGATATCGTCAAGAAAAGTACAAATGTCCTTCAATTCACTGAACGTATTTAGATATTAGTAGTCTTTCAATGTTCCACGAAATGCAGACTGTGCCAAGTAGAACCCAATATCATTCACATGTAATGCACCGAACACAGTCTTGGATTTAGTGTCATGTCCAGACGTCATAGAAATCGGTTGCTGCACATCTGTTATTTTGCTTGTACGCTCACGAGTCTCCAATTTAAACTGAAGACCCAAAATTTCTGCACTTAGTTCGACAGTAGGCACACGGACTTCACCTTTACATTTGTTCGCATGTTGTTGCAAACTGTCAATACGAGTAAACCAAACATGAAACTCATGGCAGTGAAACATCGTACGAGAATGATTCTTTACACATTTACTCCGTTCATTTCATCGTGCTACATGGGAAAAAGCGAAAGACATCGCAGTAGTTGCAAGGATACCGCGGTGATGAAGACGAGCCTTTCAGACCCGATCCAGATACTGATGTTGCTACAGTTGTACCAATTCCCGGCATACTCTTATGAACATAAATGCATCGTTGTTGCAGCGAAACCCGTACCTTCCGCCGTACAGCACGGCATTTGCATGTCTTCATGTGCGTTTTCATATTATCTTTTCTGGAAATTTGCTTATGACATTTCTCAAATCCAAACATATTGCGATGAGGATTCTTAGCACATTATCTCTTCTTGTGTCGTCAAGCATTGCTGTTGTTTGAGAAAACCCTTACGTAGTAACGGCATCTATGCTCGTTAGTTGGTGAATTAACAGCCATTGAAGTCTCCATCGAGGGTGAAACATCGTTCATCGTGGTTTCCAGTGCAGCCAGCACAAAAGTCAATAAGATCTCTTCTGATGACGGTACCACGACTTTTGAAGTCTCCTCTAGTTTTGACGTCGTAGTTGCCAACGGGATCTGCTCCTTCATTGTCGTCGCTGACGCCAGGGTTCCCTTAGTCGATGGTACAGCCTCCATCGAGTTCGGCGTTAAACGGTAAAGATGCCATTGAGTTCGCGAGAAGAGGTAATTACGCGACTTATGCACCAGATGAGACAAACTATGTGATCCTTACACCGTCGACAGTAACAAACTGAAAATCCCAACGTCTGAGGACTCGCTTATATACATGCAACCGTCGGAATAGTATGCTAGTCAAATCAAGAACCATTTACTATAAGGTGTGTTTCAAAACATATTTTTAAAAAATTAACACACTAAAGTAACGTAACACATTTGGAAACCTATTCGACAAATATTATGACCACGTAATACACGCGGTAAACACACAATACACGCAATACACGTAATGTTCACGCAATGTTCATGCAGTGTGCACGTAATGTTCTCGCGATGTACACGCAATACACGCAATTGACACGCAATACACGCAACTGTCACGCAATAAACGCAATGTTCAAGCAATACACGCAAATGACAAGCAATACACTCAAAAGACACGCAAGACACGCAATTGACTTGTAATGTACACGCAATACATGCAATTTACACGCAATACACGCAATGTTCACGCAGGTCAAGCATTTAAAGAAAAGAAAGCACAATTGGTCGGAAATTCTACAAAATAGAAGCGCGTTTAACGAAAAAGAAGTGCATTTTCACTTTCTGCATTCAACTCAGTTTAATGCGCTTGTCATTGTTAAGTTAAGATATAATGCCTCCAACTGTTATTTGACTCCAACAGTGTTTTGGCTCCAACAATCAATGACGTAAAAGTATTTGACTCCAATTAGTCATAGGTCTTGCCGCTATTTAACTACAAGACTAGAAGGCTACGAAGATACGAAACTACATGACTACGTGACTACAAAGGTACTTGATTACGAAGATACAAGTTTACAAGGCTCCAATTGCTGCATATGTCTTCGGCTAAATTATCTCTTCGGCTCCAACAGCTCCAGCATCATTATGTTAAAAGATAACAAGGCTACGTGGTTACGTAGCTACAAGTCTACGAGGCTCCAAGGCATCATTACTACGCGACTACGAGTCTACAATTTTATGGGACTGCGCGACTACGAGTCTACAAGGTTATGAGATTACGCAACTACGAGTCTACAAGGTAACGAGACTGCGAGGCTACAGGACTACGAGGCTTCCAGAACACATGGTTACATGATTGCGAGACTACAGGACTACGAAGCTTCCAGGATACAAGTCTACATGGCTACGAGACTACTTGGCTCCAAATGTCTTGGACAGAAATAAAATTGTGACAGCACTCTCTATCATACGTCATGTTTGTTAACTATCACTCCTGGTAGCAAGTACTTAAAACAAGATGGCGTTTCTGTCTCTAACAGATAATGATATTATTCCTTCAAATAAAGAAAAAATTACAAGTCCGAATATGTAGGTTATTTTCTATATACCTGATTAAATTCTCAGTCTGGTAAATATCTCGATGGCCGTGCGGTTAAAGTCATATGTTTTCCAACCTAGAAGTCTGAGCTGCGACGGTTCGAATCACAGCGCTTCCAATGTATTTTGTATATAAATTAAATTTAATATTTCTATAAGGAACATAAAAGCTTTGGTAGATCAAGGTCACAAAGTTTGAATTGGTCGTGGTCAAGGTCACAGAGTTTAAGGTCGTCGTGCTCAAAGTCAATAATCCACATCACCGACTTAAATTTCTTTGAGGTCAAGGTGAAAGGTCAAGGTCACTAAGGAGAATGTGTTCAAGTCAATTTGGATCCTAGATCCTGCACTTGATGTTAAACTCCCAAATTGCATCTACTTTTATCTGATCCATAAGTAAGTATGAATAGGTATTTGGTTATGTGATAGAGACTACGGTCATAATGTCTGTTTCTCATGGATGTATGTTTACTGGTGTTTCAAGTCTATTATTTCATTTATTTAGTTTTCGTTACTCAAATACCATATTAACTTTAAAAAGGCAATACGTTTGTTACTTCATTATAGTTTAAAAGAAAAGTACTAACTTTATAAAGTGTAACATTTCAAGCGATTTTTAATGGATTTGAACTTTCTGAGATACAGTAAGATCCCACGGACTATTTGCACCTGTGTAACTAAAAGACATATAAAGACGCAAAGCAAGTGAGAAAACAAACTGTGGAAGGCACTGACTTGTGAACTCGACCTCGCGGTCAGTGCGGATGAGCGCTATGTCGTTCTTGTAGCGGCCGTACGCGGGGTGCGCCACGACCTCGGCGACCCGGTAGTCCATCACCGGGTCGCTGCAGAAGCCTCCCTGGCAGTCGGGGTCCGTGCTGGAGTCGTGCTCGCCCAGCCGCACCACGCCTCTGCGGCAGCCACACGGACCATCACTGCAGTCGGCTCATCCGGCCCACAGGCACACTGCCGGTCACCCTCGAGCGAACTGGGATCTGCCCTCTGCACACTACACGTGCTGTCATCGTGTCATCGTGCACTAAGTGGCCAATGTTAAAATGTATTTCAGTTCTTTTAAATATATGTTTAAATATGTGGTCTTGTTCTTATAAAATATCGCACTACTAAAAATAATTATTTTATAAAAAACAATTTCATTTTACATCGTCAGTGACATATTTCAAGTCAAAATAGAAATCGATTTATTCAAAATACAATTAATTTTGATTATTACCTTATCATCGAAAATTGTGGGAATTCAATTTGAAGGGTGGGGCGGGGAATGTCAAACCAAGCAAACGCAGGTGTATAAGAGTTATTTGAAGTACACCGTCAACCAGCAATAGAGTGTAAAAACACGTTGTATTGTTTTTTATAGTACATTTACATGCTTGTCAATTAGCGAACTGTTGACTGTTATTGAGCACAGTGACAAACAGCAATAGCACGTCAGACTTTACATTCGCAGAGGAGGCCGACATGTAAACTGTGCAGTAGTAGCAGAGCGAGTTTACAAAAGGCACTTTCACAACATACGTGTACTGAATAGGAAAGAACTTTGCACGCCCTAACCAGCAACTGTCTGGAACTGGGAGTCTCATATGAAGCCATATGAAGCGTATGACTAACTCTAAACGTCTGCGCCGGCTCTTCTGCTTCCCGTGGAGCTATTGAACGCCACCGCGCTGCAATCGCGTCCTCTCAGCCAATGGAGAGTTCCCCTGAAGCCCGCCAGATTCAAATTCGTCCGCTAATATTTAGTGCCTTTAACACTGCAGATTTTCGTTTCCGGTCACATGTTCCTTAACCTAAATTATGTTATTTGGCATTCCCTGCCACCCATGTCCTCACCCGTAACTATCGACAAACATTGCGTTTGGACAGTAAGTTAAATGTTTGCTTATGCTTCGAAATAAAACATGGACCTCTAAAAGTGGGCAAGAGTGTGCAACGAGCGTACAGTGAGAGAGTGTCGTCTTGTACAAGACCGTACTCTCTCTGTTCTTAATCCATTATTTATATGTCATCATCGATCACTTAAAAGCGTTAACTGTCCCAAATATAAACCGTACATAATCAAGCAGAACAATATTTTAATGAATAATATTTATAATTTTACATGTTGAAAATTGGCAGTAGTAAAGAGCAACAACTTTAAAATGATTGATTTCAAAAATTTGAAATAAATCGTAATTATGAGGCATTCTAGAGATGAAATATGTAGCGGAGATTTGTAATTAACAATCATGTCGAAGAAACTACAAATTGGTTTATTAGGACCACTTCTAGCATCAGTATTTGTATATCAATTAAAATATATTAAAAATATGACTGTATTAACTATAGCAACAGATTATGCAATCGAACTGTTTCTAATAATTATAACACCTTATTTTTTTAAACCACTTGCAGTAATAGTTCATCTTATCAAAAATTAGTTCAGACAAAAGTTTCATATAACATTTATATGATTTACAAACAATCTGAACGGATTCAATGATGTTTCTACTTAGGGACTTCTAGATTTTTGTTCTAATTGTCTCGTTTCCCCCCCCCCCCCCCTCTTCCCAGGAACCGGTGGTCGTATCAATAATTTATTTAGATAAAAAGGTTTCGGTATTACTCCGACGAGTAAGAACACTTTAAACCGATGTTATATATTTCATATTATGGAAGCTATAGAACTTTTTCTGTTTTTAAAAAAAAAGTTCCCCATTGCTACTCCTTGGGTAGGATTATGCCAATAAACGATATGAACCGAAATATTACATTATTATAATTTATTTTACGGGTCGTAAGTGATATGTGCAAAATTACAGCAGTTATTGAGTCCATAAAAACATTATACATATTTATATACACACACATATATATGTAAACTGTTAGAGCTACAATAGGTAGTCATATACCTAATAGTGTATAGCCCTTATATTTTAACACTAGGCTACTCTACAGACATTTTTGCATTTCTTCCGACATTAAGTAAACACGCTGGGTTGCTAACATCCAGCTCTAATTGCATTTTCAGCTTGTTGGGGAGGTTGATGACGCAATGTGCTGCCGTGACAAGATAGTACTTGCTCACAAGAACTGCTCCACATCCGAACTTGGGAATGTTCTCCTCGTCACCTGAAACAAGTTTCCCTTCGCATTAACCTTAAGATCGGATAGAACCACTCACCTCCAACTAAAGTGATCTGAGTTCAGTTCCTGGCAAAGGTCGCAACCGGATTATTCACAAGTCTCAAACATGTTGGATGTCGCAGTGAGCTGATGTGTTTTCTAGACTGTAAAATATATTTGTACTTTTACAAGGAAATTCCTTTGAAACCCATTTTCAAGCAGTATCACTTGAAAATCTGGAAGGCAGAGATTTTTAAAATTGCAAATGGTACAAAGCTCTGCAATGAATTTTTACGAGTGATATCATTGGCAAAAGAGTTTTCAAGGACTATCTTTTTAAAAGTACAACATTTTTTCTTCAGTGTATAGATATTAGCCCCAACACACTAGTTCCATCAATTTTACATCGTCATCTCATCAGCACATCAGCGCGACGTGTAGGCAACCTCTGTGATGGTTCGCTCTAGGCAAAGGATTGCAAGAGCAGCCAGCAGGAAGTGTACTTGTCGGGCGGCTTCACTAGATGGAAAATATCTTTCGTCCATTTTAAGCCATACAGTTACTATTAACACATCGTTACTGAGTCCATTTTAAGGTTTGTAAACGTGAGACGACCTGCATATCAAGTATATTTTCTTACACGTACTTTTAATTAGTTAAGTCATTAAGGGCATTATTTGCTTTTTGTATCTACTCTTCGTCATAATTGGTTTGTTTTACGAAATTAATTGCAGTAAAGCTATTGTGGAAATTTTTCTGGTATCGAGAGAGCAGCGTTTGGCATGTTTAAGCGTCTACTAAGTAGAAGCGGTGACAAACTAAACTAGCAGCTATATCTCAACCTGCCACGACTGATGAAGCTGTTAATTTTTTCAGTGAAACAATTGCGGTAGAATGCACGAACGCCATGCTGATTGATAAACCAATGCCGTCTTAACGTCTCCTGCATTTCTGGGAGTTTATTTGCATGTCCAGACGATTAATGCAGTTAAAAAGAGAAGTGGGCGCTGCCCTTATGTTTGGGTCAGGTTATTAGAAGTAGCTTGCGACGCGAGCAAGTGCGAGCAGGCTATGTGCTCGAGGTTTCCGCGCAGGCCTGTTGAGAACGCCAGGTTGGTGCGAACAAAAGACTTAAATAGTAATGTTTTGGGGGCTCCTGAAACAGGGTTCAGTGTGTGGTGTCTGTGGTGTCGACCGCCATCTTGGATTGTGACGTCACGGTGGCCATCTGGGATGGTTGTGACCTTGACCTTTAACCGTGACCTTGACCTTCGACCCTCAAAACTTGCCAAAAGTTGCCAAAATTCGGCAAAAATTTCTCAAAGTTCCTCAAAATTCGCCAAAATTACCATTTATATTGAAAAAAGTTCCTCCAAAAAATCTGAAAAAATTCCGCAATTCAAAAATTAGGATTTCGAAAATCCTCAAAAGTCGTTTTGCCCTAGGAAGAACACAAATTCCTAAAAACGGCCTAAGCAACCATGTCTAAAGCCTCCGGTAAGCCATTTATAGGAATAAGGATACCATGACCACCATCTTTAATTATGATGTCACTGTTGCAATTTCCGTTACGGCCGCCATCTTTAAAATCTTTATTTATTTTCCGATTTTAATGAGAAAAAAAATGTTTTAAATTTATAAAAAAATCAATTAATAAAATTATTGATAAAAATATTAAAAGAAATTACTTTTATGACACGGAGCTTGTAGTCCTCGGTTCTAAACCGACGAGTGCAAAAAAATAAAAATGGCGACCGAACCTTCACCCGTGGTGGGTACAGGCAGACTGGCCCCCACCACTTTTTAATAGCATATATATCGTCAGGTAACATGACATCACGTCAGCCATCTTGAAAATCCGTAATTTTTATGTTAAAAATCGGGAAAAAATTTAAAAATCATTAAAAAATTAATTAACCCAATTAAATATAAAAAATCCTTAAAACCACCGTTGCACTTTTCGTGACGGCCACCATCAAATAATCATGTGCTGGAGACCACCAACTTGTTTCCGTCAGTTAGAGTGTGCTGATACCATGTTAGTATAATTTTCTGGTCACCATACTTTTGTCCTCAACTGCTGGCACTGAACTTTAACCTTGACCTTGAAATTTGACCTTGACCTTGAAATTTGACATTAACCTTGATCTACGACTTTGACCTTGACGACTATCATGGATCCGACATTTGGCTTTCGGTACATGCTACCAGGAGCAACCACATGCTAGTGGTCATTGTACCATCTTGTATTCGTCTGCTGGAGGACACCATATTGTGTGTGTGTACATGTCTTACCATCATGCTAGATTTATTCTAATCCGCTAGAGTGCAGTAATCATTTAATAACAAGGTGCCCCCACCATCTTGAAATTTGGACGCCATTTTGAAATCATGTAATTATTTAGCTAGAAATGCGGGAAAAATTTCAAAATTAATTTAAAAAATGGCAATCATCTACAGATTAATTCGAACCGCTCCTGTCCTTGGTTCGATACTCGATCGATGTAATAACGTTTAATTTTATGTTAAAAAAATAATAATTTCAATAAACCATCTTCAAAATTCTTAAAGAGACTTTAAATCATATACTACCATTATCCTATAAGCCATGAATACCAGCATCTTGGAAAATTCGTAATAATTAACCTAAAATTCAGGAAAAAGTTCAAAATTCATTCAATAAGTTTGCAAACAATATACTGATTAATAAGGTCGACTAAGGTCCTTGGCACGATCCTGGACGAAGCTAAAATAAATTTAATTTAAATACCAGAAATGTGTAAGGTTCGAGAAATAAAACACCACAAGTTCTTTTACAAACATAATATTTACTACAAAATTTCTATCCTACTACAGGATCACTTGCGAAAGCCAGCAATCTTATAAACATTTAGCCCTGCATAGACGTGCAACGACTACTTCTTATAAACATTTAGCCCTACATAGACGTGCCACGAATACTTCTTAGCTCCAACAGCTCCAAATGCTCCAACAGCTCCAACAGCTCCAAATGCTCCAAATGCACCCCATGCTCCAAACGCTCCAAATGCTCCAAATGCTCCAAATGGTCTAATTCTCCAAATTCTCCAACAGCTCCAAATGCTCCAAAGGCTCCAACTGCTCCAACAGCTCCAAATGCTCCAACTGCCTTTTCTTTCAGCAGCTCCAATGATACTGGGCTACAATGCTATGAGTCTAAAAAACTACGACGCTACAAGGCTACGAGTCTAAAAGGATCTAGCTGGTTACGAGTTATACATGGCAGCGAGACTGCATGACTAAAAGACCGCATGGCTAAGAAACTACATGTCTATGAAGCTACAAGGATACAAGTCTACTCGGCTCCAAAAGCTCCAACAGCTCCAACAAGCAATGTACGCAATGTACGCGCAATACATGTAATTTACGCGCAATAAATGTAATGATTACACAGTACACACAGGAAACGAAATGAATAAATAGTACACACAAAGGAAAAAACGGAATATACACACAGTACACACAGGAAACAGAACGTACACACAGTACACACAGGAAACGGAACGTACACACAGTACTAACAGGAAACGGAAAGTACACACAGTACACACAGGAAACGGAACGTACACACAGTACACACAGGAAACAGAATGTACACTCAGTACACACATGAAACGGAACGTACACACAGTACACACAGGAAACTGAACGTTTAAACAGTACACACAGGAAACTGAACGTTTAAACAGTACACACAGGAAACGGAACGTACAAACAGAAAACGGAACGTACACACAGTACACACAGAAAAAGGAACGAACACTCAGGAAATGGAACGAACACACAGGAAACGGAATGATCACACATACAGTAGCAGAAACACAGGCTTAGTTGGAAAGCAGAATACAAGAAATAAAAACATTAAAATTTTACTTTCAATATTTAATTTATTTCTCAACATTACACAAATACAAGTAAAAGAAGCCATTATTGTATGTAGCCAGCTTTCCTCAGTTCTTTGAGTATGAAGGATATTTCTTTAATCCACGAATATTTTCCTGCACAAAGCGAGCCATGTAGAAGTCTTAGCCGGTCAATCAATATGTTTGGATCTTTCCATGATGTGTAATCAATCTCTTCTACCATCATCTTACTTGCTTGTTTATTATACATACTTTTAATATCACAATCGTCCCAGTGATCATAAGAAGAATTATCAGATTTATTTATTATAACACGTCGTTTCCAACGTTTCGGGCTCAGGACACCGCCACATTCTTCGATCTTGTCAGCTTTAGGTGCTTCATCACAGTCTGTGCCTTTGCCAATAGCCTCAGAGTCACTGTAACAATCACTGTAAAAGACATCCTCGTCACCCAGATTACCGTATGAATTCGATATCGATGATGTCGAAGTGTGTTCATCGTCTTCATGCTTCCTTTTTAGGAGTCAATCATTTTTACAAAGAATGGAGGATCTACTGAATATAGGCTTGAATGTATTCTCACTTTTCACGGTGTTATACTTCCATTAGTTTCAGTATTCTTGAAGCCATCAGCATTCTTCAATTTATGTTCTTCGTCACGATCGGGTGAGCTAATACCATCACGCTCAGAACAAGGAAAATTATTGTCGTAATGCAAATCACTCTTCTTTAGTCTAGTGGATCCATCGATGTCCTCTATGCCGTAAATAGGCTTGGTTTTACATGTTCTATCAAGTCTTCTTAAGCTGTCAATTCGTGTTAACAACCTGCTACACCGATTACAGCTTAACATTTTGCGTAGTGGGTTTTTAGCACAATCATTCCTCTCATGACGTCTAGCATTCCTTCTCATGACAAAATCCTTGCCACAGTATCTACATCGGATTCCTTCCGATTCAGCTGCAGATAACAAAAAATGATCCATGGTAGCTTCTGTGACTAATGTTATATACAAACTGACAGTTTTCCAATTGGAACCATTTTTTAAATATAATTTTTAAAATATTTCATCAGCGCGAGTTAAGTTATCTAACGCAAAGCAAATTGATGCAAGAAGTTCTGCTTGTCAACAACAGATGTAGACACATTTTTGCTTGCAGGTAAATATCATTTATTTTATGTGGTATGCGGGATGCTCACTAATGATCGCAAAAGAAGGAAGGCTTCGCTAGACATCAAGGAGAAGGAAGTTTGTCCTTCGTGATATTGTTCCTCTTCCGTCTTATTAGATATTTTTGGACTGAGTAATGTTTTTTTTATCCACCTTATAAAAAAATGTTGTCAGTTCTGATTTAGTACCAGAAATTAACAATTTATTTGCATCACAGGATAAAATGACTCATTAAGTAAAAAGTCCTTCATGCGGAGATCAATTTCTCATCTGTAACCAGAAGTACTCGGAGAAAACCATCAGATGTCTACTCAGGAATAATGAGAAGCACTAAAAGAGAACAACCAAAATATTGTCAATAATAATCAGGAGCACACGGAGAAAAAACCATAATATTGACAAGAAAAATCAGTAGCACACGGAGAAAACCACCATAATATTGACAAGAATAATCAGTAGCACACGGTGAAAACTACAATAACATCGACAAGAATAATCGGAAGCATACGGAGAAAATCGCCTCAAGTTTTCTTTAATGACATGAAATTACAGAAGAAAAAAAATAAAAAAATAAAAAAATAAAAAAAAAAATGCAAAGGATTCTGCTAGCTTGTGAACTTCTCATTGTTGTGCAAAGTTAGAGTTCTAGTACAAGCCAGAATTCTTTGTATTTTTTTATTTTTATTTATTTATTTATTTTTCTGTAATTTCATGTCATTAAAGAAAACTTCAGGCGGTTTTCTCAGTGTGCTTCCGAATACTCTTGTCAATGTTATGGTGGTTTTCTCCGTGTGCTACTGATTATTCTTGTCAATATTATGGTGGTTTTCTCCGTGTGCTACTAATTTTTCTTGTCAATATTATGGTTTTTTCTCCGTGTGCTCCTGATTATTATTGACAATATTTTGGTTGTTCTCTTTTAGTGCTTCTCATTATTCCTGAGTAGACATCTGATGATTTTCTCCGAGTGCTTCTGGTTACAGATGAGAAATTGATCTCCGCATGAAGGACTTTTTACTTAATGAGTCATTTTATCCTGTGATGCAAATAAATTGTTAATTTCTGGTACTTAATCAGAACTGACAACATTTTTTTATAAGGTGGATTAAAAAAAACATTACTCAGTCCAAAAATATCTGATAAGACGGAAGAGAAACAATATCATGAAGGACGAACTTCCTTCTCCTTGATGTCTAGCGAAGCATTCCTTCTTTTGCGATTATTAGTGAGCATCCCGCATAACACATAAAATAAATTATATTTACCTGCAAGCAAAAATGTGTCGACATCTGTTGTTGACAAGCAGAACTACTTGTATCAATTTGCTTTGCATCAGATAACTTAACTCTCGCTGATGAAATATTTAAAAAATTCTATTTAAAAATGTTTCCAATAGGACAACTGTCAGTTTGTATCTAACATTAGTCACAGAAGCTACCATGGATCATGGTTTGTTATCTGCAGCTGAATCGGAAGGAATCCGATGTAGATACTGTGGCAAGGATTTTGTCACGAGAAGGAATGCTAGACGTCATGAGAGGAATGATTGTGCTAAATCCCACTACGCAAAATGTTAAGCTGTAATCGGTGTAGCAGGTTGTTAACACAAATTGACAGCTTAAACAGACATGATAGAACATGTAAAGCCAAGCCTACTCACGGCATAGAGGACATCGATGGATCCACTAGACTAAAGAAGAGTGATCTGCATTACGATAATAATTTTCCTTGTCCCGAGCGTGATGGTATTAGCTCACCCGATCGTGACGAAGAAAATAAATTGAAGGATGATGATGGCTTCGGGAAGACTGAAACTAATGGAAGTATCAACACCGTGAAAAGTGAGAATAAATTCAAGCCTATATTCAGTAGATCCTCCATTCTTTGTAAAAATGATGGACTCCTAAAAATGAAGCAAGAAGACGATAAAGACACTTCGACATCATCGATATCGAATTCATACGGTAATCTGGGTGAAGAGTGTGTCTTCTACAGTGATTGTTACAGTGACTCTGAGGCTGTTGACAAAGGCATAGACTGTGATGAAGCACCTAAAGCTGACAAGATCGAAGAATGTGGCGGTGTCCTGAGCCCGAAATGAAGGAAACGACGTGTTATAATAAATAAATCTGATAATTCTTCTTATGATCACTGGGACGATTGTGATATTAAAAGTATGTATAATAAACAAGCAAGTAAGATGGTGCTAGAAGAGATTGATTACACATCATGGAAAGATCCAAACATATTGGTTGACCGGCTAAGACTTTTACATGGCTCAATTTGTGCAGGAAACTATTCGTGCATCAAAGAAATATCCTTCATACTCAAAGAACTGAGGAAAGCTGGCTACATACAATTATGGCTTTTTTTACTTGTATTTGTGTAATGTTGAGTAATAAATATGTGATCATTCCGTTTCCTGTGTGTACTGTGTGTACGTTCCGTTTCCTGTGTGTACTGTTTAAACGTTCATTTTCCTGTGTGTACTGTGTGTACGTTCCGTTTCCTGTGTGTACTGTGTGTACGTTCCGTTTCCTGTGTGTACTATGTGTACGTTCCGTTTCCTGTGTGTACTGTGTGTACATTCCATTTTTTCCTGTGTTTGTTCTATTTCTTCATTTCGTTTCCTGTGTGTACTATGTAATCATTACATTTATTGCGCGTAAATTATATGTATTGCGCGTACATTGCGTACATTGCTTGTTGGAGTTGTTGGAGCTTTTGTAGCCGAGTAGACTTGTATCCTTGTAGCTTCATAGACATGTAGTTTCTTAGCCATGCGGTCTTTTAGTCATGCAGTCTCGCAACCATGTATAACTCGTAACCAGCTAGATCCTTTTAGACTCGTAGCCTTGTAGCCTCGTAGTCTCTTAGACTTATAGCATTGTAGCCCAATATCATCGGAGCTGTTGAAAGAAAAGGCAGTTGGAGCATTTGGAGCTGTTGGAGCATTTGGTACCTTTGGAGCATTTGGAGCTGTTGGAGAATTTGGAGAATTAGAGCATTTGGAGCATTTGGAGCATTTGGAGCATTTGGAGCATTTGTAGCATTTGGAGCTGTTGGAGCTGTTGGAGCATTTGGAGCTAAGAAGTAGTCCTTGCACGTCTATGTAGGGCTAAATGTTTATAAGAAGTAGTAGTTGCACGTCTATGCAGGGCTAAATGTTTATAAAATTGCTGGCTTTCCCAAGTGATCCTGTAGTAGGATAGAAATTTTGTAGTAAATATTATGTTTGTAAAAGAATTGTGGTGTTTTATTTCTCGAACCCTACACTTTTCTGGTATTTAAATTAAATTTCTTTTAGCTTCGTCCAGGATCGTGCCAAGGACATTAGTCGACCTAATTAATCAGTATATTGTTTGCAAATTTATTTAATGAATTTTGAACTTTCCTGAATTTCTAGGTTAATTATTACGAATTTTCCAAGATGCTGGTATTGATGGCTTATAGGATAATGGTAGTATATGATTTAAAGTCTCTTTAAGAATTTTGAAGATGGTTTATTGAAATTATTATTTTTTTAACATAAAATTAAACGTTATTACATTGATCGAGTATCGAACCAAGAACAGGAGCGGATCGAATTAATCTGTAAATGATTGCCATTTTTTAATTAATTTTGTAATTTTTCCGTATTTCTAGCTAAATAATTACATGATTTCAAGATGAAGTCCAAATTTCAAGATGGCGGGGGCACCTCGGTAATAAATAATTACTGCAATCTATCAGGTTAGAATAAAACTAGCATGATGGTAAGACATGTACACACACAAGATGGTGTCCTCCAGCAGACGAAAACAAGATGGTGGTAATGACCACTAGCATGTGGTAGCTCCTGGTAGCATGTACTGAATGCAAAATGTCAGATCCATGATAGTCGTCAAGGTCAAAGCCGTAGATCAAGGTCAATGTCTAATATCAAGGTCAAGGTCAAAGTTCAAGGTCAAGGTCAAAGTTCAATGCCAGCAGTTGAGTACATAGGTATGATGACCAGAAAATAATACTTACATGGTATCAGCACACTCTAGCTGACGGAAACAAGATGGTGGTCTCCAGTGGATGATTTCAAGATGGTGGCCGTCACGAAAAGTGCAACGGTGGTTTTAAGGATTTTAATTATTTAATTCGGTTGATTAATTTTTTAATGGTTTTTAATTTTTTTCCCGATTTTCTAACATAAAAATTACGGATTTTCAAGATGGCGGACGTGATGTCATGTTACCTGACGGTATATATGCTATTAACAAAGTGGTGGGGGCCAGTCTGCGTGTACCTACCACGGGGGAAGGATCGGTCGCCATTTTGATTTTTTTGCAATCGTCGGTTTCGAACCGAGGACTCCAAGCTCCGTGTCATAAAAGTAATTTCTTTTAATATTTTTATCAAAAATTTTGTTAATTGATTTTTTTATAAATATTAAATTTTTTTTTATTAAAATCGGATAATAAATAAAGATTTTAAAGATGGCGGCAGCAACGAAATTGCAAAGGTGACATCATAATTCAAAATGGTGGTCATGGTATCCTTATTCCTATAAATGGCATACCGGAGGCTTTAGACATGGATGCTTAAGCCGTTTTTAGGAATTTGAGTTCTTTCTTGGGCAAAACGACTTTTTAGGATTTTCGAAATCCTAATTTTTGAATTGTGTTAATTTTTTGAGATTTTTTGGCGGATTTTTTTTCCATATAAATGGAAATTTTGGCGAATTTTGAGGAATTTTGGGCAATTTTTGCCCAATTTTGGCAACTTTTGGCAATTTTTAGGGCTGAAGGTCAAGGTTAAAGGTCAAGGTCACAACCATCCCAGATGGCCGCCGTGACGTCACGATCCAAGATGGCGGTGACACCACAGTCACCACACCCTGAACCCTGTTTCAGGAGCCCCCAAAACATACTACTTTTTATGTTTATTAAATGAGATTTTGTATAATAATTTACCGTCACGAGACATAAGACAGTTTGACATCTCGTGTAGTTTCGGCCAAATTTTCTCCAACTTTTGTTAAAATTTTATAAAACAACATTGTCTCTCTTGTTGTATTTAGCATGAGATTTACGTTGTGTATCAGTATTTACGTTAATGTTTACGTCATGGTTGAAATAGCCATGAGCTTGTTGCATGGATTAGCGAATATATGCACGGTAATGAATTGTAAATCAAATCACCATAATATTTTATTTATTGTAATCAGTATTATTGTATTTTGGTTTTAATGTTTTATCTTATTTGGGTAATTCGGAGGTGCGCCCCGGTAGCAAGTATAGATTATCATTGTGTGTTCACCCAGGCCATGTTTATCATTTTAGATATTCTAATATCATTGATTTTACGTTTTTGTATAGTAAAGAGAACAGTGAACAACATTTTAAGCTTTTTGTTTTATTTGTTCTCAAGTCAGAGTAAGAAGATTAGATACTTTATTCAAGGTAAATCGAGCCTGCCTCAGACTAAATTTTGTGTCCTCCACCCGCATAGAAGCCTCAAGTCTGCGCCACTCTGCTAGTAAGAGTCGCAGTCGGGTTGTCCCGTTTCATCTTAAATACTGTTTAAGCACTTTTAAGATAGGTAACGTTTTTGCTCATCACAATTATAGCCTATGGTGGAGTAGAAATAGTAAGAAAGTAAGATCTGTCAGAACATTTGACTGATTATGGAGCGTTGAATAAGGTCAGTAATGTGGGCCTTGAAGTGAGTGACTTTTTTGTAGAGGTCAGGTCAGTATAGATACGCTACTTAAAAAATAAAGTGGCATTGAAGGTTTTGGTATAAAATTTCCATCTTAGCAGCACATGTGCGAAACAGCTCTTACGTTGTTGCCTGGTCGCAGACAGTTCGGCTCAGGCAAATTATTTTTTGCAATGAGGGCTAATTAATTACGGTTTTATTTTCGTTTTGCTCAGGACCATGACGTGAGATCTGTCTAGGAAGTATAGCGCAAGTATAGGTTTGGACCAAATGAAAAGAGGAACTGTGAATAATTTTATGCTCTTGCAAAAAGAGAGGGGATTTAATCAGAGCGCACATTTATGATTTTCATGAGAAGGGGGTGGAAAGTTTGTGTTTTGTGCACTATTTATTAAATCATACGTATGTGTTAAAAGTAGACATGAGCGAGAATGAGTACATTAATATTTTGATAGAAAATTTGAAGCTTGAAGTCATTTTCGAATGTAGGAATATATATGACATTAGTGAATGGGCTGCATGCGTGGACAATATTTGTTTTATTGCTCTGTCATGTAATGAAAGGAGTGTAAGAGGTCAAGAATTGGGGCATCCAAAAGAGTCAAGGATACAGGGGATCTTAAACAGTTGCAGTCATCTAGTAGTTAGAGGCAAAATCGTGCGGAAATGATTAGGGGTTAAATAAAGCAATGTAATCATAATTTCAGTGAGAACGGAGATACATGGGGGAACAAATTTGATGGTTTGGACAAAGTTCTTGCGTAGCAAGAAATTAATGCAAAAGGTAGCGTGTGGTTCAAGAAAAACATCAGTGGAGATGTTTCTAAGGGAAAAATATAAAGGTGGAAAGTAGGTTGTTATTTCTGTAGAAAATAACCCCTGGGTGGCCAGTTATCTCAAAAAGTGAGGTAATAACAGGGGTGGGATATTTCAGTGTGGTTTTCTGGGAAAAGTGTTCACTGAGCGGGCAGATGTCTTTTTAAAAATGAGTTAAATATCTGGCGCTTTAGAAATAAACAGCTCTTAGCAGAGATGAAAAGTGCCACAATTATAAGTGAATGGGTTAAGTTGTATGATCAGCATATATCTGCTACTGAGTACTAAATAAAGCTTTAAAGTGCATTTAGCCACTGGTAAAGCGCATAGAAAAATGCCTAATGTAATGTTTTTTTTTTTTAATCGCTCATTACTCTTGGAGAAGATGTTTTTATGTCATGCCAAATTTGATGGAAAAAATGATACTGAGCTGGGACTTTTTAAGAGACACACAGGCCATTGTACTTTGCACAAACCAACACATTAGTTTTGCTTTTGATAATGATAAATGAGTGGAGTTATGTAAACTTAAAATGAAGGCCAGAGTGGTTAGCGGGGTTGGAATGTTTGAACGAGCATCTCTCAATAAACAAAAAGGAGAAAATTCAACAGCTATCACGGGATTTTCTAGACGTTATCCTGGAATGGGTGGGAAAATGTGGATAATGCCATATAAAATTGAGTTGCTGGATGACCGTTGTGTTTTTAAAAAATGTTCACCATCTAAAATGCAGATTTTCTAGCAGATTATTAAAGACCTAAAAATTGAAGACATTATCGAAGCCGCCGATTCAGCATATGCCTTTCCCACGTTTCTGGTTCATAGGAAAACCCATGAAAATTTCGGATCTTTCTGGGTTATAGAATTTTTAATGACCTCATTAAACTAGGCAGTATTCTTTTGCCGAAGATTGAAACTGTTCTGCAACACATGGGACATGCCCAGTATTTCACCGTACTTAATCTCAACGCTGCCTTTTATGAGTGTGTGTTAGACCCCTCCAGTAGAAAATGCACTGGTTTTGTTACTCGCTAGGTGCATTACCAGTGGAAACCTTTGGGATAAACTTTAGGTCACAGTGTCTATCCCGCATCTTATGTCACATTTAAAAGGATTTTCAGTTCAATTTTGTTATTAGTTTACTTGACGACATGTGTATTTATTCGCAACATTTGAAGAATATCTTGAGTATGTGGGAAAGGTGTTTGAGGCACTCAAGGGGGCACTGTAAACTCGGAGTAGGTTCTTAGGTCCGTACAAAAACAAAATTCCTAAAAACGTTTAATAGGAAAGGGAAAAATGGTGATATATCAAATTAAAATAAAGGCAATCCAGAATTTCCACAGCACCGTCACGTGAGATTATGAGATTTATAGGTATTATGGGGTACTTTAGTCGCTTCATAGAAAAATACTCTAATTTGTGTGCACCCCTGAATCAGCATAGGAAGAAATAAAACTACTTTTCAATTGGGGGGGGAGGACGCCCAATAGGTAGCATTTCAGAAATAGAAACAGACTATTGCCAATTCTCCTGTGCTGGCTCTGGTGGATTTTCAAAGGCATTTTGTAGTGCAAGTAGATGCATTCGGTGGCGCCCTTTATGCTGTGCTCTTTTCCTTAAAATAAGCTTCAAACAATAGCTTTGCATCCGAGGTACAGCGCCCTTGATTTTAAATCATGGAAATTTATGGTTAACAGTAGGGAATTCTTTTTGAAGTTATACTTCAATAAGAAAATTGAAGGTTAAATTGTAGTAAATTATGGAAATGCAATGAAATGCGCGTGCATCTTTGACGGGAGTTTTACATGATGAAGTCAAAATAATGATTTAAATTAATATTCCCCATTTCAAGAACAATTCAAAGAACGTAACAAAGTCAGGTTATGTTAGTTTACTTTCTGGCGGCAAAACTTTTCCATTCGGCAACTGTTGACATTGCCAACCTACGCAAATAAAAAACCCGTTGGTACGTCTCTTGTGTACGAGTAAATATTTTGAATATGATGGGACAGATTGAGAACTCAAAATCATGTAGTTTGCAGTTACAGTACTATCTATGCATAGTAGAAATGGAAAAAATATAAAAATAATTATTTTAACTTTATCAACTGAAATGCAATTAATCCATTGTGAACTTCTGATTATACTAAAAATTGCCAGAAACACACTGGGTATAAAATTGCGTGCCATTCTAACTTTAATATCAACAACATATGAATCAAGGTTATTGACATTTTATTCATCTCCATTATAAATTATCCTAAAGCTAATGCTTTTAGAAATTTACACTTATGTACCTGAATGCAGAAATAAAATTTATAAAACAAAGTGTAAATTTCTCGTAGAAATTGCTTGGGAATTAATTTGCAAATTTTTTAATTTCAACTTTTAGTTTGTGGTTCTAAGAGATAACTTTATTATTCATATTTTCATTTTAATAATGTTTGCGTATCATGCCAACGAACATTGTTTACGGAAAATAAGGAAGAATTGACCAAGGTCTAAAAGAAATAACCATCCCAGCATTTTCCAGGAATATGAAAACCTGATGCATGGAACGGCGTTATAAGTCGGGCCCTCGTACCTGTGAGTGTAAAACATAACAGTTGTGCCGCCTCGCTAGTAGTGGTTGTACTCACTTATGTAGCCTATCCTGGCAACCCATCTGAAGTCCCCCAAGGCCACCTCATCCCCATAGGCGGTCCTGTCCGTCGCCACGGCGCCGCACTGCTCGTGCTCGAACAGCTGCCAGTTGGGGTGGGCGTGCGGCTCGAACGGCGGCGGGGGCATGTCGCCATCTGCGCTACGCCGCGTGTGGTTCCTGCTCCCGCCGATCGTAGGAGTATCTTCATGGCATCGTAACAAACATATGAGCCATTTTCATGTATTATTTACCACTAGCTGCAATACCCGGCGTTGCCCGGGCTGAACACAGGATGAAGGGGACCTTTTTTCGAAATCAGATGCAGTTAGTAATTGTCTTCTTAATTTGAATGTCAAGTGTGAAAATTAATTTAATATCACTTTCAGATCCCGACAGACGTTCTGCCAGTTTATAGATATTTACCTGGTCTGTATGTAATTTAGACTTTATAAAGCAATATAGAAAAAAGCTGAAAAATAAGGGATTACTAATATTGAAAAGATTCTATTATCTAGCTAATGCTCGGCCTGCATTGCAATGCCTCATTCAGTTTTTTTTTAAATATGATTGATGTAGTTCCACATGTAAAAATCATGTATCCATCACTCTCTCTATATATATCTCTATCTACATCTATATACATCTATGTATCTCTCTATCTCTATTTATATCTTTATATATACATATATACTTCCCACTATCTCTATATCTTCTATATATAAGTCTCTATATAGCTCGCTTCTATACATTGTGCCGTTAATTAGTAATTTCGACACGATATATTTTAAATTTTTATTATGATTTTAAATTTTTTTTGTGTGGAAATTTTATTTGCTGTACTATAGTGTGATTTTACTTTGTTAGTCTGGTGTACTCCTCTGAGTTAAACTTTGTCTCAGTGCTCTGAAGCCCCTTTCCCATCGGCGTATCGGATATTTTGCTGGCCTAATCCCTGACTGGCAGACAGCTTACCATTTCCCCCGCCTTCAGTCACGCCTCAAGCCTGTAATATCATTTCTCTTCGAGACCCAAACTCCATAGACAAGCCTGTAGCTTGCAGGCGACCAGTTCTCAGAGACGAGCTGAGATTGGCCTTTTTCATCACGTATTAGTGTTAAGTTCGCTCCTCTGCAGGCACGACGGGACGTAGATTCCCAGCAGCGTTGCATTGTACCCTCACCCCCGCCCCCCTTCTCAGTTCCAAGTAAGACCAATGACGGGTCGTAACCCCCTGGGCAACCGTGACCAACCTCAAGGTCTCCTCGCAAAAAACGAGTGCGCCAAAACTGGTCGCAAGCGCTACCTAGCGACCAAGTCGCGAACTTCTCCGCTAGCCTACCCTCTAGGGCGCCAGAGAGCAGCACCTGCTTTCCCTTGTGTTATATGGACGCCGTGGGCGAGTCGATTGTTTTCAACTCAGACCCCTCCGACAGAGTTCTCTACTGTCGCCCAGTGATGCCAACGTCAAAACCCCTGCCTGAGTTTTTTTTCCGCCCGCATTCGGGCAAGTTCGGAATCTTTCGGCGGCCCAGACCCCCCTCCACCTGTAAGAGCCGGCGCCCACTTTTAATTACGAGACGCGGTTTGCCGCGACACAGATCAGCGCGCGTCACGTTTGCAGACAGATCTCCGGCGAGCTCAGAAGACTCTGGAAGACTTCATCCGACCGCTAGCGACTATGTAATCGTCCTAAATAAGGGATGCTATCCCTCAACTAAATTCAAGTAGATTAGTCTGTCTGCATAGTGTTAGTAATTTTTTTGTTTTGAAATTTTCCCTTTTAATTTTTTTAACTATGAAGAAATCATCCGCGCCCAGCCGCGCAAATCGCGAGCTACGGACCATGGCTGACTCCGCGATGGCAGCTTGAAGGCTACTCCCCTGTTTTGGTGAGTGATAATTCGCGACCTCCCCTACCTCCCCTTAGATTTTTCCGGGCATTTCTTGCCCCATGTACTGTCTGTATTCAAGTCCTAATCAGTCTTGATTTGGCTTGTTACAGTCAGGGGTTCGACCTCCCAGCGATGCACATATTCAGCTAGATTCGAGATCCAGCAACTACTGGTGGACGAATTGTCCACCAGTATGTTTTTCGGCAGTCCGAGATCCATCCATTAGAAGAAGCAGCTTTCTTCCATTCTACAGTTCGGCATTTTTAACTCCACACCTGGAAGACTCGGGTGATATGGTTTCTATTTCTATTCCCCCCTTTTTTTAAAGACAAACCAGCGATAAGTGACTATCCACTTAATCCACTGATATGGTAAACTAATCAGCGACAAATTTAATGTAGTAGAACATTGCAAGTTGTAATAATGTATCAATACAATGTACTTTTTTTTAAATAATCGCGGGCCGGCCCCTTTTCGTTTTTTTTTTTTTTTTTAAATCTTTGAAACTTGTTAAAACCTTTTGTATGTAAAGTAATGGAAACAAGATAATTCATCAGGGCAAATAAAACAGGAAAACTATAGATCAAGTTAATCGTGTAGTTCTTATTTATTGATTTTAACGATCCACCAACTTCCTCCTTGCTTGTTACAGGAAGTTCCTAAATTTTGTTTGTTCCCCACCTCGTGCCGCCTCTGGTAAATGAATTTATTTAACTTATGTTTTTATCCCGCAAGTTTCCAAGGCTCTTTTTAATTAATTCAAAGAATTCAATTTTGAGGCACGAGGGGTGTATCAACTTGGTAGCGGAGCGTGGTTTCCGGTTTTATATGCATACCTGAATAATATAAGCAAAAAAAAAATGTTAAATTAATTTTTTTTGATGATAGCAATTTTGTAATAATATTGTAAACTCATCGCTGGTACACCCTGTAGTTATATTGAGTTAAAATTTTAAAATTTATCTTGAGTTAAATTTCCGTATGGACTTAGGCTAGCGCGTAGCGCGCGAGACGTCCTTCAGCCAGCCAGCTGTCCTCTCTCCACCGCGCGTCCCCGGACGTGCTTTTGACAAGGCTGTAGATATCCCCTCCTCCCCTGCACCCCGGGCGACCGGCGGTGTTAATATAACTCGTTCGTGTCTGAGGCTCGCGCGGACACACACACACACACACACCTTGTTCCCGCAAGTCCCGGAGGTCGCTTACCTCTGAGAGAGACGCCAACAGACGTACCAACTCATTCGTCTGCCGGCAGCAATAGTTAGTCTTTTTTATTAGCTAATCGTGTGTTAAGAAGTTAAATATTTAAAAAAAAAAAAAAACTTTTGTATTCTGGGCACATACTTCCGACCCGTCGGAGCAACTACGATATTATTAAGCTAAGTTAAATTAAGAGAGTCGTGTGTAGAATTTAAGGTACTGTTTCAACCATAGTTTTAAGTCTTTGTTGGTAATTTTCTTTTGACCAATTAACGTAAATTTTTGTATATGTTTTGCTGTCCTCGTAAGACTGGACCAAGGTCCACCTACGAAAGGGACACAATGCTCACGCCGGAGTATCTCCTCCGTGACGAGCTGGAGTACGAACTCCGATTTCGAGGTTTGTCAAGCCTCGGTAACATGGCCATGCTCCGGAGAAGATTCCGAGCTGTGTGTGCCGAAGAAATTCAACCACAAGTCACTAATCTCGCTGACTTGGACTCTTTGGAGGAATTTAACTGTGTTTGTAGTAAATTTCAGGAACTCCACAGTTACACTAATTCTGTACGAGACGAGACAAATATAAACAACATCTTACATGCGCTAACTCGCTTGAGTCATATTGGCACGAGATTTACCAACCTCACAATAGTAGCCACCAAAAAATTAAATGGGATCTACCAAAAGGAGATCGAGAAATGTAGGCAACAGATTCCTGGTCTAAATTTCCAATTGCGGAGCAAACTAGCCGCAATCGACCAAAGAATACTTGAACCCGTAGAGGCAGTGGCAGGAGGAGTAACTGACAGTCAAGTACAGGAACCCCCAAAACAAATGCACACTGGAGGCAGCCCAGTCCCTACCCCACCTCTTTTACCCTCCCCACCGCCCTAACCCCCCGTACATCACGTCGCCGGGCATTGACTTCGACATTCACACCATCTCATTTTCCATCTGCGACTGTCATGGCGACTGGTACTCACCCGAGCACCAATGTCACCTTCGCCTATCCTATGCATTCGCTCTCAGCTCATCCTGTTTACATGCCCCAACCCATATACCTACCCTCCACCTCACCCGCCATTTTCAACCCCTATCATGAATTCCGGTCAGCCTTCTCATCCCTCCATACCTCTCCGGAAGCCCTTCCCACCTCCTCGGCCAGTGGAAGGTCAGTTTCGCCACTGATAGCCTTTCCTTCCACCCTGGCAGCTACGCTACCACAACCAGCCCCTGTGCACCCTGGTGGCAGGATAGAATCACAACTTCCTTACCCCAGCCCCGCCACCACATACCTGCCATTGGGCCCGCAGGTATACCAACTTCAAAACCAAACTCAACCTCGACCAGTCACACCTCAAGCCTCTAATCTAGCACCGAACCCAGTACCTGTGGTTCCTACCTTCAATCAGACAACTGGAGGTAGTTTTTACGCTAAGATACCAAATCCCGTTGAAAGACTGCTGGCTAATTTGAAGGAAACCACAGGGTTGGAGCCCAGGAGCCTAATCGACTTCCTAAAGAATTTGTTCAAAATCAAACAAAAGGCAAACCTTCCAGACAGGGAACTCCTAGAAGTTATTTTCCCCTTTACACAACCACCCTTGAGCGAGCGAGTGACGCTCGCCATTGAGCAAAATTATTCTTTTGACCAATTTCATGAGGAAGTTCTAAATTATTTTATTCCAGCCCGTTTGATGACCAACATCAGACTGGAGTGGTACAATAGGCTACAGCAAAGGAATGAGGCCCTACCTAACTTCGTAGCAGACATCAAACTAGCTGCGCAAATTCTTCGGTTGCGAGTACCTGAGAGTGAGATAGTCTCAAACATCCTTGATGGAATTAATACGCAGGAACGATCGAGGGCAGTTTTCCAGTCTCGACCGCAAAACTTTGCCGAGCTAGACCGCCTGTGTATCTCGAACACGAACGTGGAATACGCTGACCACCAGCGAAATCGAGAATCAAATTCCTACACCCACAACAAAGCACGGGCGGAAACAGAAAACAAACAACAATTTCCCAATAAACATTTTTCGCAACAAAAGCACAAATCAGAACACGTCGCTAGGCCCCAGTACAAAGATGAGAGCATACCGGTTTGTAGGTACTGCAAAAAGTCTGGGCACTACATTGAGCAGTGTCGTGCAAGAAACTATCGGCCAAATTCTAACTATTCTCAGAATCCAAAAAACATGTAAGCCGCTGGCCAGAAAGAATTTTTTCTGAGCCAGCCACCCAAACAACCATTAGGAATTTTTCCCTTCACCAAGGCCCTAATAAAAATTACAAACAAAAACTTCAACAAAACACCGCTTCCCCACACAGAGGAAAAAACAAAAGAAGAAAACAGAAACAAAGGCGAGCTAAGAAAAACAAAGCCCGCCAAGACAAGCAAACGAAAAACTGTAACACGTCTAGGCCTATGTGCAGACAATGTAATTGTCCGCGAACCACGGACAAAAGAACATGTCATAATATTCTAGCTAATATACCCACAGTTTTGCCCTACGCCAACACAATAATTGGAAAACAAGTAGTTCCAGGCCTAATAGATACTGGATCCGTGCGATCATTCGTGTCAGGCCAGCTATTCAGGAAATTACAACAAGACCGTTTGACTCAAAAGGTAGAGCCAATAAAAATAAAGTGTTTTACAGCTGCTGAACAGCCTTTGAAGGTAAATCGTATTGTTTTTGTTAAAGTAAAAATCGATTTGTTTTCTTGGTCTTTCCCATTCTTAGTAGCAGATGATTTGGCCACAGATTTAATTTTTGGTTCCGATTTTATTGCAAAAACAGGCATGATAATTGATTTGAAAGCACGAAGAGTTCACTTTAAATTTAACAACCAAGTTTTTGTTTCTTTTGTGTCACCTGACGCAAAATGTCAGAGCAAAGTAAATGCCATTCACACAGAGGCTAAAGGTGATAATAACATTTCACTAACCCATCTTAACTTTGAACAGAAACAAGAAATAGAGAAGTTATGCAGTAACTTTCCCGACGTTTTGAGTGAAAAGTTAGGGCGCACCCATCTCACCCAATATGAAATTAAGCTTTTGGACAAAACCCCAGTTAGGTGTCACCCTTACCAATTATTAGGACCTAAAATGCAGATAATGCGGGATCACATACAAAATTTATTGGACAAAGATGTTATCGAACCTTCCACTTCCAGTTTCGCCTCCCCGGCATTTTCAGTACCCAAGGACCAAGGCCAAGGTCACCGCATGGTGGTCGATTTCCGCCGCGTAAATCGGCAAATTGAAGTAGAGATGACGCCATTACCAGACCTAAATTCGGCATGTCACTGGTTTAGTAAAGCCAAATTTTTCAATGTGTTTGACCTAAATTCGGCCTATCATCAAATACCACTAACACCAGAGTCAAAACACGTCACAAGTTTCTGCGTTCCGTGGAATCTGTATCAATACAAGGTAGTACCCTTTGGCCTAGCCACAGGCGCCCAAGTGTTAACACGCCTTCTAGACCAAATTTTCGGCGACCTGAAATTCAAATTTGTTTTTAATTATCTTGATGATGTCGTTGTTTATTCAGAATCCTTTGAAGAGCATATGGCTCATTTGCAAGAAGTCCTTAAGCGACTACGTAAATCCGGCCTCACTGTTAATACAAAGAAGGTGAAATTTGCAGTGCAGGAAATTTCTTTCCTCGGACACCTGATTTCAAGTCGAGGAGTAACCATTGACCCTAATCGCACACAAGCGATAAAGGATTTCCAACCCCCTAAAGATGCTAAGGGCATTTCCAGGTTTATTGGCATGGCAAATTTTTACGCCAAATTCATACCTAATTTTGCTGAGCATGCAGCACCACTGAATGCTCTACGTAAGAAAAATTCCGTTTTCAATTGGGGTCCAGAACAGGACAAAGCTTTTGATTTTCTAAAACATGCAATAGCTAGCCCTCCAGTACTTAGAATGGCTGATTTCAGTAAACCTTTTATTTTGCAAACCGATGCATCCAGTGTGGCCATTGGGGCCGTGTTGTCACAAGAATTCGATGGCTGCAGGCAACCTATAGCTTTCGCCTCCCGCACCCTAACACACCAGGAGAGGAAAGCCTCCTCGGTATACGAACTAGAGTGCCTTGCCGTAGTTTTCGGCATAGATAAGTTCCGGCCCTATTTGGAACACAAAGAATTCCTACTAGAAACCGACAACCAGGCCCTTTCTTGGCTTCTAGCCCATCCGAAGCAACTAGGTAAATTAGGTCGGTGGATTGTAAAAATTGCTTCTCTCAAATTCAGCATCCAACATATTCGTGGTTCACAGAACATCGTGGCAGATACTCTTTCTCGAATGTTCGAGAATCCTTCCAACTCCGAGATTCAGGAAAACAATCCTATGGCCTGCCACGCATTGCTCACAGATTTTCCGCTAGCCTTTTCGGATTTACGATCCCACCAAAATTCGGACCCGCAACTGTCTGACATAATTGCGCAAATAAACTCAGGTTCACCCCCAAAATACCACAAACTATCTAAGGGAATTCTTTATCGAAGAACTCAGCAATGTAAGAATTTTAAAATAGCCTTACCTCAAAATCTCAGGGACATGATTTTTCAATATTATCACTCATCACCTTTAGGCGCACATTTAGGCATTTTCAAAACTATTGAAAACATCCGCAAGCATTTCATCTGGGACGGAATGCATAAAGACATAACCCAGAGGGTCAAATTATGCAAGTTGTGCAATTTGAGCAAACCTGCCCAGAAAACACAATTCGGATTTTTGAGTTCCGATGTGGCCGAAAGGCCCATGCAAAAACTTTTCATTGATTTTGTGGGACCCTTCCCAAGGTCAAAAGACGGAAATTCGATGCTTCTAGTATGCGTAGATGCATTCTCAAAATTTGTGTGGCTAATCCCTGTTAGAAGAGCCACGGCCGAAATCACCATTCGAGCCCTCCAAAATTATATTTTCAAAATATCCGGGGTACCTTCCATTATTGTTTCCGATAATGCCACAAACTTTAAATCGACTCAGTTCAAAAACATGTGTTTTTCACACGGGATTCAGCATGTGACCACGACTCCCTACTACCCCCAGCCTTCACATGCGGAGCGTTTCAATCGAAACCTCCGGCCTGCCTTAATAGCATTCCATGCGAACTCGCAGGATAGGTGGGATTCCAATCTCGTGTGGTTGCAAATGGCTTTCAATTCCGCCAGACATGAAAGTCACAAAACAACACCGTTTGAACTCATGTTTACATACCAGCCCAACACCCCACTCTCTAATCAATGGACGTTAAAAGAGTTACTGCCAGACGACCCCAGGAACATTAAGGAAGTCTGGAGTAGAGCTCGTAAAAACCTGAACTTGGCCCACGAGGCAAGCAGGCAAAAATATAACAAAAAACGCTATCCCAATCCCTACAGAGTAGGAGATTTAGTGTTATGCAGAGCACACACACTCAGCAAGGCGATCGACAAGAGGTCAGCCAAGCTTTCATAACGTTGGAATGGCCCCTGGCAGATCCAGCGATACCTCACGCCAGTCACGGTCGCGTTAGCCGACCCCAGCTCCGGCGAATATCGCGCGCGCGCACACATTTCTCAGTTGAAGACAGTACACCCCAACCTAAAATGAGGGCACTCTTCACTGTGTTTCTTTATACAAGGAACAGCGTCCTACTACGGCATGCCATACTCAACCAACGTGTTGATATAAAAAAAAAACCTAGGTCATAATCATAAGTAAAATAAAAAAATCCATGGTACTAGTTTATAAGAAATTTAAGTTAAGAAGTGTTACACTAAGTTGTCTAGTTTAAAGGGGCGCCCCTAATTCAATAAGTTATCTGTAAGTTTTAGACTTTATTTAAACACGTAAGAATTGTTAGCCATTGTAAGTAGTTTACTACAGTAGATCCTGGTACAGGGTAAGTTTCTGGAACCCAGGTTTTTGGTGGCTCAAGTGGGCCACCCTGACTCCGTCTTTCAGGGGGGAAGTATGTGCCGTTAATTAGTAATTTCGACACGATATATTTTAAATTTTTATTATGATTTTAAATTTTTTTTGTGTGGAAATTTTATTTGCTCTACTATAGTGTGATTTTACTTTGTTAGTCTGGTGTACTCCTCTGAGTTAAACTTTGTCTCAGTGCTCTGAAGCCCCTTTCCCATCGGCGTATCGGATATTTTGCTGGCCTAATCCCTGACTGGCAGACAGCTTACCATTTCCCCCGCCTTCAGTCACGTCTCAAGCCTGTAATATCATTTCTCTTCGAGACCCAAACTGCATAGACAAGCCTGTAGCTTGCAGGCGACCAGTTCTCAGAGACGAGCTGAGATTGGCCTTTTTCATCACGTATTAGTGTTAAGTTCGCTCCTCTGCAGGCACGACGGGACGTAGATTCCCAGCAGCGTTGCATTTTACCCTCACCCCCCCCCCCCTTCTCAGTTCCAAGTAAGACCAATGACCGGTCGTAACCCCCTGGGCAACCGTGACCGTCCTCAAGGTCTCCTCGCAAAAAACGAGTGCGCCAAAACTGGTCGCAAGCGCTACCTAGCGACCAAGTCGCGAACTTCTCCGCTAGCCTACCCTCTAGGGCGCCAGAGAGCAGCACCTGCTTTCCCTTGTGTTATATGGACGCCGTGGGCGAGTCGATTGTTTTCAACTCAGACCCCTCCGACAGAGTTCTCTACTGTCGCCCAGTGATGCCAACGTCAAAACCCCTGCCTGAGTTTTTTTTCCGCCCGCATTCGGGCAAGTTCGGAATCTTTCGGCGGCCCAGACCCCCCTCCACCTGTAAGAGCCGGCGCCCACTTTTAATTACGAGACGCGGTTTGCCGCGACACAGATCAGCACGCGTCACGTTTGCAGACAGATCTCCGGCGAGCTCAGAAGACTCTGGAAGACTTCATCCGACCGCTAGCTACTATGTAATCGTCCTAAATAAGGGATGCTATCCCTCAACTAAATTCAAGTAGATTAGTCTGTCTGCATAGTGTTAGTAATTTTTTTGTTTTGAAATTTTCCCTTTTAATTTTTTTAACTATGAAGAAATCATCCGCGCCCAGCCGCGCAAATCGCGAGCTACGGACCATGGCTGACTCCGCGATGGCAGCTTGAAAGCTACTCCCCTGTTTTGGTGAGTGATAATTCGCGACCTCCCCTACCTCCCCTTAGATTTTTCCGGGCATTTCTTGCCCCATGTACTGTCTGTATTCAAGTCCTAATCAGTCTTGATTTGGCTTGTTACAGTCAGGGGTTCGACCTCCCAGCGATGCACATATTCAGCTAGATTCGAGATCCAGCAACTACTGGTGGACGAATTGTCCACCAGTATGTTTTTCGGCAGTCCGAGATCCATCCATTAGAAGAAGCAGCTTTCTTCCATTCTACAGTTCGGCATTTTTAACTCCACACCTGGAAGACTCGGGTGATATGGTTTCTATTTCTATTCCCTCCCTTTTTTAAAGACAAACCAGCGATAAGTGACTATCCACTTAATCCACTGATATGGTAAACTAATCAGCGACAAATTTAATGTAGTAGAACATTGCAAGTTGTAATAATGTATCAATACAATGTACTTTGTTTTAAATAATCGCGGGCCGGCCCCTTTTCGTTTTTCTTTTTTTTTTTTTTTAAATCTTTGAAACTTGTTAAAACCTTTTGTATGTAAAGTAATGGAAGCAAGATAATTCATCAGGGCAAATAAAACAGGAAAACTATAGATCAAGTTAATCGTGTAGTTTTTATTTATTGATTTTAACGATCCACCAACTTCCTCCTTGCTTGTTACAGGAAGTTCCTAAATTTTGTTTGTTACCCACCTCATGCCGCCTCTGGTAAATCAATTTATTTAACTTTTTTTTTATCCCGCAAGTTTCCAAGGCTCTTTTTAATTAATTTAAAGATTTCAATTTTGAGGCACGAGGGGTGTATCAACATATATAGGTATATCTCTTTATCTAACCCATTTTATTTTCTATCCTCGCTATATCTCAACATATCTCTCCGTATCTGTCTCACTCTATATATATATATATGTGTGTGTGTGTGTGTGTGTGTGTTTGTGTGTGTGCGTGTATCACTCTATCTCTGTCTCTCTTTTATCCTATTAATATTATAAACACGAAAGTTTGTAAGTATTAATGTATGGATGTCTGTTACTCTTTCACGTAAAAACTACTGAATGGATTTGAATGAAATTTGGCCTACAGCTAGTTTATAACCTGGATTAACACATAGACCCCATATATATATGAAATTCCATCCCTAAGGGAGTGAAAAAGTGATAATTTCACTTTAAAACAGAAAAAATCATAGAAATACAAATAGTGAGTGAGTATCATTTCTCGATGTCTGACACACGATCATACACATATTAAGGTTTGGCAAATTAATATTTTTCTCCTTGGTGAGACCAGTCCGCTTAGTGGAGCTCGCAGCGGCTAGCAAAATAAAGGCGCTAATAACAGTTTTGTTCTTAACTTCGTCAAAAGATAGAGTTGCCTTGAATTTTAAATGCACTATCGTTTGATGCGTTTGTCATGTCTTTAATTTTCGTTTGTTTGTGCCGTATGCGTTCCTATACCATTCATCCGATTGCGATGAAATTTTGGTGATTTGTTATGCGCATGCCCATGAAGGTTACTGAGATGGTGTAACTATTTTTCAATAGTTGGAGCACGAATCGTGTCAAAAAATGTGTTTATTTCATTTTATATAGCAGCACTTCGTCTGTTTTTGTTGTATAAGTAAGCACGCATGACACAATTTATTTAAATATAAAAGAGAGACAGAGATAGAGTGATATATGTAGAGAGTGAGGTAGAGACGGAGAGATAAGTTGAGATAGAGCGAGGTATAGAGATAGAAATGGGTTAGATAAAGAGATATACCTATATATGTATAGAGCTATATAGAGACTTATATATAGAAGATATAGAGATAGTGGGAAGTATATATGTAAATATAAAGAGATAAATAGAGATAGAGAGATACATAGATGTATATAGATGTAGATAGAGATAAATATATATAGAGAGAGATGGATACATGATTTGTACATGTGGAACTACTTCAAACATATTACAAAACAAAACTGAATGATGTATTGCAATGCTGGCCGAGCATTAGCTAGATAATGGAATCTTTTCAATATTAGTAATCTCTTATTTTTCAGCTTTTTTGTATATTGCTTTATAAAGTCTAAATTACATACAGACCAGGTAAATAACTATAAACTGGCAGAACAACGTCTGTTGGGATCTGAAAGTGATATAAATTAATGTTCACACTTGACATTCAAATAAAGAAGAAAATTACTAACTACATCTGATTTCGAAAAATTTCCTCTTCACCCTGTGTTCAGCCTGGGCAACGCCGGGTATTGCAGCTAGTATTTAAATAAATTGTGCCATGCGTGCGCACTTATACAACAAAAACAGACGAAGTGCCGCTATATAAAATTAAATAAACACATTTTTTGACACGATTCGTGCTCCAACTATTGAAAAATAGTTTTACCTTCTCAGTAACTTTCATGGGCATGCGCATAACAAATCACCAAAATTTCATCGCAATCGGATGAATGGTATAGGAACGCATACGGCACAAACAAACGAAAATTAAGACGTGACAAACGCATCAAACGATGGTGCTTTAAAATTCAAGGCAACTCTATCTATTGAAGAAGTTAAGAACAAAACTGTTATTAGCGCCTTTATTTTGCTTGCCGCTGCGAGCCCCACTAAGGGAACTGGTCTCACCAAGGAGAAAAATATTAATTTGCCAGACCTTACTATGTGTATGATCGTGTGTCAGACATAGAGAAATGACACTCACTCACTATTTGTATGTATATGACCTACTATGTATGATTTTATTTCTGTTATAAAATGAAATTATCACTTTTTCACTCCTTAGGGATGGAATTTAATATTAATATGGGTGTCTATGTGTTAATCCAGGTTATAAGCTAGCTGTAGGCCAAATTTCATTCAAATCCATTCAGTAGTTTTTACGTGAAAGAGTAACAAACATCCATATATCCATACTTACAAACTTTCGTGTTTACAATATTAGTAGGATTCATCATATACAACTTATTTTAATTTGATTATTATACCTTATTGATACTAAGCAAAGAATATTTTCTGAAATTTTGTTAGTTATTTTATGGTCATTAAAATGTGATAGAATTAAAAACTGTATAAAATACACAACTTTCATTAGCAGGATTAAGCTATAGATGTAATAAAAAAATAGTGAAATGTGTACAATTTTACATATTCATAGCCTCTGTGAATATACTTAATATTGTAGTAAACATCTGGCATTTGTGTAAAATTACACATATATCGCAAATGTAAATTTAACACAACACAGTAAAAATATACCAATTTCAATGGCAAAATCACCAAATAGTAGTAATTGTATTACTACACTTTGAAACCTAGAAAAATACTAGTAACCAAGATGCCTCCTTAAGGAAATTGTCTATTATGCTATTTTTTATACGAAATCTAGTATCTAGTAGCGATGATCCTTGAGAATGTTCCCTGAATGATATAATAGCGTAAACAGGTCATTCTTGTATTGGTTTCTCACTCTGTTAATTTGTTTTATGATATGCGAGTGCCGAAGTTTTTGTGGACTTTTAGGTGTATAGCAGATTGTTTTTGAATGTTTTATCATTTTGCCTCATCCATTTTATTCGTGTGTTATTTAACGTAAAATATTTAAGGAAGTATGCGTGTTTATACTGTTGATGATTTTCCTTCATTAATTTGTGCAGGTGTCATTGTGGAGTGGTGTAAATTTTATGAGGCAATGATTTTTTGCGTAGCGTGTTTTCGGAAGGCTAACTTCTGTGCAAGTGATGAACCTAGCTATACACAAAATGTTTTTGAATTGTCGTGGAAATTAGGTTTACTTGCATCGTGAAGTCATATTTTAATTTTTTCCAGATATTAATATTATATAATTTTGTTTATGGTCTTACATATTTTTTTTCTTTTCAATATATACTCCTATGTGTGATTAAATTGATAGTACATATATTCATATAGTTGGAAAATTACTAGGCATGCAATAAATGCAATGGTTCGTTACTCTGGCTTATTATAAACATGCACTGAGTCTGCTAAACGAAGTGCGTAGAAATACCTAAATAAAACTGTATTGCGAGTTGCCTAGCTGTGGAAGTTCCAGGCGATTTGCATCGTGAGAGTGCATTTAAAATTTGTTCTGAGTTAAGGACTCTTACGTAATTTTATTTATGGTTATGCCTAATTGTGTTTTTTTTTTTAATACTCGTGTTTAAATTGATATACTCTCGAGAAGGTGTTAGAAAAATAACTTTTGTTCCTTGTACAGAAATTTATTTAATTTTAAATATTTGTAAATTAATATTACATGTACATATGTACATACTGCTTTAAGCTTCTCATTTAGCACCTGCGTCAGTGAAGGGATATTTTTTTAAATGTTAAGAAAATATTTTATGTAATTGAAAGGAAATCTGCATACCTGAGTGTGGCATAACTAAAAAAGATCAAAAAAGACAAAAAACATATCCAGCTAAAAATAGTATACATTTTTAAAAAATTATTTACCTTAAGGTTGTGATTTGTGATTCTAGGAGATAGAGAAAGAGAAAGGGAACGATTGTCTGTATATATGTTTTTGTGTGCGGCAGAGAGAATTGGTAGTGAGAGTGAGTGAGTTTTGTGTGAAGGAGAGTGAATAAGGGACGGAGAAGGGAGAGGTATACGAGGAAGAGAAAATGCAAGAGGGGAGAGAACATGAAAGAGGTGGAAGAGTATGTAAGTGTGTGTGAGGAAAATAGGTTTGGTGGAGTGAGGATAGGGGGTACGATATTTAAAGGTTAGGAAATGGGGGAAAAGAAGAAGTAAGAGTGTGTGTAAGAAAGAGAAAGACAGGAGAGGTCGAGAGAAGATTAAAAGGAAAAGGGACAAAGAGAGGAGAGGAGTGTGTGAGAGGGTGAGTGAGGGAGCAGGAGGGACATGTACATGTAAAATTTAGAAGTTCTTTACTCATACATCATGTGTATGAATTGTAACACTTTGGTGTGTACGACTGTGGTGCACTCTATTAAATAAGTCTGACGTCAAAGAGGGATGCCACTAGCTCTCCCAGCTGACACTTTCAAAATTTCATGTGGCACACTCCGGCTGCCATTTCTTGCATCAAAGATCATAGTACTACTGGTAGAAACTTTGAACATCACATGATAGACTTCCCCTCCAACTATATCCCCTTCACCCCTTATTATTATGGATACCCTTATCATTATCTTCATTCATTTTAGTTTCACCTCCCCTTCCTCACTCTTTGTCCTCTTTCAAGTTTTCAATGACCACCCTCACATTCCCCCACTTCTCCTGTGCCGTTTATTGGTGTACAGATTTTAAATTTTAAGTTTATTTTTAATTTTTTAAATTTTTAAATTTTTATTCTTATTTAATTTTTGTCAGACTTCTGTATTATCAAACCTTTTTCATCATAGTTCTCTTTCCCTGGTTTTCGGCGCACTCTAGTGGTCGTGTCCTTAAGTCTCTCCCTCTCTCTTTTTTGGCCGCCAGAGCGCACTCTTGTCCCCCCCCCCCTTTAGCTCATGCTGGTTGTAAGTAACCTAGCGCTATATTTGCGAGTAGAATTAAACTTAGTTCGACTGCCCCTCCATAGAGCGCGCGGCGCACGACGGCTATAGAGGTTTTTACCATGCAACAGACCTTTGTTTTACCTTGCCTCGGACGTCTTCGGCTCCGTTCGGCTCTGAGCCATATCATCTCCCCTTCGGCCTTCCGGGTCCCAGCATCCTTTTTTAGACGATCTAGCCGCCATGTTGGAATTAATTCGCGGGCTGTTGGGCTGACTACATCGGCGTCTCTGTCGAGTTGCTCCTCGACTAATAAATCGCGTGTAGACCTGCCTTCTACTGCGCTATAGGATGTAATCGTCTCGGGCGAAGGAATTTTTCCCTAAACTTTTCTTTATCTTCTGTTAGTTAGTCAGCCAACCTGAATAGCTACATAATAGTTATTTTTTTTAATTCTTTTCTTTGTACTTCCGCGACACCGCGTCGCATGTCCTAACTGGCGATCGCGCAATATGATTGTAATCATCTGTCATCACCCTGCTTCGGTGAGTCTTTTGCTTTCAATATTTCCCTCCAATTCGCTCCTTTTTAGCGGGCTTTTGCCCGATTGATGGTCTGTCTGCGACCTGGTCTAATCTCTGTCGATATTGGACCTTGTTGCAGGCAGGGTGCAAGAGTTACCCACCGATTGAAGAAACACCCCCGTCGTCCGAGAGTCACCCCTCCACAAATGGTCTTGATTGAAAGTCAACAAAATTTATCCGAATTTTACCTTGTCGTGAGCTCTGAACGACAAAATTTCATAAATTTTGGTTTGCCAGTGGACATAGGAGAAGTTATTGTTAACGATGTAACGTTATATCTTCAGAAATTGTGACTCAAGAAGAATCAACCCTTATCGGACATGGTGATAGTGTAATTTTTTTCCATAAGATTCAAAACCAAGGCAATATATTCTAACTATTTTTGTAAACATTTTACTATGGCAAGAACCTTGTTAAATTTTCGCTAGATTCGCGGTTCGGACTCGCTAGCACTATAAATTCTGTTCATATTTTCTTCATTAATGATTGCTAAGATGTTAAAATGCTAATTTGATCATCGATTGTTAATCTGTCTTGATATTTTCTGTTAAAATCTATTTAAAGAAAGGTTATGCACTATATAAAAGAATATTAATATAAATAAACCAGGAAGCCTTTAGATCAAATAACTTATTTTGTTGTTTTTTTATTTAATTGAGTACCTATATATCTACCGCTCCACTAACTTCCAAATGGATTGTGTGTAGGGAGTTTCTAAATTGTTTTGTTCCCCGCCTCGTGCGACCTCTGGTGATGTTCGAATTTTATGTCAATTTTGTAGCTTGTTGCTCAGCTGTTTCCTAGGACTTTTAAGAGGTGTGATAATACCAAAAAAATCAAGGGCACGAGGGGCGTTACACACCCAATTAATTAATTATTAATTTCAGTCATTATAATTTGATCATCTTCATTCCTCCCCCTCCAGTACTTTTTTTAATAACTTATTTACTTCCCTGCTCTTCAATTGAGCTCGTGGCCGAATGGACAATGTACTCGCTTCCTAGCATCGAGGTCACTCCTGTGATCATGGTAGTCACCGTGCTCAGATACTGGTGCTACCTCGTAGCGATACTATGAACTACCTTTGATGTCATTCAAGATGGCCGAAAATGTTCACCTACCTCCCAACGTCTCATCCATCTGTGATGTTATATAATATGGTGGCATACCGGATGGCTGGCAACACAGTACTAACAACTAACTCTCAATTTGTGATCTATGTTTGAAATGGATGAAGAAATTTAAAAAAAAAAGTTATTTTTGAGAAAGGGGTAGAGGAGGAAAAGGAGTTTGGTTAGAAAGAGGTGAGAGGGGAATGGGTGGAGTCAACATTAGAGATACACCAATCAGTCTTAACATAATGAAACATAACAAAAAATAAAATAATAATGATAAAGAGGGATGACTCCTGGCTGCAAAAGGGAGGGAGTGGCGTGTCATCTGGCGAAATGGGGAGGGGAGAAATGAAACAATAGAAAAAATGTTGTGTATGGGTGAAGGGGAGGAGGGGGAGGTGATAGTGATTTATTAACCTAATTTCCGTATCATTTGCTAACTTAGAGCGAACATGATCTCCCGACTGACACAGGCTGCACATATATATACATATACATTCATATATATATATATACACATATATATACATATATATATACATATATATACATATATATACATATATATATACATATATATACATATATACATATATATACATATATATATACATATATATACATATATATATTCTGCACATAGGATCACCATTGGCTTTATGATCTGCCAATTTAAATGTCGCAATAGTGGATTTAATCAATCACATAAGTGACTGATTACAAATGTAACTTCCAAAAAGATCCATATTTATGTTAATAATATAAAAATTAAAAATAACTTTGAGGGTTATAAAATCATTAAATATTACTTTTAATAAATTTCCCATGTAACCTATCGAATCTTCGATACTTTTTATGTCCCTTCTTTGAAATGTGTTACACATTCAATCTTAAACTTTTAAACAAAGTACGTATACGTTTATACGAGCATGGTTGATGTTAAGAGGGACAGGCAGCATAAGAATAATTACCTGAACACGTTTTCACTTTCATTTTTCCTTCATCATGAAAAAAATTAGTTACTGCCCACCCATTAAAGAAAAGAACTGCACCAAGAGTCAACGCTGTTAAAATAGGCATCGTGAAAATCGCTGTTCCTGAAACACAATCATACATGGTTCACTGTGGGTGTGGCAAAACACTTTAGGACAGGATTATACACTATACAAGAACGCAATAATGCAAAAAACAACATGTAATCAAAGCAAGAAAATCGTATTTTTTATTAATCATGCAGGTCGCTAGACATAACCAACCGTATACCTTTAAATTGTAAATAATAGAAATCAAATTTCTGCCTTGGATTTATTTTACAATTTAAAATTTATCAAAACAACAAATTATCACAATAATTTAATTAAAGTCAAGGTGTCATAGCAATTGCTTTAATGGAAAAATGATACACTTTTCGCTATTCATAGCTTGTTGTAGTATCATCGGGTTCTATATTCAAATATTATTCTGTGGGGTTTTAAATAATTATCATCTCACTTTATAATAATGTTATCATACCATAATAACTCAATACTCTATGATAAATTCGAAGCAATATTAAAATAAATATAACACTAATAGTATTACAAACTATATTTATCCTAAAAAAACACCTCTATACTGCAAGTACACACACGCAAGTAAATTATTAATTTCATTTACCACTTCTTGATTTCTTTTATCTCCCACAAATGTAAAACCCTTCTTGCATGCCTTGTCATGCCTTTCCAGAACATACTTTTTATACTATGTAAGAGACTATAAATCGATTGGATGGTATTAATTAATTTTGGTACTTACCAGCCAGTGCAATACTGGAAATATTTCACACATACTATACAGAAATGATACGTATGCATTACGTGTACTAAAATGACACTTCAAGTTTACTGGCATATAAATTCTTAGAGGTATTTTAGAAACATATTCAGTACATTTATACAATGTGTATCCGAACAACTAGGTATTTTTTTTATAAATATGCCCAAGTAAAATAATTTCAGTTACTGGCCATTAAATCGCGTGTCTCAGAAGCCGAAGGCCCCACTGTGATGAGATACTTAACATACTTTACACTTACGAAAGACCTGTTGCAAGCATATCTGACAAGAGTCTTCGACCAACTGTGTCTTCAGTACGGGCATAAGGATACGTGTGGCGGGATATGATAGAATACATTTGTCAGGATAGGTAGGATACGATAGAACATAAATGGCACGATATGATAGGATATGATCAGCAGGATTCGATAGAATACGATGGGCAGCATACGATAATATACCACTGGCATGATTCGATCAGCTGGATACGATATAATATGATTGGATGGATACGATAGGATATGCTTGGCTGGATACGATAGGATATGATTGTAAAGACATGATGGGATACAATCAACAGAAAACTATAGTGTACAAATTTCAAGGAATAACGAGTAGCACTCTGAAAAATCCACAAGAGTTCTGAAAAAATTATAACATATAAATTTAAATTTAAAAATTATGAAGAATTAGTAGTATATGAATGGGGTTCCGAGATCTGGCTTCTGGCTGAGGTGCCGAGGTGCCGGTCCGCCATCTTGGATTGTGACGTCACGGCGGCCATCTTGGATGAGTGTAACGGGACATAGCGTAATGGGACAAGTTTGACCTTGACCTCGACGGCCATATTGGAGCCGCCATCTTGGATCCGCCATATTGGATGACGTAATTGTGTGTTCTCGAACATTCCGGAGATGTGTTTTCCGCCATATTGGATGATGACGTCACCGTTGCAATTTTCGTTACGGCCGCCATCTTTAACGTTTTTATTTATTATCTGATTTAAATGGAAAAAAAATTTAAAATTATAAAAAAATTCACTTAATAAAAATTTAATAAAAATATTTAAAAATCAAACATAAACTACACGGAGCTCGGAGTCCTCGGTTCGAACCCGGTGAGGGCAAAAAAATAAAAATGGCGACCAATCCTTCCCCCGTGGTGAATGCTGGCAGACTGACTCCCACCACTTTTTTTCAAAGCATATATATATCGTCACCTAGTAGAACGTCATGACTGCCATCTTGTCTTTGATGCTGGAAGCAATCATCATCATCATTGTATCGTCGGCTAGAGTGCGCTGACGTCATGTTAGTTTAGTTCTTATCCGATAGAGTGCAGTAATCATTTATTACTGTGACACCCGCCATCTTGAAATTTGGCCGCCATCTTGAAAATCCGTAATTATTTAGCTAGAAATTCGGGAAAAGTTCCAAAATTCATTAAATAAATCACTCATTAATTTACATATTGATTCGATCGATTCACGTCCTCGGTTCGATACCCGATCGATGCAATAATGTTTAATTTTATGAAAAAATAATAAATTCAATAAACCATGTTAAACTTTCGTAAAGAGACTTTAAATCCTCTACTACCATCATCCTATTAGACGTCAAGACTTCCATATTGGAAATTCGTAATTTTAATGCTAGAGATTCGGGAAAAAGTTCAAAATTCATTAAATAAATTTGTAATCTATATACTGACTGATTAGATCGACTAAGGTCCTTGGTTCGACCCCTGGATGATACAAAACAACATTAATATTTTAAAAAAGTACCACTAAAGTGTAAGGTTTGAGAAAATAAAAAACACCGCAAGTTCTTTTAAAAAAAACTTTTATTACATACATACTACACTACTACAAGTACAAAAAAAAATACACTGACAAATTAATAAAGCCTTTTTGGATTTCTCGATTGAAACAGTCTTCTTATTGTACGGACTAAGCATTTTACATGACTTTAAATGTCTATCCGATCCAGTCATCACCGCAGCCAGAGACGGACTGAAGTCCATATCACTTATATAGTCTCATTAGCCGGTACAACACATGAGCCGAAACAATAACCTTGTTCATTAAACGTGAACTAAACTTTCTCGGAGCATTTTTTATAATGATGATGTAAGCTGTCGAGACGTGAAATTAGTTTATTACATTTTATACACTGAAACAGTATTCTTTGAGCATTATTCTGACAGCTGCTCCTTTCATGTCTGCGCGCATTTGAAGTTCTAGTAAATGATGCGTCACAATATTTGCATTGACGCAATGTACACTCTTCATGAATTGAAGTCTGGAATGCAGATGGTGAAACTTCAGCTGATGATGGAACAGCACGTATCGTTGTCTCCTTTGCAGTTGGTATCGGGATCTCCACCGCTGTCGTGGTCTCCTCTGCAGTCGGTATCGGGATCTCCGACTCCATCATCGTTGCTGTCATCGAGGTCCCCGCTGCTGTCGGTAAACAGTCTATTCCGGTCGACATAACTAAATCTCACGAAACTTAATGGAGAGAGCACGTCCGTACTGCACCGCGGCCAGAGGTGAACTGCGGGTCCAGTCGTCTGAACCTCGCTTATATACCTGTGGTCTTCTGGTATACTACATGAGTCAAAATATTGTCTGTATTTAAAAAATTTTATTAGGTACCTAAAAATTGTAGAAATAAAAACACACGAGTTCAAGTTTTACACATTTATTTACAAAAAATTCACAAATACATATTAGGTTAAGGAATCAAGCATTTTCACAAGCAAAGTCTTTAATGCCGCACGAACTGACACGTCGACTCCGGTTCCAACTGGTTCGCAGGCCACAGGATCAGGAACACAGGTTTCCAGCTGGTCATCTTCTGCGACGTTGACAACTCCGACAAGACATGGTCGGTGACGTCTGTGACCACGTCTACGCCTGGGCTTTGGCTCAGTGCTAATTGGGACAGATTCACTGTCTGAACTGCGACGACGAGACACACACCGTTTGGGCGTCTGCGTAGAAGCATCACAGGTCGCAACAGGTTGCAACACGCTCATGTTTGGTGTTGCACATGCAGACGAGGCGACTACCTCAGCGATGCTAGCAGGAAGGATTGTGTGTGGTCTCATGTGATAGACGGCACAGTTTCCAGGTTCGCAACAATCTACCAGCTGCTGAGTCGGTTCGTAGGACACAGGAAAGTGCGCAAACCGCCAATGCTGAGCGCCTCCATCACAGGTTTCTGTATATGTACGTAGATACCCGGAATCCCAGTAGCTGTACTCGACACTGCTGAAGCTAGGTCTTGCGCTCACGTACACGTTAGCAGGATGAAACGTAAACATCTTCTTGCAGGTCGAACGTCAACTGAAGACACGTACGTAGGTACGACATTTATATATGCAGGCTCCTACTAACACTGTGTGTGCCATTTCTGCATTAACTGCGAGTTTGTACAGGCAGAGACACGTTCAAACTTGTCACATGGCTGCATGTCGTATATTGCACTAAGCTTGCGCAGGGAAGGACAGCCGTAGTCGGTCTGTATATCTACGATGTCAGCTGCTCCGTCGTCACACAACTTGCTCAGCCATTTCTTCTGTTCAGGTCCGGCAACGTAGATTATTTCGTTTTGAACTAGTAAATCTCCAATAGTGTTTTTCACTTGGTGGTACGGAATTTTTCCTTCGTCCCACTCCAGGCCATGGTAGTATTTACATAGCCATTCGTTCGACCGTTTACTTTTTTCGTCTAGTAGTTTCCACGGATACGGAGGTCGGAAGCTGCGGGTTCGAGTCCGGCCGTCGTGAGTGACGGCAATTTCCTTGAGCACGAATCCATTTTGACTCTGGAAACCTTGCAGGTTGCAGTACATCTTGTCGCTAGCAATGCTCGGTCGTAACTAAATTATCATCGAAAACGAAACAGTATTTATGTCAGAATTTTCACAAGTTTGTCTCGACAATTGTACGAAGCAAGCCGATCGTGAAGTATCAGACAAAAAGCATAGGTGTTTGGTGGAATATTTCCGCTAGTCGTTATCTCGATCCTACAGTCGATGATGTTTGAATTTATTCGATCATCCTGTTTGGAAACGTCAAACACCATTAACGGTGCCTTGTTCTTGAAACTGTCGGGACTCAGTATCGGTGACTGTCTCCGCCCATAGTAAGCTTGCTGAAACTTGGCATACATTTGATATGCTAGAAGGAATCTTCCACTTTCAAAATCCATGTTCATGTCAACGTACGGATAACTTTCGCTGTTTAAAAATATTTTTACATTGCGTATTTGACAGTTATCGAATACGGAGCGACTTACTCCTGCATTGAGCTGTCTTCCGGTCTGAAGCCCGACGATGATGTATCTTGGTTTTTCCGTAGCGAAGCTGGACTTTACTATCCAATTGATACGCTGACTATGAGGCAAGCCAGGATAAGTTTCCAGGCTCCAGGATCGGAATGGCACATCGAAGTTCTTGCCATTTTCTATGTTCTTCAACATCTTGACTCGTTCAACGGTGCTCACTTGGATGTGGGGCAGCATCCACTCGATAGACTGTAGTGTTAGCGAGACATCTTGAGGGTTTTCTGCAGCGGCGACAATTGCATTAATGTGCGTGTTGGCTAGAAGCAGTACGAGCTCTTGTTTCGAATTAATGATTATATGCTTGTAGTCCTCAGCGAATCCGAGAAGCATGGACAGAGGAACACAAACTTCGAACTTCCCTTCGGCATAAACCGGAAGCTTATATTCATCCTCGAGAGCCCAACCGGCCATCTTTGCAGCAGACAGTTCATTTGGCGTGAGCGAAAGGTAACTTTTCATAGCAGATGTTATGCCTACATCTCTCGTCTGGTCTACCTCGACGCCATTGAGTACATATGTAATGCGCTCGATTAGGTGAAGAATACCATTGCAGGATATTGATGTCGTTGTCGGGTGCGTACCATCCGCTTTTGTCAGCGTGCCTCTTATACGTAGAAATGACTGCGAAGGTAAAGTACAAATATCTTGGTGCTGTACAGCAATGCGTACTTCCGATGGTAGTGCGTACGGTCCGAGCAGGAAAGGCTGGTACTCGTGCAATTCCATTTTCGTAATGCTGTCATCAAAAATGACCGGATCTTCCACGTTGAGGATTTCGTCTTCCATATTTATTCGGCACTTGCCCAATACTGAGAAGATACTTTATGTTGTCAGGTGTTAATGCACCGATGTCTGGTAGAGAACTGTTCTTATTCACGGCAATACGATTTCTTTTATAACTGTTCGGTGTTACAAACTTTATGCCCATCGCTTCAAGTGCAGACGTAATGTAATTTCTTCGTCTTGAAAATTCACCAATCGTCCTCGCTGGTCAACGATTCGGACGACGACTTCGTGTGCGCACTTCACGACGACTGGAACGTAAATGATACTTTGCGGTAGTTCTACCAGTTTATATCCTGGCGGGACCATCGGCGAAAACTCGTGCAGCATGTTGCTTAGTCTTCCGTTGAGATACGTTCCACTTGCCAAATTACAGTTTATTCGTATGACATTCACAGGCAAAATGTTTACCGCGCGTGTAGATTCGTACGTTCTTCCCGTATCATAAACCTTTGATTCGAATCCGAGCATCGTACCTATGGTGCCAGGTTTCGTAAAGTCGACATTTTCACTGCATGTTAGAATGCTTTTTTGAGTGTTTGGATTTCCACGCAGTTGAAAGTCTACATCCTGTGGTAACATATCCCTGATGTAATTTGCAATGTCGTCAATTTCGTAAGATCCAACAGGTAACCGTATTTCATGAGCGGTCCCGTCGCTTTTCAGGAAGCAGATCTTGCAATTTTCTTCGTCGATATTAGGTATGGCATTATACGTTTGAAAATCTACGAGTCCGATACACCATTCCCCGTCTAAATCCAGAGGCGGGAAATGAACCGCCCGCAGCTCAGATGCGTGACCTGTCAAGGTAAGTGTTATCGACATGACTAATAAATTATCATCACTGCACAACCTTTAAGTAGCAATTTTTATTTGTCAGCTAATTTTTGTTTGTTAAAAAGCGAAGACACAAGTGTCCGCAGTTTGTTTGATTAGGCTTATGTTCCGTTTCGTAATAGTAAAACAATGTAGTGGACCGACCCAGGTACTGTCGCAGGGAAGTTCGAAGTTTGTGTTCCTCTGTCCATGCTTCTCGGATTCGCTGAGGACTACAAGCATATAATCATTAATTCGAAACAAGAGCTCGTACTGCTTCTAGCCAACACGCACATTAATGCAATTGTCGCCGCTGCAGAAAACCCTCAAGATGTCTCGCTAACACTACAGTCTATCGAGTGGATGCTGCCCCACATCCAAGTGAGCACCGTTGAACGAGTCAAGATGTTGAAGAACATAGAAAATGGCAAGAACTTCGATGTGCCATTCCGATCCTGGAGCCTGGAAACTTATCCTGGCTTGCCTCATAGTCAGCGTATCAATTGGATAGTAAAGTCCAGCTTCGCTACGGAAAAACCAAGATACATCATCGTCGGGCTTCAGACCGGAAGACAGCTCAATGCAGGAGTAAGTCGCTCCGTATTCGATAACTGTCAAATACGCAATGTAAAAATATTTTTAAACAGCGAAAGTTATCCGTACGTTGACATGAACATGGATTTTGAAAGTGGAAGATTCCTTCTAGCATATCAAATGTATGCCAAGTTTCAGCAAGCTTACTATGGGCGGAGACAGTCACCGATACTGAGTCCCGACAGTTTCAAGAACAAGGCACCGTTAATGGTGTTTGACGTTTCCAAACAGGATGATCGAATAAATTCAAACATCATCGACTGTAGGATCGAGATAACGACTAGCGGAAATATTCCACCAAACACCTATGCTTTTTGTCTGATACTTCACGATCGGCTTGCTTCGTACAATTGTCGAGACAAACTTGTGAAAATTCTGACATAAATACTGTTTCGTTTTCGATGATAATTTAGTTACGACCGAGCATTGCTAGCGACAAGATGTACTGCAACCTGCAAGGTTTCCAGAGTCAAAATGGATTCGTGCTCAAGGAAATTGCCGTCACTCACGACGGCCGGACTCGAACCCGCAGCTTCCGACCTCCGTATCCGTGGAAACTACTAGACGAAAAAAGTCAACGGTCGAACGAATGGCTATGTAAATACTACCATGGCCTGGAGTGGTACGAAGGAAAAATTCCGTACCACCAAGTGAAAAACACTATTGGAGATTTACTAGTTCAAAACGAAATAATCTACGTTGCCGGACCTGAACAGAAGAAATGGCTGAGCAAGTTGTGTGACGACGGAGCAGCTGACATCGTAGATATACAGACCGACTACGGCTGTCCTTCCCTGCGCAAGCTTAGTGCAATATACGACATGCAGCCATGTGACAAGTTTGAACGTGTCTCTGCCTGTACAAACTCGCAGTTAATGCAGAAATGGCACACACAGTGTTAGTAGGAGCCTGCATATATAAATGTCGTACCTACGTACGTGTCTTCAGTTGACGTTCGACCTGCAAGAAGATGTTTACGTTTCATCCTGCTAACGTGTACGTGAGCGCAAGACCTAGCTTCAGCAGTGTCGAGTACAGCTACTGGGATTCCGGGTATCTACGTACATATACAGAAACCTGTGATGGAGGCGCTCAGCATTGGCGGTTTGCGCACTTTCCTGTGTCCTACGAACCGACTCAGCAGCTGGTAGATTGTTGCGAACCTGGAAACTGTGCCGTCTATCACATGAGACCACACACAATCCTTCCTGCTAGCATCGCTGAGGTAGTCGCCTCGTCTGCATGTGCAACACCAAACATGAGCGTGTTGCAACCTGTTGCGACCTGTGATGCTTCTACGCAGACGCCCAAACGGTGTGTGTCTCGTCGTCGCAGTTCAGACAGTGAATCTGTCCCAATTAGCACTGAGCCAAAGCCCAGGCGTAGACGTGGTCACAGACGTCACCGACCATGTCTTGTCGGAGTTGTCAACGTCGCAGAAGATGACCAGCTGGAAACCTGTGTTCCTGATCCTGTGGCCTGCGAACCAGTTGGAACCGGAGTCGACGTGTCAGTTCGTGCGGCATTAAAGACTTTGCTTGTGAAAATGCTTGATTCCTTAACCTAATATGTATTTGTGAATTTTTTGTAAATAAATGTGTAAAACTTGAACTCGTGTGTTTTTATTTCTACAATTTTTAGGTACCTAATAAAATTTTTTAAATACAGACAATATTTTGACTCATGTAGTATACCAGAAGACCACAGGTATATAAGCGAGGTTCAGACGACTGGACCCGCAGTTCACCTCTGGCCGCGGTGCAGTACGGACGTGCTCTCTCCATTAAGTTTCGTGAGATTTAGTTATGTCGACCGGAATAGACTGTTTACCGACAGCAGCGGGGACCTCGATGACAGCAACGATGATGGAGTCGGAGATCCCGATACCGACTGCAGAGGAGACCACGACAGCGGTGGAGATCCCGATACCAACTGCAAAGGAGACAACGATACGTGCTGTTCCATCATCAGCTGAAGTTTCACCATCTGCATTCCAGACTTCAATTCATGAAGAGTGTACATTGCGTCAATGCAAATATTGTGACGCATCATTTACTAGAACTTCAAATGCGCGCAGACATGAAAGGAGCAGCTGTCAGAATAATGCTCAAAGAATACTGTTTCAGTGTATAAAATGTAATAAACTAATTTCACGTCTCGACAGCTTACATCATCATTATAAAAAATGCTCCGAGAAAGTTTAGTTCACGTTTAATGAACAAGGTTATTGTTTCGGCTCATGTGTTGTACCGGCTAATGAGACTATATAAGTGATATGGACTTCAGTCCGTCTCTGGCTGCGGTGATGACTGGATCGGATAGACATTTAAAGTCATGTAAAAGGCTTAGTCCGTACAATAAGAAGACTGTTTCAATCGAGAAATCCAAAAAGGCTTTATTAATTTGTCAGTGTATTTTTTTTGTACTTGTAGTAGTGTAGTATGTATGTAATAAAAGTTTTTTTTAAAAGAACTTGCGGTGTTTTTTATTTTCTCAAACCTTACACTTTAGTGGTACTTTTTTAAAATATTAATGTTGTTTTGTATCATCCAGGGGTCGAACCAAGGACCTTAGTCGATCTAATCAGTCAGTATATAGATTACAAATTTATTTAATGAATTTTGAACTTTTTCCCGAATCTCTAGCATTAAAATTACGAATTTCCAATATGGAAGTCTTGACGTCTAATAGGATGATGGTAGTAGAGGATTTAAAGTCTCTTTACGAAAGTTTAACATGGTTTATTGAATTTATTATTTTTTCATAAAATTAAACATTATTGCATCGATCGGGTATCGAACCGAGGACGTGAATCGATCGAATCAATATGTAAATTAATGAGTGATTTATTTAATGAATTTTGGAACTTTTCCCGAATTTCTAGCTAAATAATTACGGATTTTCAAGATGGCGGCCAAATTTCAAGATGGCGGGTGTCACAGTAATAAATGATTACTGCACTCTATCGGATAAGAACTAAACTAACATGACGTCAGCGCACTCTAGCCGACGATACAATGATGATGATGATTGCTTCCAGCATCAAAGACAAGATGGCAGTCATGACGTTCTACTAGGTGACGATATATATATGCTTTGAAAAAAAGTGGTGGGAGTCAGTCTGCCAGCATTCACCACGGGGGAAGGATTGGTCGCCATTTTTATTTTTTTGCCCTCACCGGGTTCGAACCGAGGACTCCGAGCTCCGTGTAGTTTATGTTTGATTTTTAAATATTTTTATTAAATTTTTATTAAGTGAATTTTTTTATAATTTTAAATTTTTTTCCATTTAAATCAGATAATAAATAAAAACGTTAAAGATGGCGGCTGTAACGAAAATTGCAACGGTGACGTCATCATCCAATATGGCGGAAAACACATCTCCGGAATGTTCGAGAACACACAATTACGTCATCCAATATGGCGGATCCAAGATGGCGGCTCCAATATGGCCGTCGAGGTCAAGGTCAAACTTGTCCCATTACGCTATGTCCCGTTACACTCATCCAAGATGGCCGCCGTGACGTCACAATCCAAGATGGCGGACCGGCACCTCGGCACCTCAGCCAGAAGCCAGATCTCGGAACCCCATTCATATACTACTAGAATTATAAATAATAAAATTAATTGGGGATAAAAAAATAATTATGCATCTGGTGAACTTCTCTTTCGAGAAGCAATAACAGCATTCTAGCAGAAGTTGTCAGAAATATTTTGTAATTTTTTTAATTTAAATTTTTTTACTATTCAAATTTTATTTATTTTAAATTTATGTATGGTTTTCTCTGAGTGCTTCTGGTTACAGATGAGAAATTGATCTCCGCATGAAGGACTTTTTACCTAATGAGGTATGTCATTTTATCCTGTGATGCAATTAAATTGTTAATTTCTGGTACTAAATCAGAACTGACAATATTTTTATAAGGTGGATTTAAAAAAATTACTCAGTCCAAAAATATCTGATAAGACGGATGAGAAACACTATCATGAAGGACTAACTTCCTTCTCCTTGATGTCTAGCGAAGCCTTCCTTCTTTTGCGATCGTTAGTGAGCAACCCGCATCCCACATAAAATAAATAATATTTACCTGCAAGCAAAATGTGTCGACATCTGTTGTTGACAAGCAGAACTACTTGCATCAATTTGTTTTGCATTAGATAACTTAACTCTTTGCTGATGAAATATTTATAAAAAAAAATCTATTTAAGTAATGGATCCAATTGGAAAACTGTCAGTTTGTATCTAACATTAGTCACAAAAGCTACCATGGATCATGGATTGTTATCTGCAGCTGAATCGGAAGGAAGCCGTTGTAAATATTGTGGCAAGGATTTTGTCATGAGAAGGAATGCTAGACATCATGAGAAGAATGATTGTGCTAAAAACCCACTACGCAAAATGTTCAGCTGTAATCGGTGTAGCAGGTTGTTAACACGAATTGACAGCTTAAAAAAAATGGTAGAACATGTAAATCCAAGCCCACTTACGGCAAAGAAGACATCGATGGAACTACTAGACTAAATAAGAGTGATCTGCATTACGACAATAATTTTCCTTGTCCTGAGCGTGATGGTATTAGCTCACCCGATCGTGACGAAGAATATAAATTGAAGGATGCTGATGGCTTCGGGAAGACTGAAACTAATGGAAGTATCAACACCATAAAAAGTGAGAATACATTCAAGCCTATATTCAGTAGATCCTCCATACTTTGTAAAAATGATGGACTCCTAAAAAGTAAGCATGAAGTCGATGAAGACACTTCGACATCAACGATATCGAGTTCTTACGGTAATCTGGGTGAAGACGATGCCTTCTACGGTGATTGCTACAGTGACTCTGAAGCTGGTGACGTGATCGAAGACTGTGCTGAAGCACCTAAAGCAGGCAAGATCGAAGACTGTGATGGTGTACTGAGACCGAAACGATGGAAAAGACGTGTTATAATAAATAAATCTGATCAAGCTTGTGATGATCACTGGCTCGATGATGAAAGTTACCCTGAGGTTGGTGTTAAAACGGAAGACACCAGAGATCATAATATTTATTATAAACGTGCAAGGAAGATGGTGGCAGAAGAGATTTATTACACATCATGGAAAGATCCAAACATATTGGTTGACCGGCTAAGACTGTCGGTGGCATCTGTTCGTAGAGGAAACTACTCGCATATCGTGGAAGTATCGTCCATACTTAAAGAACTGCGGAAAGCTGGCTACATACAATAATCATTTGTTTAACTTTCATGTGTGTACTATTGAATAATAAATGAATTATTTATATTTAAAAAAAAGTATACTTTATTTCTTGTATTCTGATTTCCAACTAAGCACGTGTTTCCGCTACTGTATGCGTGATCATTCCATTTTCTGTGTGTACGTTCCATTTCCTGTGTTTACATTCAGTTTTTTCCTGTGTGTACATTCCGTTTTCCTGTGTGAACATTCCGTTTTCCTGTGTGTAAATTCCGTGTATTATGTTCATGGTCTATATGTCTGACATTTTTCATGACCCGGTCTTGCGGTCCAAAGACGCTTGGTGTATGGATGATTTTGTACATGAACATTTTAAAGGTTAATCTAAGTATCAAATAACTAGACTTTCATGTAATGCATAGCGGCACTGTATTTATTTAGATGGTCAGGTATATTGACTTGAGTTGTTTTTCGTAGAGTGAATGATTAATAAATTCCTCAAAAGGTAATGGAAAACAAAATTTTAAAAAATGTTTAAAATTGAGTTACAACTGTCACTGGTCAAGAATCGAACCGTGGACAGGAATCCATCGATTCAATTTGTATGTTAATAATTGATTTTTTCGAAAACTTTTGTAATTTTTCCCGCATTTCTAGCTAAATAATTGCATGATAACCAGATGATGCCCAATCTTTCATTATGTCGGGCACCTCAGTAATAATAAATGATTACTGCACTGTAGGAGGTTAGAATAAAACTAGCATGATGGTAAGACGAGTACATACATTATGGTGCCCTCCAGCAGACGAAAACAAGATATTGGCAATGACCACTATCAGGCTGTAGCTCCTGGTAGCATGTACTGAACATAAAATGTCGGATCCATGATGGTCGTCAAGGTCAAAGTCAAAGATCAAGTTCAAGGTCAAATTTCAAGTTCAAGGAAAACTACAAGGTCAAGGTCAAATTTTAAGGCCAAATTCAAATGTCAAATATCAAAGTCAAGGTCAAGGTCAATTTTCAAGGTCAAGGCCCAATTTCAAGTTCAAGGTCAATGACAAAGTTCAATGCCAACAGACGAGGTTAATGGTATGGTGAACAGAAAATTATACTAACATGTCGCCAGCACACTCTAGCAGACGAAAACAAGATGACGGTCTCCAGCGTACGAAGACAAGATGGCGGACATGATGTCATACCATCTGACGATATATACTTTGGTATTGGTGGTAGGTCAGTCTGTAGGTGGCTTCTGTGGAGGAAGGATATGATGGGTTTTTTTTTTTTTTTTGCTCTTAGCGGTTTCGAACCAAGGATGGAAATCGATCTAATCAATCATAATTCTAATAAGTTAATTTTTTGTTGAATTTTGTAATTTTTTTCATTAAAATCGGATAATAAATAAAGATTTCCAAGATGGCCACTAAATTTCAAGACGGTGGACATGACGTCATACTAGGTGATGATATAAATGCTATGAAACAAGTGGCGGGGGTCAGTCTGTAGGTGGCTTCTGTGGAGGAAGGATCTGTTGTATTTTTTAATTTTTTTTATTCACCGGGTTCGAACCAAGGTTCCGAGCTACGTGACGTAAATATTTGGTTTTTTTTTAATTTTTTTATAAAATTTTATTAATTGAATTTTTTAATTTTTTAATATTTTTTCATTAAAATCGGATAATATATAAAAAAAGTTAAAGATGGCAGGCGTAACGAAATTGCAACGGCGACATCATAATTCAAAATGGCGGAAAACAAAATTCCGGAATGTACGAGAAAACAAAATGACGTCATCCAAAATGGCGGATCCAAAATGGCCGCCGGGGTCAAGGTCAAAGGTCAAGGTCACGGTCCTTCAATATGGCCGCCGTGATCTACTTGTCCCGTTACACTGTGTCCTGTTACGCTCATCCAAGATGGCTGCCGTGACGTCACAATCCAAGATGTGGCTCGGTTCCCGGCTCCACCGCCAGATGCCAGTTTCAGGACATACTATTACACACTACTCACGATATTTTTGGGGTCTATGAACAATGAAATGAAAAACTGTATAAACATTTTCCGGAAGTCACACCATAGTAACGAGTAGTCTTCTTTGAAATCTTCTTAAATTGGCTAAACTATTAGCTATAGAAAAATTCTTGTATAGGGAAATTATTCTATACAAATTTACTACAGATCGGTTTTTAAGTGTCATAAGTGTTTACTTACTTCAGACATGATATTAACTTGTGGGTGCTGTGTTACATGTGCGCAAGAATATAACTAATTAAAGATATGTATTTATTTATTAGCTGAACGAGTCAGTAGCAACGAGGTTGTCAGTTGGGAACACAACACAGGTAAGTTGAAGCTCGAAAGTGCTACCGCCTAAAAATATATCATCCCAGCATTAGCGTGAAGGTATTTAGGAAAACTATGGAAACCAGAAATCTGGATACCTGGAGGAGGTTGTGAACCCAGGTATTCTCGAATGAGAGTCAAATGTTTATTTATAGCAACATCTCTCTAGTTTGTTGGTACATTTATTTGCGTGCGTAGTGTAAAATGTACTCCAATTAAAAACCAAACGTCGGTCCCTCTAAACCAAACTTCAGTATCTCCACATTTGGATGCATACGTCACAAACCACAACTGTAAAGAAATTAACAAAAGCTCTACTTCTAAAATATCCTTCCCATCCTCCCTCTTCATCATAGCCTAGTTTCCAAGCACCTACCTCTGTGACGCATTCCCCTGCCCTTCTAGTGATGTCCTACCTGTCTGCTCCACCCTTTCACTAGTCTGTGTCGTCGGTTCACCCCTCCCCCTCCGACCATTACCGGCGGCGGGCCAATACGATTCCACACATTCACTCATGCCTCGTCTGATTTTTCGCAAAGAATATCTTGACTAAAATATCATTCTACAAGATGAAAGCTGAAGATGAAAGCTGAAGATGAAAACTGTTTTTGCCATTGAATATATTTGTCACTGACTTGCGAGAACTGCACAAACACGCTCTAAACATGGTATTTTTAGTCACTTTCGCTACTCTGATTATTTAAACATTGTAAGGAGGCAACAAATAAAATTAATGCCCAGCAAAATTACGTGTTATTTATTAAAATTAAATGATTTTTTTGTTTTGTTTTTCTGGTAAGAATATTCTTTGAGAAGTTAGTAAATTCTTTTAATGCAGCATTTAAATACAATATTTTAATAGGAATTTATAAGTTACACAGTTCCTAACTAAAATTAAGTATCTTTAAATGTAACTATAAAATAGTAACAAAAACATTCTTCAAAAATATCATCACAATTTACAATTGTATACATACGCTTTTAAATTTTCCTTGAAAATATCAACTACTTATTAAGAAAATAAATACACTAATTTCTTCCATATTTTTTTACTATGGTTCGCTCAACAACGTACCTAAGTACTGGAGGTGTAAGTCCAACAATCGAGGACAGAACCAGCGTGTATTCTTCAAAGTGCCTGCCTCACCGACTGTTACACAAACAAGCAGGCCACGTATATGTCATTGCCAACTGCAATAAAATCATTTATCTTGCCTTCAGTGGGGCAGAACTTTGTATCGTAACTGCGTTTGCGCTGTTTTCCCCTCATCATTTCACAAGACATTAACACCCCATTGTGAGGCAAACTGCGCGACTCAGTGAGCTGATAGCAGAAGAACAAAAACTAGCGCCAAGCAAATAATTAATGATCCATTCAGAATTAAACTTTGCTGATTATTGAAATATATTATCTCAGTTTTATTACGGCAATGTTCGAGACAGGCCAGCACACTAATCCACAATCACCATCTTAACTATAGACAATGTTATGAATGAAAGGTGTTAAGAAAGGCGCCGCAAATGCACAACTTGAGAGTTTGAATTTATAACGTTTTTGGACATGCACTGCTGGTTTATATTGTACGGTACTGATACAAACGCCTTGTAAACGACGAGTGATCAAGTACTTGAAAAAATAACAGAAGACATACCGGTATACAAATTTATTTAACACTAAGGTTAGATTTTAACATTGAAAACAAATATTTAAAAAGATGATGACAATAATTACTTATTGCACTTTTCCTTAAAAGGCATGGGGCACGAGCACGCGGGTAATCTGAGAACGCATGATATATATATACTTATATATATATATATATATATATATATATATATACACTCTTAAAAACCTTTTTAAAAATATAATTGTTTAATAAAAAAAGGAAATACACGGGCTATTATTTCAAATTACTGTGTCGCTGTTAGTCGCAAAACAGAAACCACTAGTATATAAAATTGCATTTAAATATTACGGTTCTGAAATAATTATTGAATAAATAAATTATACCACTAAACGCGAAAGGCCGTAACAAATCCAAGCTCGCCCATGAAATGTATCAACATTTAAAAATAACCTCCAGAAAAGGTACCTAACCTTAAAGGAAACCTTGAAAGAAATTGAAAAATATGACTAACACAAATATTGAGAGAATGTGAATGCTCTTGCGAAGATTACAGTTGTCACCTCGCGACGACAGTAGGTAACAACAGGCCTGACTGGAAGGACCGCCGCTGCCGGCGAGTGGTCGCTGCCTCTGCAGCAGGCGGTACCCGCGTGGCACGAGGCAACAGCTTCACGCCTCGGCCACTAGTAACAACCTGCAGCTCAGCGACCAGTTCCAACTTTCATCATACTCATTACAGCAGCAAACTATAATTAATACATGACATGTGGACACGTGGACAATCAAGTACATTCGTTGAACCGTGCCAGCCTACCCCGTCTCACCCCTGCCACGCCTTGCCTCGTAGCTGCCCCAAAGACAAACAAGAGTAAAACAACTATATTTCCATTCGTAATTCATACCAAGTATATCGCTGAGCAAGTATCAGTTGCCAACTCGTGCACCAACTCGTTCCTTCAAAGAAAAACAAATCTAAACTTTGTTCCACACCAACCATAACTATGACATCGGAGTGCAGGCGGGCGCCAGCAACTTGGGTAGCGGCAGCATCAGGGGTAAAGACAGAGCACAGACACTGACGTCACAAGTTCGTTGGGCAATAGCCGCCGGCGTGGTTAAGTAAAAACAATAACGTTACCTGTGACAATTATCTACCGGTAACAATACATATCGTATACAGTAACCACAATAATGTACAAAAATAAACTATGTACTTACATACACACAGAAATACAAGTAAAATGTTACCTGACATCTGAAGTCAAACTCAAGAACAGTACAGGTGTTGCCGTGGAAGAAAAAATTAAGAAAAAATTCACAGCACAGACGGACACAATGGACGGACAACAAGACAGTTGAAACAAATTACAGTAATTATAGACGAACAACAACCTTGTACAACATAGCGATTGATTTGTAGCGATTTTAGTAGGGGAGGCTTTGTTTTGTCTTCAATCAGTTTGATAAGATTACTGCGTTATGTTATATCTACATATAAAATAAATCTACTACCCCTTCCCACATAACTAGTGAAGATATCTCCATTCATTCGACTGAGTTCACCCCTCACTTGGTGTTGTTGAGTAGTCAGACCACTTGCCTACCATCAAATTGGGTGGATTCCAGGCAAGGTTAAACATAGGTTATTTTCTAGAGGAAAACATGGCGGATGTTTCTGTGTCCTTTAGGTTTTCCCTAGTCACTACTTTTTCCCCATCTAGTCATTCCAATAATGCTCTATAAGCATCTCTTAATGTTTAGTCGTCAATAATGGCCTCAACGTGGATGAGACGTTAAGCTCAATCCTTGTGATTTCCAAGAGCTCACGCCTTCATTCCTATTTTATAATATACTATCCGAACCCGCCCGCTTCGCTGGACGTGAAATAAGGTAACTGCATTGAAGGCAAATAATTAAGTAATGACTGCTATACGCAAGACCCCATTAAAATTCGTATAGTAGTTGTGTAGAACACCGCGTTAAAACAGACAGACAGACAGAAAAAGAACTACTGTTTTACTATAGTAAGATAGATTATTCTTACATGTTCGCATCCATGCAGTATATGAAAAATCAGCATGAATAGCCCTATACCTATAACTAAACTTAGCTGCTGCCCACGCTTTTTCCGCATGGAATTTTGTATTATCTTGCACCATTTAGAAATTTAAACATTATAAGATAACAATTGATACAGTTGTAGTAGTTTTCTTATGTTCACAAATGATAATTTTTCTCACCTCTATTTCAGTCTTTGCAATAAAAATATGTTACTACCTAAATTTTGGGTAAATAAGTAGTATAGGATTGCCGGTCCTGAAACAGGGTCCAGGGTGAAGATTGAAGATCGTCGGTCAGCCATATTGGATTGTGACGTCACGGCGGCCATCTTGGAAGAGCGTAACGGGACACCGCGTAACGGGAAAAGTAGGACATTGACCTTTGACCCTCAAAATTCGCCAAAATTGGGCAAAAATTGCCCAAAATTCCTCAAAATTCGCCAAAATTTCCAATTCTGTGAAAAAAAATTCCGCCAAAAAATCTCAAAAAATTCCTCAATTCAAAAATTAGGATTTCGAAAATCCTCAAAAGTCGTTTTGCCCTAGAAAGAACCCTAATTCCTAAAAGAGGCTTAAGCATCCATGTCTAAAGCCTCCGATAAGCCTCTGACATCATCTAGGATTATGACCGCCATCTTGGATGATGACGTCTACGTTGCAATTTCCGTTACGGTCGCCATCTTTAAAATCTTTATTTATTATCCGATTTTAACGAAATTTTTTTTAAATTATAAAAAAATTCAAATAATAAAATTTAATAAAGTTTTAATAAAAAATTGTACTTTTACGACACGGAGCTCGGAGTCCTCGGTTCGAACCCGACACAGGCAAAAAAATTAAAAAATGGCGACTGATCCTTCCCCCGCGGTGGCTGCTGGCATACTGACTCCCACCACTTTTTTTCAAAGCATATATATCGCCAGTGAGCATGACGTCATGTCCGCCATCTTGAAAATCCGTAATTTTAATGCTAGAGATTCGGTAAAAAATGTAAAAATCATTAAAAAATTAATCAACCTAATTAAATAATAAAAAAATCCTTAAAACCACCGTTGCAATTTTCGTGACGGCTGCCATCTTGAAACACCTGCTGCAGGTCACCATCTTGTTTTCGTCCGCTAGAGTGTGCTGATACCATGTTAGTATAATTATCTGGCCACCACACCTTTGACCTTGAACTTTGACCTTGACCTTTACATTTGACCTTGACCTTGAACTTTGACCTTGACCTTGAAATTTGACCTTGACCTTGAACTTTGATATTGACATTGAAATTTGACCTTGACCTTGAAATTTGACCTTGACATTGAAATTTGACCTTGACCTTGAAATTTGACTTTGTCCTTGAAATTTGACTTTGTCCTTGTCGACCATCATGGATCCGACATTTTATGTTCAGTACATGCTAATAGGAGCTAACACCTGCTGGAGTACGCCATCTTGTGTGTGTACTTGTATTATAGAGTACATTTCCATCTGGATAATTTTATTCTAACCCGCTACAGTGCAGTAATAATTTATTACGGAGGTGCCCCCGCCATCTTGAAATTCGGCCGCCATCTTGAAATCATGTAATAATGTAGCTAGAAAAGCGGGAAAAAATCCAAAATTCATTAAATAAATCACTCATTAACTTACATATCGATTCGATCCGCTCCAGTCCTTGGTTCGATCCTCGATCGATGCAATAATGTTTAGTTTTATGAAAAAAATAATAATTCCAATAAACCATGTTCAACATTCTTAAAGAGACTTTAAATCCTCTACTACCATCATCCTATCAGACATCAAGACCACCATATTGGAAATTCGTAATTGTAATGCTAGAGATTCGGGAAAAAGTTCAAAATTCATTAAATAAATTTGTAATCTATATACTGATTGATTAGATCGACTAAGGTCCTTGGTTCGATCCCTAGCCGATAAAAAACAACTTTAATTTTAAAAAAGTATCAGAAATGTGTAAGTTCGAGAAATAAAACACCACAAAGTCTGTTACAAACATAATATTTATTACACAATTTCTATCCTACTACAGAATCACTTGTGAAAGCCAGCAATCTTATAAACATTTAGCCCTGCATAGACGTGCAACGACTACTTCTTAGCTCCAACAGCTCCAAATGCTTCAAATGGCTCCAAATGCTCCAAACGGCCTCCAAATGGCTCCAACAGCTCCAACAGCCTCCAAATGCGTAACACAGCTCCAAATGGCTCCAAATGCTCCAAACGGCCTCCAAATTCTTGATAGCTCCAAATGTCTCCAGCAGCTCCAAATGCTCCAAATGCTCCAAACGACCTCCAAATGGCTCCAACAGCTCCAACAGCCTCCAAATGCGTAACACAGCTCCAAATGGCTCCAAATGCTCCAAACAGCCTCCAAATGCTTGACAGCTCCAAATGTCTCCAGCAGCTCCAAATGCTCCAAATGCTTGACAGCTCCAAATGCTTCAACAGGCTAGAAATGCTCCAAATGACTCCAAAAGCCTCCAAATGCTTCAAAAGGCTTCAAATGCTCCAACAGCCTCCAAATGCGTAACACAGCTCCAAATGCCTCCAAATGCTCCAAATGGCTCCAACAGCTCTAAATGCTTCAATTGACCATTAGCTTCAAGTGTTCCAACAGCTCCATCAGCTCCATCAGCTCCAACACGTAATGTACGCAATGTACGCGCAATACATGCAATTTACGTGCAATAAATGTAATGATCACACACAGTACACACAGGAAACGGAACGTACACACAGTACACACAGGAAACGGAACGTACACACAGTACACACACAGGAAACGGAACGTACACACAGTACACACAGGAAACGGAACGTACACACAGAAAACGGAACGTACACACAGTACACACAGGAAACGGAATGTACACACAGAAAACGGAACGTACACACAGTACACACAGGAAACGGAACGAACACGTAATATTCACACAATTGACGCACAGTACACGCAAAGTACACGCAATTTACGCAAAGTACACCCAATGTACGCAATATATATGCAATGTACACACAATGACTACGCTTCGTTCGCGCAGGACAAGCATTTAATGAAAACGAAGCACGTTTGGACGGAAATTCTATAAAACGAAAGCTCATTTAACGAAAAGGAGGCGCATTCTCTCGTTCATTCAACTTGGTAGGATGCGATCGTCAATGATAAGTTAGGATATAATCTCTCCAACAGTCTATGAATCCAACAGTTTATATTTCCATTAGTCATCGACTCCAACAGTAATTGGCTCCAACAGTCATTGACTCCAACAGTCATTGCCTCCAACAGTCATTGGCTCCAACGGCCTTTTGGTTCATCAGCTCCAATGATATTTGGTTAGAATGCTACTACTCTAAGAGACTATGAGACTGCAATTCTACGAGTGTACAAGACTCCTCCAACTACCTTCAAGTGTACAAAGCTCCAACTACTTCAGCAGCATTATGTTATAAGATTACATGACTGCTTGTTTACATAGCTATAAGTCTACATAGCTCCAATTGCGGCATCTGTCTTCGTCTGAATTTTCTCTTTGACTCCAACTCCGCCCGCCAGCATCTCTTCGATCTGCTCCTCGATTATGTTATGATAGTACAAGGCTACTTGACTACGAAGCTACAAGTCTACATGGCTCCAATTGCGGCATCTGTCTTCGGCTGAATTTTCTCTTTGGCTCCAACTGCTACAGCAGCATTATGTTATAATAGTACAAGGCTACTTGACTACGAAGCTACACATCTACAAGGCTCCAATTATCGCATCTGTCTTCGTCAGCATTTTCTCTTTTGCTCCCACTGCTCCAACAGCATTATGTTATATGATTCCATGGATACTTTGTTACGTAGCTACAGGTCTACGAGGTTCCAATGCATCATGTTTACGAAGCTTCCAGAACACAAGGTTACGAGACTGCGAGGCTACAGGACTACAAAGCTTCCAGGACACGAGGCTACATGGCTACGAGACTACATGACTCTAAGTGATTACAATAGCACCACTCAGTGGTGAGAGTTAGGTTATCTAATGCAAAGCAAAATGATGCAAGTAGTTCTGGCTGTCATCAACAGATGTAGCCACGTGTTGCTTGCAGGTAAATATTAATTAGTTATTTTATGTGGGATGCGGGATGCTCACTAACGGTCGCAAAAGAAGGAGGGCTTCGCTAGACACCAAGGAGAAGGAAGTTCGTCTTACATGTTAATGCTTCGCTGATGTCTCATGGCATATTATTTGACTGAGTAATGGTTGTTTATTTCTTTAATTCCACCTGGTAAAATTATTGCAAGTGTCAATTTATTAGCAGAAATTCACTAATTAAATGTAACTCTGAATAAAATGACATGACTCATTAGGTAAATATCCTTCATGCAGAGATCGATTTCACACAAATAATCAGCAGCACTCGGAGAAAATCATTAGATGTCTAGCCAGGAATAACCAGAAGCACTTGGAGAAAACCATCAAATTATTAACAGGAATAATCAGGAGCACACGGAGAAAACGTAATGACAAGAATAATTGGGAGCACACGGAGAAAACCATACACATATTGAAAAGAATATTCATGAGCAAACATAATAACAAGAATAATCGGGAGCACACGGAGAAAACCACCACACGTTTTCTTTGATATCATAAAATTACAGGGAAAAAATATTTAATAAATAACAAATAAATAATAAAAATTTAAAAAAAAAATACAAAAATACATAAACAGATTCTGCTAGCTTGTGATATTCTCATTGTTGAGCAAAGATATAGTTCTAGTACAACGAAAAGTGCAACGGTGGTTTTAAGGATTTTTTTATTATTTAATTAGGTTGATTAATTTTTTTAATAATTTTTACATTTTTTCACGAATCTCTAGCATTAAAATTACGGATTTTCAAGATGGCGGACATGACGTCATGCTCACTGGCGATATATATGCTTTGAAAAAAGTGGTGGGAGTCAGTATGCCAGCAGCCACTGCAGGGGAAGGATCGGTCGCCATTTTTTAATTTTTTTGCCTTTGTCGGGTTCGAACCGAGGACTCCGAGCTCCGTGTCGTAAAAGTACAATTTTTTATAAAAACTTTATTAAATTTTATTATTTGAATTTTTTTATAATTTAAAAAAAATTCGTTAAAATCGGATAATAAATAAAGATTTTAAAGATGGCGACCGTAACGGAAATTTCAACGGTGACGTCATCATCCAAGATGGCGGTCATAATCCTAGATGACGTCAGAGGCTTATCGGAGGCTTTAGACATGGATGCTTAAGCCTCTTTTAGGAATAAGGGTTCTTTCTAGGGCAAAACGACTTTTGAGGATTTTCGAAATCCTAATTTTTGAATTGAGGAATTTTTTGAGATTTTTTGGTGGAATTTTTTTTCACAGAAATGGAAATTTTGGCGAATTTTGAGGAATTTTGGGCAATTTTTGCCCAATTTTGGCGAATTTTGAGGGTCAAAGGTCAATGTCCTACTTTTCCCGTTACGCGGTGTCCCGTTACGCTCTTCCAAGATGGCCGCCGTGACGTCACAATCCAATATGGCTGACCGACAATCTTCAATCCTCACCCTGGACCCTGTTTCAGGACCGGCTATCCTATACTACTTAAATATGTTTCTTCTTTCAAATGTAATGTCGGGAAGACACTTCATAAAATTTCTTTGTATACCACATTGACTGTTTTCCCGTTTGGAGCTAGAATGTAAAGATTGTCTGCATTACTGACCCGCGAGAAAGCCACATACATCTGGCCGTGGGAAAAACAATCAGACTTTAAGTCGACACCAGCTGTCTTAAGGCTCTGACCCTGAGACTTATTTATTGTCATCGCGAAACAAACTGCTATTGGAAACTGTGTGCGCTTGAACCCGAACGGGAAGTTATTCGGGATGATCGGTATGCGTGGTATGAAAACAGTTTCACCTGAGCCACATCCAGTTAGAATCTCAGCTTCGATTATATTTCGTTGTAGAGCAGTTACTTTAAGTCGGGTTTCATTGCACAATTTTGGGGGAGTAAGGTTCCTATGAAGCATTATTGGAACACCGACTTTGAGAACAATTTTGTGAACAGGAAGACCACTTGCAGTGAGAGAACTCAAAAACTCAACTGGATAATTAGTGGCGTCGTCCTGATCAAGGACGCTGTTAAACGATGTATAAACCACTTCAGCCCCATTCAATTAGTTTAAAAAATTTTCATTGATTGCAGCAGCTTGGTCATTTCTTGGAGTGAGTATGGCACGTTCACATAACCACGTATGTTCCTGATGTTGTATGTTTGACAGATCCCCGAATACCAAACGTATGAGTTCGTCTTCCGAAGATAAGACTCTGCCAAGTATTTCTGGAAGCGTTACCTGACCGTGTTGCTCAGGGAGGGCACCTTCTCCAACTTTTAATAGAACACCAGAAAATTATTGCGCATGAGAATTACCACCCAGCTGTTCTCTCATGTTAATTGTTAATTGCAGTTTTTTTTTATTTAAGGCCAGAGGTAAGAATTCTTCAGTGAAGCTTTGATTTCATCGGCTTTAGTCCCTCGACTTACAACTGGAAGAGTTTGCCAAAAATCTCCTGATAAGAGTAGTGTGACATTCCCCATTGTCCTTTCATCGCGCCTAATGTCCCGTAGTGTCCTGTCCACAGCTTCAACTGCTTTTTTATTCGCCATCGTGCATTCATCCCAAACGATACTGAGCAATCTTGTAACACTTTCACCATATCACAATTTATTGTTATCGAACATGTTGGTGATTCATTAGTGTCTTTATGAGAGCAAATTTTCATGAAATAAATCATGCAACGATAAAAGCTGTTTATTTTATTTAATTAAGCGGACGGGTTCGCCCCAAGGAGAAAATTTAAGCGGCGAGACCTCGTGGACATTGAGAAATGACACACACTCACTATTTATGTGTCTATGAAACATGATTTTTTTCTGTAATTTAAATTTTAATATACAAAAAGGGTATTGAAAATTGAAACAAATATGGCGACACTACAAACTGTCAGGAACTTTATTTTTTTCTTACTCTCTACTTAGTTCCTTACAACTGCAAAACTTAATGGCTTCTTATATTTATTATATTGTATGTCATAAAATTAAGATTTCTCTTCTTTCCTTGAGCCGATTTTGATGAAATAAAGCTTATATTTCTTTCTCTGGTACGTTCAAGTTAACTTGAAAACCCCATTAAAATTCGTATAGTAGTTTTGTAGAACACCGCGTACAAACAGACAGACAGAAAAAAACTAATGTTTTATTATAGTATAGATAGATAGTTTTGCAAAATTCTTCATTGGAGTTTACTTAAATCCGCACTTATCTGTGTGCAAAAAACTCTCAAACAAAAACTAAAAAATATTTTTTTATTCGAATCTACAATATTTAAAAATTATATTATAAAAATGCTTATTAAAAAAATTGGTTGTCTGTAAAGTCGGTTTACGGACGATAGTTTAACGTGACAACGTCATAACAAAACATTGATGAAATGATTGCATTCTTTTATGAATAAAATTGAATCATTTTTACTTTAATAATAAAATAATAAATACTTGAAATTATAATAGTAATCAGATTTTTAAAATGCAAGAAAAATTAACCATTTTGCCGAAATTGTTGTTGTAATGAGCAATGAGAACCACATTAACTTTTCGTTAAAACATAATTATGAACAAGTTTTCATATAAATAAGCTATAATCAATATCTAACATAAACTATTATTACTGCACTCACCGACAGATGCTACTTTTTTTAATAATAAAATAATAAATATCTACTTGAAATTATACTAGTAAACAGATTTATAAAATGCAAGAATAATTAACCTTTATTGCCGAAATTGTTGTTGCAATAAACAATGAAAACCACATTAACTTTTCACTTCACTTTATAAACAGTCGACGAAACAGTTCACATGTAGATGTAAGTTGTGTGCTGCCGCTGTCTTTCTTCTCCTCGGACGCATAGGTCAATAGAGTGGAAGAGAGATAGATGCGGCGCAAGCCTACAATGAGCGTAATGGGACACAGCGTAACGGAACAATGAGCGTAACGGGAAACAGCGTAACGGAACAATGTGCGTAACGGGACACTTTTTCGTGCGTGCAGCCGGCGTTCATCGATTTATTAGACGTTGTCACGTCAAAAATTATCTTGTTTAAGAAATATTGAAAAGTTATTACATTAATTAAGTAAATAATTTTTATATGAAAAACTTAATACTACACTGTTTGCCACAACGCAAACTAAATTGAGTAAGCGTTATTAATATCAAATTATTAAACCTCATACTTTAAACACTGTGCTGCATCACACTGCCAATTTGCAGATACCTAAATGCTAAGTTCACCAGTGGCATGCCAGGAGAATGGACTAGTCCTTCCCAACGTTAATACATATTATTTTGCTAATATTTACAATTATTATTTTTAAAATAATTTTATTCCACAATTTCCCTCTTAAAAATGATGAATATTTTTATTCTGTATTAAATTGCTGTGATTTTAAAATTATGTTCAACATTGATTAACGTTTACTTTAATTACTGTTTTGCTCTCTAGAGATAATGTGCTAATATCTAAAGAAGACTTCAGCATGGATATGCATTTATTTTGCACAAAATACCCTAATAATATAATTCTGAATCCGGGATATTAATAGTAACTGCAAGTTTTTTTCAGTAATAAATATTATTATATCATATATTGTTGATCTAAAAACCTCTTTACAAAATCAAAATAAAAAATATTAATATTGGCCATAAGAGATAAAAAACGATGATACTATCTTAATGCTATTCTTATGTGACTACTTTTTTGTGGTGGATTCTTGTATTGGATTATTAATCGTCAGGATTCGGTCAATTTGGGGATTTCCGCCGCTCGTTCATTTAAATTAGGAGGTCGATGGTCATTTTAGATGACACCAAATCCGTCATTTTAGATTCCAATTTTTTTAAAATCTATAATTATTTAGCAATAATTTCGGAAAAAAATTCCAAAAACCATTAAAAATTATTTTATTAAAATAATTATAGATTCCATTAATTCTGTCTTTAGTTCGATCCTTGTCGATGCAAAAATTGTAATTTCATGTAAAAAATAATTATTTCATAATATATGGTGAAAAAATCATAAAATAGGTATAAATGCTTCATATACCATTAACCAATTGACTTGATGGATTCTTCTCCTTGGTTCAATCCTTACTTGATAAAAAAACACTTATGTAAAAAAAATTGTGAAAAATCCTAAAAGTGGCTTAAATTGACCATCCACCGGCCGCTAATATGCTATCGATGCTATCTTGGCCGCCATCTTGTATTCATTAATCGATACAAGGAGTGATAGCATCATAAAATATGCACAGCAATTGATACAGTGCATTGTCGCCATAGCAGTTTAATTTTTATCCACTACAGTGCAGTAGAATTTATTACCTGGAGTCCGCCATATTGTCAGCCATCGTGGCCACTATCTTGAAAATATGTAGTTCTTGTGCTTGGAATTCGGGAAAATAAACTGAAAAGACATTTAAAGATTGTAAAGGGCTCGCTTTACTTCGTGATTAGCAGATAGAAAAATCCAGATATGCTCAAGACTTTAGTCATTTGCTTGTGTTTTTTGTACTTTTAGTAGGGTAGAATTTATGTCATTAAATTTATTTTGTAGAAGAACTTGTGGTGTCTTTTTATCTAACATGTCACTTTTGATGTATTATTAATTAATATACTTTTTTTGCACTGAGCAATGTTCTAACCAAGAACAGGATTCAATCGATACAATCAGTGATTAATGAGCGATTATTTTTATGATTTTTGGAATTCTTCCCTTAATTTATAAAATAATTATTACAAAATTTTAATAGGCGGTAAATATGTCATCAGCATACTAGAGACTAGTAGTGTACGAGGAACTTCACATGCTTTTAGGACATTCCACCATATTTATTAAAATTATTATTTTTTACATAAAATTAAAATATTTTCATCGGCCATGTATCGAAGCGAGGACAGGAACTTATCAAATCAATCAGGATATTAATTGCAGATTTTTTAATGAATTTTGGAATTTTTCCCAAATTTCTAGCAAAATATCTACCAATTTCCAATATGGCGCCCTAATGTAAAGATGGTGGGTTCTACAGTAATAATAAATTATTACTGCACTCTAGCAGGTAAAAATTAAACTAACATCATTAGAGTGCACTCTAGCAGACGAAAACAAGATGGCGGACGTGACTGCGAGGACTGTTGCTAAGCGACCCACGCCTCCGAAACCGCCTCCTGCGACTCCGAGACCACCGGTTTCTAGATCCTTGTAGTTCTCGAGCCTGTATATAAAAAGGCTTTATGCTATATGGTGGTCTTCAGTCATGTCTGCCGAGCCAAACGCTTTATATCATGTCATACGAAAAATACGTGCCAAATATATTTTGGCTAAGCCAGCGCGAATGGAGAGGGATGCGATTAATCACAAAATGTTCAAGTCTGTTAATTCGCGTTTGGATTAGCTTGGACAATCCTCGTCGTTCTTGCAGTCTCTCCCACAACATCATGAGTCTTCAGAAGTGAAACCGGTTCTGGTAATGGGTGATAGTGATGATTCTGGCACTACTGTACATTGTGGTGTAATGAGCGATTCTTTGGGTGAAGTACAGACTTACTTACGGAGCTATAACCTTCGCTCGGGTGACAGGACCTATGATCTCCATAAACGGAACAACCGTTGGTTCTTAGGGGATACGGAAGTGTTTTTTCACGATAGTAATTTAATTCGCATCAACCATGAATTGATACAGCCTGCTCCTGGCTTATTCGAATTATTGTTCCGCCGAGAGCCGCACACCTACTCAGAGTTCGCCTTAAAACAATACGTACATTTACTAGATATTACAAATGCTTACTATAAAAGAAATGATCCTAGGATGAAACATTATAAAAGCGAAACGCATGCAATGTTTGATATCATTAAGGGATTATTTCCGAATATTGGCTCACCTCAGCGAGGAAGTGGTTTGTTGCAGAAAACATTGGATTTGAAACGCACAAAGCAATTTGTTTATTGGGATAATCCGAACCAGATTGTAGCTCGCCTCAGATTACTAATAACCTCGCAAGCTGCTGGACATAACGGACATAGCAACGAGGTTATATCTATTCTTGAAGAGTTGAAGGAAGCGGGATATATTGCGAAATGAGTGTCGCACAACATGGGATTGCTAATGAACTGCATCGCGGAGTTCGTAGTATTTTTCCTCGTAGACCTGTGTTGACCTATGGGCTTCGTGAGTTATTACAGGTTGATTTAGTGGAGATGATACCGTACAGTAAGATAAATAGTGGTTTCAAGTACATCCTTACTGGTATAGATGTTTATAGCAAACGTGGTTATGCGGTTCCAGTTAAATGAAGGACAGGAATGTTAGTCACTGCAGCCATGGAACGTATTTTAAAAGAGTCGGGAAGTTATAAGAATATTAAAAGCGACGTTGTAGTGGGGTTTTACTATAGACCTTTTCAAGCCTTAATGCCTAAGTATGTAATTAATCATTACTCCAGTTGTAGCGAAGTCAAGGTGTCTGTTGTAGAACGTTTTAATAGAACATTAAAGGATATGCTTTACCTTGAGTTCTCGGCACAAGGAAGCTATATGTGGCTTACACTTTTATCGAAAATACTTTGTGTCTACAATAATAGATTCCAACGCACAATAGGCATTGCTCCAAACGATGTGAGGGATAACTCTTTGCTACAAACAGTTTACAGATATATTAAGAAAGTGAATCCTAGGGTGCTAAAGACTCGCGTGGGTTCCTACGTACGTATTTCAAAACACAAGACGATGTTTGAGAAAGGTTTTAAACCGAGGTGGTCACGTGAGGTTTTCAGAGTAGTCAGAGTTATGCATAGTTTTCCTTGTGTGTTTCATTTGAGTGATTTGAATGGTAATGAAATTAAAGGCGGCTTTTATGGTCCTGAGATTCAAATAACTGCATACCCTGACACTTATTTAGTGAATAAAATTCACAGAAAGTGAGGCGGATGTTTCTTAGGGCCGCTTGCAGAGTCCCGCCTCAAAACTCCGAGAATTCTCCGAGTGCGAGTGGAGTGTGAGTGGAGTTCGAGATAGAATTGAATGATATTACTCGAGATTTCTCCGTGCGTTGCAGAGTCGTCAAATGGAGGTTCCTCGCAGCCGAGTGGAATTGTTACCACACGCCCACGGGGAAAAATATTTCTCTCGATGTTCACCGCCTTGTAAATGTAATTTTTGTCTTTTTTATGTTGGTGATTTAATCCGAAACATCGATAGAGTTTTCCCGCTTTCTTTGAATTTTGAAAAATGGACCCGATGGGTATGAGAAAGTTTAGTACTGAAGAAAAGGATATATTGTACAAGCTAGTACATAATCATAAATGCCTTGAAAACAAGCGAAGCGATGTCACATCAGTGACAGCAAAAAAGAAAGCCTGGGAGCAAGTTTCGATGGAATTCAATGCGCAAGAATTCGTGCAAAAGGTAAAGTTTAGGTTCAATAAAGATGCATGATAAAATATCGCCAGGTTTGTACGCAATTTTAATCAATAGTTTTATCGGTGGTTAGAACTAAAGTACCTATCTGAAATAATTTTCGTTTAATGGCCTAACTTCACACTACAGAAAGGTATGTTTGTAAATTAATACTGCTTTTTTTCAAACAACATGTGTATGCTACTTGCTACTGGCGTTAAAACGTACACTCCTACATGTATGCCAGTTGAAATTATAAAAATCGTTAGATAATTCATCATTTTACCAATCATTATGTGACCCCAAGCTGTGACCAATTATTTTGCTAGTACACAACTGAATTGAATTAAACATGTGTCGGGGTAATTATTCCATATCACATATCCAAGTTTACTCCTTGATCTTGATGGCATGATCATGTGTTACACGATGCTTGTGTGTGTTGAGAAGCTAATAAAAACCTGGGTGCCACACACAAACAATCTCGGGGTCTTGTGGGAATAATTTTCTTGATGTGCATTTTACTATTATCATTATAATGCTACAAGTTTGTTTTGTCCAGGTTCCTTCAGTGTACTAAATTAAAACAAGCATCATGTACCACAGATACAATATATACGGTACAAGATCATTCCATCTGGATGAAAGAATAAACTTTGATATTACACTGAACGTTTACTCAATAAACTTTTATTTATTTGTTATTATTTCAGCTTTAACTTTTAACAATTAAGTATTAAGAAAGTTGGACACACTAAAATATCTAGTGCATATTTAACTTTAGTCACTATTTTAGGAATTTATGCTTGTTATTTTTTTTTATAGCGCACTTCGTTGCACTAAAAATATGCAGGGAAAATATGAAGATGAGGAGGAAGGAGCTGGCTGCAGAATCCCGGTACAGAATGGGAACAGGGGGTGGACATTTCATCCTCAGCAAGCCTGCACTTGATGCAGCAGTGCCTCACTTAACGGAAAATCTTGGTTTTCTCTGGGACAGTGATGCTGTTGCGGTGGAAGAGGCAGCTGCTGCAAAGATCACTGTCCCAGAGGAGACTGCTGTGGAAGATGTGCCTCATGATCCAGCTCCTGCTACTTCAACTGCACCAGTCCCTCAGACTTCTGCCCAAGGCAACTATTTGAATATTGTATTGTGTCTGTTCTCATACTTCATTCAAAAGTAGCAAAATGTCCAGTGTACTGACTGAAAACATTTGAGAAATTAGAAAATGGTGGTTTGAGTACTAATGATGCTTGATTGTTCTGCAGAACACAATTTTCATTCCAAAAGTAAATGGTTAGGATAAATACATTAAAATGCCACATATATTATTTATTTCATTTATTTAATATTTGTTGCGTGCCTACCTACAGCTTATGGCCTTGGGTGGTAGGCACGATACAAACACAGATACATACAGACAGAACAAAACAATACAAAATACAAGACAACAAAACAAAAACAATACACACAACATGCAACATTTAACAATTAGTAAATAATTTCTTTACAAATATAATTCAGGAAAAAAGAAAACTAACATGAAACAATATAATAATTAACCACAAAAAAAAATCAAGTTATGTATAGTTGTATTTTTTTTTAAATTTTATTGTGCTATCTAATACAGGAAAGAAACTTGCATATTTATTGTAATTTTTAGTGATTCTGAATAATAGATCATTTGTTTTACTTAATGTACAAATTAAAGATTGCTTACGACTATTGAAAGTAGGTATTATAATTCCAGTATTGTGAAGAAAATAATTACAATTAATTGTATTTTTGTAACAATTGTGTACAAATAATGCATCATATCATCATCATGTTCCCCGAAGAACTAACACATTGCTAAGGGTAGATGGCAAAATAGTTTGTGTTGGTTGATTGTGCAAAAGCCACTTATTGTAAGTGATAACAAACAGAATATTGTACAAGTAATGGGGAAAAAGAGGCATAGTACATAACGTAGTAGTTATCAACATCAGGAATGACTGACACCATCAATCTGAAGTCTGGTTACAAAATTACACTTTATAATGCATGTTTCAATCATATTTGATTATTACTACACCCAATTCAGACTGAACATTTATATGCATTAGTTGAATTCTATCTCATTCGTGCACTTAGAAATTATAGGCTGATGTTGTATAATTTTAAATAATTAACATTTATGTGATAGAATCTTCAAACCCAAACCATAAAGGTGAATACTAATTGGCATATCTCAATAAACTTCTTAATTTAGAGGCAAATTTGTTAAACATTAATCTCACAGCAGATGATTATATTTTGTTTCTCATCCTCACAAAACATATTTGCATTTTTTGTATATTTCAGAAGACCCAGCTTCAGACAGTTCTTGTGAGGATGTTGCTCCTACTCTTCAGCCTCGATGCTCTACTACAGCTGCTAATTCACACAAAACCTTTATTTTGTATTTGGGTGTATAATTTTCAAGAGTCAATTGCATGCCAAATAACGTAGGTATATTATTATGAAGTAATATATTACATACAAAGCAGACAATTGCATTGTTGCTTTAAGAATTTCATGTTTGTATTAACTATGGCAATTAAAACCCAACAACTTATTCGTAGCAGATGTAGTATTTTTCATATATTATTTTTCATCACACACTCATGAGTCATCAACTTACCTACCCAGTGGCAATAATGATGTTTCACTTTACGTAAAGTTGGTGAATGGAGCATTGTTAAATACATGCAACAATGTTAACACCATTAAGAGAAAATTGAGACGAATAAGTCAATCTTCACTTGGGAAACATAATTAACTTTTCCATCCATTTGTACATTTATGTATTTTGTTTTCGTTAAATGTATCTACTGATATTTTAGTGTTATCAAATTTCAAAGTGAAATCTCGTTCCTAGTTATTTCAGTGATTAATCCCAATTGTACAATATTCTCTGATACCACACATCAAATATGAGCATAGTGTATATCTAAAATTTGTAGCCCTGGTGTTTACTTAAACCACCACTTACATTTACTTCATAGGTTCAAAGTTAGACGGCAAAATGTGCCATTTTGAATTTAAAGGTCAACAAAATGAACAATGAATTGGACAGTTATGATATACATAAAAGTTTTTCACTTGGACCACAGCACTTATGAAAATCAAAGGACTTTGAAGTGGCCCTTAATAAGAGACAAAAGTATTTACTATTTATGTACACACACACACACACACACACACACATATATATATATATTTAAAAAAATAAAACAGGGTGTGCTGAATCACAAAACGTATGAGCCAGAATGAGTTACAATAACATTACAGGTTTACTCAAAGGGGTACAAAGCACATGACGAGGTTTCTTCCAAAGTCATGTCAAGAAACACACATTAATACCACATCCCGTAATTCAAAATCCAAAAACACCAACTCACAGAAATTGAACATTTTCAGATGCATCCTGAAAGTAATAAACATAAAGTAGCGGTATGTGAAATATGTATATAATGTACATGAAATGTTTTAGCTGATGGAAATTACATACGGCATGCAATATAAATTAATGTGTGTGGCAGAGCATTTAAATAAAAGTAACAATTTAAATAAATAATAACATGCAAAGGTGACCATAAAGTATTTTGTATTTTGTAACCATATTATAAATACATGAAATACATACATAGTAGCAGTCAATATCAGATCTTAAACAGATATGGCTAAAGGTCTCCAGAGAAACATCAGACAGAAATGTACAAGAATTATGAAGGGCTTTTAACACTGTGTACTATGTTTTGATTTGTGTTAATAGTATTGAAATACTAAGATCGTGAATAAAATTAACAACTTAAAAATTGTTGCCACAAGAAATAACATACACTACACAATCAATTATATATATACATTAAAATGTTATAGTTCAATAGGTTCCATAACAATATTTCTTGATATTATCTTGTTATGTATTAATGCATGATTATTAAACAATTAAAACAACTGTAACAAGGAAAATTTTAAAATGTAAAATCTTTGCTTTTGGCAATGCATTTATAAGTTCATAACTTTACCCTTCTTGTCAAAAATAAAAAACATTGTAGAAGAATATTGTTATTTTTTTTAAACAAACAAGGGTAGTTCAGTGGTAAACCACATGAGTGCTTAATACAAGCCTAGGCAAAGTTTGCTCACAATTTCCCTGAAATGTGTTTGTCTAAATAACATGCAAAATCATTAAATAATAAATTATCTTCAATATGATGTAATTCCTGAATGTATGAATGTTCCTGGTCATGCCCACCGAGGATGCAAGCCCACTGACTGCTCTGCACACACAGCTGGCACACGAGGGGCTGGAACTCGCAGCACCGAGCACTTGAGTGGAGCCACGACTGGCGGCAGCAACAGGAACTGCAAAACAATCAAATAATTTTCAATGTTTTATTTGGAAACATTCTTACCCAACACATTGAGAGTATTTCAATCATGAAACCAGTTTTTACCCACTGATTCCCAATGTTTTTGCATAATACATAGTTGAATTCACAGTTTCCTACCTATTTTCACCACACCTGTATATCTACATGTTTTTAAACAAATATATTTGATATTACTTTTCTTTCTTAAGATATAAACCATTTTGACTAAACAAAAGTAAAATGAAATAAGATCCTGCAATACAATCCTATATCATAGGTAAGTGAACAAAATGAAACTTGAGACAACATAAATATGTTTGCACAATAATACTTTTAACAAAACATTACCTATTTCATCAAGTTAAAATACAAAAGAATCAAAAAGCAAAAATATAAACAAATGTACTTCTTTACTCAGACATTTGTAAAAGGCTGCATTATTAGAAAGTTCATGTAAAATTTCTTAATTTAATTGAAATTTGTTTACAAGTTGGAAACAAAATGCCAGGGCCTGTAGGTATGTGAAGGATTAAAGGAAATGCAATGGAATGGCTTAGCAACAAATGAAGATATATCATTGAATTATTCATAAGTAGCCATAACAATGAGTGCAAAAATCATAAAATATTCATTCCAGCCAAACAAACCTAATATTAAACGGTACGATCATGGTCACTGAATTAAAAAACACACGTAAAACAATGTGTGTAAAAATCATTTCAATACAGCTAATTGAAATGCCGGATGATGAACTCGTTCCTGATGGCCATGGCGCGCCCAGGTCGAAGAGGAACTGGTGGGATTGGCACATCATTGTTGGCCTGTAACAAACCAATCAATATATTACAATGCAGGCAATAATTGTTTATAGGTACATTATCATTACTATAGTGTAAATGGTCTCTACCTTAGCTTTATTTCCATTATAAAACATACTTCTTTTACACGCACGCACTCTCTCACACACATATACACACGCAAGTTGTGTACAAACAACAGAAGACACCATCAGAAAAATACAGCAAAAAGCTTTTCATCTGGCATGCTATGGTTTGCCTTCTGTAATGTAGCACCAGTCGAGCCCCTCATTTGCAGATTTCTTCAGGTGGATTTCGCCAGTAGACCTTGGCTGCCAAGATGTCTAGTTGGCTTCAATGTTTATTGCCATTGCCTGTTTAAATATTTGTGCAGTGTTCCTATTTTATAGCTGTTTATATATCACATTATAGGTACAAAAGCATTTGTATTTTCAAAGAGGAAGTAATATGTAATAAACATCATTGCAATTCACAAACTGAACAAGTATTTGTTTTATGCACTTCATTTGCAAATAATACACTAAGTTACAGGGAAGAAATCCCAGGTGTCGCCAATACTAATTAATAATATATAACAAAACACTTCTCACTTGCAGCTCAGCTTCTTCCACATAATCATTGTGCCTGATACCAATGTTGTGACAAATGGCACAGGCAACAATGATAGCTGCTGTTGTCTGCAGCTTGTTTCGTAAAACAAGCTGCAAGCAGGGAAAGCGCTGCTTCCAAACACTGAACATCCTTTCCACCAGATTCCTCGTCCGAACATGAGCCATGAGTACCTGTGTGATTACCTTAATGTGTATCATTACTACACATAATATGTACATTATACACATGTAAAACATGCTGGTTCACACTGTAATCAATAGAGACAACCTTAATATCACAGTTGAAACCAGCAATGGCGAATGTCACAAAAGTTTTAAATTAATCTTCCCTAGTGCAAATAACTTTCAAAGAATGTATTAATACCATATATATATATATATTTATATATATTTATATGTGTGTGTGTGCGTGTGTGTGTGTGTGTGTAAACATATATTTGTATGTATAGATTAACTATCTAATATAATTTCCAAAATGTAACATTAAATTAACAATAATTGAAAATATGTTCATAACAATAACGATCTGGCTGTAGAAGAAAATGTTTCTCCCTTGCTTGGTGGTTTTACAATAATAGATGTTTGCACTACAAAACTTTGCTGGAGTCTATTTGCACCATATTTTACTTTGCCAAAACAATTACGTTGAAGTTTAGAAATGAGTAAAGCTAAGGTGTTGGAGCAACAAATTTTGTTGCGAGCTTTAAGAGTTAGTATATGGAGATTAGTCCAGTTATGACACAATTGAAAACAATATATTATATGTATTTCACATTATTTAATTTAATCACACTTGCAGCTATAAAAATGCTGTTAGTGTTGTTATGAAATATGTCATACCTCTGCTCTGCATCTGTACGTGAACAGGTATGGCAACTGTGGGTAACCACTGTCTCCCAGCAGCAGTCCCTGCACACGCCCATCTTCGAATAAGCTAGAGAACATTTCAAGAATATCATAAACACAAATTGTTTCAAACTAACCATGTTTTTCTAGTTACTAGTAGTACATACAATTGTGACAGCTATTTATATATGTGTATAAAGTCTAAACATATACCAGAAAGTGCCACTCCCACTACTGGAATAATTTGAGTAAGGCACATTATGCTTCCCTGAGCAAAGATTGGAGCGAATGTCACACCTGTCCACCAACAATTTGATGTTATTCTGAAGAACAGTCTGTTTTCAGTAAAAAAAACTTACAATTCCACTTTTTTTTTTTAAATATTTCCTCACATTTACATTTTCTTAAAATCATACTTTTAGAACATACTATTACACCTTATGTACCTACACAAATATTAGTGTAAATGGTGAGATCAGTTGGTTACATTGGCCATGTCAACAAATCATGAATACAAGTGAACAGTTGGTTAGCTATGTTAACAATGCTATACATTAGAAAGAATGGATAGTATGAGGTTTAAGTTCTGTATCACATATCCAAGTTTTTACTTTGATCCTGATGGCAGGATCCTGTATACATTGATCCTTAGATAATTGAAGTTTGCTGTTTTTAATTACTATGTCACTAGGTAATGGACAAAAAAAAACACTTGTCATGTAACAATTAATTATGATCTAATATATATATGTGTGTGTGTGTGTATCAACACACACAAAAAAGGCATTTCCACAAGACCAGAGACATAATTTGTTTGTATAGCAAAATTCTAGATTTAATGTCAAGGATCTTTTGACATAGTAATTTAAAACAGCATTATGTACCAAATGATGAATTCAAAGCCAAGGAATGAACTTGGTAAGGTGATATGGAATAATTACCATGTAGGTGACTTAACCAATAACACTATTTCCAGGTTATTTACATGAACCTAACCTTGCAAAACAGACCTTTTTCTTAATATCATACACACATCCTTACAACTTGTAAAAGCTATAAAATACTCAAAGCTACGTAAGGTATCAATTTAATTTGATAATAAAATATGTCAGGAAATTGACACAATAATTTGAGGATTTTAATTTTACATAATAAAGGGTGGCTTTTAGAATTACCAGATTCAAGAAAATGCTCTTGACAAATTGAAATACTTTACAATCAAGCTACCTACATGAAAGAACTATGTGCTAACATGAATATTGTATTAAATATTGAAATAAATACAAACTAGACAAATTATTTCAATTTATCTCACAGTTCACATTTCATATTAAGGTCTGTCACGAAACATGTTTCAACATGCCTTAACAATGTTTACCTACCTACCTGTATACTTCCCCCCGAGCACCACCGGGGCTTTTGATTTTTATGTGGGTGCAGTCACTCCTGTAACACCGGGAAAGTGTTAAAATCGTAGCTTGTTCAATCGAAATTCATCGCCAGTGGGAAACCGTATCAGATGTAGAGTATGTTGCGCTAAACCGACAGAGATACGTCTGATAATTCGGGAAACTGTGGACTCGCTAACGCCTGTTAACTCGCCTGCCACCATCTGTAAATAGTATTTCACATTGCACCGATATGTGCCTATGCAAACCACAAATTAAACACCACATACTGAAGTGCACAATCGGCTAACCTAGGCAAAGAGTGAGAGATGGTATTATTGTAAACAAAAGGTATTGGTTAGTAACTATGATTTCTGACTGCTTACCTGGAAAGTGCCTGTTGCGTAAAATCGCAAGGCAATTAGCAGCTGCAGGACAGGCGGTAGCGGTAATCCTCGACGACTCCGTGGTTCTTCAAACACTAGCAAAGGCAGAATGTGATGCCGAACAAGATCCTTGGTAAAACGATATCGTCGTCTGAACAGCACGTCACTAAACCACTCCAGTGGATTTTTAAAATCCCTCAAATACCGACGTGGGTCCCTGGCAACGTTTCTTTCTTCATTTTCTAGAAATACTTCATCAATTAAATCAAGAAATTCCACAACAATTGGTTCTTATAATGCAGCCATCTTGAATTTTTTTCCATATTTCACTCCGAGGGCCCTCGGAGTGTGGTTGCGCGTATACTCCAACTATCCTTCGTTTTTACTCGGTTTCATTCGGATATTACTTCGTTTTTACTCCGTTCTCGACTGTGCAATGAAAATTCCTCCACTCAAACTCCACTCGCACTCGGAGAATTCTCGGAACGACTCTGCAAGCCGCCCTTAGTGTCGTGGAAGGGGTTTCCTGTTGTAACACCCCTCGTGCCTCAAAATTGAATTGTTTTGAATTAATTAAAAAGAGCCTTGGAAACTTGCTGGATACAAAAAATAAGTTAAATAAATAAATTTACCAGAGGCGGCACGAGGTGGGGAACAAACAAAATTTAGGAACTTCCTGTAACAAGCAAGGAGGAAGTTGGTGTGGATCGTTAAAATCAATAAATAAGAACTACACGATTAACTTGATCTATAGTTTCCCTGTTTTATTTGCCCTGATGAATTATTTTGTTTCCATTACTTTACATACAAAAGATTTTAACAAGTTTCAAAGATTAACAAAAAGAAAAACGAAAATGGGCCGGCCCGCGATTATTTAAAACAATTTACATTCTTAGTTTGAAATATAAACATTTGCATTATGAGTTTCACACCCAAAATTGGATGGATCCGATGATTACATTGATAATTAGTTCTATTCGTTCTACATTTTCTTGAGGAAGACACTGGTCGCTGGTGGGTTGGTCATCCGCTTAAGATAGTTCGTAGCTAGGTAAGGGGGAAATGTTGAATTTACATTACCACCCGGGGTCTTCAAACGATCACGTCGGGTAGTAGAAACGTTTCTTCTAATGTGACCCACGGAACAGGAGGGGGGGGGGGCCACGAGATGGGAGCAATCAGTCTCTCCCTGTCATCGACCCTGTCAAAACAGGGGAGTTGCCCAGCATGCTGCAGTCGTGGAGTCAGCCAGGGTCTGGAGCTCGCGAATTGCGCGGCAGGACGCGGATGATTTCTTCATGATAACATTTAAAGAGAAAAAATTTCGAAGGCAAATAATTAAACTATGCAGACAGACTAATCTACTAGGATTGACTTGAGGGATAGCATCCCTTATACCAAGCGACTACATAGTCGTTAGCGGTCGGATAAAGTCTTGCAGAGTCTGCCGATTCGCCGATACTCGCTGGAGATCTGTCTGCAGACGCGACGCGAGTAGATCTGTGTCGCGGCAAACCGTGTCTCGTAATTAAAAGTGCCCGCCGGCTCTTACAGGTGGAGGGAGGTCTGGGCCGCCGAAAGATTCCGAACTTGCCCGAAAGGGGGCGGAAAAAAAAACTCTGGCAGGAGATTTGAAGTTGGCATCACTGGGCGACAGTAGAGAACTCTGTCGGAGGGGTCTGAGTTGAAAACAATCGACTCGCGCCTGGCGTCCATATAACTCAAGGGAAAGCAGGTGCTGCTCTCTGGCGCCCTAGAGGGTAGGCTAGCGGAGAAGTTCGCGACTTGGTCGCTAGGTAGTGCTTGTGATCAGTTTTAGCGCACTCATTTTTGCGAGTAGACCTTGAGGAGGGTCACTGTTGCCCAGGGGGTTACGACCGGTCATTGGTCTTACTTGGAACTGAGAAGGGGGGGGGGGGAGGGTAAAATGCAACGCTGCTGGGAATCTACGCCCCGTCGTGGCTGCAGAGGGGCGAACATAACACTAATACGTGATGAAAGAGGCCAATCTCAACTCGTCTCTGAGAACTGGTCGTTTGCAAGCTACAGGCTTGTCTATGCAGTTAGGGTCACGAAGAGAAATGATATTACAGGCTTGAGGCGTGACTGAAGCGGGGGAAATGGTAAGCTGTCTGCCAGTCAGGGATTAGGCCAGCAAAATATCCGATACGCCGATGGGAAAGGGGCTTCAGAGCACTGAGACAAAGTTTAACTCAGAGGAGTACACCAGACTAACAAAGTAAAATCACACTATAGTAGAGCAAATAAAATTTCCACACAAAAAAAATTAAAATCATAATAAAAATTTAAAATATATCGTGTCGAAATTACTAATTAATGGCACATACTTCCCCCCTGAAAGACGGAGTCAGGGTGGCCCACTTGAGCCACCAAAAACCTGGGTTCCAAAAACTTACCCTGTACCAGGATCTACTGTAGTAAACTACTTACAATGGCTAACAATTCTTACGTGTTTAAATAAAGTCTAAAACTTACAGATAACTTATTGAATTAGGGGCGCCCCTTTAAACTAGACAACTTAGTGTAACACTTCTTAACCTAAATTTCTTATAAACTAGTACCATGGATTTTTATTTTACTTATGATTATGACCTAGGTTTTTTTTTTTTATATCAACACGTTGGTTGAGTATGGCATGCCGTAGTAGGAACGCTGTTCCTTGTATAAAGAAACACAGTGAAGAGTGCCCTCATTTTAGGTTGGGGTGTACTTTCTTCAACTGAGAAATGTGTGAGCGCGCGCGATATTCGCCGGAGCTGGGGTCCACTAACGCGACCGTGACTGGCGTGAGGTATCGCTGGATCTGCCAGGGGCCATTCCAATGATATGAAAGCTTGGCTGACCTCTTGTCGATCGCCTTGCTGAGTGTGTGTGCTCTGCACAACACTAAATCTCCTACTCTGTAGGGATTGGGATAGCGTTTTTTGTTATATTTTTGCCTGCTTGCCTCGTGGGCCAAGTTCAGGTTTTTACGAGCTCTACTCCAGACTTCCTTAATGTTCCTGGGGTCGTATGGCAGTAACTCTTTTAACGTCCATTGATTAGAGAGTGGGGTGTTGGGCTGGTATGTAAACATGAGTTCAAACGGTGTTGTTTTGTGACTTTCATGTCTGGCGGAATTGAAAGCCATTTGCAACCACACGAGATTGGAATCCCACCTATCCTGCGAGTTCGCATGGAATGCTATTAAGGCAGACCGGAGGTTTCGGTTGAAACACTCCGCATGCGAAGGCTGGGGGTAGTAGGGAGTCGTGGTCACATGCTGAATCCCGTGTGAAAAACACATGTTTTTGAACTGAGTCGATTTAAAGTTTGTGGCATTATCGGAAACAATAATGGAAGGTACCCCGGATATTTTGAAAATATAATTTTGGAGGGCTCGAATGGTGATTTCGGCCGTGGCTCTTCTAACAGGGATTAGCCACACAAATTTTGAGAATGCATCTACGCATACTAGAAGCATTGAATTTCCGTCTTTTGACCTTGGGAAGGGTCCCACAAAATCAATGAAAAGTTTTTGCATGGGCCTTTCGGCCACATCGGAACTCAAAAATCCGAATTGTTTTTTCTGGGCAGGTTTGCTCAAATTGCACAACTTGCATAATTTGACCCTCTGGGTTATGTCTTTATGCATTCCATCCCAGATGAAATGCTTGTGGATGTTTTCAATAGTTTTGAAAATGCCTAAATGTGCACCTAAAGGTGATGAGTGATAATATTGAAAAATCATGTCCCTGAGATTTTGAGGTAAGGCTATTTTAAAATTCTTACATTGCTGAGTTCTTCGATAAAGAATTCCCTTAGATAGTTTGTGGTATTTTGGGGGTGAACCTGAGTTTATTTGCGCAATTATGTCAGAAAGTTGCGGGTCGTAAATCCGAAAAGGCTAGCGGAGAATCTGTGAGCAATGCGTGGCAGGCCATAGGATTGTTTTCCTGAATCTCGGAGTTGGAAGGGTTCTCGAACATTCGAGAAAGAGTATCTGCCACGATGTTCTGTGAACCACGAATATGTTGGATGCTGAATTTGAGAGAAGCAATTTTTACAATCCACCGACCTAATTTACCTAGTTGCTTCGGATGGGCTAGAAGCCAAGCAAGGGCCTGGTTGTCGGTTTCTAGTAGGAATTCTTTGTGTTCCAAATAGGGCCGGAACTTATCTATGCCGAAAACTACGGCAAGGCACTCAAGTTCGTATACCGAGGAGGCTTTCCTCTCCTGGTGTGTTAGGGTGCGGGAGGCGAAAGCTATAGGTTGCCTGCAGCCATCGAATTCTTGTGACAACACGGCCCCAATGGCCACACTGGATGCATCGGTTTGCAAAATAAAAGGTTTACTGAAATCAGCCATTCTAAGTACTGGAGGGCTAGCTATTGCATGTTTTAGAAAATCAAAAGCTTTGTCCTGTTCTGGACCCCAATTGAAAACGGAATTTTTTTTACGTAGAGCATTCAGTGGTGCTGCATGCTCAGCAAAGTTAGGTATGAATTTGGCGTAAAAATTTGCCATGCCAATAAACCTGGAAATGCCCTTAGCATCTTTAGGGGGTTGGAAATCCTTTATCGCTTGTGTGCGATTAGGGTCAATGGTCACTCCTCGACTTGAAATCAGGTGTCCGAGGAAAGAAATTTCCTGCACTGCAAATTTCACCTTCTTTGTATTAACAGTGAGGCCGGATTTACGTAGTCGCTTAAGGACTTCTTGCAAATGAGCCATATGCTCTTCAAAAGATTCTGAATAAACAACAACATCATCAAGATAATTAAAAACAAATTTGAATTTCATGTCGCTGAAAATTTGGTCTAGAAGGCGTGTTAACACTTGGGCGCCTGTGGCTAGGCCAAAGGGTACTACCTTGTATTGATACAGATTCCACGAAACGCAGAAACTTGTGACGTGTTTTGACTCTGGTGTTAGTGGTATTTGATGATAGGCCGAATTTAGGTCAAACACACTGAAAAATTTGGCTTTACTAAACCAGTGACATGCCGAATTTAGGTCTGGTAATGGCGTCATCTCTACTTCAATTTGCCGATTCACGCGGCGGAAATCGACCACCATGCGGTGACCTTGGCCTTGGTCCTTGGGTACTAAAAATGCCGGGGAGGCGAAACTGGAAGTGGAAGGTTCGATAACATCTTTGTCCAATAAATTTTGTATGTGATCCCGCATTATCTGCATTTTAGGTCCTAATAATTGGTAAGGGTGACACCTAACTAGGGTTTTGTCCAAAAGCTTAATTTCATATTGGGTGAGATGGGTGCGCCCTAATTTTTCACTCAAAACGTCGGGAAAGTTACTGCATAACTTCTCTATTTCTCGTTTCTGTTCAAAGTTAAGATGGGTTAGTGAAATGTTATTATCACCTTTAGCCTCTGTGTGAATGGCATTTACTTTGCTCTGACATTTTGCGTCAGGTGACACAAAAGAAACAAAAACTTGGTTGTTAAATTTAAAGTGAATTCTTCGTGCTTTCAAATCAATTATCATGCCTGTTTTTGCAATAAAATCGGAACCAAAAATTAAATCTGTGGCCAAATCATCTGCTACTAAGAATGGGAAAGACCAAGAAAACAAATAGATTTTTACTTTAACAAAAACAATACGATTTACCTTCAAAGGCTGTTCAGCAGCTGTAAAACACTTTATTTTTATTGGCTCTACCTTTTGAGTCAAACGGTCTTGTTGTAATTTCCTGAATAGCTGGCCTGACACGAATGATCGCACGGATCCAGTATCTATTAGGCCTGGAACTTCTTGTTTTCCAATTATTGTGTTGGCGTAGGGCAAAACTGTGGGTATATTAGCTAGAATATTATGACATGTTCTTTTGTCCGTGGTTCGCGGACAATTACATCGTCTGCACATAGGCCTAAACGTGTTACAGTTTTCCGTTGGCTTGTCTTGACGAGCTTTGTCTTTCTTAGCTCGCCTTTGTTTTTGTTTTCTTAGTTTATTTTTTTTTCTGTGTGGGGAAGCTGTGTTTTGTTGTAGTTTTTGGTCGAATTTGGCATTAGGGCCGGTATGAAGGGAAAAATTTCTAACTGTTGTTTGGGCGGCTGGCTCAGAAAGAATTTTTTCTGGCCAGCGATTTACACGTTTTTTGAATCACGCGAATTTTGATAGTTTGGGCGATAGTTTTTTGCGCGACACTGTTCAATGTAGTGCCCGGGTTTTTTGCAGTACCTGCAGACAGGTATCCGTTCATCTTTATTTTGAGGCTTAGCGACTTGTTCATTGCTGTTTTTGTGTTGCGAATTTTTGTTATAATACTGCTGCTTATTTTCTGTTATTCTGGTATTGTTGTGGGCGTAGACATTAGCTTCTCGATTTCGCTGGTGGTCTGCGTATTCTACATTTGTGTTGGAGATGCACAAGCGATCAAGCTCAGCAAAATTTTGTGGTCGGGCCTGAAAAACTGCCCGCGATCTTTCTTGAGGGTTAATTCCATCAAGTATGTTAGAGACTATCTCACTCTCAGACACTCGCAACCGAAGAATTTGAGCGGCTAGTTTGATGTCTGCTATGTAATTAGGTAAGGCTTCATTTCTTTGTTGTAGCCTGTTGTACCATTCCAACCTGATATTGGTCATCAAACGGGCTGGAATAAAATAATTTAGAATATCTTCGTGAAATTGGTCAAAAGAATAATTTTGCTCAATGGCGAGCGTCACTCGCTCGCTCAAGGGTGGTTGTGTAAAGGGGAAAATAACTTCTAGGAGTTCCCTGTCTGGAAGGTTTGCCTTTTATTTGATTTTGAACAAATTCTTTAGGAAGTCGATTAGGCTCCTGGGCTCCAACCCTGTGGTTTCCTTAAAATTAGCCAGCAGTCTTTCAACGGGTTTTGGTATCTTAGCGTAAAAACTACCTCCAGTTGTCTGATTGAAGGTAGGAACCACAGGTACTGGGTTCGGTGCTAGATTAGAGGCGTGAGGTGTGACTGGTGGGGGTTGAGTTTGGTTTTGAAGTTGGTATACCTGCGGGCCCAATGGCAGGTATGTGGTGGCGGGGCTGGGGTAAGGAAGTTGTGATTCTATCCTGCCACCAGGGTGCACAGGGGCTGGTTGTGGTAGCGTAGCTGCCAGGGTGGAAGGAAAGGCTATCAGTGGCGAAACTGACCTTCCACTGGCCGAGGAGGTGGGAAGGGCTTCCGGAGAGGTATGGAGGGATGAGAAGGCTGACCGGAATTCATGATAGGGGTTGAAAATGGCGGGTGAGGTGGAGGGTAGGTACATGGGTTGGGGCATGTAAACAGGATGAGCTGAGAGCGAATGCATAGGATAGGCGAAGGTGACATTGGTGCTCGGGTGAGTACCAGTCGCCATGACAGTCGCAGATGGAAAATGAGATGGTGTGAATGTCGAAGTCAATGCCCGGCGACGTGATGTCACTGGGGGTGAGGGTGGTGGGGAGGGTAAAGGAGGTGGGGTAGGGACTGGGCTGTCTCCAGGGTGCATTTGTTTTGGGGGTTCCTGTACTTGACTGTCAGTTACTCCTCCTGCCACTGCCTCTACGGGTTCAAGTATTCTTTGGTCGATTGCGGCTAGTTTGCTCCGCAATTGGAAATTTAGACCAGGAATCTGTTGCCTACATTTTTCGATCTCCTTTTGGTAGATCCCATTTAATTTTTTGGTGGCTACTATTGTGAGGTTGGTAAATCTCGTGCCAATATGACTCAAGCAAGTTAGCGCACGTAAGATGTTGTTTCTATTTGTCTCGTCTCGTACAGAATTAGTGTAACTGCGGAGTTCCTGAAATTTACTACAAACACAGTTAAATTCCTCCAAAGAGTCCAAGTCAGCGAGATTAGTGACTTGTGGTTGAATTTCTTCGGCACACGCAGCTCGGAATCTTCTCCGGAGCATGCCCATGTTACCGAGGATTGACAAACCTCGAAATCGGAGTTCGTACTCCAGCTCGTCACGGAGGAGATACTCCGGCGTGAGCATTGTGTCCCTTTCGTAGGTGGAGCTTGGTCCAGTCTTACGAGGACAGCAAAACATATACAAAAATTTACGTTGATTGGTCAATCAACAAAGGCTTAAAACTATGGTTGAAACAGTACCTTAAATTCTACACAAGACACTCTTAATTTAACTTAGCTTAATAATATCGTAGTTGCTCCGACGGGTCGGAAGTATGTGCCCAGAATACAAAAAGTTAACTATTGCTGCCGGCAGACGAATAAGTTGGTACGTCTGTTGGCGTCTCTCTCAGAGGTAAGCGACCTCCGGGACTTGCGGGAACAAGGGGTGTGTGTGTGTGTGTGTGTCCGCGCGAGCCTCAGACACGAACGAGATATGATAACACCGCCGGTCGCCCGGTGTGCAGGGGAGGGGGGGATGTCTACGGCCTTGTCAACAGCACGTTCGGGAACGTGCGGTGGGGGAGGGACAGCTGGCTGGCTGAAGGACGTCTCGCGCACTACGCGCTAGCCTAAGTCCACACGGGAATTTAACTCAAGATAAATTTTAAAATTATAACTCAACATAACTACGGGGTGTACCAGCGATCAGTTTACAATATTATTACAAAATTGCTATTATCAAAAATTAATTTAAAAAATTTTTTTTGTACTTTTCTTTTTAGTTTAGATATGCTTATATTATTCAGGTATGCCTATAGACCAAGGAAACCACGCTCTGCTACCAAGTTGTAACACCCCTCGTGCCTCAAAATTGAATTGTTTTGAATTAATTAAAAAGAGCCTTGGAAACTTGCTGGATTCAAAAAATAAGTTAAATAAATAAATTTACCAGAGGCGGCACGAGGTGGGGAACAAACAAAATTTAGGAACTTCCTGTAACAAGCAAGGAGGAAGTTGGTGTGGATCGTTAAAATCAATAAATAAGAACTACACGATTAACTTGATCTATAGTTTCTCTGTTTTATTTGCCCTGATGAATTATTTTGTTTCCATTACTTTACATACAAAAGATTTTAACAAGTTTCAAAGATTAACAAAAAGAAAAACGAAAATGGGCCGGCCCGCGATTATTTAAAACAATTTACATTCTTAGTTTGAAATATAAACATTTGCATTATGAGTTTCACACCCAAAATTGGATGGATCCGATGATTACATTGATAATTAGTTCTATTCGTTCTACATTTTCTTGAGGAAGACACTGGTCGCTGGTGGGTTGGTCATCCGCTTAAGATAGTTCGTAGCTAGGTAAGGGGGAAATGTTGAATTTACATTACCACCCTGGGTCTTCAAACGATCACGTCGGGTAGTAGAAACGTTTCTTCTAATGTGACCCACGGAACAGGAGGGGGGGGGGGCCACGAGATGGGAGCAATCAGTCTCTCCCTGTCATCGACCCTGTCAAAACAGGGGAGTTGCCCAGCACGCTGCAGTCGTGGAGTCAGCCAGGGTCTGGAGCTCGCGAATTGCGCGGCAGGACGCGGATGATTTCTTCATGATAACATTTAAAGAGAAAAAATTTCGAAGGCAAATAATTAAACTATGCAGACAGACTAATCTACTAGGATTGACTTGAGGGATAGCATCCCTTATACCAAGCGACTACATAGTCGTTAGCGGTCGGATGAAGTCTTGCAGAGTCTGCCGATTCGCCGATACTCGCTGGAGATCTGTCTGCAGACGCGACGCGAGTAGATCTGTGTCGCAGCAAACCGTGTCTCGTAATTAAAAGTGCCCGCCGGCTCTTACAGGTGGAGGGAGGTCTGGGCCGCCGAAAGATTCCGAACTTGCCCGAAAGCGGGCGGAAAAAAAAAACTCTGGCAGGAGATTTGAAGTTGGCATCACTGGGCGACAGTAGAGAACTCTGTCGGAGGGGTCTGAGTTGAAAACAATCGACTCGCGCCTGGTGTCCATATAACTCAAGGGAAAGCAGGTGCTGCTCTCTGGCGCCCTAGAGGGTAGGCTAGCGGAGAAGTTCGCGACTTGGTCGCTAGGTAGCGCTTGTGATCAGTTTTAGCGCACTCGTTTTTGCGAGTAGACCTTGAGGAGGGTCACTGTTGCCCAGGGGGTTACGACCGGTCATTGGTCTTACTTGGAACTGAGAAGTGGGGGGGGAGGGTAAAATGCAACGCTGCTGGGAATCTACGCCCCGTCGTGGCTGCAGAGGGGCGAACATAACACTAATACGTGATGAAAGAGGCCAATCTCAACTCGTCTCTGAGAACTGGTCGCTTGCAAGCTACAGGCTTGTCTATGCAGTTAGGGTCACGAAGAGAAATGATATTACAGGCTTGAGGCGTGACTGAAGCGGGGGAAATGGTAAGCTGTCTGCCAGTCAGGGATTAGGCCAGCAAAATATCCGATACGCCTATGGGAAAGGGACTTCAGAGCACTGAGACAAAGTTTAACTCAGAGGAGTACACCAGACTAACAAAGTAAAATCACACTATAGTAGAGCAAATAAAATTTCCACACAAAAAAAATTTAAAATCATAATAAAAATTTAAAATATATCGTGTCGAAATTACTAATTAACGGCACACTGTGTCGGTAAAGACGTGGATTAATTCCGGTGATATTCAACACTAATTCCAACACTCGTGTGGCGTCTCTTCTGCCTTGCTGACGACAGTGTGGTAGCCGGTGACAATAACAGATCTCTCCTCCTATCCCTCGGGCGACGCCCGGCCTTGCACTAGCGTCGGTTAACACTTCCCTGCCACCCACTGACCCGGTCTCGCAGCAGGCTGACGTCAACAAGCCTGCAGCCGCGGCGTGCGAGCAGGCTTCCAGCTCAAAGACTTTCCTACACAGCGTTTGTATAACGCTTATTTAAAATGATGTTTACTGCATATATGCTTATTTAACTTGACGTAGTGGAAGAAAATTTAATAGTTTTTTAACATAACAATTACTATTTTTAATTATATTATTACTTAGCATATTAAAGACATGGTTATGCTATTTTTTGTATTGGTATTATATAAATTATGATGCGGGGAATTATTATTGCGCACTGTGTGCGTGGAGTCTCAGCAAAAGACACCTGGATGGTGCTCTCCTCTGAGGGGCGCTCTGGTGGTGGTTGTTGGCATTAAAGATGGCGGCGGGAGTATGTAGTGCTCCCTGGGAGCTGTATTTAGACATAGCAGTATGTAGGTGTCTTTTTTTTTTTGAGAATTTAAGCTGATATTCCTTATATTTTTTTTGACTCCTCAACAGGTCTTGTGGTCTGGTTAGTAAGGTATCTGCTTTCTAATCTCGACGTTGTCACATCCCCGGATCAAATCCCAGCCGCCCAGCTTTACTGCTTTCTTCGGAGCGACGGTGGAGCGCTCTGGCAGTGAAAGGTAGAACTAAGATGGTGGACGAAAACAAGATGGCAACCCCAAGAAAACGATATTGGGTTTCAATGTTACGTAATCAATGTTAACACACTGTCTCAGACGGACAAGGTGGCGGCCTCCAGCAGACGACGACTTCTGGGGGCTGCCATCATTGCATAATCAATGTTTACAGTGTCCAAAAATCCCTTCGTTTCTCCTACTAACCAGAGCACACTATCACAAACTAGTACATACTGTATAACTTAGTTAATAAGAGGGAAACATCCCTCAGCTGATTGACTACATCTCACGATGCAGTCTGTTGTCCGGCTCGCAAGAGACGCAGTAGCGCGCTAAAGTGTATGCGGCGGTCTAACACACTACCAAGACACAGGTTGCCCGGCAAAATCGCGCGTGGGGCCGATGAGTAGCTTAGTTGAAGTCCCTTTTGGAGGCCTCAAAAGGAGGGAGGCGAGATAAAATAAAGAGAACAGAGCTACATGGAAGTTGGGTGGAGCAAAAGATTCCTGAGTGGTCAGTGGTCCTTCGTGGTAGGGGAACGAGCTGTACCAGCCAATAGATTCGTGAGAGCCATTCGATAGCGTGCCGAGCGGCGGTGTTAGTATATGGAGTCTAGAGCAAGGAGTTAGTGAGGGTTCGCTCTCTGGCGGGAAGCACAGGAGATAATAAGTACTTAGTATTAAAGGTGACCGAGGGATTACGCATGCGGGTGGGGCACTGGGCGCAAGCATGTGTTTGAGGTGCCCCCTTGGATAGGGGAGAAAGTTGAAGAGAAGGTGGTCTCAGAGAGACCGCGAGAAACAGTGTGGGTGCTGGGTGCGCGGAAACATGCGAGCGCTGTTCAAGCGCAGTTAGACACGCTACATTATTGGTGCTCTGCAGCACAGAAACAGGAGCTGCGCACCTCTCCAAAGTTGCGGAAACCCGCCGATTAGGTGTGCTGAGGTTTGCTGTAGCCTCGAGAGGGTGTCAATTCTGATAAACTTTAGTCGCGGTAAATAACACGCTAGTTCGTGCAAGGAAGCGGGGGAAACAGAAATCGATCAGCTAAAGTTGCATTTGACCGGTAGCGCGTCCGATTGAAGCGCTGGGACACAGTCTGAAACCGACTTAGTAATGTATAAGTCGAGCGAGCCCTGGAATAGTCCAGTAACCTTGACGCATGCAAAAGGGAGGAGGGTTCTTGCGTCAGATCCGGTAGTTATGATATTTTGCTGAGTTGTTTATAAAGTGGGCCAATTAAATAATCCGAATTTTCGACCTTGAAAACAGAATGCAAATTGTCAATAATCTAAAAAAAAGTCAAAAAAAAATCTTTTTACCTTTCTGTTTTAGACGATTTTAGCACTGAATGAATAGTTTCTGATTATAAATATGCAAAAAGTTTTAAGAGACTACTAAATTTGCTACAATTTGAGCCCAGTAGAGTTTATGTAAACACAATAGTTTCCAAAGTACAGCTTTTCAATATTTATCAATTTTTGAACTCGGTATTTTTTTTTAGCAATATTTGGTTTTCCTGTGATAATTTCGAATTTGTAGGCTTATTTTCTTCAGGAAACACCCCCCACTCCCTTTTTCACTTCCCCTATTTAAGTGGATTCTGAAGAGGATTGAGGAGACCTACAGATGATAAATCTCTACATTTGTCATATCTCTCATTACTAGCAATGATCTTTGTGTTACATTAACAAAACCTTGTCTTAAAGTTTCACGATAATAAACCTCTTCCCTTCGAAACACTTTAATTTATTCTAAAAATAATATATATATATCAGGTAATATTGTTTTGTTCCTTTGACACATTATTTAGAGAACTATTAAAAATATTATAATTATGATTATTATTTTAATTCCAATTTAAAAAAAAATGTAATCAAAACTATCGTACAATTTGTTTAAATTCGATCAAGGCCAGATTTACAAAAACCTATCTGCCCAAAATCGTCGCAGAAGAATGTTGTCTGATTTATTTTACATAGTATAATAACAAATTAACAGTATTAAAACAATATTTATAAAAATCTTCTTATAGCTTCTAAACATAAGAAGTTCATATAAAAAATTAAAATTTTCAAAAAAACGTAAACCAAAGAAGATTTAAAGCATTGATTATAAAATAATTTTTTCAATATTAATTATTGGAAATAATTAATTAAAGTAAATGAAATAATAATCAATAAGTTTAATTTCTGGAATTCAAAGTACATTTTTCTCTCTCTGAAGGGCCCGTATGAACATTCGTCGGTTTCTCCACTGGAAACGCTGCAGCAGGGTGGTCGATGTCTTCTGTGAGAACTGGCCATAGGACGTCCTCCAGCATCTCGATATCTGGCAGATCGTCGCTGACTCGGGAGTGGGAATACAGCTCAAGTGCGATGTCTAGCACATTGTCGCATGAGCCCCGCTGCAGTGGCCGCAGACTACAGAGCACTGCAACCCTGTCTTCCTGCAGCTGAACGCTTTCCCACAACTCTTCTCACCTTTAAATTACAATTCGCAAAATCTGGTGTACAATTTGGATTTTTTTATAATAAATGTGTATTTTTTCACTAATGTTGTCATTTGTTATTCAATTCAGTCCATGGGTATAGTGCTATTAAAATTCAACCAGGAATCAACCTGTGTATGTCTGAAACTTCGGAGCCAGTCAGTACTGCTTTTACCTTCCACAGCAGCTGTTATTCTTTGCAGAAGGTGTATTAAATACTACTAAGTTCACATTTCACCCTATGCTTTCAATTGTTTGATGATAACTGCGGAGAGATATACCCAAAAGCCCCAAGTTAGAGCTGACTGGAATCTTCGAGTTATCTGTACTAATATTATAAAGCTGAAGAGTTTGTTTGTTTGTTTGAACGCGCTAATCTTAGGAATCACTGGTCCGATTTGAAAAATTATTTCAGTGTTGGATAGTACATTAACGAGGAAGGCTATAGACTATATTATATTATCAATAACATTAGGGATCCATACTAACAGTCAAATTTAGAATCAAATACGTTGGAGGGGGTTAGATACAACATGCAGTACACATATGAAGTGTGTGTTGACAATACCGCAGGCGCTAGAAGTTTATTTCCTATTGCCTATTAACATTGTTGCCACGCACTAGATGCCTTATCATTCTTAATTTCCCCATACAAGTAAAAAACACCCGTGTGATATTAACAACGAAGCAATCAGTACCCTCATAAGAGTTCAATTAGTAATTAAATACTTTTTATCACGTTAAATCGCAAACATAAACTATTGTTTTTTTTTCCTCTCACTGTGTTTAATTTGTTTTTTTGTTGCCTTTTTTTTTAAGTATATATATTTTACAGACTTGAAACTTCACAGTAATGTTCCTTATGTTACGCAGGATGACATTTTCCGAAAATTAGATCCCATGGGTGGTTAAAATCAGGCAACAGTGGGTACTTTGTCTGCATGAGAACAGGATTTTGCATTGTTCATGCCTTCTGCGTCTTCATGGCAACAGGCATCGCGCGGCAGTGGCGTACCCACAAGGAGGGGCATGTATAATGAGCGGCGCAAGAGTGATCTGCCTGTAGACTGCCGTAGCGAAGTACGGGTACATCAGTTGTACGTTGCGTGCACGAGTCGGGAAACCATCGGTGCTATTCATTTTGTCTCCGGTACATTATACAACATTGTAATAAATTTTCACTGAATTTTTTTATTTACTATTTGTGTAAATAAGAGATGTGGCTTAATTTTTTTCCATTAGTATAGCCGTGTGAAGCCGGGTCGGGCAGCTAGTTTTTATATATATTTGAAACAAAATTTAATTTAATTTCCTTTCGCTTAATTTATTAACATCTCTCCGTAGACAATTTTTAATATACAATTTTATTAATTTTTAAAGTTCAAAAATAATTTAAATACAAGTATTACATCTTTTATATCATAAGAAGCCATTTTGAAGGAAAAAAAGAAAATTATGTGTTCCAAGAGAAATATATTTTTATGTGAGTTCCAAATACTCTCTTAGGGCGGTACACCCAGACATTCGGGTAAGGGACAGAGCATGAGCACTTTTTTGGTGAAATACAACCGTAACCTAACACGCAAACCATATTCCAGAACGTGACCAAACACAATCATTGGTAGGTAACGAAAAAGCAAACCGTTTAAATAAACTGCGCTTTGCCCGAGGCTAGAAACTGATTTCAGTGCATTCTAAGGGACATTTGGCAACCATCGATAATTTTTCTATGCAAAATATTATACAGATAGCAACATTATTGCGCGAATAAAATGGTGTGATTTCAATGGTTTAAGTTAAAGTTAAGATTATTTGTTTTTATGACCATTAAAGTGTACAAAATGTATTCCAGGATGTATCACTGTCATAAAGTTTCATTCGCAACACCAATACGTTTGGTATGTCCCATTATTATTATTAGAAAAAAACTATATACGAGTTAATGGCACCAGATGCGGTTCAGCCATCTGGGAGAAATCAACGAAAAAGTGAGCTCTACCGCATGCGCGTAAATAGATCAACATGATGGAAACGAGTAGGGATTTAAAATTTTTGCCTAAAAATATGGCACTGGCCATGTCTTATCGTGCACTAGAAATATAGTTAGGAAAGCATATTCAACGCCAAAACCCTTATTTTTTTGTCTTGGAATACCAGCCTTACCTAATCTCTTTACAATTCATTGAGATATACAGAAATAAATATATAGCTGTATAGTTTTTGGAAATATCGGTTTCGTTTAATTTTCCCAGTCAAGAAGTTGTGGCTCTTATTTTACAAGTTTCAATGTAAAATTGGCTTGAAAGTCATTCTACGAGCCATAAAAACCATTATAACAAAGTATTACCATCCATGGGATCGTGGTATTTGTTTGTTTTACTTTGTTTAAATGACACCTTATTATTTCTTACCTCCTGTGCTGCACATACGAATAAAAAAATTTAATAAACCACGAAAGAGTATTTTAAAAATTTTCAGAATTAAAATTTATTAGACTTGTGGAAAACAAAAATGTAAATTCATTTCAATAAACATTAACACACCTCTTGAAAGCATTTTAATCAAATACTTCTCGAAAGAATGGTTAGTTTGCGAACATTCAAGTGCTAAAAATTGCAAGGTTTATAAAAACAATTATAAGTGACTATAATAATGTAAATACATTATATTGAATACATAATTTAGAGATTGTGAAGAATGTGTTATTCTTTATTATTGAAAGTTTGCATTCGATGAAGGAGAGGACCCCAACAAATGGCATGGCCATGCTGCGAGCTGGAGGAGGTGTCACGGGTGCATGTGCTCCATGATCCACTGCATGAAGGCCGAGGCGCGCGTGTAGACGCCGGGCTTGCCGGAGGAGCCGCAGCGACTGGAGCTCAGTGACTGCACGCCCACGAGGAAGTAGCGGCTGCCGTCGAGCAGCATGAGCGGTCCCCCGGAGTCGCCCACGCAGACGGTGCCGCCCGCGCACATCTGCGTGTCGTCGAGTCGGACGAGCCGCCGGTACGTGGGCTCGCACTGCCCGCTCTCCACCACCTGCAGCCGTGCCTTCTGCATGCGCACGCTCCGCTCCGGTTTGTCTGCCAACATGTGCACCCAAGCTGCATTCACGTGCACGTGGCCGTCGAGACCATGTGTAGGGGTGGCGTGGGGACTAAATCCGTGCTATACATCCTTGTTTCTATCCATATCTATAGTCCAACTTAACTTATTTCTAAAGTGATTGTAAAATTCTGTTATGTACTAATATAGTTGAAGTAGAGTAACCACCAATTTTGAAGTCTTAACGTAAATTCGTCAATTACAAGTCAGTTTAAAAATCAGCACTACTAAGTTTTTCCTCTTTGCCCAACCGTACTTTATGTGTTTAAACTGATAAGACGAAAATTACATGTCTTTTGCTAACGAAATTCATTATAAATCTTATAATTTATGAGATACGTGTATATCACCTATACAGTTATGGTGTTGATAATGTTTAGTATTTTTTTAAGTTTAGATTTAAAATTTTGCACTTTAAGTAATAGGGAGATGCCCTAGAAAATAATTTCCCCCCAGGCCCTCAGTCTCTCTGGACGGTCCTGCCTAGCAAAGGTTACACTCAGGGACTAAACAGAAAAAGCGTGGATTGCAGTCAGGTAGGAAACATTCGCTACCAACTAATTGCTTACAAACGAATGAAACATTTTAATCGGTATTAAAAGGTTTCCATTAGTGGAATACTTTGGAAATTGACTACAGTTAATTCGTGCTACAATACTGATTTAAACACACATTATTTTATCCTAGTACCTATACTCGCATTTTGTCAATACATGCCACCAGCTTCAATAAATCATTGACATATAGTTAAGGGTTTTTTATTTTTAAATTTTCCACACTATCAATCCATCAAGGTGTTTTCTACAGGTTGATTTATATCGAGACATGAAGCGGAGAAGCCAATGTTCTAACCATTCTTGAAAATACCTTCTATATTAACAGCCATTGATAGGCTATAATTCATTTAATATTCATAATATTTTTAACAATCAAATACTTCATATGTATGTGTTTTTAATCTAGGTGGCTGCAGTAAAAGGTATTCAATCTGGCACTATTAATTTTCGCTGTTATGAAGTCCGGCAGCTATCGAACCAGTCGCGTTCAGGTTTTCGCTTGTGGATCCCGGCTGTTAATGTCGCCCCTGGCCGCATTCCTGCTTCACCGGTGTTTTGACGTGAAAACGTGTATTCGCTCGTACAGTGACAGTCGGATTTCTGGTGTGACAAAATACCGTCAGATTTGAAACGCAATAGATAGATCATGTCTGTACCGTACGTGTTTGTGGGGAAAATTGTTTTTTTTTTTTGCCTGTGGCGTCATCGCACCAGTGTAGGCGCATGCGCGTGTCTGTCACGAATCATCTCTGTGTAAAGTTATAAACTGGTGCAGCGCGTAAACGCGTGTAGCTGAAGACATTGGTGCGGGGTCACTGTGAGGAGCTTTTTTTTTTACTCATAGGACTTGTAAATATATTTGAAATTACAGAAAACGTTAGTCAGAGGAAAGCTCGTGTCAAAACGAATCCAAAAAGTCCAGTGCCGAGAGAATGTGAGAGCTACGGAAGTGTCGAAAAGGAAATTTAAAAAAAACTGCGTTTGTGATTACTTAGCTGAGCTATGGGGCATACAGTGGCCAGCGTTAGTCCAAACAGAATACAGTGATTAAATACGAAACATTTATGATTTCAGCCTAACATTTCCACGATAAATCTACGGTGCGAACCTGACCTGCGGCTTTTTTTTTTTTTTTTTTTTTTTTTTTTTTAATTCTTTCAACGTTTATCGCCGCAGTCGTCAGTTTTCATTCCAGAACATTGTTTCTTGTTTTATAGTGGCTAACATTTTACGTTCCATTGTCACATTTCAGTGATAACTTATTGAAGAAGACCAACACTTTTGTTTAAAATAATATTGTAGGGCATAATAATATTTGAATGTTAGATTTTTTGTTAATTAGCGAAATTGCTAAACTGGAATACACAAGTCCGCGAACGTGCCAGATTAAAATAATGCTACTGTTTCAAAACAACTGATGAGCAAGTTACATAATATTTTCACATCCGTGCATGTGATTTCTCAGACTTTTATTTTAATCGACTATAAAAAAAATCACAGCTGTAGCTTTCTTACGTTTCTCACCAGAATCGGTGTTCAACCTTTCACGGTAAGGTTTATTTTTTCCTGCAAGCCTACATGGCTTTATTCAACGCTACTCTTAATGTTGTAAGGACTTAAAAAATCTAACACATAACAATTTTGAATATGGTGTAATTTAGAAAAAAATACAGAGATATTAAGTCAAATAATTATTTATTCTGTTTGTACATTATCTATGATTTTTATAAAAAAAAACAAAGCTAATTGCTTTTTTTGGATAATTTACATATACCTATTATTAACTATTTTGTGAAGGTTCTTAATTGAGATATCTATTCTGGCTGTACTGAATTTTAGTAATGGTTACTTGTAAACATATTTTAAAAAAACAGTATCCCTTTCATTGTTAGACTGCCCATAATTAGCAGAAACACGAACATTTACAGCTATATGTGCTGTTTTTATCATGATTTTTAAAAATATTTGGAATTCATCAATTTAAAAAAAAAACGAATATATATTTTTGCACACATCTATAAACCTTAGTGTATAGTTGTCACGGAATCCCACTTCTAACTGTCGGGCGTGGATTGCTGTTCCACTTATTTAAAAATATATGAACAGAAACACCCAAAAATGTACTCACACTTGAATTGTTATTTTTGTTTTTTAAAGAATTTATTTTAAATAAAATCTATATAATTCCCATTAAGTAAAACAAACGAAAGTATTATCCAATATTTTTTCCAGAAATGTTATATTCATTTATCGCTATTATATGGGTGAGCACATCTGAGGGGATGTCATTTAGATGTAAACTGTCTCTAAGACTGGAATATATTTTTTTTCCTACTAAATGAAAAGAAGGTTATTAATTGTTCTAAAAAAAACAGCATATCTTAGATAACAGTTTCTTACCAAGGCCGTACACTCCCCATCCCGCTACGTCAGGATGGTCTCCGATAAAGCTCTTGTTCATCAGCGGTCCAGCGATTACGCATATCGGTTTAATCCATTCTGCATGACGCACAAACATGTAACAAATTATTAATTATATTATATAAGATCTAAAAAATCTAGCTAGAACAACATAAAAAGTATCCTGAAACTACATAGTATCCATCATAAACAGTGTAATGTACAGATAAAACTCTCAATGTAATAAAATTTTATATCATTACCTCGAAATATTAAATTATATTAAGTCCTTTTTTTATCAATTATTCTTTTACACAGGTCAAAAATTATGACAAGGAAATCAAATTTATGTTGAGACCAAATAAAAAGTGATTTACATATTCTTGTATCATTTTTGTATTAATTAAATTGATACTCATATACATTAAAAATATCTAAAACGAAAAAAAATACACAACCCTACTAATTTTTTGAGAAGTAATGATGAATGTTATTCTGTAGACTATATAAATATTAAATTTATTAAACTTTATACAGTTTTGCATATTAACTAGAAAAGTCTGAAATAAATAAAATATTTATATGTAATCAATATATTTCTTACAACACACCCAACTGCTATAACCTTAACATTACCGCAATAAAACTAGCACAGATTTTGAAATATATTTTGATTATAGACAGAATTCAAAAATATATATACACCTATATGTTTACTTTAAACATATAAAAATAAGAATTGAAAAAGGGAATCGAATGCTCACTCCCTAATGTTGCAATTTTCGTTGGATTCTAGAAACATTGCATGATTTTTTATGCCCGCCATCTTGGACGAGTATAACGTCATCTTTACACTTTACTTAACGGCCACCATATCGTATTCTATAACTGTGCATTTTTCGTTACGGCTGCCATCTTGAAAAACTGTACATTTTTATGCTAGAAAACCGGGCTAAATTAAAAAGAAACTAATTAATCAAAATGTAATAAAATTGCTTTTTAAAAATGTACTTACATCATGGAGTCCTCGGTTCGACCCCGGAAAGGACAAAAATAATAAAAATATTCATAGATCCTTCCTCCGCGAAAGCCGCCGACAGATTGATCTCCCACCACTAATGCCAAGGTATATATTATCATCTTGTATGACGTCATATACATTATCATGTTTATGTCTGCTGGAGGCCACCATCTTGTTTTCGTCTATTGGGGGTTATACCATCATATTAGTTTAAGTTTTACCCGATAGTGTGTAGTAATCATATATTATTACTGTGGCACCCGCCATCTTGACATTTCGTAGCAATCTTGGAAATGAGTAATTATTTAGCTAGAAATTCGGAAAAATTTTCCAAAATTCATTAAATAATTTTGCAATCATTATACTGATTGATTAGATCAGTTCCTATCCTCGGTTCGATCCGTAGGCAATGCAAAAAAAAATTTTTGTAAAAATAACAATTTAATAAATCATGTTCAAAGTCCTAAAATAAGGTTAGATTCCTAGCCAAACAACATCATATAAGTCTTTATGTCCGCCATTTTGAAAAATCGTAATAATTAACCAATAAATTCGTGAAAAAGTTCAAAATTCATCAAAAAAATCACTCATTAATTAACTGATAAATTAGATCGATTAAGGTCCTTGGTTAGAACCCTGGGCGAAGAAAAATATAACTTTAATTAAAAATACCACAAAAGTGACTGGTAAGAGAAATAAAACATCATAAGGTCTTTTACAAACAATATTTATTACATAATTTCTATTCTACTACATGAACACTTGCGAAGTTAGCAATCTGATAAACAATTAGTCCTGCATCGGCGTGAAATGACTAATTCTTAGCTCTAATCAGTTTATACTAGACAAAGACCAGCCAGATCCTTTACCAACATAGTATTCCTCTTTTTGATAGAGTTTCTGGACACTGTGTTTAACAGTTTGCTAAACATTGTCAGAACTGTTAATTACTGCAGCCGATGTCTTGAATGCGCACGTCTTCACTTTGTCATCGAACGGATATGGTTTTCCATATACATAGTCCAGCCACAAGTTATATTTTAAAGGTCCGTTTGTTGCTACGTCATCAGTAAGCTGTTCGATTATGTTCTGTCTGATATCGTCAAGAAAAGTACAAATGTCCTTCAATTCACTGAACGTATTTAGATATTAGTAGTCTTTCAATGTTCCACGAAATGCAGACTGTGCCAAGTAGAACCCAATATCATTCACATGTAATGCACCGAACACAGTCTTGGATTTAGTGTCATGTCCAGACGTCATAGAAATCGGTTGCTGCACATCTGTTATTTTGCTTGTACGCTCACGAGTCTCCAATTTAAACTGAAGACCCAAAATTTCTGCACTTAGTTCGACAGTAGGCACACGGACTTCACCTTTACATTTGTTCGCATGTTGTTGCAAACTGTCAATACGAGTAAACCAAACATGAAACTCATGGCAGTGAAACATCGTACGAGAATGATTCTTTACACATTTACTCCGTTCATTTCATCGTGCTACATGGGAAAAAGCGAAAGACATCGCAGTAGCTGCAAGGATACCGCGGTGATGAAGACGAGCCTTTCAGACCCGATCCAGATACTGATGTTGCTACAGTTGTACCAATTCCCGGCATACTCTTATGGACATCAATGCATCGTTGTTGAAGCGAAACCCGTACCTTCCGCCGTACAGCACGGCATTTGCATGTCTTCATGTGCGTTTTCATATTATCTTTTCTGGAAATTTGCTTATGACATTTCTCAAATCCAAACATATTGCGATGAGGATTCTTAGCACATTATCTCTTCTTGTGTCGTCAAGCATTGCTGTTGTTTGAGAAAACCCTTACGTAGTAACGGCATCTATGCTCGTTAGTTGGTGAATTAACAGCCATTGAAGTCTCCATCGAGGGTGAAACGTCGTTCATCGTGGTTTCCAGTGCAGCCAGCACAAAAGTCAATAAGATCTCTTCTGATGACGGTACCACGACTTTTGAAGTCTCCTCTAGTTTTGACGTCGTAGTTGCCAACGGGATCTGCTCCTTCATTGTCGTCGCTGACGCCAGGGTTCCCTTAGTCGATGGTACAGCCTCCATCGAGTTCGGCGTTAAACGGTAAAGATGCCATTGAGTTCGCGAGAAGAGGTAATTACGCGACTTATGCACCAGATGAGACAAACTATGTGATCCTTACACCGTCGACAGTAACAAACTGAAAATCCCAACGTCTGAGGACTCGCTTATATACATGCAACCGTCGGAATAGTATGCTAGTCAAATCAAGAACCATTTACTATAAGGTGTGTTTCAAAACATATTTTTAAAAAATTAACACACTAAAGTAACGTAACACATTTGGAAACCTATTCGACAAATATTATGACCACGTAATACACGCGGTAAACACACAATACACGCAATACACGCAATGTTCACGCAATGTTCATGCAGTGTGCACGTAATGTTCTCGCAATGTACACGCAATACACGCAATTGACACGCAATACACGCAACTGTCACGCAATAAACGCAATGTTCAAGCAATACACGCAAATGACAAGCAATACACTCAAAAGACACGCAAGACACGCAATTGACTTGTAATGTACACGCAATACATGCAATTTACACGCAATACACGCAATGTTCACGCAGGTCAAGCATTTAAAGAAAAGAAAGCACAATTGGTCGGAAATTCTACAAAATAGAAGCGCGTTTAACGAAAAAGAAGTGCATTTTCACTTTCTGCATTCAACTCAGTTTAATGCGCTTGTCATTGTTAAGTTAGGATATAATGCCTCCAACTGTTATTTGACTCCAACAGTGTTTTGGCTCCAACAATCAATGACGTAAAAGTATTTGACTCCAATTAGTCATAGGTCTTGCCGCTATTTAACTACAAGACTATAAGGCTACGAAGATACGAGACTACATGACTACGTGACTACAAAGGTACTTGATTACGAAGATACAAGTTTACAAGGCTCCAATTGCTGCATATGTCTTCGGCTAAATTATCTCTTCGGCTCCAACAGCTCCAGCATCATTATGTTAAAAGATAACAAGGCTACGTGGTTACGTAGCTACAAGTCTACGAGGCTCCAAGGCATCATTACTACGCGTCTACGAGTCTACAATTTTATGGGACTGCGCGACTACGAGTCTACAAGGTTATGAGATTACGCAACTACGAGTCTACAAGGTAACGAGACTGCGAGGCTACAGGACTACGAAGCTTCCAGAACACATGGTTACATGATTGCGAGACTACAGGACTACGAAGCTTCCAGGACACAAGTCTACATGGCTACGAGACTACTTGGCTCCAAATGTCTTGGACTGAAATAAAATTGTGACAGCACTCTCTATCATACGTCATGTTTGTTAACTATCACTCCTGGTAGCAAGTACTTAAAACAAGATGGCGTTTCTGTCTCTAACAGATAATGATATTATTCCTTCAAATAAAGAAAAAATTACAAGTCCGAATATGTAGGTTATTTTCTATATACCTGATTAAATTCTCAGTCTGGTAAATATCTCGATGGCCGTGCGGTTAAAGTCATATGTTTTCCAACCTAGAAGTCTGAGCTGCGACGGTTAGAATCACAGCGCATCCAATGTATTTTGTATATAAATTAAATTTAATATTTCTATAAGGAACATAAAAGCTTTGGTAGATCAAGGTCACAAAGTTTGAATTGGTCGTGGTCAAGGTCACAGAGTTTAAGGTCGTCGTGCTCAAAGTCAATAATCCACATCACCGACTTAAATTTCTTTGAGGTCAAGGTGAAAGGTCAAGGTCACTAAGGAGAATGTGTTCAAGTCAATTTGGATCCTAGATCCTGCACTTGATGTTAAACTCCCAAATTGCATCTACTTTTATCTGATCCATAAGTAAGTATGAATAGGTATTTGGTTATGTGATAGAGACTATGGTCATAATGTCTGTTTCTCATGGATGTATGTTTAGTGGTGTTTCAAGTCTATTATTTTATTTATTTAGTCTTCGTTACTCAAATACCATATTACCTTTAAAAAGTCAATACTTTTGTAATTGCATTATACTTTAAAAGAAAAGTACTAACTTTATAAAGTGTAACATTTCAAGCGATTTTTAATGGATTTGAACTTTCTGAGATACAGTAAGATCCCACAGACTATTTGCACCTGTGTAACTAAAAGACATAGAAAGACGCAAATGAAGTGAGAAAGCAAACTGTGGAAGGCACTGACTTGTGAACTCGACCTCGCGGTCAGTGCGGATGAGCGCTATGTCGTTCTTGTAGCGGCCGTACGCGGGGTGCGCCACGACCTCGGCGACCCGGTAGTCCATCACCGGGTCGCTGCAGAAGCCTCCCTGGCAGTCGGGGTCCGTGCTGGAGTCGTTCTCGCCCAGCCGCACCACGCCTCTGCGGCAGCCACACGGACCATCACTGCAGTCGGCTCATCCGGCCCACACGCACCCTGCCGGTCACCCTCGAGCGAACTGGGATCTGCCCTCTGCACACTACACGTGCTGTCATCGTGTCATCGTGCACTGAGTGGCCAATGTTAAAATGTATTTCAGTTCTTTTAAATATATGTTTAAATATGTGGTCTTGTTCTTATAAAATATCGCTCTACTAAAAATAATTATTTTATAAAAAACAATTTCATTTTACATCGTCAGTGACATATTTCAAGTCAAAATAGAAATCGATTTATTCAAAATACAATTAATTTTGATTATTACCTTATCATCGAAAATTGTGGGAATTCAATTTGAAGGGTGGGGCGGGGAATGTCAAACCAAGCAAACGCAGGTGTATAAGAGTTATTTGAAGTACACCGTCAACCAGCAATAGAGTGTAAAAACACGTTGTATTGTTTTTTATAGTACATTTACAAGCTTGTCATGTGCGAATTGTTGACTGTTATTAAGCACAGTGACAAACAGCAATAGCACGTCAGACTTTACATTCGCAGAGGAGGCCGACATGTAAATTGTGCAGTAGGAGCAGAGCGAGTTTACAAAAGGCACTTTCACAACATACGTGTACTGAACAGGAAAGAATTTTGCACGCCCTAACCAGCAACTGTCTGGAACTGTGAGTCTCATATGAAGCCATATGAAGCGTATGACTAACTCTAAACGTCTGCGCCGGCTCTTCGCCTACTTCCCGTGGAGCTATTGAACGCCACCGCGCTGCGATCGCGTCCTCTCAGCCAATGGAGAGTTCCCCTGAAGCCCGCCAAATTCAAATTCGTCCGCTTATATTTAGTGCCTTTAACACTGCAGATTTTCGTTTCCGGTCACATGTTCCTTAACCTAAATTATGTTATTTGGCATTCCCTGCCACCCATGTCCTCACCCGTAACTATCGACAAACATTGCTTTGGACAGTAAGCTAAATATTTGCTTATGATTCGAAATAAAACATGGACCTCAAAAAGTGGGCAAAAGTGTGCAACGAGCGTACAGTGAGAGAGTGTCGTCTTGTACAAGACCGTACTCTCTCTGTTCTTAATCCATTATTTATATGTCTTCATCGATCACTTAAAAGCGTTAACTGTCCCAAATCTAAACCGTTCATAATCAAGCAGAACAATATTTTAATGAATAATATTTATAATTTGACATGTTGAAAATTGGCAGTAGTAAAGAGCAACAACTTTAAAATTGTTGATTTCAAAAATTTGAAATAAATCGTAATTATGAGGCATTCTAGAGATGAAATATGTAGCGGAGATTTGTAATTAACAATCATGTCGAAGAAACTACAAATTGGTTTATTAGGACCACTTCTAGCATCTGTATTTGTATATCAATTAAAATATATTAAAAATATGACTGTATTAACTATAGCAACAGATTATGCAATCGAACTGTTTCTAATAATTATAACACCTTATTTTTTTAAACCACTTGCAGTAATAGTTCATCTTATCAAAAATTAGTTCAGACAAAAGTTTCATATAACATTTATATGATTTACAAACAATCTGAACGGATTCAATGATGTTTCTACTTAGGGACTTCTAGATTTTTGTTCTAATTGTCTCGTTTCCCCCCCCCCCCCCCCCCCCCCTCTTCCCAGGAACCGGTGGTCGTATCAATAATTTATTTAGATAAAAAGGTTTCGGTATTACTCCGACGAGTAAGAACACTTTAAACCGATGTTATATATTTCATATTATGGAAGCTATAGAACTTTTTCTGTTTTTAAAAAAAAAGTTCCCCATTGCTACTCCTTGGGTAGGATTATGCCAATAAACGATATGAACCGAAATATTACATTATTATAATTTATTTTACGGGTCGTAAGTGATATGTGCAAGATTACAGCAGTTATTGAGTCCATAAAAACATTATACATATTTATATACACACACATATATATGTAAACTGTTAGAGCTACAATAGGTAGTCATATACCTAATAGTGTATAGCCCTTATATTTTAACACTAGGCTACTCTACAGACATTTTTGCATTTCTTCCGACATTAAGTAAACACGCTGGGTTGCTAACATCCAGCTCTACTTGCATTTTCAGCTTGTTGGGGAGGTTGATGACGCAATGTGCTGCCGTGACAAGATAGTACTTGCTCACAAGAACTGCTCCACATCCGAACTTGGGAATGTTCTCCTCGTCACCTGAAACAAGTTTCCCTTCGCATTAACCTTAAGATCGGATAGAACCACTCACCTCCAACTAAAGTGATCTGAGTTCAGTTCCTGGCAAAGGTCGCAACCGGATTATTCACAAGTCTCAAACATGTTGGATGTCGCAGTGAGCTGATGGGTTTTCTAGACTGTAAAATATATTTGTACTTTTACAAGGAAATTCCTTTGAAACCCATTTTCAAGCAGTATCACTTGAAAATCTGCAAGGCAGAGATTTTTAAAATTGCAAATGGTACAAAGCTCTGCAATGAATTTTTACGAGTGATATCATTGGCAAAAGAGTTTTCAAGGACTATCTTTTTAAAAGTACAAGATTTTTTCTTCAGTGTATAGATATTAGCCCCAACAAACTAGTTCCATCAATTTTACATCGTCACCTCATCAGCTCATCGGCACGACCTCTGTGATGGTTCGCTCTAGACAAAGGATTGCAAGAGCAGCCAGCAGGAAGTGTACTTGTCGGGCGGCTTCACTAGATGGAAAATATCTTTCGTCCATTTGAAGCCATACAGTTACTATTAACACATCGTTACTGAGTTCATTTTAAGGTTTGTAAACGTGAGACGACCTGCATATCAAGTATATTTTCTTACACCTACTTTTAATTAGTTAAGTCATTAAGGGCATTATTTGCTTTTTGTATTTACTCTACGTCATAATTTGTTTGTTTTTTTAAATTATGATTTAGACTTTACCCGGATTATTAAAAACTTTATTCTGGTACGCGCGCCAAAGCTTCGATGTTTTGAGCACCATGTTAGTGTGACGAGTCATACCATAACTTTCGTCGTTTTGTGTTGGTACGCGAGCTGGCCACTGCGCGGCGCGACGAACGGCGACGTCGCGAGGAATTGCGGCCATCGTTGCTGCCTGTTGGATTGAAATACTTTTTGCTGCCGCAGTCATTGCTTCGTAAAGGCCGCTTGGATTTGGCTGTGTTTAACGACACGTTTTGCTCAAGCAAATGCATTACGAAATTAATTGCAGTAAAGCTATTGTGGAAATTTTTCTGGTATCGAGAGAGCAGCGTTTGGCATGTTTAAGCGTCTACTAAGTAGAAGCGGTGACAAACTAAACTAGCAGCTATAGCTCAACCCGCCACGACTGATGAAGCTGTTAATTTTTTCAGTGAAACAATTGCGGTAGAATGCACGAACGCCATGCTGATTGATAAACCAATGCCGTCTTAACGTCTCCTGCATTTCTGGGAGTGTATTTGCATGTCCAGACGATTAATGCAGTTAAAAAGAGAAGTGGGCGCTGCCCTTATGTTTGGGTCAGGCTATTAGAAGTAGCTTGCGACGCACGCAAGTGCGAGCAGGCTATGTGCTCGAGGTTTCCGCGCAGGCCTGTTGAGAACGCCAGGTTGGTGCGAACAAAAGACTTAAATAGTAATGTTTTGGGGGCTCCTGAAACAGGGTTCAGTGTGTTGTGTCTGTGGTGTCGACCGCCATCTTGGATTGTGACGTCACGGCGGCCATCTGGGATGGTTGTGACCTTGACCTTCGACCCTCAAAACTTGCCAAAAGTTGCCAAAATTCGGCAAAAATTGCTCAAAGTTCCTCAAAATTCGCCAAAATTACCATTTATATTGAAAAAAGTTCCGCCAAAAAATCTGAAAAAATTCCGCAATTCAAAAATTAGGATTTCGAAAATCCTAAAAAGTCGTTTTGCCCTAGAAAGAACCCAAATTCCTAAAAACGGCTTAAGCAACAATGTCTAAAGCCTCCGGTAAGCCATTTATAGGAATAAGGATACCATGACCACCATTTTTAATTATGATGTCACTGTTGCAAATTCCGTTACGGCCGCCATCTTTAAAATCTTTAATTATTATCCGATTTTAATGAGAAAAAAAATGTTTTAAATTTATAAAAAAATTCAATTAATAAAATTATTGATAAAAATATTAAAAGAAATTACTTTTATGACACGGAGCTTGTAGTCCTCGGTTCTAAACCGATGAGTGCAAAAAAATAAAAAAGGCGACCGATCCTTCACCTGTGGTGGGTACAGGCAGACTGGCCCCCACCACTTTTTTAATAGCATATATATCGTCAGGAAACATGACATCACGTCAGCCATCTTGAAAATCCGTAATTTTTATGTTAAAAATCGGGAAAAAATTAAAAAATCATTAAAAAATTAATTAACCGAATTAAATAATAAAAATCCTCAAAACACCGTTGCACTTTTCGTGACGGCCACCATCTTGAAATCATCTGCTGGAGACCACCATCTTGTTTCCGTCAGTTAGAGTGTGCTGATACCATGTTAGTATAATTTTCTGGTCACCATACTTTTGTCCTCAACTGCTGGCACTGAACTTTGACCTTGACCTTGAAATTTGACATTGACCTTGATCTATGACTTTGACCTTGACGACTATCATGGATCCGACATTTGGCATTCGGTACATGCTACCAGGAGCAACCACATGCTAGTGGTCATTGCCACCATCTTGTATTCGTCTGCTGGAGGACACCATTTTGTGTGTGTGTACATGTCTTACCATCATGCTAGTTTTATTCTAATCCGCTAGAGTGCAGTAATCATTTAATAACAAGGTGCCCCCGCCATCTTGAAATTTGGACGCCATTTTGAAATCATGTAATTATTTAGCTAGAAATGCGGGAAAAATTCCAAAATTAATTTAAAAAAGGCAATCATCTACAGATTAATTCGATCCGCTCCTGTACTTGGTTCGATACTCGATCGATGTAATAACGTTTAATTTTATGTTAAAAAAATAATAATTTCAATAAACCATCTTCAAAATTCTTAAAGAGACTTTAAATCATATACTACCATTATCCTATAAACCATCAATACCAGCATCTTGGAAAATTCGTAATAATTAACCTAAAATTCAGGAAAAAGTTCAAAATTCATTAAATAAATTTGCAAACAATATACTGATTAATAAGGTCGACTAAGGTCCTTGGCACGATCCTGGACGAAGCTAAAAGAAATTTTATCTAAATACCAGAAAAGTGTAAGGTTCGAGAAATAAAACACCACAAGTTCTTTTACAAACATAATATTTACTACAAAATTTCTATCCTACTACAGGATCACTTGCGAAAGCCAGCAATTTTATAAACATTAAGCCCTGCATAGACGTGCAACTACTACTTCTTATAAACATTTAGCCCTACATAGACGTGCAAGGACTACTTCTTAGCTCCAAATGCTCCAACAGCTCCAACAGCTCCAAATGCTCCAACAGCTCCAACAGCTCCAAATGCTACAAATGCTGCAAATGCTCCAAATTCTCCAAATGCTCCAAATGCTCCAAATGCTCCATATGCTCTAATACTCCAAATTCTTCAACAGCTCCAAATGCTCCAAAGGCTCCAACTGCTCCAACAGCTCCAAATGCTCCAACTGCCTTTTCATTCAGCAGCTCCAATGATACTGGGATACAATGCTATGAGTCTAAAAGACTACGACGCTACAAGCCTACGAGTCTAAAAGGATCTAGCTGGTTACGAGTTATACATGGCAGCGAGACTGCATGACTAAAAGACCGCATGGCTAAGAAACTACATGTCTATGAAGCTACAAGGATACAAGTCTACTCGGCTCCAAAAGCTCCAACAGCTCCAACACGCAATGTACGCAATGTACGCGCAATACATGTAATTTACGCGCAATAAATGTAATGATTACATAGTACACACAGGAAACGAAATGAAGAAATAGTACACACAAAGGAAAAAACGGAATATTCACACAGTACACACAGGAAACAGAACGTACACACAGTACACACAGAAAACGGAACGTACACACAGTACTAACAGGAAACGGAAAGTACACACAGTACACACAGGAAACAGAATGTACACTCAGTACACACATGAAACGGAACGTACACACAGTACACACAGGAAACTGAACGTTTAAACAGTACACACAGGAAACTGAACGTTTAAAATGTACACACAGGAAACGGAATGTACAAACAGAAAACGGAACGTACACACAGTACACACAGGAAAAGGAACGAACACACAGGAAATGGAACGAACACACAGGAAACGGAATGATCACACATACAGTAGCGGAAACACAGGCTTAGTTGGAAAGCAGAATACAAGAAATAAAAACATTAAATTTTTACTTTTAATATTTAATTTATTTCTCAACATTACACAAATACAAGTAAAAGAAGCCATTATTGTATGTAGCCAGCTTTCCTCAGTTCTTTGAGTATGAAGGATATTTCTTTGATGCACGAATAGTTTCCTGCACAAAGCGAGCCATGTAAAAGTCTTAGCCGGTCAACCAATATGTTTGGATCTTTCCATGATGTGTAATCAATCTCTTCTACCACCATCTTACTTGCTTGTTTATTATACATACTTTTAATATCACAATCGTCCCAGTGATCATAATAAGAATTATCAGATTTATTTATTATAACACGTCGTTTCCAACGTTTCGGGCTCAGGACACCGCCACATTCTTCGATCTTGTCAGCTTTAGGTGCTTCATCACAGTCTATGCCTTTGTCAATAGCCTCAGAGTCACTGTAACAATCAGTGTAGAAGACATCCTCGTCACCCAGATTACCGTATGAATTCGATATCGATGATGTCGAAGTGTGTTCATCGTCTTCATGCTTCCTTTTTAGGAGTCCATCATTTTTACAAAGAATGGAGGATCTACTGAATATAGGCTTGAATGTATTCTCACTTTTCACGGTGTTATACTTCCATTAGTTTCAGTCTTCCCGAAGCCATCAGCAATCTTCAATTTATGTTCTTCGTCACGATCGGGTGAGCTAATACCATCACGCTCAGACAAGGAAAATTATTGTCGTAATGCAGATCACTCTTCTTTAGTCTAGTGGATCCATCGATGTCCTCTATGCCGTAAATAGGCTTGGTTTTACATGTTCTATCAAGTCTTTTTAAGCTGTTAATTCGTGTTAACAACCTGCTACACCGATTACAGCTTAACATTTTGCGTAGTGGGTTTTTAGCACAATCATTCCTCTCATGACTTCTAGCATTCCTTCTCATGACAAAATCCTTGCCACAGTATCTACAGCGGATTCCTTCCGATTCAGCTGCAGATAACAAACAATGATCCATGGTAGCTTCTGTGACTAATGTTAGATACAAACTGACAGTTTTCCAATTGGAACCATTTTTTAAATATAATTTTTAAAATATTTCATCAGCGAGAGTTAAGTTATCTAACGCAAAGCAAATTGATGCAAGAAGTTCTGCTTGTCAACAACAGATGTCGACTCATTTTTGTTTGCAGGTAAATATCATTTATTTTATGTGGTATGCGGGATGCTCACTAATGATCGCAAAAGAAGGAAGGCTTCGCTAGACATCAAGGAGAAGGAAGTTTGTCCTTCGTGATATTGTTCCTCTTCCGTCTTATTAGATATTTTTGGACTGAGTAATGTTTTTTTTTAATCCACCTTATAAAAAAATGTTGTCAGTTCTGATTTAGTACCAGAAATTAACAATTTATTTGCATCACAGGATAAAATGACATAACTCATTAAGTAAAAAGTCCTTCATGCGGAGATCAATTTCTCATCTGTAACCAGATGTACTCGGAGAAAACCATCAGATGTCTACTCAGGAATAATGAGAAGCACTAAAAGAGAACAACCAAAATATTGTCAATAATAATCAGGAGCACACGGAGAAAAAACAATAATATTGACAAGAAAAATCAGTAGCACACGGAGAAAACCACCATAATATTGACAAGAAAATCAGTAGCACAAGGTGAAAACCACCATAACATTGACAAGAGTAATCGGAAGCACACGGAGAAAATCGCCTCAAGTTTTCTTTAATGACATGAAATTACAGAAAATAAAAATAAAAAAATAAAAATAAAAACAAAAAAATGCAAAGGATTCTGCTAGCTTGTGAACTTCTCAATGTTGTGCAAAGTTAGAGTTCTAGTACAAGCCAGAATTCTTTGTAATTTTGTTTTTATTTTTATTTATTTATTTATTTTTCTGTAATTTCATGTCATTAAAGGAAACTTCAGGCGGTTTTCTCAGTGTGCTTCCGATTACTCTTGTCAATGTTATGGTGGTTTTCTCCGTGTGCTACTGATTATTCTTGTCAATATTATGGTGGTTTTCTCCGTGTGCTACTGATTTTTCTTGTCAATATTATGGTTTTTTTCTCCGTGTGCTCCTGATTATTATTGACAATATTTTGGTTGTTCTCTTTTAGTGCTTCTCATTATTCCTGAGTAGACATCTGATGTTTTTCTCCGAGTGCTTCTGGTTACAGATGAGAAATTGATCTCCGCATGAAGGACTTTTTACTTAATGAGTTATGTCATTTTATCCTGTGATGCAAATAAATTGTTAATTTCTGGTACTAAATCAGAACTAACAACATTTTTTATAAGGTGGATTAAAAAAAACATTACTCAGTCCAAAAATATCTGATAAGACGGAAGAGAAACACTATCATGAAGGACGAACTTCCTTCTCCTTGATGTCTAGCGAAGCATTCCTTCTTTTGCGATTATTAGTGAGCATCCCGCATACCACATAAAATAAATATTATTTACCTGCAAGCAAAAATGTGTCGACATCTGTTCTTGACAAGCAGAACTACTTGTATCAATTTGCTTTGCATTAGATAACTTAACTCTCGCTGATGAAATATTTTAAAAATTATATTTAAAAAATGGTTCCAATGGGACAACTGTCACTTTGTATCTAACATTACTCACAGAAGCTACCATGGATCATGGATTGTTATCTGCAGCTGAATCGGAAGGAATCCGCTGTAGATACTGTGGCAAGGATTTTGTCATGAGAAGGAATGCTAGACGTCATGAGAGGAATGATTGTGCTAAAAACCCACTACGCAAAATGTTAAGCTGTAATCGGTGTAGCAGGTTGTTAACACGAATTGACAGCTTAAAAAGACTTGATAGAACATGTAAAACCAAGCCTATTTACGGCATAGAGGACATCGATGGATCCACTAGACTAAATAAGAGTGATCTGCATTACGACAATAATTTTCCTTGTTCTGAGCGTGATGGTATTAGCTCACCCGATCGTGACGAAGAACATAAATTGAAGACTGAAACTAATGGAAGTATAACACCGTGAAAAGTGAGAATACATTCAAGCCTATATTCAGTAGATCCTCCATTCTTTGTAAAAATGATGGACTCCTAAAAAGGAAGCATGAAGACGATGAACACACTTCGACATCATCGATATCGAATTCATACGGTAATCTGGGTGACGAGGATGTCTTCTACAGTGATTGTTACAGTGACTCTGAGGCTATTGACAAAGGCATAGACTGTGATGAAGCACCTAAAGCTGACAAGATCGAAGAATGTGGCGGTGTCCTGAGCCCGAAACGAAGGAAACGACGTGTTATAATAAATAAATCTGATAATTCTTATTATGATCACTGGGACGATTGTGATATTAAAAGTATGTATAATAAACAAGCAAGTAAGATGGTGGTAGAAGAGATTGATTACACATCATGGAAAGATCCAAAAATATTGGTTGACCGGCTAAGACTTGTACATGGCTCAATTTGTGCAGGAAACTATTCGTGCATCAAAGAAATATCCTTCATACTCAAAGAACTGAGGAAAGCTGGCTACATACAATAATGGCTTATTTTACTTGTATTTGTGTAATGTTGAGTAATAAATTAAATATTTAAAGTAAAATTTTAATGTTTTTATTTCTTGTATTCTGATTTTCAACTAAGCCTGTGTTTCCGCAACTGTATATGTGATCATTCCGTTTCCTGTGTGTTCCTTCCGTTTCCTGTGTGTACTGTGTGTACGTTCCGTTTCCTGTGTGTACTGTGTGTACGTTCCGTTTCCTGTGTGTACTATGTGTACGTTCCGTTTCCTGTGTGTACTGTGTGTACATTCCGTTTTTTCCTGTGTGTGTTCTATTTCTTCATTTCGTTTCCTGTGTGTACTATGTAATCATTACATTTATTGCGCGTAAATTACATGTATTGCGCGTACATTGCGTACATTGCGTGTTGGAGTTGTTGGACCTTTTGTAGCCGAGTAGATTTGTATCCTTATAGCTTCATAGACATGTAGTTTCGTAGCCATGCGGTCTTTTAGTCATGCAGTCTTGCAGCCATGTATAATTCGTAACCAGCTAAATCCTTTTAGACTCGTAGCCTTGTAGCCTCGTAATCTCTTAGACTCATAGCATTGTAGCCCAATATCATTGGAGCTGTTGAAAGAAAAGGCAGTTGGAGCATTTGGAGCTGTTGGAGCATTTGGAGCCTTTGGAGCATTTGGAGCTGTTGGAGAATTTGGAGCATTTGGAGCATTTGGAGAATTTGGAGCATTAGCAGCATTTGTAGCATTTGGAGCTGTTGGAGCTGTTGAAGCATCTGGAGCTAAGAAGTAGTCCTTGCACGTCTATGTAGGGCTAAATGTTTATAAGAAGTAGTTTTTGCACGTCTATGCAGGGCTAAATGTTTATAAAATTGCTGGCTTTCGCAAGTGATCCTGTAGTAGGATAGAAATTTTGTAGTAAATATTATGTTTGTAAAAGAACTTGTGGTGTTTTATTTCTCGAACCTTACACTTTTCTGGTATTTAGATAAAATTTCTTTTAGCTTAGTCCAGGATCGTGCCAAGGACCTTAGTCGACCTAATTAATCAGTATATTGTTTGCAAATTTATTTAATGAATTTTGAACTTTCCTGAATTTCTAGGTTAATTATTACGAATTTTCCAAGATGCTGGTATTGATGGCTTATAGGATAATGGTAGTATATGATTTAAAGTCTCTTTAAGAATTTTGAAGATGGTTTATTGAAATTATTATTTTTTTAACATAAAATTAAACGTTATTACATCGATCGAGTATCGAACCAAGAACAGGAGCAGATCGAATTAATCTGTAGATGATTGCCATTTTTTAAATTAATTTTGGAATTTTTTCCGCATTTCTAGCTAAATAATTACATGATTTCAAGATGGAGTCAAAATTTCAAGATGGCGGGGGCACCTCGGTAATAAATAATTACTGCACTCTATCGGGTTAGAATAAAACTAGCATGATGGTAAGACATGTACACACACAAGATGGTGTCCTCCAGCAGACGAAAACAAGATGGTGGTAATGACCACTAGCATGTGGTAGATCCTGGTAGCATGTACTGAATGCAAATTGTCAGATCCATGATAGTCGTCAAGGTCAAAGTCGTAGATCAAGGTCAATGTCTAATTTCAAGGTCAAGGTCAAAGTTCAATGCCAGCAGTTGAGTACATAGGTATGATGACCAGAAAATTATACTAACATGGTATCAGCACACTCTAGCTGACGGAAACAAGATGGTGGTCTCCAGTGGATGATTTCAAGATGGTGGCCGTCACGAAAAGTGCAATGGTGGTTTTAAGGATTTTTATTATTTAATTTGGTTGATTAATTTTTTAATGATTTTTAATTTTTTTCCCGATTTTCTAACATAAAAATTATGGATTTTCAAGATGGCGGAGGTGATGTCATGTTACCTGACGATATATATGCTATTAACAAAGTGGTGGGGGCCAGTCTGCGTGTACCTACCACGGGGGAAGGATCGGTCGCCATTTTGATTTTTTTGCACTCGACGGTTTCGAACCGAGGACTCCAAGCTCCGTGTCATAAAAGTAATTTCTTTTAATAATTTTATCAAAAATTTTGTTAATTGATTTTTTTATAAATTTTAATTTTTTTTTCATTAAAATCGGATATTAAATGAAGATTTTAAAGATGGCGGCAGCAACGAAATTGCAAAGGTGACATCATAATTCAAAATGGTGGTCATGGTATCCTTATTCCTATAAATGGCTTACCGGAGGCTTTAGACATGGATGCTTAAGCCGTTTTTAGTAATTTGAGTTCTTTCTTGGGCTAAACGACTTTTGAGGATTTTCGAAATCCGAATTTTTGAATTGTGTTAATTTTTTGAGTTTTTTTGGCGGAATTTTTTTCCATATAAATGGAAATTTTGGCGAATTTTGAGGAATTTTGGGCAATTTTTGCCCAATTTTGGCAACTTTTGGCAATTTTTAGGGAAGAAGGTCAAGGTCAAGGTTAAAGGTCAAGGTCACAACCATCCCAGATGGCCGCCGTGACGTCACGATCCAAGATGGCGGTCGACACCACAGTCACCATACCCTGAACCCTGTTTCAGGAGCCCCCAAAACATACTACTTTTTATGTTTATTAAATGAGATTTTGTATAATTAATTTACCGTCACGAGACATAAGACAGTTTGACATCTCGTGTAGTTTCGGCCAAATTTTCTCCAACTTTTGTTAAAAATTTATAAAACAACATTGTCTCTCTTGTTGTATTTAGCATGAGATTTACGTTATGTATCAGTATTTACGTTAATGTTTACATCATGGTTGAAATAGCCATGAGCTTGTTGCATGGATTAGCGAATATATGCACGGTAATGAATTGTAAATCAAATCACCATAGTATTTTATTTATTGTAATCAGTATTATTGTATTTAGGTTTTAATGTTTTATCTTATTTGGGTAATTCGGAGGTGCGCCCCGGTAGGAAGTATAGATTATCATTGCGTGTTCACCCAGGCCATGTTTATCATTTTAGATATTCTAATATCATTGATTTTACGTTTTTGAATAGTAAAGAGAACAGTGAACAACATTTTAAGCTTTTTGTTTTATTTGTTCTCAAGTCAGAGTAAGAAGATTAGATACTTAATTCAAGGTAAATCGAGCCTGCCTCAGACTAAATTTTGTGTCCTCCACCCGCATAGAAGCCTCAAGTCTGCGCCACTCTGCTAGTAAGAGTCGCAGTCGGGTTGTCCCGTTTCATCTTAAATACTGTTTAAGCACTTTTAAGATAACTTTTTTGCTCATCACAATTATGGCCTATGGTGGAGTAGAAATAGTGAGAAAGTAAGATCTGTCAGAACATTTGACTGATTATGGAGCGTTGAATAAGGTCAGTAATGTGGGCCTTGAAGTGAGTGACTTTTTTGTAGAGGTCAGGTCAGTATAGATACGCTAATTAAAAAATAAAGTGGCATTGAAGGTTTTGGTATAAAATTTCCAGCTTAGCAGCACATGTGCGGAACAGCTCTTACGTTGTTGCCTGGTCGCAGACAGTTCGGCTCAGGCAAATTATTTTTGGCAATGAGGGCTAATTAATTACGGTTTTATTTTCGTTTTGCTAAGGAACATGACGTGAGATCTGTCTAGGAAGTATAGCGCAAGTATAGGTTTGGACCAAATGAAAAGAGGAACTGTGAATAATTTTATGCTCTTGCAAAAAGAGAGGGGATTTAATCAGAGCGCACATTTATGATTTTCATGAGAATGGGGAGGAAAGTTTGTGCTTTGTGCACTATGTATTAAATCATACGTATGTGTTAAAAGTAGACATGAGCGAGAATGAGTACATTAATATTTTGATAGAAAATTTGAAGCTTGAAGTCATTTTCGAATGTAGGAATATATATGACATTAGTGAATGGGCTGCATGCGTGGACAATATTTGTTTTATTGCTCTGTCATGTAATGAAAGGAGTGTAAGAGGTCAAGAATTGGGGCATCCAAAAGAGTCAAGGATACAGGGGATCTTAAACAGTTGCAGTCATCTAGTAGTTAGAGGCAAAATCGTGCGGAAATGATTAGGGGTTAAATAAAGCAATGTAATCATAATTTCAGTGAGAACGGAGATACATGGGGGAACAAATTTGATGGTTTGGACAAAGTTCTTGCGTAGCAAGAAATTAATGCAAAAGGTAGCGTGTGGTTCAAGAAAAACATCAGTGGAGATGTTTCTAAGGGAAAAATAGAAAGGTGGAAAGTAGGTAGTTATTTCTGTAGAAAATAACCCCTGGGTGGCCAGTTATCTCAAAAAGTGAGGTAATAACAGGGGTGGGATATTTCAGTGTGGTTTTCTGGGAAAAGTGTTCACTGAGCGGGCAGATGTCTTTTTAAAAATGAGTTAAATATCTGGCGCTTTAGAAATAAACAGCTCTTAGCAGAGATGAAAAGTGCCACAATTATAAGTGAATGGGTAAAGTTGTATGATCAGCATATATCTGCTACTGAGTACTAAATAAAGCTTTAAAGTGCATTTAGCCACTGGTAAAGCGCATAGAAAAATGCCTAATGTAATGTTTTTTTTTTTAATCGCTCATTACTCTTGGAGAAGATGTTTTTATGTCATGCCAAATTTGATGGAAAAAATGATACTGAGCTGGGACTTTTTAAGAGACACACAGGCCATTGTCTTTGCACAAACCAACACGTTAGTTTTGCTTTTGATAATGATAAATGAATGGAGTTATGTAAACTTAAAATGAAGGCCAGAGTGGTTAGCGGGGTTGGAATGTTTGAAAGAGCATCTCTCAATAAACTAAAAGGAGAAAATTCAACAGCTATCACGGGATTTTCTAGACGTTATCATGGAATGGGTGGGAAAATGTGGATAATGCCGTATTAAATTGAGTTGCTGGATGACCGTTGTGTTTTTAAAAAATGTTCACCACCTAAAATGCAGATTTTCTAGCAGATTATTAAAGACCTAAAAATTGAAGACATTATCGAAGCCGCCGATTCAGCATATGCCTTTCCCACGTTTCTGGTTCATAGGAAAACCCATGAAAATTTCGGATCTTTCTGGGTTATAGAATTTTTAATGACCTCATTAAACTAGGCAGTATTCTTTTGCCGAAGATTGAAACTGTTCTGCAACACCTGGGACATGCCCAGTATTTCACCGTACTTAATCTCAACGCTGCCTTTTATGAGTGTGTGTTAGACCCCTCCAGTAGAAAATGCACTGGTTTTGTCACTCGCTAGGTGCATTACCAGTGGAAACCTTTGGGATAAACTTTAGGTCACAGTGTCTATCCCGCATCTTATGTCACATTTAAAAGGATTTTCAGTTCAATTTTGTTATTAGTTTACTTGACGACATGTGTATTTATTCGCAACATTTAAAGAATATCTTGAGTATGTGGGAAAGGTGTTTGAGGCACTCAGGGGGGCACTGTAAACCCGGAGTAGGTTCTTAGGTCCGTACAAAAATAAAATTCCTAAAAACGTTTAATAGGAAAGGGAAAAATGATGATACATCAAATTAAAATAAAGGCAATCCAGAATTTCCACACCACCGTCACATGAGATTGTGAGATTTATAGGTATTATGGGGTACTTTAGTCGCTTCATAGAAAAATACTCTAATTTGTGTGCACCCCTGAATCAGCATAGGAAAAAATTAAACTACTTTTCAATGGGGGGGGGACGCCCAATAGGTAGCTTTTTAAAAATAGAAACAGACTATTGCCAATTCTCCTGTGCTGGCTCTGGTGGATTTTCAAAGGCATTTTGTAGTGCAAGTAGATGCATTCAGTGGCGCCCTTTATGCTGTGCTCTTTTCCTTAAAATCAGCTTCAAACAATAGCTTTGCATCCGAGGTACAGCGCCCTTGATTTGAAATCATGGAAATTTATGGTTTTCAGTAGGGAATTCTTTTTGAAGTTATACTTCTATAAGCAAATTGAAGGTTAAATTGTAGTAAATTATGGAAATGCAATGAAATGCGCGTGCATCTTTGACGGGAGTTTTACATGATGAAGTCAAAATAATGATTTAAATTAATATTCCCCATTTCAAGAACAATTCAAAGAACGTAACAAAGTCAGGTTATGTTAGTTTACTTTCTGGCGGCCAACATCTTTTCCATTCGGCAACTGTTGACATTGCCAACCTACGCAAATAAAAACCCGTTGGTACGTCTCTTGTGTACGAGTAAATATTTTGAATATGATGGGACAGATTGAGAACTCAAAATCATGTAGTTTGCAGTTACAGTACTATCTATGCATAGTAGAAACGGAAAAAATATAAAAATAATTATTTTAACTTTATCAACTGAAATGCAATTAATCTATTGTGAACTTCTGATTATATTAAAAATTGCCAGAAACACACTGGGTATAAATTTGTGTGCCATTCTAACTTTAATATCAACAACATATGAATCAAGGTTATTGACATTTTATTCATCTCCATTATAAATTATCCTAAAGCTAATGCTTTTAGAAAATTACACTTATGTACCTGAATGCAGAAATAAAATTTATAAAACAAAGTGTAAATTTCTCGTAGAAATTGCTTGGGAATTAATTAGCAAATTTTTTAATTTCAACTTTTAGTTTGTGGTTCTAAGAGATAACTTTGTTATTCATATTTTCATTTTTATAATGTTTTGCGTGTCATGCCAACGAACATTGTTTACGGAAAATAAGGAAGAATTGACCAAGGTCTAAAATAAATAACCATCCCAGCATTTTCCAGGAATATAAAAACGGCGTTATAAGTCGGGCCCTCGTACCTGTGAGTGTAAAACATAACAGTTGTGCCGCCTCGCTAGTAGTGGTTGTACTCACTTATGTAGCCTATCCTGGCAACCCAGCTGAAGTCCCCCAAGGCCACCTCATCCCCATAGGCGGTCCTGTCCGTCGCTACGGCGCCGCACTGCTCGTGCTCGAACAGCTGCCAGTTGGGGTGGTCGTGCGGCTCGAACGGCAGCGGGGGCAGGTCGCCATCTGCGCTACGCCGCGTGTGGTTCCTGCTCCCGCCGATCGTAGGAGTATCTTCATGGCATCGTAACAAACATATGAGCCATTTTAATGTATTATTTACCACTAGCTGCAATACCCGGCGTTGCCCGGGCTGAACACAGGATGAAGGGGACCTTTTTTCGAAATCAGATGTAGTTAGTAATTGTCTTCTTAATTTGAATGTCAAGTGTGAAAATTAATTTAATATCACTTTCAGATCCCGACAGACGTTCTGCCAGTTTATAGATATTTACCTGGTCTGTATGTAATTTAGACTTTATAAAGCAGTATAGAAAAAAGCTGAAAAATAAGGGATTACTAATATTGAAAAGATTCCATTATCTAGCTAATGCTCGGCCTGCATTGCAATGCCTCATTCAGTTTTTTTTTAAATATGATTGATGTAGTTCCACATGTAAAAATCATGTATCCATCACTCTCTCTATATATATATATCTCTATCTACATCGATATACATCTATGTATCTCTCTATCTCTATTTATATCTTTATATATACATATATACTTCCCACTATCTCTATATCTTCTATATATAAGTCTATATATAGCTCTATACATATATAGGTATATCTCTTTATCTAACCCATTTCATTTTCTATCCTCGCTATATCTCAACATATCTCTCCGTATCTGTATCACTCTATATATATATATATATGTGTGTGTGTGTGTGTGTGTGTGTGTGTGCGTGTATCACTCTATCTCTGTCTCTCTTTTATCCTATTAATATTATAAACGCGAAAGTTTGTAAGTATTAATGGATGGATGTTTGTTACTCTTTCACGTAAAATCTACTGAATGGATTTGAATGAAATTTGGCCTACAGATAGTTGATAACCTGGATTAACACATAGACCCCATATATATATGAAATTCCATCCCTAAGGAGTGAAAAAGTGATAATTTCACTTCATAACAGAAAAAAAAATAGACATACAAATAGTGAGTGAGTATCATTTCTCGATGTCTGACACACGATCATACACATATCAAGGTTTGGCAAATTAATATTTTTCTCCTTGGTGAGACCAGTCCGCTTAGTGGAGCTCGCAGCGGCTAGCAAAATAAAGGCACTAATAACAGTTTTGTTCTTAACTTCGTCAAAAGATAGAGTTGCCCTGAAATTTAAATGCACTATCGTTTGATGCGTTTGTCATGTCTTTAATTTTCGTTTGTTTGTGCCGTATGCGTTCCTATACCATTCATCCGATTGCGATGAAATTTTGGTGATTTGTTATGCGCATGCCCATGAAGGTTACTGAGATGGTGTAACTATTTTTCAATAGTTGGAGCACGAATCGTGTCAAAAAATGTGTTTATTTCATTTTATATAGCGGCACTTCGTCTGTTTTTGTTGTATAAGTAAGCACGCATGACACAATTTATTTAAATATAAAAGAGAGACAGAGATAGAGTGATAAATGTAGAGAGTGAGGTAGAGACGGAGAGATAAGTTGAGATAGAGCGAGGTATAGAGATAGAAATGGGTTAGATAAAGAGATATACCTATATATGTATAGAGCTATATAGAGACTTATATATAGAAGATATAGAGATAGTGGGAAGTATATATGTAAATATAAAGAGATAAAAAGAGATAGAGAGATACATAGATGTATATAGATGTATATAGAGATAAAGATATATATAGAGAGAGATGGTTACATGATTTGTACATGTGGAACTACTTCAAACATATTACAAAACAAAACTGAATGAGTCGTTGCAATGCTGGCCGAGCATTAGCTAGATAATGGAATCTTTTCAATATTAGTAATCTCTTATTTTTCAGCTTTTTTGTATATTGCTTTATAAAGTCTAAATTACATACAGACCAGGTAAATAACTATAAACTGGCAGAACAACGTCTGTTGGGATCTGAAAGTGATATAAATTAATGTTCACACTTGACATTCAAATAAAGAAGAAAATTACTAACTACATCTGATTTCGAAAAATGTCCCCTTCACCCTGTGTTCAGCCTGGGCAACGCCAGGTATTGCAACTAGTATTTAAATAAATTGTGCCATGCGTGCGCACTTATACAACAAAAACAGACGAAGTGCCGCTATATAAAATTAAATAAACACATTTTTTGACACGATTCGTGCTCCAACTATTGAAAAATAGTTTTACCGTCTCAGTAACTTTCATGGGCATGCGCATAACAAATCACCAAAATTTCATCGCAATCGGATGAATGGTATAGGAACGCATACGGCACAAACAAACGAAAATTAAGACGTGACAAACGCATCAAACGATGGTGCTTTAAAATTCAAGGCAACTCTATCTATTGAAGAAGTTAAGAACAAAACTGTTATTAGCGCCTTTATTTTGCTAGCCGCTGCGAGCCCCACTAAGGGAACTGGTCTCACCAAGGAGAAAAATATTAATTTGCCAGACCTTACTATGTGTATGATCGTGTGTCAGACATAGAGAAATGACACTCACTCACTATTTGTATGTATATGACCTACTATGTATGATTTTTTTCCCTGTTATAAAATGAAATTATCACTTTTTCACTCCTTAGGGATGGAATTTAATATTAATATAGGTGTCTATGTGTTAATCCAGGTTATAAGCTAGCTGTAGGCCAAATTTCATTCAATTCCATTCAGTAGTTTTTACGTGAAAGAGTAACAAACATCCATATATCCATACTTACAAACTTTCGTGTTTACAATATTAGTAGGATTCATCATATACAACTTATTTTAATTTGATTATTATACATTATTGATACTAAGCAAAGAATATTTTCTGAAATTTGTTAGTTATTTTATGGTCATTAAAATGTGATAGAATTAAAAACTGTATAAAATACACAACTTTCATTAGCAGGATTAAGCTATAGATGTAATAAAAAAATAGTGAAATGTGTACAATTTTACATATTCATAGCCTGTGTGAATATACTTAATATTGTAGTAAACATCTGGCATTTGTGTAAAATTACACATATATCGCAAATGTAAATTTAATACAACACAGTAAAAATATACCAATTTCAATGGCAAAATCACCAAATAGTAGTAATTGTATTACTACACTTTGAAACCTAGAAAAATACTAGTAACCAAGATGCCTCCTTAAGGAAATTGTCTATTATGCTATTTTTATACGAAATCTAGTATCTAGTAGCGATGATCCTTGAGAATGTTCCCTGAATTATATAATAGCGTAAACAGGTCATTCTTGTATTGGTTTCTCACTCTGTTAATTTGTTTTATGATATGCGAGTGCCGAAGTTTTTTGTGGACTTTTAGGTGTATAGCAGATTGTTTTTGAATGTTTTATCATTTTGCCTCATCCATTTTATTCGTGTGTTATTTAACGTAAAATATTTAAGGAAGTGTGCGTGTTTCTACTGTTGATGATTTTCCTTCATTAATTTGTGCAGGTGTCATTGTGGAGTGGTGTAAATTTTATGAGGCAATGATTTTTTGCGTAGCGTGTTTTCGGAAGGCTAACTTCTGTGCAAGTGATGAACCTAGCTATACACAAAATGTTTTTGAATTGTCGTGGAAATTAGGTTTACTTGCATCGTGAAGTCATATTTTAATTTTTTCCAGATATTAATATTATATAATTTTGTTTATGGTCTTACATATTTTTTTTTCTTTTCAATATATACTCCTATGTGTGATTAAATTGATAGTACATATATTCATATAGTTGGAAAATTACTAGGCATGCAATAAATGCAATGGTTCGTTACTCTGGCTTATTATAAACATGCACTGAGTCTGCTAAACGAAGTGCGTAGAAATACCTAAATAAAACTGTATTGCGAGTTGCCTAGCTGTGGAAGTTCCAGGCGATTTGCATCGTGAGAGTGCATTTAAAATTTGTTCTGAGTTAAGGACTCTTACGTAATTTTATTTATGGTTATGCCTAATTGTGTTTTTTTTTTAATACTCGTGTTTAAATTGATATACTCTCGAGAAGGTGTTAGAAAAATAACTTTTGTTCCTTGTACAGAAATTGATTTAATTTTAAATATTTGTAAATTAATATTACATGTACATATGTACATACTGCTTTAAGCTTCTCATTTAGCACCTGCGTCAGTGAAGGGATATTTTTTTAAATGTTAAGAAAATATTTTATGTAATTGAAAGGAAATCTGCATACCTGAGTGTGGCATAACTAAAAAAGATCAAAAAAGACAAAAAACATATCCAGCTAAAAATAGTATACATTTTTAAAAAATTATTTACCTTAAGGTTGTGATTTGTGATTCTAGGAGATAGAGAAAGAGAAAGGGAACGATTGTCTGTATATATGTTTTTGTGTGCGGCAGAGAGAATTGGTAGTGAGAGTGAGTGAGTTTTGTGTGAAGGAGAGTGAATAAGGGACGGAGAAGGGAGAGGTATACGAGGAAGAGAAAATGCGAGAGGGGAGAGAACATGAAAGAGGTGGAAGAGTATGTAAGTGTGTGTGAGGAAAATAGGTTTGGTGGAGTGAGGATAGGGGGTACGATATTTAAAGGTTAGGAAATGGGGGAAAAGAAGAAGTAAGAGTGTGTGTAAGAAAGAGAAAGACAGGAGAGGTCGAGAGAAGATTAAAAGGAAAAGGGACAAAGAGAGGAGAGGAGTGTGTGAGAGGGTGAGTGAGGGAGCAGGAGGGACATGTACATGTAAAATTTAGAAGTTCTTTACTCATACATCATGTGTATGAATTGTAACACTTTGGTGTGTACGACTGTGGTGCACTCTATTAAATAAGTCTGACGTCAAAGAGGGATGCCACTAGCTCTCCCAGCTGACACTTTCAAAATTTCATGTGGCACACTCCGGCTGCCATTTCTTGCATCAAAGATCATAGTACTACTGGTAGAAACTTTGAACATCACATGATAGACTTCCCCTCCACCTATATCCCCTTCACCCCTTATTATTATGGATACCCTTATCATTATCTTCATTCATTTTAGTTTCACCTCCCCTTCCTCACACTTTGTCCTCTTTCAAGTTTTCAATGACCACCCTCACATTCCCCCACTTCTCCTGTGCCGTTTATTGGTGTACAGATTTTAAATTTTAAGTTTATTTTTAATGTTTTAAAATTTTTAAATTTTTATTCTTATTTAATTTTTTTCAGACTTCTGTATTATCAAACCTTTTTCATCCTAGTTCTCTTTCCCTGGTTTTCGGCGCACTCTAGTGGTCGTGTCCTTAAGTCTCTCCCTCTCTCTTTTTTGGCCGCCAGAGCGCACTCTTGTCCCCCCCCCCCCCTTTAGCTCATGCTGGTTGTAAGTAACCTAGCGCGATATTTGCGAGTAGAATTAAACTTAGTTCGACTGCCCCTCCATAGAGCGCGCGGCGCTCGACGGCTATAGAGGTTTTTACCAAGCAACAGACCTTTGTTTTACCTTGCCTCGGACGTCTTCGGCTCCGTTCGGCTCTGAGCCATATCATCTCCCCTTCGGCCTCCCGGGTCCCAGCATCCTTTTTTAGACGATCTAGCCGCCATGTTGGAATTAATTCGCGGGCTGTTGGGCTGACTACATCGGCGTCTCTGTCGAGTTGCTCCTCGACTAATAAATCGCGTGTAGATCTGCCTTCTACTGCGCTATAGGATGTAATCGTCTCGGGCGAAGGAATTTTTCCCTAAACTTTTCTTTATCTTCTGCTAGTTAGTCAGCCAACCCGAATAGCTACATAATAGTTTGTTTTTTTTAATTCTTTTCTTTGTACTTCCGCGACATCGCGTCGCGCGTCCTAACTGGCGATCGCGCAATATGATTGTAATCATCTGTCATCACCCTGCTTCGGTGAGTCTTTTGCTTTCAATATTTCCCTCCAATTCGCTCCTTTTTAGCGGGCTTTTGCCCGATTGATGGTCTGTCTGCGACCTGGTCTAATCTCTGTCGATATTGGACCTTGTTGCAGGCAGGGTGCAAGAGTTACCCACCGATTGAAGAAACACCCCCGTCGTCCGAGAGTCACCCCTCCACAAATGGTCTTGATTGAAAGTCAACAAAATTTATCCGAATTTTACCTTGTCGTGAGCTCTGAACGACAAAATTTCATAAATTTTGGTTTGCCAGTGGACATAGGAGAAGTTATTGTTAACGATGTAACGTTATATCTTCAGAAATTGTGACTCAAGAAGAATCAACCCTTATCGGACATGGTGATAGTGTAATTTTTTTGCATAAGATTCAAAACCAAGGCAATATATTCTAACTATTTTTGTAAACATTTCACTATGGCAAGAACCTTGTTAAATTTTCGCTAGATTCGCGGTTCGGACTCGCTAGCACTATAAATTCTGTTCATATTTTCTTCATTAATGATTTCTAAGATGTTAAAATGCTAATTTGTTCATCGATGGTTAATCTGTCTTGATATTTTCTGTTAAAATCTATTTAAAGAAAGGTTATGCACTATATAAAAGAATATTAATATAAATAAACCAGGAAGCCTTTAGATCAAATAACTTATTTTGTTGTTTTTTATTTAATTGAGTACCTATATATCTACCGCTCCACTAACTTCCAAATGGATTGTGAGTAGGGAGTTTCTAAATTGTTTTGTTCCCCGCCTCGTGCGACCTCTGGTGATGTTCGAATTTTATGTCAATTTTGTAGCTTGTTGCTCAGCTGTTTCCTAGGACTTTTAAGAGGTGTGATAATACCAAAAAAATCAAGGGCACGAGGGGCGTTACACTCCCAATTAATTAATTATTAATTTCAGTCATTATAATTTGATCATCTTCATTCCTCCCCCTCCAGTACTTTTTTTAATAACTTATTTACTTCCCTGCTCTTCAATTGAGCTCGTGGTCGAATGGACAATGTACTCGCTTCCTAGCATCGAGGTCACTCCTGTGATCATGGTAGTCACCGTGCTCAGATACTGGTGCTACCTCGTAGCGATACTATGAACTACCTTTGATGTCATTCAAGATGGCCGAAAATGTTCACCTACCTCCCAACGTCTCATCCATCTGTGATGTTATATAATATGGTGGCATACCGGATGGCTGGCAACACAGTACTAACAACTACCTCTCAATTTGTGATCTATGTTTGAAATGAATGAAGAAATTTTTAAAAAAAAAGTTATTTTTGAGAAAGGGGTAGAGGAGGAAAAGGAGTTTGGTTAGAAAGGGGTGAGAGGGGAATGGGTGGAGTCAACATTAGAGATACACCAATCAATCTTAACATAATGAAACATAACAAAAAATAAAATAATAATGATAAAGAGGGATGACTCCTGGCTGCAAAAGGGAGGGAGTGGCGTGTCATCTGGCGAAATGGGGAGGGGAGAAATGAAACAATAGAAAAAATGTTGTGTATGGGTGAAGGGGAGGAGGGGGAGGTGATAGTGATTTATTAACCTAATTTCCGTATCATTTGCTAACTTAGAGCGAACATGATCTCCCGACTGACACAGGCTGCACATATATATACATATATATATATATACATATATATACATATATATATATATACATATATACACACATATATACATATATATACATATATATATACATATATATAAACATATATATACATATATATATTCTGCACATAGGATCACCATTGGCTTTATGATCTGCCAATTTAAATGTCGCAATAGTGGATTTAATCAATCACATAAGTGACTGATTACAAATGTAACTTCCAAAAAGATCCATATTTATGTTAATAATATAAAAATTAAAAATAACTTTGAGGGTTATAAAATCATTAAATATTACTTTTAATAAATTTCCCATGTAACCTATCGAATCTTCGATACTTTTTATGTCCCTTCTTTGAAATGTGTTACACATTCAATTTTAAACTTTTAAACAAAGTACGTATACGTTTATACGAGCATGGTTGGTGTTAATAGGGACAGGCAGCATACGAATAATTACCTGAACACGTTTTCGCTTTCATTTTTCCTTCATCATACCACAAATTAGTTATTGCCCAGCCATTAAAGAAAGGAACTGCACCAAAAGTCAATGCTGTTAAAATAGGCATCGTGAAAATCGCTGTTCCTGAAACACAGTCATACATGGTTCACTGTGGGTGTGGCAAAACACTTTAGGACAGGATTATAAACTATACAAGAACGCAATAATGCAAAAAACAACATGTAATCAAAGCAAGAAAATCGTATTTTTTATTAATCATGCAGGTCGCTAGACATAACCAACCGTATACCTTTAAATTGTAAATAATAGAAATCAAATTTCTGCCTTGGATTTATTTTACAATTTAAAATTTATCAAAACAACAAATTATCACAATAATTTAATTAAAGTCAAGGTGTCATAGCAATTGCTTTAATGGAAAAATGATACACTTTTCGCTATTCATAGCTTGTTGTAGTATCATCGGGTTCTATATTCAAATATTATTCTGTGGGGTTTTAAATAATTATCATCACACTTTATAATAATGTTATCATACCATAATAACTCAATACTCTATGATAAATTCGAAGCAATATTAAAATAAATATAACACTAATAGTATTACAAACATTATTTATCCTAAAAAACACCTTCTATACTGCAAGTACACACACGCAAGTAAATTATGAATTTCATTTACCACTTCTTGATTTCTTTTATCTCCCACAAATGTAAAACCCTTCTTGCATGCCTTGTCATGCCTTTCCAGAACATACTTTTTATACTATGTAAGAGATTATAAAACGATTGGATGGTATTAATTAATTTTGGTACTTACCAGCCAGTGCAATACTGGAAATATTTCACACATACTATACAGAAATGATACGTATGCATTACGTGTACTAAAATGACACTTCAAGTTTACTGGCATATAAATTCTTAGAGGTATTGTAGAAACATATTCAGTACATTTATACAATGTGTATCCGAACAACTAGGTCTTTTTTTTATAAATATGCCCACGTAAAATAAATTCAGTTACTGGCCTATAACTCGCGTGTCTCAGAAGCAGAAGGCCCCACTGTGATGAGATACTCAACACACTTTACACTTACGAAAGACCTGTTGCAAGCATATCTGACAAGAGTCTTCGACCAACTGTGTCTTCAGTACGGGCATAAGGATACGTGTGGCGGGATATGATAGAATACATTTGTCAGGATAGGTAGGATGCGATAGAACATAAATGGCACGATATGATAGGATATGATCAGCAGGATTCGATAGAATACGATGGGCAGCATACGATAATATACCACTGGCATGATTCGATCAGCTGGATACGATATAATATGATTGGATGGATACGATAGGATATGCTTGGCTGGATACGATAGGATATGATTGTAAAGACATGATGGGATACAATCAACAGAAAACTATAGTGTACAAATTTCAAGGAATAACGAGTAGCACTCTGAAAAATCCACAAGAGGTCTGAAAAAATTATAACATATAAATTTAAATTTAAAAATTATGAAGAATTATAAATAATAAAATTAATTGGGGATAAAAATAATAATTATGCATCTGGTGAACTTCTCTTTCGAGAAGCAATAACAGCATTCTAGCAGAAATTGTCAGAAATATTTTGTAATTTTTTAAATTTAAATTTTTTTACTATTCAAATTTTATTTATTTTAAATTTATGTATGGTTTTCTCTGAGTGCTTCTGGTTACAGATGAGAAATTGATCTCCGCATGAAGGACGTTTTACCTAATGAGGTATGTCATTTTATCCTGTGATACAATTAAATTGTTCATTTCTGGTACTAAATCAGAACTGACAATATTTTTATAAGGTGGATTTAAAAAAATTACTCAGTCCAAAAATATCTGATAAGACAGATGAGAAACACTATCATGAAGGACTAACTTCCTTCTCCTTGATGTCTAGCGAAGCCTTCCTTCTTTTGCGATCGTTAGTGAGCAACCCGCATCCCACATAAAATAAATATTATTTACCTGCAAGCAAAATGTGTCGACATCTGTTGTTGACAAGCAGAACTACTTGCATCAATTTGTTTTGCATTAGATAACTTAACTCTTTGCTGATGAAATATTTATAAAAAAATCTATTTAAGTAATGGATCAAATTGGAAAACTGTCAGTTTGTATCTAACATTAGTCACAAAAGCTACCATGGATCATGGATTGTTATCTGCAGCTGAATCGGAAGGAAGCCGCTGTAAATATTGTGGCAAGGATTTTGTCATGAGAAAGAATGCTAGACATCATGAGAAGAATGATTGTGCTAAAAACCCACTACGCAAAATGTTCAGCTGTAATCGGTGTAGCAGGTTGTTAACACGAATTGACAGCTTAAAAAAAATGGTAGAACATGTAAAGCCAAGCCCACTTACGGCAAAGAGGACATCGATGGAACTACTAGACTAAATAAGAGTGATCTGCATTACGACAATAATTTTCCTTGTCCTGAGCGTGATGGTATTAGCTCACCCGATCGTGACGAAGAATATAAATTGAAGGATGCTGATGGCTTCGGGAAGACTGAAACTAATGGAAGTATCAACACCGTAAAAAGTGAGAATACATTCAAGCCTATATTCAGTAGATCCTCCATACTTTCTAAAAATGATGGACTCCTAAAAAGTAAGCATGAAGACGATGAAGACACTTCGACATCAACGATATCGAGTTCTTACGGTAATCTGGGTGAAGACGATGCCTTCTACGGTGATTGCTACAGTGACTCTGAAGCTGGTGACGTGATCGAAGACTGTGCTGAAGCACCTAAAGCAGGCAAGATCGAAGACTGTGATGGTGTACTGAGACCGAAACGATGGAAAAGACGTGTTATAATAAATAAATCTGATCAAGCTTGTGATGATCACTGGCTCGATGATGAAAGTTACCCTGAGGTTGGTGTTAAAACGGAAGACACCAGAGATCATAATATTTATTATAAACGTGCAAGGAAGATGGTGGCAGAAGAGATTTATTACACATCATGGAAAGATCCAAACATATTGGTTGACCGGCTAAGACTGTCGGTGGCATCTGTTCGTAGAGGAAACTACTCGCATATCGAGGAAGTATCGTCCATACTGTGCCATTGCGCATTTGTAGTAATGCGCATGCTCACTTTATCTATTTTATAGTTATTGTTTTCATTTTATTTTGTATAGCAAACTGGGAGCCATAATTTTTTTTTATTCTTGAATTTGTAAATCATCTTGTAACCAACAATTTCAACATAATTTATATTTATAAAGCACAAGTTTCTGTGTTAAAATTTTTATATTAGTTTTACAACAAAATAAGTTTACGTTTGTCCATAATGAATGTTGATTTGGGAAATCGCACTATAGTGTAACTCTATTTGTTTTACATGTGCAGTCTTTCATGTCTCAACTATATGGTCTTCTTCAGTTGCACAAAATAATACGTCTTTCTTTTTGAAGCATGTCAGCCATGATGTAACTGTTCCTACCTTCGGCCGTTTCTTAATCTCTTGACATCAATGTCTTAATTAATTCTCCGTACACCGCAAGTGGTGAGTAAAATCGCATATTCCTTCAAGAATATGTGGAAATGATATTTTGTTCAATTATCTTATTTTGTAATACATTTATGTACAGTGTGTATGCGGAAGGCGTGGGTGGCCATGGGCGCGATTACTTCGTGACACACAACTTCTTCGTCACCTGAGTCATGGTGCTCCTCAGTGCCTGATGCAGCTCGTCTAATCAGGAAAGATCTTCTTTGTTACTTTCTGCATGCAGAAGAGCAACCATGAGCCACCACATATCAAAAGATAAAATTTTAACCTAGCATTTTCGGCATTGTTTTGGACTAATAATTAATTTTTTTTGACTTAACCTATGTAATTTTTAACCTATGTAATTCTTAACATCAAAATCAATGTGCTTAACTTAAATATCTGCCCCTTATCTTAACATTTACTTTTACTATAAGTATGACTGTATACTCATCAATTGATATTAAACTTGTTATTGTTATTATTTAAAGTAAAAGAATTTAAAGAAAAGAAAATATAAGGAACAGAGAAACGATATTGCTGTATTCATTTAACTAAAACCACTGTTTGTATTAATTTTGACTAGTATATATATTTAACTATTTTATCCTGTAATATGGCCTCCCCAGTCGGCTCAAGGTTCTCATGATTTTCTACACGCCTAACAAGGCACCATTGAGCCCGTTCCCCATGCTTTCACTGTTGGCCTCTGTACCTCCTTGGTATTTGGCCAGGTTGAGGTAAAGAGGGCGGCAGAGCTTGGTAGCAGAGCATGGTTGTTCTGGTGTTTTGTTGGTCGTGTTCACGTGTGTAGATGTTTGTCTTGCATGTGTCCACCCTCAGATGTGCATGGCTTGGTTGTGGCAATAGTTATTTACTGTTGTTTTTATTGTGGTAGTTTTGTTATTTGTTATTTTCATTATGTCCTCTTCAATCATCCCTGAGTTCCTCATAAAGGATGAATTGATCTTTGAGTGTCAATTGCGTGGCATTTCATGTGAAAACGCCACAGTGGCACATTTGCGTAAAACATTGCGTTTGGCTCTTCAGAACAGCACTCCAGTTAATAATGACCTTTTGATAACAGTGAACCCTAATGAGGAGTATAAAACCTGCACGAGTAAGATACTAGTTTTACAGGAGTTGGTTACAAACTTAGATGATGAGAATTTTGCCGTAACGCTCCCTCGTGTCAGAAATCGTTTGAATCACTTGAGTACACGCATTAAGTGTTTGCTTGATGTTCACACACCTAAACTGTCTGAGTTACAAGTTGCCTCACTTGAAAATATGATGGAGGAGATTCAGAATTTAGTTGAGACTGTCGGTAACGCTGAATCTCAGTTCTCATTATTGCGTGATGTAACACCAATCACATCCATGACAAATATTTGTGAACAGTTGAGTAGGGTGGCATTGCCCACTTCCACTGTCCCGAATCCACTTCTTTCATCAGCTCCTGGTCCGTCCAAGGTAGACTTTGATCCTGTCGGCAACGTTTGTAGCCCTATGTCCATTCCTAACCTAACCAACCCAGCCTATACCACATCCACTCAGTCTACGAGTCGGAACCCTCATGTTGTATTTAGTACATCAGCAAGCTCGACACATAATCCTACTCCCACTAGAAATTTTGCGCTGCCAAGTGTGTTTGGTAAACTTACTCATCCTCTCGAAACTATGTTGAAAGACTTCCCGGCCACTGATGAATTGCACATACCTAAATTTTTAAATTTCCTTAAGATTATTGTTAAATTGCGACAAAGCAACACCATCCACGAGTCGCAGATCTTGGAAACTATTTACCCTTTCACTTTTGGGACTTTAGCCGAAAGGACTCAGCTGGCAATTGCCCAGAACCTTTCCTTCGATGCCTACCATGAGAATATCCTTAGTTTTTTTTATTCCCTTCAGGTTGCTTACACAATTACAATTAAATAATTTCAATCGGTTACAGAAACCTGATGAACCGCTTTATGTGTATGTAAATGAGGTTAAGGAGGCCGCTGCCATTTTGCGACTTGGTGTAACTGAACAAGAGATTGTTAACACCATCCTAGAGGGGCTTTCCCCTGATGAGAGATCTCGGTTAGTCTTTCTCAGCAAACCCTCCACATTTTCCGAGCTCGACAGAATGTGTATCCATTCGCAAAATGTTAGGTTTGCGGATCATCACCGTAACCTACAGTTTGCCCACCCCACATTTAAGACTCAAAACTATGGTTTTCACAGTTCATGTAACACTACACAGGTTAATCCTAACTTTAGGAAGAGTAGTGTTTACAACCAAACAAAAACTAAACCAGACAATCAAGCACAAGGTCAATTTTGTAATTATTGCAAAAGAAATAACCATGTCATCAGAGACTGCAAGGTTCTGCAACAAAAAAAACGCCAGAAGCAGGGATGTAATGTGAGCGACTTACCCTGCAAGCAAGATCGGAAGCCTAATTCACAGTATAATGCTCACGTTCTTCAGCAGATTAACTCAGCTCTTTGTTTTCAAATATATTTTGGAGTACGAAAACACTTTCCAGATCAAGTTTGTAAGGTTAACTCCCCTAATATTGTGGGAATAAATTCCGTGCCAGTACCTCGTATTGTGGTATCGTTTGGTTCCTTTGATACTACTGCTTAAGTTGATTCGGGTTCTACACGTTCTATCATTTCCTATGAGTTGTTCACCAAATTAAAGGAAGCTAAGGGCATAAAATCAATTGTAAAAGGCGATTTCAAGTGCTATTCTGCTTCTAATGATATTTTAACCATAGATTGTTGCGCCACTATTAAATTAAAAATAGCAAATTTTACTTGGGTTTTCCCTTGCTTGGTATGTAAAAATATAGGTTTGGATTGTATTCTCGGAGCAGACTTTATGATGAAAACCGGACTTATACTTGATGTGCAAGAAAAGTGTATTTTCTTTAAGTTCCTACCTAAACTCAAAATTCGGTTTGCTGACAGTAACCAGCACCTTGATAACCTTGCTGAAATCAATGTACACAACTCTAGTAAAATTGAAAGTGTTACTTTGAGCCATCTGTCTGGTGAACAGCGTATGGCTATCAGAAAACTATGTGAATCATTTTCTAAAGTTCTAACCTCCGAATTAGGTCTTACCAACCTCTTGGAATATGAGATTAAGCTAAAAGATAGCAGCTATGTTAAAAATCAACCTTATAGATTGGCACCCATTCAGATGAATCTTTTGCGAAACGAAGTACAGCAACTTTTGGATAAAGGCGTTATTGAGCAGTCTACCTCTCAGTATGCGAGTCCTGCATTTCTAGTTCCTAAATCTAATGGTAAGCAACGTATGGTGGTCGATTTCCGTCGTGTAAATCAAAAGATTGAGATTGAATCAGTTCCTTTGCCCGATCTACATTCAGCTTTTCATTGGTTTGCTAAAGCTAAGTACTTTACCACCATTGATTTAAATTCAGCATACCATCAAATCCCTCTCAAAAAAGAATCTAAACACATCACTAGTTTTTGTGTACCCTGGAATTTATACCAGTTTACGCGAGTTCCTTTTGGGCTTGCTACTGGAGCTCAAGTCCTCACACGATTATTGGATCAAATTTTTCATGACATTAAATTTAAATTTGTATACAATTATTTGGATGATCTTGTTATATATTCTGAGAATTTTGAGGAACATCTTCAACACTTGAGAGAAGTTTTCTCTCGTCTTGAGAAAGCAGGCTTAACCGTTAACCCACAAAAGATTAAAATTGCTGTCCCAGAGATTTCATTCCTTGGTCATAAAATTTCTTCTCAAGGTATTTCCATCGATCCAGAACGTACAAAATCCATTAGAGAGTTTCCTCCACCCCGCGATGTTAAAGGTATAGCTAGATTTATCGGTATGGTCCAGTTTTTTGGAAAATTTATTCCTAATTTGGCCGAGAAGGCCGTTCCTTTGAATCAACTCCGTAAAAAGAATGTGAAATTTGAATGGGGAGAAAAACAACAAAAAGCTTTTGAAACACTAAAGAATGATATAATGAGTCCACCAGTACTTCGTATGGCAGATTTTTCGAGACCTTTCATTTTGCAAACCGATGCTTCAGGTTCAGCAATAGGGGCGGTTTTAGCACAAGAGTTTGATGGTGCCCGCCATCCGATAGCTTTTGCATCCCGGACTCTGACCAATCAAGAGAAGGTAGCATCTATTTATGAATTTGAATGTCTCGCTGTTGTTTTTGGTATAGATAAGTTCAGGCCTTACTTAGAACATACAGAATTCCTTTTGGAAATGGATAATCAAGCTCTATCATGGCTCTTGGCGCACCCACGACAATTAGGCAAAATCGGTCGTTGGGTCATGAAAATCTCATCTCTAAAATTCAAGGTTCAGCATATAAGAGGAACACAGAATGTAATTGCTGATACGCTTTCACGTATGTTTGATTGTTCACAGCCTAGTAAGGAGGAAGCCACTTGTAATGTTTTAGTCACTGATTTCCCTTTAGCCTTCAAGACTATTCAGGCTCATCAGGAGGAAGATGAGGAATTGCAGAAAATTGTCCAAAATTTGAGTTCAGGTATCCAACAAAAACCATATTTTCTGTCCAAAGGTATCTTATTTTCCAAAACTCGAAACAATCAGAAACGTATTGTTCTTCCCAAAGTATTGAAACCCCTAGTATTCGAATATTTTCATTCCTCGCCTATTGGTGCTCATCTCGGTATATACAAAACTATTGAGGCTATTAAAAGGCATTTTGTTTGGAAAGGGATGTATGCTGAGGTGGCTGATAGAGTCAAACAATGTCATCTTTGTGCACTTAGTAAACTTGCTCAGAATACCCATTTAGGTTTTTTGTCTTCTGAAATATCCGACAAACCTATGCAAAAATTATTTGTTGATTTCGTAGGCCCTTTTCCAAGGAGTAAAGATGGAAATAGTATCTTATTAGTTTGTGTGGGTGCATTTTCCAAATTTGTTTGGTTGATTCCTTTAAGAAAAGCTGATGCTCCATCCACGATTCGGGCTCTTCAAACCTACATATTCCAAAGTTTTGGGGTTCCTTCATCAATAGTTTCGGATAATGGATCACAATTTACTTCCAAATTATTCAAAATTATGTGCTTCACACATGGTATACGTCATATCACGTTGTCACCATACTATCCTCCACCTTCGCATGCAGAAAGGTTCAATCGTAACCTCCGTTCGGCCTTAATTGCCTTCCATGCGAAATATCAAGTTAGTTGGGACAAAAATCTGCGTTGGCTTCAGATGGCTTTTAATTATTCACGTCATGAGTCACATAAATCTTCGCCTTTCAATTTGATATTCACCTATGCTCCGAACAATCCCTTGTCTAATCTTTGGTCCTTGGATGACCTGTTACCTAAGGATTCTAAAAACATTAAAGTAATTTGGGCAGCTGCCCTTAAAAACCTTAAGCACTCACATGAAAGAAGTCGTATTAAATATGTATGTATGTTTTTATGGGTATGCTCTAGTTTAAATCACATGATGTGTGGGTAATATCTGAATAATGTTGGGTATTATTAATAATTAGAAATCTTAAAATGTTTTATTTTATATTTCACTATCCAAAGGTGTTTTCCTGTGTTCTTGTTTTAGTGTCGCTGTGAATCTCCCGTCTCCTGTATTTCCTTGTGGTCGTGTGCCATGTTCGGGGTCTTGTGCCTCCTTGTTTGTGCCTACTCCTTCGCTCTTGGAAGAGTTACGGTAAATCATTTGAATTCTGGTATTCTCTTCGAAAAACAAGATTCGCTCATCTTTTCGGACAATGTTTATTCCATTGTGCTTGACTTCAATTTAGTTCAACTTGAAAATGAAAGTAAACAATTGGATGTTTTTCTGAACAAAGTTATTTCACTGAATAGTGGTCATCACGATGACGAAGCTTGGAATCAGAACGTTTGTGGTCAAACAACTACAAGAAAACTTTATTGCATACAAAACTGAGACTATGGCTTTAACTTCACTTCTGCCCCATCGCCCTAGAAGGCAAAAACGTGGTTGGTTTAATTTTGGTGGTTCTATATTGAAGACAGTTTTCAGTACCCTAGATAGTGATGATTTGACTGTCTTAGAGAAAAGACTGAAAGTGGTTAACGAGAATAAAGATGACATTTCTAACAGTATGTTACATCATATGATTGTGGTCAAGAATTTAGAAGACAGAGTCATAAACAACACTATTCTCATTAAAAATTTGGCGTTACATTATCTAAATAGCCATAATGAATTTTACAAAGCATTAAACAGCTCCATCCATGAAGTCTGGGACAAAATCACATTAATAAGTTGGAGAATTGATCTAAATACCCTTTTGTTTAGGGTTAGTGAGACATTATCTAGTGCTCGGCTGGAAATTTCCGATCTAAGACAAGCTACTGAAAACAGTGTTCATGGACAACTAAGTTCCACTCTTCTAACACCCACGGTGTTTATTGATCTTTTGTTTAAAATTCAACAGTATATTGCCCTACCCTTGCATATGTTGGCTACAATTTCGCATGATAATCTCTACATGTTTTATGGTTTGAGTAAAGTCCAAGCCATCGTCTATAATGGTTCATTAAATGTCATTGTTAACGTGCCTCTAGCAAACAAGGATAGCAGTTTTGAGGCTTATAACATTTTCGCCTTCCCATTTTTCTCTTCTGAGTTCAAACATTATCTTTTACTCAACGTGCACGACACTTTGTTGGTTAGTCCAGACAGAAAAATATTTGCTCCTGTGTTTTCTTCTTCTCTCTCGGGTTGTAAAAAATACGGTGTAACCTTATGTTCCCCAACCTTTCCATTTTTTGATGCTCATGTCAGTAATTGTGAGTTTAACCTTTTTCTTGGTAAACCCACTTATGAAATTTGTGATAAAAGCTTTGTTTCACTGGATTTACCTTTCCTTCAAAAAACCAATACACTTTGGTTATTCGCTAGTAATCATTCATTGGATGTTACCTTACTGTGTCGATCAACTGCGGAGTCATTTCCACCTTTAACTATTTCTTTAATTGGTAGTGGATATATAAATAATGTATCCCATTGTGACATTGTAAGCCCATTTTTCAAAACTTTCGGGTCAGTAATTTCTACTTACATTTCAATCTAACTTTACCTTCTATTCACATCCCAAAATTTAATTTTAACCTCAGCAAGCCGTCCTTTGCATCACTCCCTAATTTAACCATCAATGCTTCTCTTATTAAGGATATTAATGGTATGTTAAAGTCTCGTCCTAACGGTGCTCCTTTTCACGATGTAGTTAATCTCTTTCGTCCGAAGCAACAACACGTTGAGTCCTACTCTCACTTTAACCTTGCTGCCATATCCATATCCTCCCTGGTCTTAATTTGTATCCTCATTTTGAGCATTATCATTTTCTTGAAGTTGCGCTCCATCTCGACCACCCCCCCAAATCCTTCACCTCCTATCCCTTCCGGGACAATGTTGTTTCCCTTAGCCTCGTCGTCTAATGTGGAATAGTAATTTTTTTATATATAAAGCTAAGTGTTTATGTGGATATTGTTGTAATTGGGATGTTATTTTAGTTTTGGGACTTATTAACTGTTGCCACTCACCAGCTGTTGCCCTTTGAGGGGAGGAGTGTGTGCCATTGCACATTTGTAGTAATGCGCATGCTCACTTTATCTATTTTATAGTTATTGTTTTTATTTTATTTTGTATAGCAAACTGGGAGCCATATTTTTTTTTTATTCTTGAATTTGTAAATCATCTTGTAACCAACAATTTCAACATAATTTATATTTATAAAGCACAAGTTTCTGTGTTAAAATTTTTATATTAGTTTTCCAACAAAATAAGTTTACGTTTGTCCATAATGAATGTTGATTTGGGAAATCGCACTATAGTGTAACTCTATTTGTTTTACATGTGCAGTCTTTCATGTCTCAACTCTATGGTCTTCTTCAGTTGCACAAAATAATACGTCTTTCTTTTTGAAGCATGTCAGCCATGATGTAACTGTTCCTACCTTCGGCCGTTTCTTAATCTCTTGACATCAATGTCTTAATTAATTCTCCGTACACCGCAAGTGGTGAGTAAAATCGCATATTCCTTCAAGAATATGTGGAAATGATATTTTGTTCAATTATCTTATTTTGTAATACATTTATGTACAGTGTGTATGCGGAAGGCGTGGGTGGCCATGGGCGCGATTACTTCGTGACACACAACTTCTTCGTCACCTGAGTCATGGTGCTCCTCAGTGCCTGATGCAGCTCGTCTAATCAGGAAAGATCTTCTTTGTTACTTTCTGCATGCAGAAGAGCAACCATGAGCCACCACATATCAAAAGATAAAATTTTAACCTAGCATTTTCGGCATTGTTTTGGACTAATAATTAATTTTTTTTGACTTAACCTATGTAATTTTTAACCTATGTAATTCTTAACATCAAAATCAATGTGCTTAACTTAAATATCTAAAGGTGCCCCTTATCTTAACATTTACTTTTACTATAAGTATGACTGTATACTCATCAATTGATATTAAACTTGTTATTGTTATTATTTAAAGTAAAAGAATTTAAAGAAAAGAAAATATAAGGAACAGAGAAACGATATTGCTGTATTCATTTAACTAAAACCACTGTTTGTATTAATTTTGACTAGTATATATATTTAACTATTTTATCCTGTAATATGGCCTCCCCAGTCGGCTCAAGGTTCTCATGATTTTCTACACGCCTAACAAGGCACCATTGAGCCCGTTCCCCATGCTTTCACTGTTGGCCTCTGTACCTCCTTGGTATTTGGCCAGGTTGAGGTAAAGAGGGCGGCAGAATACTTAAAGAACTGCGGAAAGCTGGCTACATACAATAATCATTTGTTTAACTTTCATGTGTGTACTATTGAATAATAAATGAATTATTTATATTTTAAAAAAAGTATACTTTATTTCTTGTATTCTGATTTCCAACTAAGCACGTGTTTCCGCTACTGTATGTGTGATCATTCCATTTTCTGTGTGTACGTTCCATTTCCTGTGTTTACATTCCGTTTTTTCCTGTGTGTACATTCCGTTTTCCTGTGTGTACATTCCGTTTTCCTGTGTGTAAATTCCGTGTATTATGTTCATGGTCTATATGTCTGACATTGTTCATGACCCGGTCTTGCGGTCCAAAGACGCTTGGTGTATGGATGATTTTGTACATGAACATTTTAAAGGTTAATCTAAGTATCAAATAACTGGACTTTCATGTAATGCATAGCGGCACTGTATTTATTTAGATGGTCAGTTATATTGACTTGAGTTGTTTTTAGTAGAGTGAATGATTAATAAATTCCACAAAAGGTAATGGAAAACAAAATATTAAATATGTTTAAAATTTAGTTACAACTGTCACTGGTCAAGAATCGAACCGTGGACAGGAATCCATCGATTCAATTTGTATGTTAATAATTGATTTTTTCGGAGACTTTTGTAATTTTTCCCGCATTTCTAGCTAAATAATTACATGATAACCAGATGATGCCCAATCTTTCATTATGTCGGGCACCTCAGTAATAATAAATGATTACTGCACTGTAGGAGGTTAGAATAAAACTAGCATGATGGTAAGACGAGTACATACAAGATGGTGCCCTCCAGCAGACGAAAACAAGATATTGGCAATGACCACTATCAGGCTGTAGCTCCTGGTAGCATGTACTGAACATAAAATGTCGGATCCATGATGGTCGTCAAGGTCAAAGTCAAAGATCAAGTTCAAGGTCAAATTTCAAGTTCAAGTTCAAACAACAAGGTCAAGGTCAAATTTTAAGGCCAAATTCAAATGTCAAATTTCAAAGTCAAGGTCAAGGTCAATTTTCAAGGTCAAGGCCCAATTTAAAGTTCAAGGTCAATGACAAAGTTCAATGCCAACAGACGAGGTTAATGGTATGGTGAACAGAAAATTATACTAACATGTCGCCAGCACACTCTAGCAGACGAAAACAAGATGACGGTCTCCAGCGTACGAAGACAAGATGGCGGACATGATGTCATACCATCTGACGATATATACCTACTTTGGTATTGGTGGTAGGTCAGTCTGTAGGTGGCTTCTGTGGAGGAAGGATATGATGGGTTTTGTTTTTTTTTTGCTCTTAGCGGTTTCGAACCAAGGACGGAAATCGATCTAATCAATCATAATTCTAATAAGTTAATTTTTTGTTGAATTTTGTAATTTTTTTCATTAAAATCGGATAATAAATAAAGATTTCCAAGATGGCCACTAAATTTCAAGACAGTGGACATGACGTCATACTAGGTGATGATATATATGCTATGAAACAAGTGGCGGGGGTCAGTCTGTAGGTGGCTTCTGTGGAGGAAGGATCTGTTGTTTTTTTTAATTTTTTTATTCACCGGGTTCGAACCAAGGTTCCGAGCTACGTGACATAAATATTTGGTTTTTTTTAATTTTTTTATAAAATTTTATTAATTGAATTTTTTAATTTTTTAATATTTTTTCATTAAAATCGCATAATGTATAAAAAAAAGTTAAAGATGGTGGGCGTAACGAAATTGCAACGGCGACATCATAATTCAAAATGGCGGAAAACAAAATGCCGGAATGTACGAGAAAACAAAATGACGTCATCCAAAATGGCGGATCCAAAAAGGCCGCCGGGGTCAAGGTCAAAGTTCAAGGTCACGGTCCTTCAATATGGCCGCCGTGATCTACTTGTCCCGTTACACTGTGTCCCGTTTAACTGTGTCCTGTTACGCTCATCCAAGATGGCTGCCGTGACGTCACAATCCAAGATGTGGCTCGGTTCCCGGCTCCACCGCCAGATGCCAGTTTCAGGACATACTATTACACACTACTCACGATATTTTTGGGGTCTATGAACAATGAAATAAAAACTGTATAAACATTTTCCGGAAGTCACACCATAGTAACGAGTAGTCTTCTTTGAAATCTTCTTAAATTGGCTAAACTATTAGCTATAGAAAATTCTTGTATAGGGAAATTATTCTATACAAATTTACTATAGATCGGTTTTTAAGTGTCATAAGTGTTTACTTACTTCAGACATGATATTAACTTGTGGGTGCTGTGTTACATGTGCGCAAGAATATAACTAATTAAAGATATGTATTTATTTATTAGCTGAACGAGTCAGTAGCAACGAGGTTGTCAGTTGGGAACACAACACAGGTAAGTTGAAGCTCGAAAGTGCTACCGCCTAAAAATATATCATCCCAGCATTAGCGTGAAGGTATTTAGGAAAACTATGGAAACCAGAAAACTGGATACCTGGAGGATGTTGTGAACCCAGGTATTCTCGAATGAGAGTCAAATGTTTATTTATAGCAACATCTCTCTAGTTTGTTGGTACATTTATTTGCGTGCGTAGTGTAAAATGTACTCCAATTAAAAACCAAACGTCGGTCCCTCTAAACCAAACTTCAGTATCTCCACATTTGGATGCATACGTCACAAACCACTACTGTAAAGAAATTAACAAAAGCTCTACTTCTAAAATATCCTTCCCATCCTCCCTCTTCATCATAGCCTAGTTTCCAAACACCTACCTCTGTGACGCATTCCCCTGCCCTTCTAGTGATGTCCTACCTGTCTGCTCCACCCTTTCACTAGTCTGTGTCGTCGGTTCACCCCTCCCCCTCCGACCATTACCGGCGGCGGGCCAATACGATTCCACACATTCACTCATGCCTCGTGTGATTACTCGCAAAGAATAGCTTGACTAAAATATCATTCTACAAGATGAAAGCTGAAGATGAAAACTGTTTTTGCCATTGAATATATTTGTCACTGACTTGCGAGAACTCCACAAACACGCTCTAAACATGGTATTTTTAGTCACTTTCGCTACTCTGATTATTTAAACATTGTAAGGAGGCAACAAATAAAATTAATGCCCAGCAAAAGTACGTGTTATTTATTAAAATTAAATGATTTTTTTGTTTTGTTTTTCTGGTAAGAATATTCTTTGAGAAGTTAGTAAATTCTTTAATGCAGCATTTAAATACAATATTTTAATAGGAATTTATAAGTTACACAGTTCCTAACTAAAATTAAGTATCTTTAAATGTAACTATAAAATAGTAACAAATACATTCTTCAAAAATATCATCACAATTTACAATTGTATACATACGCGTTTAAATTTTCCTTGAAAATATCAACTACTTATTAAGAAAATAAATACACTAATTTCTTCCATATTTTTTTTACTATGGTTCGCTCAACAACGTACCTAAGTACTGGAGGTGTAAGTCCAACAATCGAGGACAGAACCAGCGTGTATTCTTCAAAGTGCCTGCCTCGCCGACTGTTACACAAACAAGCAGGCCACGTATATGTCATTGCCAACTGCAATAAAATCATTTATCTTGCCTTCAGTGGGGCAGAACTTTGTATCGTAACTGCGTTTGCGCTGTTTTCCCCTCGTCATTTCACAAGACGTTAACACCCCATTGTGAGGCAAACTGCGCGACTCAGTGAGCTGATAGCAGAAGAACAAAAACTAGCGCCAAGCAAATAATTAATGATCCATTCAGAATTAAACTTTGCTGATTATTGAAATATATTATCTCAGTTTTATTACGGCAATGTTCGAGACAGGCCAGCACACTAATCCACAATCACCATCTTAACTATAGACAATGTTATGAATAAAAGGTGTTAAGAAAGGCGCCGCAAATGCACAACTTGAGAGTTTGAATTTATAACGTTTTTGGACATGCACTGCTGGTTTATATTGTACGGTACTGATACAAACGCCTTGTAAACGACGAGTGATCAAGTACTTGAAAAAATAACAGAAGACATACCGGTATACAAATTTATTTAACACTAAGGTTAGATTTTAACATTGAAAACAAATATTTAAAAAGATGATGACAATAATAACTTATTGCACTTTTCCTTAAAAGGCATGGGGCGCGAGCACGCGGGTAATCTGAGAACGCATGATATATATATATATACACTCTTAAAAACCTTTTTAAAAATATAATTGTTTAATAAAAAAAGGAAAGACACGGGCTATTATTTCAAATTACTGTGTCGCTGTTAGTCGCAAAACAGAAACCACTAGTATATAAAATTGCATTTAAATATTACGGTTCTGAAATAATTATTGAATAAATAAATTATACCACTAAACGCGAAAGGCCGTAACAAATCCAAGCTCGCCCATGAAATGTATCAACATTTAAAAATAACCTCCAGAAAAGGTACCTTACCTTAAAGGAAACCTTGAAAGAAATTGAAAAATATGACTAACACAAATATAGAAAGAATGTGAATGCTCTTGCGAAGATAACAGTTGTCACCTCGCGACGACAGTAACAACAGGCCTGACTGCAAGGACCGCCTCTGCAGCAGGCGGTACCCGCGTGGCACGGGGCAACAGCTTCACGCCTCGGCCACTAGTAACAACCTGCAGCTCAGCGATGAGGCAGTGGGTCGTGCTCTCCTTCTTCCAGCTCGCAGCCGGGGTTTATATACCCAGTTGGAGGGCGTCTTCCTGGGGATAGAAGCTTCCACGCCGTAGAGGCTTCCACCTGGCCGAAGTTCTGCGACCAACGGTCGAAACAACCCGCGCAATTCGGTGCGCAGGCGGGCGCCAGCAACTTGGGTGGCGGCAGCATCAGGGGTAAAGGCAGAGCACAGACACTGACTCACAAGTGCGACGGGTAGTAGCCGCCGCGTGGTTAAGGGTAAACAATCACGTTACCTATGACTCTGTTCTATCGGTAATACATATCGTAAACAGTAACCTCAATAATGTACTCAAATAAAAAATTAACACACACACAGAAATACAAGCAAAAGATACCTGACGTCTAAATTCAACTTCAAGTACGGTACAGTACAGATGTTGCCGTGGAAGGAATGTCACAAACATTTCACAGCACAGACGGACACAATGGATGCACAAAAATACAGTTGCAACTGTTACAGTAATCATAGACGAACAACAACACTGTACAACACAGCGATTGATTTGTAGCGGGTGTGGAAGGAGAGGCTTTGTTTTGTCTTCACTCAGTTTGATAAGAACACTGCAATATGATATATCTATATATAAAATAAAGTTACTACCCCTTCCCACATAACTAGTGACTCATTCGACTGAGTTCAACCCTCGCTTGGTGTTGTTGAGTAGTCAGACAGACCACTTGCCTACCATCAAAGTGGGCGGATTCCAGGCAAGGTTAAACATAGGGTTTTTTCTAGAGGAAAACATGGCGGATGCTTCGGTGTCCTTTAGATTTTTCCTAGTCACTACTTTTTCCCCATCTAGTCAATCCAATAATGCTCTATAAGCATCTCTTAATGTTTAATCGTCAATAATGGCCTCAAAGTGGATGAAATGTTAATCTCAATCCTTGTGATTTCCATTAGCTCACGCCTTAAATAATATTTAATCATTACTATTTGCAAAAATTCTTCATTGGTAATGTACTTACATGCAAACTTACCTGTACGCCCAACTCTCAAACAAATATAAACATAATTCATTTTTTTATTCGTATCTACAATGTTTAAAAAATTAATTATAAAAATGCTTATCAATAAAATTCTCTGGTTAAAGAAAGTGTTATTTAATTATTAAAGTTAATAATTTAGATATGAAAAACTAAATACTACACTGTTTACCACAACGCAAACAAAATTGAGTAAGGGTTATCAATATCAAATTTTTGAACGTGTTGTACTTGAAACACTTTGCTGCATCACACTGCCAATTTTAAGATACTTCAAATCTAAGTTCACCAGTGGCATACCAGGAGAATGGACAAGTCCTTCCCAAAGTTAAAACATATTGCTATGCTACTTACTATCTACGGTTATTATTTTTAAAATAATTTTATTACACTTTTTCCCTCTCTTAAAAAAGATTAACATTTTTATTTTGTACTAAATTGCTGTGATTTTAAAATTATATGAAACATTGATTATCGTTTACTTTAATTACTGTTTTGCCCTCCGGAGATAATTTGCTAATTATCTAAGGAAGACTTTGTGACAACTGGTTGTTTATTATTATTATTATTTGATTTCGATTTGACTTGTTACTGCTACCAAATTATAATGAAATAAATATTGATATTATAAAATTATTTGTTTATGTAAGTAAAATGTTTGACTGGAAACGTGTCAGGGTAAACCAGCTTCACAACAGAATACACCTCATCAATTATAATTACGTAAGTCCAGAGGAACTTAGTTTAGTAAATGACAACAACATACGTATCTTCATCTATTAGTGGTGATATATTTAGTTAGAAAATACATTTAAAGCTAAACAAAAAAAAAACAATGATGACTCATCTGAAGAGGTAAAGAAAGTCATAAAATTATCATTAAAATGGAATGTTTGTTATCAATAGTAAACCTAGGGTGCACCCAAATTACAGGCTAATAATGTTATTTATATTAGTTATATAGTTTTTATAATAAATTTAAATACCATGTTATATCCATAATTAAGATTTTACTAATTGAGTCTATAACTTTAAATGTAGATTAAAAACTTCTTCAGGAACAAAACAAAACATTATACAAAAATACTTCATTTAAGTAATTAAAGTCCTTTTTTGGAAACATTAGGTAATTAAAATCTTTTGCCCAACATTAGGCGACGAAAGTCTTTTTCTTTTGTAAGCGTTAGGTGACGAAACGTTTAGACGACAAACAATAATAATAATACATTAAAAAAGAACGGACTTAGCTGAAGATGATAAATATCCGTGACATGTTCAAGACGAAAACTTGTACAGCAGCCGGCGCAGAACCATGCTTCCCGGGCCGACAGGACGTAGATTCAATTCAAAATGTTTGAAGGTAGGTTAAAGAATGACCCAAAACGTAAAGAACTTGAAGAGGATCCAAAACGTTAACCTCCTGCAACATAAGGTTGCAGAGAAACAAAAATTAAATCAAAAAAGGCAACAACAAAAAAATACTCTCACTCTCTCTCATGCTTTCTCGTGACTTACCGAAATCGGAGGCTGAAGAAATTTACACTGACTTTACATCATCTTTTAAAACCAAATAAAAACACCACTTCTACGTGAGATGTCTACCAAAAAAAAAAACTATGGTGCGAAAAGTTACATTAATCAACCACCATCACTGACTGGAGCCATCTTGGCGAATGCCGAGAACAACGGACGAAGCGGGTAAGTAATTCTAAAACAATGGAGCATCGGAAGCTTACCGAACTGCCACCAGGTTGCGTGGACGGTACTAAAAAAAATGCTCTAGGAAAAAAAATGGTCTAGAGTACAGATTTTTTATATGAAATCACGTGAAGAAGCGAGGAGAAACTGCAAGCAACTGCTGACAATCACGTGGGCAGCACGCCGGGACACGGCGGACAGGCGGGCGTTACTAAAAACTCTTAGGCTAGCACAGAACATCCGGCGAACAAATGGAAGGTTTTGACTGAAGCCAAACAAAAAATAGAATTGTGTGCTTAATGGAATATAATACAAATTTTAAAGTAAATATCATTTATAAAATTAAAATTAAAAAAACTAAATTAAGTTTAAAATGTAATTAAACACAAGTAAACATTGTAAGACTCAATATAAAATAATTATTAGGTACAGAAAACTAAAATAATTTTACTATTTTACGAGTGCCAAAACATGAAACGGCACACACTCCTCCCCTCAAAACCGACGCTACCGTCTTAAAAAAAAAATTTTAAAAGTTGCCATTAAAAACATTTCACTTTACCAAAAAAAAGAGACATAAGAAATAATGATGTCAAAAAGAAAAGACTATATTAAATATAGAAATCAAAAATTAAATCATTATACTGCTGAAGAAACAAACAGCACAAACACGAGCATAAAACACAGTTATTTACTGAGAAACAAGAGAATATTATCCTTCGAAACTCAATACTCAATGAGGAATATACACCTCTTCATACAATAATCAAAACAAAATGGGGACTATACACCCCTGCATAATAAATCTTATTAAATGCTCGCTCAAGTAAGATAAACAAAACAACTCGGTCTCGGAATTGACATAAATTAGCTGAACGTAGGATGCTCACATACCTGCGAGAGATAAAATCTCAAAGCTAAAGAAGAAACGAAGACGAAGATCAAAATGCGAAAGGACCAAAAAAAATTAAATGTGTTATTGTAGAAACAAGACAGGACAGAATGGTGGTACAAGTACCCAGGACAGCCAGCGTATGCTACAACAAAGAGGGACAACACCTCAAACAAAATGCCCGTCGGCTTAAAAAAAACTGGGAGGTGCCAAAATCCAAGGGTAAACCAAAATGTGGAGAGGGCCAACACCCAACTGCACAACCCAAGGCAAAACAACAGGACACCCACCCGATACTGGTCACTAAGATCCTGATCATACGATACCGCTCTGAACACTGCAGTTCAAACAACACATCATGATAAAATTTAAAAAAATTTCCACATAGAAGATACCTAATCAAAGTTTAACAAAACTTACATTGACAATACTGATCAAATACGAAAGACATTTGAGCCACAAAAAAAAGGAAAACAAAATTTCTAAAATTCTTATTCAAAACGACAACACAAAATTGAAAGAAAAATAAGAAAACGGTCGTCCAAAGGTGAATGACTAAGTCCCATACCTTAGACACTCAAGAGATAATTTAGCACCTGCAAAAGCAAGCTTGACCACTAACACAAAATGTAACATGAACAAATTTTAAGATTCAGCAAAAGGGAAGTGAATAAAAAAAACTGCCTGCAATTTATTGAAAGAAAAATTTTTGAGAAGAAATCAAAGTTGAAACCATACCTTACAATGAAGAATGTGCCACTATACAACAGTCTCACCAAGCAGAACTCCACTACACGAAATTCACCAGAGATGGCTGAAACGGTGAGTCGCAGCAACACCGAGCCGAAGCCGCAACCACCCTAGCAAACTCCATGCAGCAGACACCCCACAGGAGAGATGTCCTACAGCAACAACCTAGTACACAAAATCAAACAGGAAAAGTACCTAAGTTCAAAAAAAGTTAAACACAAATTTGAAAAATGATTAAATTGATGACACTACACGGTGTAATGTGTGGAACACATGTGAAATAGCTGTGTCGTGTGGGAAGATGTACAAGACACACAACACACCACATCCCCACATGAACCAACACACACATAACCTACAAAACAGAAATTTAAAACAGTTTATGTTTTGGATGACAAGACAAGAAACAAAACGGATATATTCAAATGTTATTTTAAAAGATGACACTAGCTAGACAAACAACAGAATAATAATTCAAGATAGCACTTAAAATAAATTATTATTAAAAAACTAATAAAATCACAAAATATACTAACCTAAATTTAAATTATTATTAAAATGAGTGATTGGATCTTCCATGGCAGACATAAGATTTAAAACATGACAGAGGTCACCAAAAATAAGTGTTAGTGAAGCCTAACACTTAGAAAATTGTCCTGGCTCAACAGCTCTAAGGACCACCACAAGAAAAATTAATTTAGCAAAAGTTTGCCCACTGGCTAAACTTGACCAAAGTCAACAAAACATTAAAACAAAATCTAATGTCGTCTGGAAGTCACTTACTCCAGACAATACAAAATTGTAAACATACAAAGCTCTAACCTATAAAACTTTCAATTACAGTGCTTAAAAAAATTATATTAAAAAGAAAAACGACAAAATTCTAACAGAAGAAAACCACTGACCTTTAACTGCATCTCACTGAAACAAAATAATTAAAAACAAAACAAATGCAAATAGTGAAATTAAAAACGAAGACAAAACATTAATAGGCTCAAGAAGAAAAAATTTAAAAGACCAAAAACAGCTCAAGACAAAAAAAATATTAACCAAAATACTTGATTCAAAGATACTGCAGATTAAATACTTATAAAACAACTTCATAACATCAATTATTAAATTGTGCAATGAAAAGCACTAGGACACACATTAAATGAACATATTAGGAAAACGGCAAAATGTCTCTGAAAAGAAATCAATACCTAAAATACATACCCAAGATGACCTACAGCAAAACATGGGAAAAACAAACAACATTAAACATAATAACAAAACTGCTGGAAATTACAACTTATAACGAGAAATTGAAAATACCCACACAAAAAAAACTTCAAAATTACCCAATGACTCTCATACTATAAAATATTAACTATGCAAAATAATTGTGCTTCTAAAAAAAACTTGTTCCCATAAAGTTACATAACTAGTTAACCCTTGAAATAAACTTAAAATTAGTACCATGGTTTTTTGTATTGATGAAGTTTATGTTTAGGTTATAGGCCTATGAAAATACAGACATACAGAATCCAGGGACTCCAAGACTAGGATCAGTGGGTGATCAAGCCACGATCGACTGAGTCAAAGACCCTAAAGACACTAATTCGCTAACAGTGGACCCGAATGGTGGACCTTCAACTGAAAGCAGGAATAAGTGTTAAAAAAAATAACTCTCCACACCTTAACTCCTAAATAACATACTAGGTAACTACAAATATAAAACCCTCCAAAAAAAATACATTTACTCATGATTTACTAAAACACGAAAAGAAGAACCACTATTTTAAGAAAATGCCTAACCTGGACATCAAAGTCAAGCCAAAAAAAAATGAAAATGACAAATAAGAGTCGAGAACTACTAATGTCAGAAGTAAACACACCACAACATTGGGTCAGTATGAAAGTACTACATTCAAAGTTGGCAGCACTGTGCTGCGAAAGACTCCATCTTGGCTGGGAACTTTTTTTATCACTATGAATTAAAACAAACTCCGGGAGTTCAAACAACGAAAGTAAAATTCATATTGAACGAAGACAAAATCACACATTAACTTAATATTAGCTATTAAATAATTATAGTTCCCCTATTAAATAAATGGCTTACTGTAAACAAAACGACGTATCAAGTCAGATAAAAAAAATGACAACTCCCAAAATATCCACTAGAGAGGAAAATAAGAGGCTCTACCATACCTTGTAATTATTTTAAGAAACAATATTATAATCCACATAATAGTTGGGAATAACACCGATACAATAAGTCACGAGAGAAGCACTAGGAAAAATCTGTTATATTGCTGTGTTAAACGCAAGATACAACGATCGTTCTAAAACTCATAATTTAAATAATAAACTTACTCGATTAACTCATTACACTAGCGACTGAAACACAACATAGACTGATAAGAATAAAAAAAAGACGTGTGCGAAGACGTGACGCGACCTTGGCGACGCCTCAAGATAAACACCTGCACCAAAGCACTTCAACATGCAAGACAAAGCACTCGTACCACATACTACTGAATTAATAAAGACATAATTAACGAGTCGTTTCGTCACCTTTACACGAATATATATATGGAAAACAATAATTTTAAAAAACTCATTTAACCTTCAATTATCAATAAAAATAAAGTCAATCTATATTATAATGAATTTTTGCTTGTAGGCTAATAGAACATATCAACATTAAAAAAAACAATTAACTCACATCATAAAACTTATTTCTTACAAAATAATAATATTATCTATAGACTCGTAGAAAGTAACCATGCTCTGCTACCATCTTGTGACAACTGGTTGTTTATTATTATTATTATTTGATTTCGATTTGACTTGTTACTGCTACCAAATTATAATGAAATAAATATTGATATTATAAAATTATTTGTTTATGTAAGTAAAATGTTTGACTGGAAACGTGTCAGGGTAAACCAGCTTCACAACAGAATACACCTCATCAATTATAATTACGTAAGTCCAGAGGAACTTAGTTTAGTAAATGACAACAACATACGTATCTTCATCTATTAGTGGTGATATATTTAGTTAGAAAATACATTTAAAGCTAAACAAAAAAAAACAATGATGACTCATCTGAAGAGGTAAAGAAAGTCATAAAATTATCATTAAAATGGAATGTTTGTTATCAATAGTAAACCTAGGGTGCACCCAAATTACAGGCTAATAATGTTATTTATATTAGTTATATAGTTTTTATAATAAATTTAAATACCATGTTATATCCATAATTAAGATTTTACTAATTGAGTCTATAACTTTAAATGTAGATTAAAAACTTCTTCAGGAACAAAACAAAACATTATACAAAAATACTTCATTTAAGTAATTAAAGTCCTTTTTTGGAAACATTAGGTAATTAAAATCTTTTGCCCAACATTAGGCGACGAAAGTCTTTTTCTTTTGTAAGCGTTAGGTGACGAAACGTTTAGACGACAAACAATAATAATAATACATTAAAAAAGAACGGACTTAGCTGAAGATGATAAATATCCGTGACATGTTCAAGACGAAAACTTGTACAGCAGCCGGCGCAGAACCATGCTTCCCGGGCCGACAGGACGTAGATTCAATTCAAAATGTTTGAAGGTAGGTTAAAGAATGACCCAAAACGTAAAGAACTTGAAGAGGATCCAAAACGTTAACCTCCTGCAACATAAGGTTGCAGAGAAACAAAAATTAAATCAAAAAAGGCAACAACAAAAAATACTCTCACTCTCTCTCATGCTTTCTCGTGACTTACCGAAATCGGAGGCTGAAGAAATTTACACTGACTTTACATCATCTTTTAAAACCAAATAAAAACACCACTTCTACGTGAGATGTCTACCAAAAAAAAACTATGGTGCGAAAAGGTACATTAATCAACCACCATCACTGACTGGAGCCATCTTGGCGAATGCCGAGAACAACGGACGAAGCGGGTAAGTAATTCTAAAACAATGGAGCATCGGAAGCTTACCGAACTGCCACCAGGTTGCGTGGACGGTACTAAAAAAAAATGCTCTAGGAAAAAAAATGGTCTAGAGTACAGATTTTTTATATAAAATCACGTGAAGAAGCGAGGAGAAACTGCAAGCAACTGCTGACAATCACGTGGACAGCACGCCGGGACACGGCGGACAGGCGGGCGTTACTAAAAACTCTTAGGCTAGCACAGAACATCCGGCGAACAAATGGAAGGTTTTGACTGAAGCCAAACAAAAAATAGAATTGTGTGCTTAATGGTATATAATACAAATTTTAAAGTAAATATCATTTATAAAATTAAAATTAAAAAAACTAAATTAAGTTTAAAATGTAATTAAACACAAGTAAAGATTATAAGACTTAAAATAAAATAATTATTAGGTACAGAAAACTAAAATAATTTTACTATTTTACGAGTGCCAAAACATGAAACGGCACAACTTCAGCATGGATATGCAGTTATTAACACAAAATACCCTAATAAGTAAATTCTGAGCCCGGGAAATAAATAGTAACTGCTAAATATTTTTCAGTAATAAATATATTTTTCAGTTGATTTTTCAGTTGTTGATTTAAAACTTCTTTACAAAATCAAAATGAAAAATATTAAAATTTTCCATAATAGAGTAAAAATAATAATATCCTATTGTTATTCTTGTGGGACTACGTTTTTGTGGTGGATTTTTGTATTGACTTAATAATCGTCTTGATTCGGCAATGTTTGGGGATGTCCGCCGTTCTTTGATTAAGGTCGGTTATTCGACGGCCACTTAAGATGACTCCACATTTGCCATTTTGGATTCCACAATTTTTTTTTTAATCTGTTATTATTTAGCAAGATTTTCGGGAAAAAATTCCAAAAATCATTAAAAAAACCTTTTATTAAAATAATTATTAATTAGATTAATTTCTGTCTTTGGTTCGATTCTTGTCGATGCAAAAATTGTATTTCATGTAAAAAAAATAATTATTTATTTAAATATATGTGGTGATAAAATTCTAAAATAGGTATAAATTCTTCATCTACCATTAACCAATTGATTTGATCGTTTCTTCTCCTTGGTTCAATCATTAATTGATAAAAAAGTATATTTAAAAAAAACCTCTTTAAAAAAATCGTGAAAAATCCTAAAAGTTTCTTAAATTGATCATCCACCAGCCGCTAGTAAGCTGTCGATGCTATTTTAGCCGTCATCTTGTATTTATTAATCGATTCAAGGAGCGATAGCATCATATAATACACACAGCATTTGATAGAGTGCATTTTTGCCATAGTAGTTTAATTTTTATTAACTAGAGTGCAGTAGTATTTATTATCTGGAGTCCACCATCTTGTCAGCCATCGTGGCCACTATCTTGAAAATATGTAGTTATTAAGCTTGAAATTCAGGAAAATAAACTGAAAGACATTTAAAGAAATGTAAATGAATCGCTTTAATTCGTGGGTAGCAGATACAGAAATCCAGAAATGCTAAAGACTTTAGTATTTTTTGTGTGTTTTATTTTTGTACTTGTAGTACGGTAGAATTTATGCAATAAAATTATTTTGTAAAAGAACATGGGTGTTTTATTTATCAAACCTGTCACTTTTAAAGTATTTTTAATTGAAATAGCCTACCCTTTTTTTTGCGTTGAGCAAAGTTCGAACCAAGGACAGGAATCCATCGATTTAATCAGTAAATAATGAGTGATAATTTTTAAGAGTTTTGGAATTCTTCCCGAATTACTAAGATAATTCTGATAAAATTTGAATATGGCGGTCAATATGTCCTCATCAGCATACTAGAGGCTAGTATACGAGGAACTTCAGCTGTTTCTAGAACTTTCCACCATATTTTTTTAATCATTATTTTTTTACATAAAATTAAAATTATTTCATTGGTCAAGTATCGAAGCGAGGACAGGAACTGATCGAATCAAAGAGTATTTTAATTGTATATTTTTTTTAATGAATTTTGGAATTTTTCCCGAATATCTAGCTAAATATTTACCAATTTCCAATATGGCACCCAAATGTAAAGATGGTGGGTGCCACAGTAATAATAAATTATTACTGCACTCTAGCAGGTAAAAATTAAAATAACATCATTACTGTGCACTCTAGCAGACGAAAACAAGATGGAGGTCTCTAGCAGGCGAAATCAAGATGGCGGACGTGAAGTCAAACTAGCTGGCGATATATGTACTTTGAAATTAGTGGTTGGAGGTCAGTCTGTCGATGGCTTCCGTGGTGGAAGGATCTAACATCATTTTTTTATTTTCACCTCACCGGGTTCGAAGTAAGGATGCGTGCGTGGTTTATTAAACTTATATTAAAATTTAATTAATTTTAAAATGATTTTAATTTTTCTCATTAAGTTTGATAACAATTACGTTTTTTTTCAATATGGCGGTCTTGGCATCATAATCACAGATGGAGTGTTTTATATTCTCTTTTAGTAATATTTTATAAATTTTTAAATTTTACCTTATTTTCTAGCATAATAATTACGGATTTTCAAGATGGCGGTCGCAACTAAAATTGCAACAGTTACGTCTTAATACATGATGGCACCATGGCATTCTATATTGTCAATGTGTGGCTTAGAGCGCTTTGTCGCTGAGAAATTTAAATCGGTTTTAGAAATTTCGAATCGTTGGCATTTTTAAGGACTAATATGGGAAGTTTTCCCTCAAATCGGGAATCTTTCCCTCCAAAATGGGATATTATTAGGAATTTTGAGCCATTTTGAGTCAATTTTAAAGAATTTTGAATCTAAGATGGTCACCATGACGGTACAATCCAAGATGGCGGTCGACTCCGGCTCAAAATCGTGAAGCCAGGTGCCGGAAATACTATTCTACACTACTTATATATACAATAAAATCCGTTAAAATTTATTGTAAAATTATCTTAAACTTTTGGCTGAAAACATTTTTGATGAAACGGACTATCGCGGTAAAAAAAAAAAACAGGGGTTGAAATTAAAACCAAAAAATTCTTAGTATATACTTCGTCATAATTTATTTTAAGCCATTTTTATATAAAATTTCAACTTTGTTCGAAAAAATCTTTATAGGAAAATGAGTACTAAATATTGGCCGGTCCGAACCCAGGATTAGGAGAGTGGTTCTTGGATGGGGTCAAATTTACCACAGAAGAAAGGCATATTTTGGTTATCATTTCAGTTGCACATGGGGTTACTACAGGATGATTTGCTGAATGAAAATTACATGCTTGACACGCACAGGTTAACAGAAACTAAAATTAAACATTATGGGACGCATCTGGTCGCACAAACCTTAAATAGTACCTTTACTAGTAACGTTAATTTTGTTTCTTTTTTATTAGTTTAACAATAATAATGTTATAATAATAATTTTAGTTATAATTGAAAACTATATATTATGGTTAGGTTATCGTCTCTCAATAAGAGTTTTTCTTTTTGTGGGTTGAATTTGGTAAAAGGTCCGAGACATGTTCGTCGATTTTATGAGTTTTCACTTCAATTATTCTTAATTTTTTTTTTTTAATATTTGTATGGCCTGTCTCTGGGACCCCGATGTGAAACAAAAGTTGGCACAGTGATAAAAAATAGTTAGGCAAAAATAGGAGAAGTTTGAAGCAGCAAAGTGCTTAGAACCAGAGCAATTTGGGTGTGTAGTGGGTCCTACACACCATAACATGGGGTAGTCCGGTGGTAACTTCAAGCCAATTTGAGAAAGGACCGCGGTTATGGAGACGCGACCTCAGTAAACCAGAGCACACTATCACAAACTAGTACACACTTTATAACCTAGTTAAGAAGAGGGAAACATCCCTTAGCTGAGTGACTACATCCCACGATGCAGTCTGTTGTCCGGCTCGCAAGAGACGCAGTAGCGCACTCAAGTGTATGCGGCGGTCTAACACACTACCAAGACACAGGTTGCCCGGTGACTTCGCGCGTGGGGCCAATGAGTCGCTTTGTTGAAGTCCCTTTTGGAGGCCTCAAAAGGTGGGGGGCAAGATAAAATAAAGAGGACAGGGCTACATGGACGTTAGGAGGAGTAAAAGATTCCTGAGTGACCAGTGGTACTGCGTGATAGAGGCACGAGAAAAAAAACTTTGGCTGCGCCAGCCAATATATCCGTGAGAGCCATTCGATAGCGTGCCGAGTGGCGGTGTTAGTATATGGAGCCTAGAGCAAGGAGTTAGTAGGGTTCGCTCTCTGGCGGGAAGCACAGGAGATAATAAGTACTTGTTATTAAAGGTGACAGGGATCGCGCATGCGGGCGGGGCACTGGGTGCAAGCATCAGGGCCGGCGCGTCCTTATAGGCGAACTAGGCAACCGCCTAGGGCGCCTAGTAGCTGGGGGCGGCGCAGCACGACACATAACAGCTGATATAATATGTTTAACGATTATTGAAACTAGATGAAAATGTATTTTTCTAACACTTTGGAATGTTTATATTGATATAAGTAATTATTTAAAGTCCACGGTGACCTGTTTATGGTTTGTAATAAGTAAAAAAAAAAACACAAGCCTACTTACATTTGATTGTTGACAAAATCTTAGCCTTACGTGATGTATTTTGAGGCAAGGAAAATTTTTTTTGGGGTGTCCGGCCCGGGGGGGGGGGGGGGGGCTTTAAGGTTTTTCGCCTAGGGCGCCAATTTACCTTGCACCGGCCCTGGCAAGCATGTGTGTGGTAGGCCCCGTTGATAGGGGAGAAAGTTCGAGAGAGGGTGGTCTCAGAGTTCGCGAGCAACAGTGATGATGCGGGGTGCGGGGGAACATGCTGGCGCTGTTCAAGCGCAGTCAGACACGCTACACTAGTTGTGCTCTGCAGCACAGAAACAGGAGCTGCGCACCTCTCCAAAGTTGCGGAAAACCGCCGATTAGGCGTGCTGAGGTTTGCTGTAGCCTCGAGAGGGTGTCAGTTCGGAGGAACGTTAGTCGTGGTAAATAACACGCCGGTTCGTGCAAGGAAGCGGGAGAAACAGGAATCTGGCAGCTAACGTTGCATTTGACCGGTAGCGCGTCCGGCCGGAGCACTGAAACACAGTCTGAAACAGACTTGGTAAAGTATAAGTCTAGCGAGCCCTGGAATAGTCCAGTAACCTTGACGCATGAAAAAGGGAGGAGGGTCCTTGAGTCAGATCAGGTAGTTATGATTTTTTGCTGAGTTGTTTCTGATGTTTGCCAAACAAATAATCCATATTTTCGACCTTGAAAACAGAACGAAAAATTGTCAATAATCCAAAAAAGTCCAAAATTAATTAAATATGTTTACCTTTCTGTTATAGGTGATTTTAGCCTTGAAGGGTAGTTTTCCGCGATAACTACTTGAAAACTTTTAAGAGTATACTAAATTAGCTACAATTTGAACCCAGTAGCGTTTCTGTAAACTAAATTTTTTTCCAAAATACAGTTTTTCAATATTTATCAATTTTCGAACTACGTATTTTTTAGCAATATTTTTTTTTTTGTTTTTTTGTGACATTTTCGACTCTTGTAGGCTTATTTTATTTTGGAAATACCCCCCTTTTTTTTCCCCATATTCCAATGGACACTGAAGATGTTTGAGGAGACCTACAAATGATACATCCCTACATTTGTCATATCTCTCATTACTTGCCCTCATCTTTGTGTTTCATTAACAAAAGCTTGTCTGAACGTTTCACAATCATGAACCCTTCCCTTCCAACCAAGTCAATTTATTCTGAAAATAATATATATCAGGTAATATTGTTTTCTCCTTGGACACATTATTTAGAGAACTAACAAAAATATTATAATTATGAATTATTAGATTAATTACAATTTCAAAATAATATATTCATAATTACAATACACTTTACTTTAAATCTATCAGGACCATATTTACAAAAACCTATCTACCCAAAATCGTTACACAAAAATATGGTTCATTTTTTTTACATAATATTATAAATATTACAGTATCGAAAAATATATATATAAAATCTTCTTATAACTTCTAAACATAATAATTTATTAGATAAAGATAATATTTTGAAAATACAAGAAAACAATGAACATTTATAGCATTGATTATAAAATCAATTGAAAAAATTCAATTAATGTAAATAATTAAATAAAGTAATTGAAATAATTATATATGTATATTTATAATTTCTGGATTTCAAAGTACATTTTTCTCTCTCTGAAGGGCCCGTATGAACATTCGTCGGTTTCTCCACTGGAAACGCTGCAGCAGGGTGGTCGATGTCTTCTGTGAGAACTAGCCATAGGACATCCTCCAGCATCTCGATATCTGGCAGATCGTCGCTGACTCGGGAGTGGGAATACAGCTCAAGTGCGATGTCTAGCACATTGTCGCATGAGCCCCGCTCAGTGGCCGCAGACTACAGAGCACTGCGACCCTGTCTTCCTGCAGCTGCACGCTTTCCCACAACTCTTCTCACCTTTGTAATCCGGCCAGGCACGCGTGGCATGCGTTACGTCAGTGGACCGCACGTGACACGGCGTGTGACGTCAGTGGCCTGGCAGGGCCGTCAGCCAGCTCTGAACCTGGTGCGTGTCGCGGTCCTGTCTGCGTTCGTAACAATATTGTCCGCGAGTTAAAGAAAAATAGATAGCACTATATGACAGTGTGGTGGACATAGAGAAATGACAAACTATTGATGTTTGTATGTCTATGAACTATGATTTCCTGTTTACCCATGGTGATCGGTTGAACGGTTTAGAAGTTGATACGCTGCAGCACCATCTAGTGGCGGAGTTACAAAAAATGGATAGCATAAAAACCTTCTCCAAGAAAAAACACTTCGATGTGCCAACTTTCATGGCGATCGGTCAAACGGTGTCGGGGTTTATCAACGTCATTCTTAAATACATTCATACATGCATGCATACATGCATACATACATACATACATACATGCATACATGCATACATACATACATACATACATGCATACATGCATACATACATACATACATACATACATACATCCATACATACATACATACATACATACATACATACATACATACATACATACATACATAGCAACATCCTATTTAATATATAGAGAATAGTGTTGAACCTTCGGGTTGTGTATGGGCAGCACCAACGTAAGTTACATTTCTTATGAAGTTAATTTTGAGTTGATTTTTCTAAAACTTGTTTTGGCCTGCCCTTTGACATATGTTGTAATTTCCGTTAGTATTTTCGTAATTTTACAGATGTGTCGACGTTGGTTTAATAGCATTTGAAGCATGTTCTTGTTCAAGGCTTGAGAAATGTTTACATAATACTTATAACATGGTATCATGGTTCATTAATCTTATGGCCGTTCACTTAATTGTAGAGATTGATATTTTTGCGTACTGAACACGTCTTGTCATGTTAATTTTGGAATTGTTAAAGTTTGATATTAATGTTCTCTGGGAACAAAACGTTTAATGGTAGTTGGATAAATTCGCCACAGTTTATATGACGTATCATTGTTCTTTTTTGGCTTTGACTTTTATGTCGTGCGAATGTGTTCACTTCTATTGGGTCGATAGGCTTGTACATCCAGCACTTTTCGTTGTATTTTGCAATAATCTGAGAGCTGTAAATGTATTCATAGTTCGTTTGCGATGAAGTTATGTGTCATTATTTCCCAGTATTGTTATTGGTAAAGAGAATTAGCTATGGCCATGCAAGGAAAAGTTTGTTAATTGAGGTAGATTGTATTCAAAGTCAGAATGTTGCAAAAGCGTGCGATGTACACTGGTCAGACTTAGGACGCGGGATTTCGTATGGAGACTAGCGACACCTAACAGCACTGTTTCATGAAACAAATATGAATAAGGTTTTATTACCCTCAAATAGATGTTTCTGAATATGTAATTATTTGCGTGATTCTCTGAAACTATAACATGTAGTATAATAATCTTTTTTTATTTTAAATTGGTAAACGAAATCCGTGATAATTGGTATTGAGTAATCATAGGGAATAGAAGACTCAAAATGTTAAATGTAAACATTTGGTTCTGCAATGATAATGTACACGTCAGAATTGTGGTATGCTTTATTTAATGTTAAGATATATTATACTTTGGGATTGTATAAACAGTTGAGTAGACACACAGAAAACAAATTGTGTTAAGAGACGGGCGTGTTATTAAAAGATAAAAGCATTTTTGTAATTTCGTGTTTATTGCTGCACACGGAACAATCTGACATTATCTACTTGTGAACCTATTTAATAACAATTTTATTTTAATTCTGTTTGCTAACATAGCAGCGTTATTATATTTGATTACTTCTACATAAATTATTGTAGGACTGGTTTCCAATGCGACATGATGTATTTGCCGTGGGCTTTCAAAATATTGTACCTGAAAGACTTAGCTTTGAATAAATATTTAGCTGTTTGATTGAAAGAGACACGTGGTATTTTGTCTGTAGTATCCGTCGATGTCGTCTTGTTACATCTTCAAGCACATTAAGATGCAATACATTTCTATTAGGATTCATGTTCTTTGTTTAGGTTATTTTTATGATTAAAGTTGTGCTCAGCCCGTGTTGGGCACAATGCCTTAGAAGTAAAACATCAAACGTGTGTCGAAATTTTGTACTATTAACTGTTTAGTACATTTCAACAAGACAAGTAATATTTGAATAAAATTCCTTGTCTAATTTGAGGTCCAAAGCCGAGGATTTATCGGAGCTGTTTCTAACGATTCAAAATTTCCTATTGTTTTGTGTTGCTGATTGCTATCTGCGTTTAATAGTGGCAAGGAACGTTTGCGATTCAGGCAGCGAATTCAATCGGCAGGCTCAGAAAGTATGTGTGTGATTTTAAAATAGAAATTTTGGTATTTGAAAAGCGAATATTTTATTTATCAGTTGATTTATCACAATGGCATTATTTTTAAAAATTTTACGTTAAATCTCTGGTCCGAGTTTCGTATTGTAAGTTTATTTGCAACATGAACAACATGAGAACACAATAGTTTCCCCTTACTATTACTAAAGCAGTATTATGGTACTACCTAATGATATTTTACAAACTCATCGTTCAAGTTAAAAGAAAATTAACTGTCAAAATTTAATTAAAATTTACCCCTATAAAATTATCTATATAAGATTCCAAAAACCACCCCTGTCTACCTTTTCTACCACTTAAAGTATGGTGGTGGAAATACTTGATAACATCATGCATACTTGACTTTGAAAAGAGGAGGAATTTGCTATCTATATAAGAATTTCGGTAAGAAATGTTTATTGAATACATGATAGCTCCAAAATTACCCTATCTCCCTTTCCCACCCCTTAAAAAAAATGTTCACACTTTAATGAAATTTTTCACGTTTGATATTAAAAATAAAATTAAAACTACTATTAAACCTACCCTTCCTGGCTACATGAAGTTTAGAAATAACCTCACCCATTCCATTTTACTACCCCTTAAAACAGATTTTTGGCTGTCCATAGTGAAATTTTGAATAGTTCACGTACAAACTAACGGGAATTTATCGCCAACATCCATTTAAGAAAAAGAAGTCACTGAAAACATGAGATTACGAAAAAAAACCACCCCATTTCACTTTCTTAGCACTAAAAACAGTATTTTTGCCCTCCTAAATGAAATTTTGCACACTTGAATTTAAATTAAGAACACTACTATCTACAAACAGTTAATAAATTTATGAGATTTTGAAACACTACTTTTCTCCCACTCCTCCCTCTACCGTCCACGTTACCCTTTCCCACCCCTTCAGTCAGAATTTGGACAACACTTGGTGAATTTTGCACCCTTGACGTTCAAATTAAGGAAACAATTACTGTATACATCTGATTTTAAAAATCCCCTTCACCTTTTGTTCAGCCCGGGCAACGTTGAGTACTTCAACTGGTATTATTATATTAGAATGTTGTTTTTAAAAAGTAGATTAAAATCAGTGAACCATGTCATCTGAGGGTAACAAGCGCGCGCGGTACCACTGTGCTAAGCCTTTTGGGAAATTAGAAAGCGAATATGTATTATTACATCGTAATGCGAGTTTTCTTAGGTATTTTAAAACTTGTGATTACTTTTCCTATTACTATTTTAGTTTACCAAATATATTCTAGGGTAGTCTCACTAGAATAAATTTTCACTTGGCACACCAATAATTTGGTATGTCACCTAATGTTTACGAAAGTGAAACACAGTTGTATGAGCCGTCATGTTACACGTGTGTGTTCTGATTAAATAACAATATCCCAGAACCCTGCACTCGTTATAATTTAAAATTTTACTTCAATGTGTTCATTATTCCCGAATATCGCAGACTCAAAAGTTGGAAATACAATTATTCGGTTTTGTTTTCTGTGTGTCTTGGTCAAATTCTCATCTTTTTTGAAAGATTATCTAGTTTGTGAGATGAAATACACTATGAAAATTCACAGGGACATTAAATACGGAGTTATTATTTAATTATTTTATATTAGAATTATTGCACTTATGGCAATGAAAATTTATCTGTGTAAAATAAAATTTTAAATACATGCATGGTTTGAATCTCCTGGGTTCTTATTAAAACGCTTTACATTTTTCTAATTAATATTCCAATATCTGTATTACATGAAAGAAAGGGGTATAAAATTTCATACAGGCAACTAAAATAACTTAATAAAACTCCATGCAAAGTTTTATCAACACTTCCAAATATGTTTGAACTGTCACTCACTCATAACAACATACCTTAATACTGGAGATGTTAAGCAAACAATTGAAGAGCTGAACCAGCGTGTATTCTTCAAAGTGCCTATTTTGCCTGTCGCGCAAACAAGGAAACAGGCAAACTACAACATTCCAAATGTAATAAAAACAACTATCCTGCCTCCAATGGAGCAGAGCTTTGTATCAGAATTGCAAGTACATTGTTTGTTCCACGTGTTTACCCAAAATATTAACACCCATTGTGAGGCAAACCACGTGACAATATAAGCTGATAGAAACCGAACTAAGATTAATATCAAGCATCTAATTAAATCAGAATAACTTTGATTTTTTAGTGTTAATTCTAGTACTTCTTTCATTTACGGCAATTAAGCCCTAGGCTTTGAAATGTTGCAACTCATATTGTCTGCCAGCACACATCATAAAAAAAACCGTCAACCTATATTATTATAATACAGCTATTGCCCCTCCCCGACACAACTAATTATCCCCCATCATTTTTATTCTTTGTTATTTTGTGGCGGGTCCTCGCTTAAGGTGGTTTAGTGCTCAGACCATTCGTCTATTAATAAAGCGATCAGTGTTTCATTTCTGGCAGTTTAGAATCTGAAATTTTAGCATATTGGAAACGTGGGAGATGATTCTGTGGCAGGTTGGTTTTTTCGGGTACTCCCGTTTCCCCCATCCATTAATTCCATCAAGGCTCTATAAGCATATTATGATCTTTCATCGTCTCTGACCATGCCAATGAGTCGTTTCGCTCAATCCACGTCATTCCCATTTCTTTCACCATGATTAATATCCACAATTCATTTTAAAATATTTTATATCAAAATTTTCTAATATACCAACTTGAGTATACGCTTAGCTCTCATTCTAATATGCAAATGTTTTTTATTCGTATTATTTCATTAAAATGTGTTTATAAACTGTAACATATCTATAAAAGCATTCTGTTTGGAAAAAGTATTGGAAAGCGATACACTTAATTTAGAAAATAATTTTCGTAACAGTGAATAAATGATAATTACACTTTGCTGCCACAACACAATAGAAACGAAAACAAAATTCTGAGAAAAACCATCAATACAAAAATGTTACCTGTTTATTTTAAGCACTGTGTAACATCCCACTGACATTTTGAATATGGGTAATTCACTCTTCACCAGTGACATCCTAGGAGGGTGGCCTGGTTCATCCCAGAGATAAAACAAGAAGCTATTGTTATAAGTAATAAGCCTATTTTTGGCGAATATAAGTTATTAAAAGTAATTTCATTCCATTACGTTTTCCTGTGTCAACATATAATTTTATTACATTTCATACTAAAAAAACTTCCAATATTAGACGATGAAAACTGCTATGGCATAAAACTGTATGCTGAAGCCAATATGGCTTCATTCTTATCCGTCCCCCTTCAACACGCCATAGCCTATATAGTTACGCTCATCACTGACTCACTGACCTGTAATGCCAAAGATATATATATATATATGCACACACCTTGGAGACAAGCGTATCATGAAGCACAAATATTAGCTTACTCCATAGTGATTTGTATAAAATGGAAAATGTAAATGTAACAATAGAGTAACATTTTAAATACAGATACATAAGTAGAACTCACCTTAAATTTTTAATCAAAGTGTTTGTTATTTTCATTATTTTTAAACGGACGCCTTTACAACCTTCTAGTATTCTAATAGTGTGTGTGTGTGATGTGCCCCAGGCACGTAGCTGGGATGGAGGTCAGGTGGTCCTGACACCTCCCTTTCAGGATTTAAAAAAGCGAGGACATAATAAGAAAATCATAGAAGATAAGCTAGATATATATTATTTTATAGGGATTATTTTAATCCTTAGTGGGCTGCAAATAATTTATATCCTCCCTATTAAAGACCAACATTTCTCATGCACAGAAGCGGCAGGAATTGTGTTTACAAGTAGGCTACATTTAGTGCCGGTTTGCACATGCCTTTCATAAATTTATATGTGTGTTTTATGTATTTGAGAACATTAGTAAATGTATAAATGACTTGTTTTAAAGAAATAATTGCATAACTGACTTAATAAAATGTTAAAAACAATTAAATAAAAACCAAAATATGAAATGTTCAGTTTCTAAAGCAACATCATTATTTACATTTCTACTTGTAACGGTTGGCGTTATAAAAGTTTGCTATTCCCTGAGATATTATTAAAGTGTGATAACTAAATTTTCTTGTAAAATTAAGTTATTGAGAGGATCCCGTTCTTCATAAAATCCTAGCTACGGCCTTGTGTGCACACTGTTGCCACCGTTTCTTCATATGCTCGGCCATACCAGTGATACCAGCGATACCAGGAACCAATCATGTTCCCATAACTCGCTATGTGGAATTGCAACGACCCGTCACTTGTTCGAATCATTGGAAACGACGGTGGGGCGCGAAGTGTGCGAATTTAGGATTCAAGTGACTCACAGTCCTGTAAGGTGGTAAAAAAATCTGTCGCTGTGTTGCTTGGCTCTAATTTATTTAGTGTAGATGTACTTTCCCCTCAGTTAGTTGGCTAACTGATGCATGCGAGTGTCGTGATGTCTGTTTTTAGAGGCTTGTCGAAGTTTTCGCAAAAGTGGCCTAATTAAACTGGTTTTTTTAGTGTAGTGTTAAGCTCCAAGGCCGCACGCGACTGTCAGGCTGTAAAACAGGATATGTCATCTCTCTGACATATCCAGCCTAGACCCGGCCAGTCGCACTCGGAGGCATATAACCGTGTGGGTGATTCTGGTGTGTGAGAGAACGCAAAATTCGTTAAACCCTGTGTCTTTATTAAAAATTTTATTTAGACTGATGCAATAAATCCTGATTGACATAAATAAGAAGCAAAACCAAATATTTTAATAATTTCTCGAGATAGCTGGTGCGTGGGGTGCAGTCTGGAGAGAGGTTAGAGATGCATGTTATCCTGTTGCCAGCAAAAGGCGGTTGGAAGGTTGGACGAATTAGTCATTGTGTGCACACATCGGTCGTGCTGGACTGCGTTGGCTGAAGTGGCGCGTGGCGTGACGCTCGCTGGCGTGGGACAGTGGCGTGAGCCCTGCTCTGTGATGCACGAGCGCCCAGGCAGAGGGCTCATCACTGCCACAGCGACTGCTGCTCGGCTCGGGTTGATCAAGTGTTAACCACCTTCCATGGGACTTTTTTACATTTGTGAAGCACTGTTCGTTCTGAACACATGGGCGAGCGCCATTAATTATAGCGCATCTCATCCTTAGATCACAGTGTGTATTTAAACGGGCATTTACGTTCTCTTTCCAATGCATGATTTCTGCCATCAGAGCTGTCCTTGTTTCGTTGTGCTCTGTTGCCAGATGCACGCCATAGAGCGCAAAGGTTTCACACAAAACTTTGTAATGTAATGTAAATTTGTTTAATGTATCGGAAAAAAAATTATATTATTTAAGGTAAAATTTGGAATTATTATTGCGGAAATAAATTTACCTGGCGTAGTCTACTTCAGGGAGCATCATCCAAAATGTCCTTTATTTTATTTCCAAGAAAATGTGATTGAAAGACGTCATCTTGGTTTCAACAGTTTATTGACATTTTGTTTATATCATTTAATTTTAAGAAGTATGGCTCTTTTCAGCATTACACATACTTTCATCGAATGCTTTGTTATTAATAATGGCTGAATGTTACAAATAGTTTCCTCGGTAAAGTAATAATTGGCTTTTAGAATTAATTATTTTTTTCTGTCAAAATGACTACAGCTGTAATAATGTTGTCAGCAGACACTGTTTTATGGCCTTCGGAAAATCAAGAGATAGTATAGTTAGTAAAATATACTAAAACACATTATGGTTAACGATGGGATATAAAATACGAATTTAAGTTTTAAAAAGCCGGGTGGTATCAATCTGACAACAGTGTTCGCCAACAGTGTTGTACTGCAATCTAACAAAGATTAGGAAATGATACAGATGGAGTATTAGCCGTCAGCCATCAAGTCATTTTTTTCCTCATTTTTCTGATTTTCACATACCAATATGGCGGACATTTGTTTATATTGACGTCGTCCGGCCGGAGGCCGTCTTCAAGCCCGACTTGCGACCGCCCGTACTTGGTCCCGCTAACGAAGCGCGCCCCTAGCCACCCGGTCGGAGTCAAGTGAGCTTCCCGCCACTCCGTACCACAAAGGTAAACTGCGGTAATTACTGAGGGCTCGAGTGCCCCTCGCGTAAAGACGAGTAACTAAGGGAGCCCAGTAATTACCCTAATTTTTACAAACTCTTCACAAGAAAAGTGCGTCGTAGGAGTGTGCCACTTACTTCCGTGGGGAACTTGAAATCACACGTAGCAAGTGCTCCCTTTGCGGCCTTCCGCCTAAACTAATTAAATGACTCTTCCATCATCATTTACCCCCCCCCCCCCCGTTCTAACTTGTCTGTAACTGCTGGAGTAGTTGGTTAACTAACAAACAGTCTCCAACTTGACTCTCCTTCCTTTTAAGTACATTTAAATACAATTAATGTAATTACGATTATTATAGGCCTTCCGCCATTAGAATTAAGCCTTAGTAATTATTGTGTGAACATTGTAGTGGTTATGATCTCTTTAAGTTATCTTTAAATAAATATAACAGTAAACGGCGAACTTTGGCGCGCGGGACCAGCCTACCTCTCCCCCGCGCCAAGGCTAGCACGCCAGTGTCGAACTACTCGCGAACCGGGCCGGACGTCCTTAGTGCCACGGGAAGCCATCATCGCTTTGCAACCACCAAGTAACGCTGGTAAATATAGTCACCAACCAAACCTTCCTTTTTCAGCTTCCCGTGTGCGTTCGCGTTCATTTTTTACTACAAGTAATAACATCGCGCACACAAGTGCCGATGCTAACTTCATGGGCATTCGCCAGTAATTTAACACGGACTGCGGCTCACACAAGTGACCCGGCCGCTGTTAAGAACTAAGCTTACGGGATTGGCCACCCCCAATCACCCCCCCCCCCCTTCCCCCGTTGCTATGGGTGGACATGGCGTAAGGGCGGAACTTTCAAGTGTATCATGTAAAGTATAGTGCCTCTCAAATTGTGTGAACTGTAACGTGTAACTCAGTGCTCACAGCGCAAAAGGGGTCAGCCCCGAATAAAACCCAGTAGCGTATTCAATTGTGTTCTTCCGTAGTGTTGCTTGCCCCTCCAGCTAGGGATCAGTGTACTATATTGTGTAAGGAGAGTACTGGATAATTAGCTCTTTGAAAACCCCGCTCCTAAATTCAATCACAGCCGAAGGCCTAGTGGTCCACGCCGGGGCAGAAAGTATCCACGCCCAAAAACATTGGTTAGCGACTGTGCTAGCCTGGCGCCCACCGGAATATACCCACACACCACCACATCCCACTAGGCACCGCCCAGGTCTCGAAGCCAAGACCGCGGGTGACGGCAATATTTGTACTAGCTGTTCTAGCCTGCTTTTATTAACGACTGTAGTTAAGATGTTCGGAAGAAAATTTGTTTTAAAATATTACTGGTTAATATGTTTATATATATTACAAGTCCTAAACGAATCTTCATAATACAAATGTAATGATATGAGTTGGCATTTTTCTATTAATTTAACCTCTAATACGTTTGTAAGCAAACGGCCATCATATTGGTAAGTATAGTCCACTGAAACACCTTCCCCTTTTGGCTTCAACACCCTCGCCTATAGTCAGACCTTATGCTCCATATCTATATTTCCCTAATCTCTGAAACAGACTATAGACTTGGCCAACTTGTGATTGGATGGTGTGGTTGATAGGGTAATACAAACACAGAAATGGCTGCGCGCTGACATCATTCGGCAACATTTTCACGGCATGTGAACTGGGAACGAGTAGGCTTTAGCAGTTTCAGTCGAAGGGAATATATTCAATAAACACGTAGGTGAAAAAAGGTATTTTGAAAGTGGACTTAGATGACGAAGGTAGTGAAGCTGGGAGGGGAGATAGGAGTGAATGTTTTGCAAGTGAGCAAAACCTGCTGCCTCAGCGTGTGAACTGTTAACTTCGCTGCAATCATGAATAGTAATTTTTTTTAATAATTATTATTTCCTTAAAAGAATAATTTATATTAAAAACCGATTTTAAAACATTAAGTATGCCACACTCTCGTATAGATAAGTTTATGATAGCAAAATAAAATTGTAGTAAACAATAATTAATTCAATAAATAAACAATCAGTGTGTCTAATTTGTTACTGTAGGTTGAACTAAAATAAAAAATAAATAAAAAACTTAATGTTTGATACAATTTATATCCACTTCCTGTAAACATATCTTTTATTTGATACATATAATACAATTCGTAAATTCACACTAAAATGGTACATTATAAAGTTTTATAGTTAATAAATATTATATGACAAAAACACATCCAAAATGTAGTATAAAAATTGAAATAGTATAATTGACAATAATTAAAAACATTAGTTTATCTCATGCATATCAAAATATAAAAATAACTGTCTGAAATGCTACTACAAAGTATGACTCTGCAGAAAGTTGATGTCAGTGCAATAAACAGGAATGATTGCAGTGGTATGGCCAGAGAAAAGGTTCTGTTCCATTTTGGAGGACCAACAGTTCGTCAAGAGTTTGGGCAGTCAATGTCTGGTGTCGCTGCGAAACATGCAAGAATCCAAGATAAAGCTAGCCCAAAAGGCATTCTTGCTGAGGTTCATGTTCGCAACTAAGCACATTGCTTGGAAGGTCTTTCAACTGGCTGATGCATGGTTGTGATCACCTTGACAGGACTACAATGAATGATGACATGAGTTGTAATTACTCCTTTCCTCCGCAACCCACAATGACCAGCTGCATGATATAAGGCTAAGGGAGCCGCTTATAGACAGGTTAGCAGTAGTCAACGGTAAAGAGTGTATAAAATTATGTGTTGAGCCCATTGAGAGTGATCGACTTGGGTCCTGCCAAATCATTCAACCACAGAAAAATTCCCAACCTGGTTATGGAAACCAGTAAGTAAATTATTCCATGTATCCGAATGTATTCAAACTTTCTGGAATTCCGGGAGCATCACAGGCAAGGAGGGCCACGACATCTCTATACGATAGACATACAGTAAGGCCTGACATAGAAGACTGGGTATTGGATGAATCAGATATATATTTACAGGAAATCGAGCTAGACGGACCAGGAGTAGCAGTTAACAACACAGCATCCTAATAAGACTATATATTGGACCACCATACTGCCTAAGGAAAGCCACTAATTATGGACTTGTTCACTAGGTGGATAAAGGCGTGGCGACTAAGCAACACCACGGCCTCAATTTTTGAGTGTGACCTTGAGATAGAATATTTCCCACATTGAAGATATCTGCACTTACTGATAGAGGACATGAACTCCTATTTTACAAGATTTACCTAGAAGAGACTGTGTATGACTTGTAAGGTTAAGCAGGTAAAAACACCCAGATATTCCCTAATAAGCAAGCACAGCAGAAAAAATCAAAGGGATTAGAAGCTGAAGACATTGTTTAGGTTGCACCTTACCTCCAAATTTTGGTATCCATCTTCTGCATCAGAACGCAGAATTTAACAAGGAAAGCCAGTTCATAAATGATGTTTTTGGACAGAAATTTAGAATTCTAGACTAGCAAAACATGTGGTTTCCAGAAGAAGATGCAGTGGGTTTGGGAAAGGTGTGAGATGTAGCACAACACCAACAAAAAATATTCCTAGCAGACCAGACTTCACAATCTCGACATACACCAACATAACTGTTGAAGGGTAACCATGTATTTAGACAGGAATCACCTCCGTTCAATTTGGTCAGAAATTTCTGCACAGGATTAACCAGTATTTAAATGGGTACCACCGACTACGGGATCTCATGCCTTACCTGGTACTGACAGCATAAAATAGATATGCCAATGTGAACTAGGCTTATCTGAGGTTTGTGAAGATGCCAGAGCAGAGCTGAACATGATCCTAAGCACAAGGATGAAGAACAGCTCCCAGTAGCAGACATGACTGAAACATGCAATCTAGACTACCTAACCACCACCACCGCCTAAATCATAAGATGACATTGAGGAGGAGTACATCACAATAGTTAAATTCCATGACAAAATATCTTGGATCTGAGCATTAAGTGATAGCAAACGATGGATCCTGAGGTGTAGTATTGGGACAAGTAGCTGCCACATCGGCCAGTCCCACCCTTTAACATGTGGTGGCCAAAAATATGTGTACCTGGCTGACACACCCTTCTAAGCCACTGAGGAAGTATGGAAAACACATCTAAATGTGTGACCAACACTATATTTAGAGATGTCGCTGGCTACATCGACTGCAGTACGTTGGCATATAGTGAACCTTCAAGCCTGCCTTGACTTGATGCAAGTCTCTAAGGGTGATCGAGATCCCAGACAAGCAGGTGAACATTCAAGCAATTCCAGACTCGACATCATCAACCGCACTACCTGATTCCGACACGACTCATGCACGCCCACACAATGATGTAAATGTAATTGTTAAGGTTACTTCTTACACCTAGCTTCATGTGTGAACTGGAAGAGGTCTGGCATGAGCAATGAGATTGAGATGCATGTTAATAAATAATCGATTGTGGCGATCATAATTAGCCTACAATTGAGTATCTAGTTTTTAAGCAAGGGCAAATATTTACAAGGTAGACCCCGAGTTGTTGGATACTCATTAAAGAGTAAGTATGAGGGATAGAATATGAAGTGAATTATATTGATTTGTGTGTATCTGCAATATTCATAACAATATTTCAAAATCTGCCATCTCAAAGATGCTTCCGTCCCTTGGTTCCACAGCAATCAATATTTATATTATTAAAAATAACACTAGTACTTCCATCAGCGACATCTACCTTCAACCTTATGAACCAACTGTGATGTCACCAGCAGATGCTTCCCACCATTAGGTCCTGGGAGAGCAGAGGGATATGACATCACAAGCAGACGATAATAACACCACCATATGACTACACGACTGCCTGTAGAGCAACCACCTGTTGGTATGTGTGGCAACGTGATGATAACCCCGCCCCCCTGTTCACAGACCAACTACCTCTCCATACTAACGTGCAACAGCCACGCAGTAACGCATGCTCATCCAGCCGAAGGTCGCGGCTCAGATCTGGTCGAGCAGCCAGTGCAGGTAGTGCGTCACGCGCGTGTACACGCCGGGCACAGCCTCTGCGGCGCAGGCGCGCGCGCCGAACGACACCACGCCCACCAGCACGCTGCGAGCTGCGCTGTGCAGCGAGGGCTGCTCCCGGCTGGCCAGAGGACCGCCGCTGTCGCCCTCGCACGAGTCCCTGCCGCCGTCGCCGGCCGCGCACATCTGGCTGGCGCCCACCGAGATGTTGGCCCGGCGCGTGAACACGGCGTCGCAGCCCGCGCTGGGCTGCACCTTCAGCTTCACCCACTGCAGCGTCTTGCTGCTGGACATCCCTGTCGCGCAGTCACACCTTGCTACACCATCTACACCATCTACACCAGCTACAGCGTGTCGCAGCCTCTTAGACTGCTGTGTGCAATGCACGGTATCTGCTATTAGCACCGTGCTCTGTTGCGAAGAGCACAAAAGTTTTAGACACAACATTAAAATAATTTTAAATAATGATTTTTAATGTATTAAAGTTAAATATTATTTTTAAGAGTAAAATTTGGAAAGAGATTTTTGGAAATACTCAATTCTATCTCCTAAGAAAATTCATCAGAAAGACATGATCTTGGTTTACACCTTTTATGTCATCATTGTTTTAAATATCTTTCAAAATTAAAAACATTTGAGCTCTGGTCAACAATGGAAATAAATTCATGGAAGGCCTTGTTATTAACAGTGACCGACAGCTACAAATAGTTTCTCCTGTAAAAGACTAATAGATTTTTTTTTCTTTCATGAAGTACCTTTACAAATGTAATAACTATCAAAAGTCACTATTTTATGGTCTTCAAAAATATAAAAAGTTGGTAAAATATAAATTATACTAAAATGTATTATAATTATTTATAATATACGAAATAATAATTTTGATGTTAAGAAGCTGGGTAGTATCAATCTGGAAACAGTGAGTGTCATTCATACTGCAATATAAGAGTGAGACAGACTAAAGGACCCATTGGCTCAGCAGTTAGAAATTCTGTATTGTGATTTAGAGGTTCCTGATTTGATTCCCAGCAGGAACAAAATTTATCTCTTAGTTCTGCTGGCTCAGTACGAAAGTGTACCGGAAAAAAAATTATATACCTATGCAACGAACACTAACACAACATATGAGAAATATTGTGGGTATGGTGGACTGCCAAGCAACGTATGTCTAGTAAGTTTTCTATTGAGAGTGAAGAATGCCGAATATGTATGATGTCAAAATGGAACCATGGCGTGCTCGAGGTTTGGCTACAAATATTTTGTCGGCACATTTTTTTTACAGTATAAGTGAGATAAACAGTAATGAATTGTACGTCTCGGCAGTGAGCCTCCTTTTTGGCTTGCACAAAGGTCTCGCATCTGAACGTTGTTTCATGAAACGGCTGACGGTTTATTAATTAACGTTTAATTTTTTTTTGCTCCAGCTAGTTAACGAGAGATTGCTGAGCTCTGCTTCTCGTATCTAATGCAAATTTAAATCCAATAAACAGGTGAATGAAATAAATATCATTTCTGGTCATTCATTTTCTCCGAAGGATACTTTTTGTTGAGCTGGCTCAATGTACGTCCTCGCTCGCCCGTTGTCCTGCCATTACTGAAACCTCGCCCATTCACGGCCAGGACTGTATGAAGAGTTTCATTTGGTAGGCGTGGTGCTATCTGCTTTTATTTTTTTCTTTTTGTTGGTGGAAATGATAGATTTTTTTATAATGTCAGGTAGGGCATCTCCTCTCCCCAAGCGTGGGGACTTGTTTACGGCATCTTCTCTGAAACATATAAAACAACTAACAGGACATATTCTCCTTGATAGGAACGAATTCGGACGTCGGACGGCGCACTCGCAAAATAATTCCCAAAAGCTAATCGAATAATCGAAATAAAATTGTGGTCTCAGAGGCCTCAGTCTCTTGAGAGACGAGCCGGCCCGAATAACTCTCGGAGCCGAATCGAGGAGGGAACAAACTGCCAAATTGCGACGCCACTGCGTCCCAGCAACGGCTTACCGCGAGAGTCAGCCACTTCTCAATGCAGTCCGCACACCAGGAAATTAGCCAGCCCATCGTACGTTCTCCTTTGAGAACTATTTCTTGATTTCTTCTGACATTTTACAACACCGGCAGGCCAGCCCAAATCCACCGTGTTTTAGAAATGTTATCATTTTTATTCAGTTAGACTTTTAGCTTTAAAGTAATTTAAAGTACTCACCCATGCTTGTTGATCCCCATCCAGCTGCTATCAAACTTTCGCCCGTGTAGTCAATCTTGATCAAGTCTTCGAATGGCAAGCATATTGTGCTGACGTATGCTGAAACATTCAAACGTCCGAAAATACATTCCCTTAAAAATCAGGTATATTTGAGGATATATTTATCAAAGTATTTATTGGTTGGGATTACCAGCGGAGGACTTACATAATAATTTTAGGAATATATATGTGACTATGGGGCTTTATGATTGCAATAATCTTAAAGGCGTGCAGATAATTTATTTTTTGGAGGCCAAAATTCAGAGAAAAGTTTATTTTTAAAAATCACACCATAACCATGTGTCAAAGTTTGGACAGATACGATTTCTGCCTTGTTCGTCGAAAATTTGGTCAACTTATTTAAAATTTAAAATGCAGATTACAAATTTAATAATTGATCGTGGTTGGAACGATAATGCGTCTCATCCTTATTTTTCTGTGTGTAGTGTAATAGACATTCACTCTCTCTTTTCAATACATGATTTCTGCCACTAGTGTGCTGTCCTAGTTTCGGTGAGCGCTGTTGCCTTATCGTGAGGTGAGGTGGCTACAAAATTGGCGAAATATTTTTAATGTGCATAAAAATTCTAATAAGCTAGTGTCACAACATATTACAACTTAAAATTCATAAATGTTTATAAAAATAGTGACATAATTCCTTGCATTGTCTCGAAATTATGGGGAAAAATTCCATTTGCATTTTTCTTTGAAGCAGAAGATTTAAGTTATCTAGGTGTATTACTCACTTCACGATGTACAGGCCATAGAGCACGAACGTGTAAGACAAAACTTTGAAATGCTTCAGAGAAAATTTTGTTTCCGTAAGTTTATGAAATATTATTGAAAAACAATCTGGATTACGATGTAAATAAGCCTTTTGAAAGAGAATTTGGGAAATAATGTATCTTCCTATTGTATTTGTCAAAATCACTATATAAATTTTAATTCTAAGGAGACAGAGCTGAAAGCTTCCATCTTGGTTAGTATGCCCTTTTCAACAACTTTTTTTTACATTAAAAAATTATAATTTGGTTATATTCTAGCAGAGAACTTGATTGAAGGGAATGCCTTATATTAATAGTGACAGACTACTACAAATAGTTTCTCGTGTGAAATAATTAGCATTTAGTACTGAATTAGTGTTTTGAGAATGACTAAAACTGTAATGATATTGTCAAGAGATAATATTTTTTGTCGTAAAATATCGAAATATTAAAAATTTAAAAATTAATTTAATATAATTTACGATGGCATAAAAATTAAATTACGAATGAATAAGCCGTAAGATTAATTAGTGGAAAGCAACTAATCTATGTTTTGCCGAGCAGTATAACTATGGCAACAGTACTGCCATTTACTCTGTACTGCAAATAAAGAGTGAGTTTCTATCATTCCTCTCAAACGAAATGTAGTACTCATGGAGCCAAGAAGTAAGGGTGTTGGTGAGTGCTATCTTAGCCTTGTTAATACTTGAAGTCAATATGAGATCGACCCCTCACTCCCGTTTCCTATCTGCACAGCAAAACAATGAAGTTTGAAGCTAATTTCTTGTAGATGTGTTGGTAACGTGCTTGTTAGGCAATATTTACTAGATTATTGCAATTGTATATTCTTCCTGGTGAGTTCTTTTCTAGATATGAAACAATTTTATAGCTTATTAACCTTTAAACAAGTACAATATGTTTTTGTACCCAATTACTAACCAGCTTACTTCAAATACAGAACAGACGCCCACTGCATAGACTAATAGCTCCATGATGGTACTCGACAACGACAACTATGCAGTCCCGGAACAAGAACTAGCGAGGAACTAGCCTTGAGGAACAGAGTCGCTATCGAGCGATAGCACTCCCCTCCCTGACTCCACAGAGCTCCTGGTGGAGCACAAACACGGATGCTCAACTGTCTGGGACTGAGGCGACCGAGGACTGAGTGGACCAGGCTTGGCCCATTCTACAATGGCACGGAAAGGAGACGGATCTAACGGAACAGGGTTTCTACAATGGCACGCAGACGGGGACTGACCCGCTCAGATTAGCTCGGCAGTGCTGAGCTCTTACGCTTACGTTGCTCCGTGCGACCAATAGAAGCCGAGAACTAGGCTGGGGTGCTAACCATGTTTGTTCATGTTCCAAATGCATTTTAAAAAATTTTCAAGTAGAAGAATATATATTGTTATATTATAACTTTGTCGTTTATTTTTTATTATACACGCAACGTAAATTCTGCCCTTCCTATGATGTTGATGCATAATACAATTGCATTGCCCTTGAAAATCAATCTGATTGGTGGTGATCTGCTACGTGTCCGTGCCAATGTTGAAGCAGCAGACGCGGCAGTGAGATCCGACTGCGTGTCCGTGCCACTGCGGGCCGGACCTCACCGGTGATGCGAGCGGGGTGGTCCAGGCGCACCACGGCGATGTCGTGCCTGTACTTGGGGCGGTTGTAGCCGGGGTGCGCGACGACGGACAGCGGCGAGAAGTCCTGCACCGGGTCCGCGCACTCCGCCGCGTCGCAGTCGGGGTCCGTCCTCTCGTCCAGCTCGCCCAGCCGCACCGACACCCTGCGGCATACCTCCCAGTGCACACTTCCAGGCTTTCCAGTTTCCACCCTGGCAGCAGAGCGAGCATTACAAGTCTGGAAACATTAAGGTAAGCGATATGCTCACGTCATGTATACAGTTGTGACCTTGGTAACTTTGTACAAGCAAACCCGCCTGGAAGAAAGTTATGATAAAAGACTACGAGGCGCGACAAACAATAATCTATAAGATACATTGTTTCATCTTCGATGAGGAGAAGGCTCGGTTATCGCTTCGCGGCGGAATGTTAAAAACTTGATAAGGTAATGGAAAATCTGTCTCCGTGACAGTGGACGATGTGCGAGGGAGATGTTACTTCAAGATAGTGACCGGGACAGCTTCTGTTGCAGCCAGTAGCACAAGATTTATTTACGCTCCTTGATTTGTCTACCGTGTAAGTTCAGTTTTAGCGTGTTACAGTGCGCACAACGCACACATAAAATTGGCGAATCATAATCGAGTTATGTATATGTGTGTATTTTTTTCCCCGATTCCGTTGTCTCGAGTTTGCAAGTACAAAGATCCGAAACATCGCGCAAGAAACAGTGACGTGTATCGATGAAATGCAGATAATAAATAGGGTACCTTAAAAAATATGTTTAACGTGACTTATAAAATATACATGCAGTCTATTTTTGTTCGGAGTTCAGCAGATTATTTAAGTACATTGATATGAGCCATATGTTTATTTCATCTATTTATTTGAAATGCAAATCAGTAAAATGTAATGTGCTAAATTTTTCCTGAAAATTATGGAATAACGACCTAAAACAAGTCCTCAAAAGTGGGGGGGGGGAAGCTTCTAAAATAAGAAACGTCTAACAAATGTCAGACAAATATTTTTAATATTCGGGTCATGTCATCTATTGCAGATGAAAAATCAAAGTTAGTAGGCAAATAAATCGTTCGAATTTCCTAATTGTTCTCAAGATTTACAAGACAAACATTTCTAAATCTACTCTGCAGCCTCTAAAACTGCTCAACAAATTAACAGATCTAAAATTGTTAATTTATTTCCGAATGTATGAGTTGCACTGCGCATATTCTGCGCACTTCATGTTTATATCGCTCAAGTAAAAAGATCTTTCCGTGTGCTTAGCAGAATAGAGAATTGCCTGAGATCATCAATGGGTCAACAAAAATTATGTGTGTATAAGTGGTGATAGTTTTAAGTTATGATTTTCTAAGTTATGATGTTTCTAAGTTGTGTGGATCTTGAATGGTAAACATTTGGTTGTATGTTTGGAACAAAGGTTTTCATACGGTTTTTCATTCAGTCCGTACATAGTTCTCATTTTGACTGCTAGGGGGAGATGAATAACCATATTGACCACGATTGCTTTCTATTAGTGACTTACAATACTGCTATTTATAACCCTTTTATATAACACATATAGCATTCCTGCATAGTACGTGCATATACGATGAACATTACTGTGAGAAATAAATTTTATGTATTATATTAATTGTACACAAAAATATTTTCTCCAATAAAAACAAAAACAAAATTTATGAGCTTAAAAATTTTCTCATTTTATTGAAAGCTATTTCTAACAAAAATCTACATAAAATTAATTGAAAAATAAATTTCAGTATCTAAATATTAATATGGTGGAAGTAAATGCCATTTAAATTAGCTAAAAAATATTACTTGTGAACCTCAAATACAGATCACTAGTTTCCAAGCAACCCAAACTTATTGGGTAGCTATAATTGCATGTTTTGTAAAAAAAAAAAAAAAAAAAAAAAAGGGGGAACCATCCTCCTGGTTTAAACTGCGTATTTTAAACAAATATTTTCAAGTTATATGATTTTTCGTTCAATGGAAAAATCTCATTAAACTGGCCATTTGTGAAGCAGAAAATGTTATACATGGTCCAATATTCAATTATATAAATTTCGTTCTCTGAACTATTAAATGTAATAAAATGCATTTATAACACATTTCCAGCATTTCAGCGGTGTACTGCCGATAGAATTAATCTCTCATGTAAAATTTACAAATTGGCATACTTCTGAATGTACTCATTCTCAAACTGATTATCCATGGTCACAATCGTTAAATACAACAATCACTCACAAATATATTTATTTATTATTTTTACTTCGTTTACACATTTCCAAAATATTTTCACAAATTCACAAAATTTCACATATTACCAATATCTTTCCACAATTTTATTTAAATCTGGACAGGACAACGTCTGTTGGGTCAGATAGTTTTATTTATCTCGTATACATCATTCGTTACAGTTTTTAAATCAACTTCATTTTTGATATATTTGTTTTGTTTGTAATTGTTGATATTAATTTAGAATTAAAATTAACATATCGCTGTTGGCAATTAAATAATCGTCACTATTATAGTCTTACAAAACGCATATATCAATATATGTGGGAAAGGAAGTATCATGAGGGGGGGGGGGCGGAGGAGAAGTGTATTCCTTCCCGGAATGTTTTTAAAAATCAGGTGCATGAAAATAAGTTAAGTCTATCTGAGAACCCTTAAGAGCCCTTCCATAATCTTAAATTCTTAAGAAAAAAAATTCTACTTACTAAAGGTAATTCCATATACTACCACTGATTGTAATTTTGTAGTAATACGCATTATGTATAGTCAGTGGACATAAAGCGAACCATGGTGTTGTTAGTTTAAGCTGGCTCGTGAAGTGCATGATTATTCAAAAAGTAAACAATTAAATAACTTGACTTAATGTTAAAATAATTAAAATAAATAGAAAACGTAAAGGTCTGAAATATATGTATTTGTATGAAAATGAAGTTTTTTAACATTTTGGCTAAATATTCTGGATCTAGGGAGTAGGACTTGACTACGCCCTCCATTTCCTATAAGCGCACTTATAAATTAAATTGGCTTGATAATTTAGCGCGTCACATTTAGTTGGCAAGGTTCGTGGGCTAGATCCAAGGCACTGGCATGTCTTATATGAACGAGCACAGAGACGGTACCGTGTGGTTTGGAGCCCATTATAGTCGTGTAGGTATCGCCGTCTGAAACATCGGTACACAACCATCTGGCGTAAAATTTTACCTCTACTTTCACTTCCAAAGACCCTTGGAAGGTTCAAAATTATACAATAGTTTACATAACTGATTGATTATTTCAAAAACAAACTCAGTACTTTCATGCAGTTACCATGCAACCAAAATTGTTTCACTTGTGGCCAGTGGAACGAGTTTTAAGTACAACATAGAGATTAAATAAACAAATTTAGCATACTTAAAGCATAGGTATATAGGCCTATATATGTCAGCCTTTGTGTTTTCAGTTATAAGTGCTGATATTAATTTATTGTACAGATATGGCATATAAAATACCTACTCTCCAAATTTACTTTATAATACAATTTCAAGAATAATTCATTATATTTTCCTCCCATTTTCATTTGTTTTTAAATGTTGACCATATATTTTGGCATGAATTGACTCCAAATGTTCGTAAATGCAAATTTTTTTTTGTCATATATAATACATCATTGAATTTTAACAAGTTATAAAGTTTATCCTTATATCTTTCTCGTGTATGCACTGCAGTGAATTTCAGTCTTTCAGCCAATGTTTTTAAGGTCTAGTGTAACCTGGCCAGCCACTGTGGCTGCTAGCATACCTACTAACCAATAATCTGTGGGTAGTTTAAAGAATGTAGCATAAGAAGATTAAATGCGGTGGATGAGAAGATATCACTTGCTTTCTACTATGGCGAGACGGTGTCGGACCTCAATTGATATCACATGTGCAGTAGTATTTTAAAATATTGAATATCAAATTTTCTGACTATATCTTTTACATTTTCAAGCGCGTCAAGTTAGGAAGGAGTTTTTTGGTTTAATAATGTAATAATCGTTTCAATTACTAAAGCGATTCTCTTTCAATTTATGTCTTAAATATATTAACCTTTTTTTTACCTTAAAAATTATTTTCAAAGACTAAGTTTAAATTATATTATAAAAAAGAAAGAATGAATCGCTGTATGGTCTTTAATGAAATACTACCATATAGGAATCCTAAATCTAAAATAATATGAGTAAATTATTGCCTTATCTTACGAAGAAGTTATAGAAATAAGCCGCATACAAAGTACCTAGTGTGAATCTAATTAATTTGCTAAATCCAGGTCACTAGTTTATATTAAATGCTATCCAGTGGTTTGACCTTAGCCCTGTGACCGAAAATCACAATTCATAATTAACCGAAGGTTAAGTTAGTAAAATATTGCACCATCTAAAGTGGCAGTTAAATTGGGTTTATTTTACTTTCTGATTATCATACTGACCAATATAAAAAGAATAATAAAATAATCTATGTTTGAATGATTTCAAAAAAAATATGTGTACGTTACTAAGTCATTAATTAATACCGACATAAATTTCTGATGGGCTGTCGGGGTTCATTTTTCGGCAGACCGACGTCACTCTGATTGTTGTTATTTCACGAATTATGATTTCTAGGCTTGAGTTCATGCATGTTCAGTGGCTGCATTACATGTCCATTTCATGTAATAATTTTTCTGATTCGTGTTTATTTAGAAAACTGTCTTCTATCTCTCTCTGTGCCGTTTAACTCTTTACGATATGCTTACGAGTCGAGGTCTGAATTGCCAAAGAAGTTCCGCTTCTATCACGTGTACTCAGTTACATCAGGCTAGTGACCACGCTACTTGGGCATGCGGACAGAACTCCCGAGAGCCCGCTCCAGGCGGCAGTGGTTGGTACTCACAGCTGCAGGCCGCTGGGCAGCGAGGTGACGCAGTGCGCCGCTGTGACCACGTGGTTCCTGGTGATGAGAGACCCGCCGCAGCGGTACATCACCTGCTGCGATCCCGTGCCTGCAATCAGTCACACTTCACAACCACGTCACCGATGTCATCCCAACTTTGACCTCCCTGCAGTGTATGTATCCCTTAGCCATAGCCTACAGTTCACAATGAATAAATAAAAGTCACAAACTAAAAGGTAAGGTTAGGTTAGGTCAGTGTAATAAGTAATAATAGTTCTGTATTTATTCAGGGTTAGGTTACGTTAGCTTTGTTTAAAATACTCTGTGGCCGTAAAATATATAAATCCTTGCAGTATGGCGTATTTTTCACGAGCGATCGGCAAACTTCGGAGAACTTCGGAATTGATTGGGTGTGACTCTCATCCCTTAGGAAACCAACACAATATTATACTACATCAGTGATTTAAAACATATTTTGGACATGCGCCTTTGCTGGTTTACATTGGCAAAAAAAGATGAATAATTAACAAACGCACAGGGGAGGGGGGGGAACCCAATCAGCAGATGTCAAAAATTAACTGCATAGACAGCACAGAGAATTCCAGGAAGGAGTTAGTCAGAAAAATATCACAGCACATACGAATAAAGTCAGCTGACAAAGACGAGGTAGTTGGAACAAAAACAGTAAATATAGAAAGACAATAACCCTAAACAACACGGCGACAAACTGACGAACCCAGAACCCAAAACTGTTACTAAACATATATTCTGGACAAAACAACAACTACAGTACAGATGAACACAGTAGGCTTTCTTAGAAAAAACAGTTGCGACGTTTCGGGATATGAAATCTGTACCCATTATCGGGCACAAACATCGCTGGGTTCGCCTGTTTATCGCTGTTTTGTCCAATGTCGTTTTTCATCTTTATTTACTGTTCTTGTTGCTACTGTCTCGTCATTGTCAGCTCTTTTTTTTTTTGTCTGTGAGTAGATATTATTCAAACTAATTCTTTCCCGGAATTCTGTGTGCTGTCTATGCATTTAACTTTTGACATCAGCTGATTTGGCTTGTATAATGTGTGTTTGAATATTAATATATTCTGTCCGTTCATGAGGTTTCTCTATGATCTACAGTCTGAACCAGCAATGGCGTATATCCCAAAAAAAATCTATTTTAAATCAACCTTCCCCATTGTAAGAATCTTTCAAAGAACGTATTACAGATCAGTCAGTATATTTTTCTTTATTTCTTTTATGTAAAGTCCTTGTGCATAGTATGTCACGCTCATGGAGTTTTAGCCAAAGTGTTGCGCCCTTCACAGCATAAAATTTCTTACGAGTATCAAGTCAATTTTCACTTGGCTCCCAGCGTGTTGAAATATGCAAGGTTTAGCTTCCTAAAAACCAGTCTGTGAAATACCATGTGAAATACATAAACTATTGAATACATAGATTTATAATAGCTCTTTCTACCTACGATATTGAAATGTTTATGATTAATTTATCCACAAAGAATACACAACTTATAGATTTAGGAACCCATCACCAAATTCTTTTGGAAATGTGATTTAAAAGTTACTTCTTAAAGTTGTATTTCCACTTTCGTTACCGATTTGTTTGGGTTCACTCAACTTCAGTCTCCTGTTTAATTTCTGCCTGGATATACACCAATTAACCATAGGATAATACTAAGTGTGCCTCATATCTCATTGAATATCCATCAATTAACAATAGGATAATACTAACTGTGCTGCATGTCTCCTCCTTGACTATCCACCAATTAACAAAATTATAACACAAAGAACTGTGTTGCATGGAAAACTAGACGCACACTGCTTGAGGCTGGAATGCTTGATTTTTGGAACAACACACACAGAATTGAATGATTTGTTTTTTTATTCGTCTCAAAGAACGGTCAGGGAATTTGGAGAAGGAATCGGCAATGACCTATGACCTAGTGAGGAACTGTCCCAGCATTAGCCTGGAGTAAGGTCAGGAAAACACAGAAAATCGAAATCATGAGGGACAGGGTCCTCCCAAAGGTGAATCCAACATTTCACTGTTGCGTCAACTTTACCTGTCCGAACTGACTTACTTCTAGTGAGGGACGCTTTGGAACCCATCGACTCAGATTTCGAATATACATCCAACCATGACTAGCGCAAAGAACTGATGAAAAAGTAGAATAAGTTCGAGAACCAGATTGACCAACGGAACTGCACGTCACGCTTTCTATTTTCAGAATTATATACTAAGATCCTGGGAGATAGAAATTTAGGAATTTAAATCACGCGCATAGGAACAGAAATGTTTGCAACAATGACAAAACCAAGATTAAAGTGGGCCTCTAACCACTTGAAACTCATTAGATGTCCATAAACCTAATAATGTCATTGGAAGGGTACGATTACTGCCCAGACAGACCCCACCGCATAAGCGTGAAAAGTTTAAAATCACTTGGCAACCGACAATCAACAAGTAATTAGACTCGCATAGGTGAGGTAGGACAGATAGGTTTATTGAACATAAAACTTATGACATCAATGAAGACATTGTCAAATAAACCAATTCTGCACGCATCCAAAATACATTGTAATCAGCTTCAGCCAAGTAGTACAGATGTATCAGCATTACTATTCATGTATATATAGTGGAATTCCGCAAGAGTATTTGACTGTACGATAGATCTCAAAACACTCTTCTTTTTTTTTTTTTTTTTTTGCTACGATCCGTCAGAAAACATTTTGCAATAGAATGCAGTTGATATCTAACTGAACGACCATCATGAATCACTTAACAAAACGAGAGAAAAAAACTAGAGTATATATATAATATATATAAATATATAATATATTTAAGAATTATCTTGGCACCAAACATTTTCACGAATAACAATTGTTTCTATTAAATTGGTTTAGTATATTTAAACATATAGCTACCATAAAATACGCTGATTCATTTTTTGCGATAGGTTTAAATAAAAGCCTTTGTCCTCTTTCTGCAATTGGCCACAGATTATCTGGAGGACTGAGCCAATTAAAATCCCTCAGTCAAAGAAGTAACGAATCCAATGCAATCCATTTGAGAGGTCTTAAAAAGACAGGATACAATGGAAAATATGCATTTGCCCGAGTGTGGTGAGGACTGTGCAGTCTAACCTAGAGAGTAATAATCCATGTAGAAAGCCGCTGAGATAAACCAAGGGTCCTGGGGATAAATAATTCTATCGGACCCTCTTCCCGTTACTTAATGTACAACTTTTCAAACCCTGCAATTAAAAAGAAATTAAAGAATGTAAACACTACATAGAAAATAACTTATGTACTTCTACAAAAGATTCATTTGAAAACCAGTTGCAAAGAAATAGTTTTTAATACGAACAAGTAAGATATATTATGTAATATTGTACCTACTACACATGGCTTTTTTTGCATGTATGAAATACATTTTTCGAGATAGGCTACTACTGTGTTTTTCTTATGAAACTTGGCGCATAATTTTATATTTTAAATGATGTTTCATTCAAGCATAATTATTTTAAACCATCAAAAAGATAATTAAATATTAATAATTGGACTTTATTTTTGTTTTATTGAGCTTATTAATATGAGAAGTTAATAGTGGAAAGTTATTTAGGGAACAGTTTACCATTAACTCAAATAACTTTAACTAATTTAGGTACTGGGACTACTCATAGCATAATTGCCCAGGTAATAATCCGAACAAAGTGTTATTGCAAACACTATTTTGTAGTGATATAGTTGCTTTCATGTTTATGAACAAATGTGCAAAAATCTGTGATTTTAAATTAATATTTCTGTTCCATTTACAAAAAAAACGCACACATAGTATAAACATTACCATGGCCATAACTGTAAATGTGATCTGCGTGTATCACATAACTTGTAAGATTTCCAATTAATAGAGTTGTAATTTTCGTCCTATCAGAAAACAATCTCATAACTCAACCGAACCCCTGTGGCACGTTGCCCCTCCCCTCCCCCCTTGCCCTCGGCGGCACGAAGACAGGGGAGGCACTCACGCTTGTAGCCGAGTCTTGCGATCCACGGGAAGGCTCCGAGACTCGCCGTCCTCCCTCCGACGATCCTCTCGCTCAAGGACATGCCGCACTCGTCCACGTCCACGAGCTGGCGCCTCTTCTCCAGGAAGGACCTCGCCGGCGGCCTGTTCCCTCCGTCGCTCTCCCTGCTCCGCTCCTCCGAGGAGCCGTAGTCGGAGCTGGGCCTCGGTCGAGGAGTGCTGGTGGTCGGCAGCACCACGTCTCCCCCTCTCACGTACTCTGGCGGGACCGTGTTCACGTTCAGAGTCGCCGGCCGAGGACTTGCGGTCGGGAACACAATAGAGGGAATCGTACTTCCTCTGGACGGGTACTTGGGTGTGACTGGGTGATTATTTGAAATTACTGATCTCCGAGAATCTGATGTTTCATTTTCCTCAAGAGATTTATGGACTGTATCGTGTCGATTATATCCCCTGTCTGTGTGACTGTTTAAAGGTTTTACTGGGGGAGTAACTCTACTTAACATTTTCTTTGTGCCCCACTTGTTAACTTTAGATGGTGTTTCTGGCATAATAAATAGGCTCGTTTGGGATGGTTTGTAGGGTTTGGTTGGATATGTTGGTGCTGTAGGAATCAGAGTACTTAAGGGACGATGAATCATTCCTGTATCTAAATCTGGGTATTTGCTCTCATCCAAGACGTACGAGTAAGAAAACTGCTGCTCGCCGGAATCTTTGGGAAACTGGGCCTCGCCATTCCCGTTCCTTCTGTCGCGCCACGAATCACGAGTGAAGATCGAAACCCCGGGGGAGTCTTGTGCTCGATTATGAACATCGTAGGTTTGCGTGCCAATGTGCGTGCGTCGAGGTGTGTCATGTGCATGTTCGTCGCCGTGCCTGTGAGGTAGACCGGGCAAGGGAGGGTCCGTGGTGCTCGGGCTTGGCTTGATCTCTCCTGGCGCAGTTCGGGCTGTGCCGCTGGAGTGGCGATACCTGGGGTCGGTATCTGGCCGACGAGAGACGGCGCTGCTCGATGACCCGCCGCGGTGGTCGCGGATGGACTTCTCCACGCGGTCGCAGCACACGAAGGGCATGAAGCCGTCGAAGCCGCAGGTGAGGTCGGCCAGCAGGAGGCGGCGACCCTCGTGGGCGCCGCGGCCGAGCAGAGGTCTGGCGGCGGCGCAGGCGCGCACGTCCACGCAGCGGCACCACGCGGGCGCCGAGGGCAGCCGGTCCGGCCGCGAGGTCAGCGGCGAGTCCACGTCGGGCCACTCCGTGGTCCACCCGCGCCGCGACACTGCGGACATGCACGGCTCTCTGCACTCTGCAGTCACACTTGGTAGGTTCAGGCGAGTCCACGTCGGGCCACTCCGTGGTCCACCCGCGCCGCGACACTGCGGACATGCACGGCTCTCTGCACTCTGCAGGCACACTTGGTAGGTTCAGGCGAGTCCACGTCGGGCCACTCCGTGGTCCACCCGCGCCGCGACACTGCGGACATGCACGGCTCTCTGCACTCTGCAGTCACACTTGGTAGGTTCAGGCGAGTCCACGTTGGGCCACTCCGTGGTCCACCCGCGCCGCGACACTGCGGACATGCACGGCTCTCTGCACTCTGCAGGCACACTTGGTAGGTTCAGGCGAGTCCACGTCGGGCCACTCCGTGGTCCACCCGCGCCGCGACACTGCGGACATGCACGGCTCTCGGCACTCTGCAGGCACACTTGGTAGGTTCAGGCGAGTCCACGTCGGGCCACTCCGTGGTCCACCCGCGCCGCGACACTGCGGACATGCACGGCTCTCTGCACTCTGCAGTCACACTTGGTAGGTTCAGGCGAGTCCACGTTGGGCCACTCCGTGGTCCACCCGCGCCGCGACACTGCGGACATGCACGGCTCTCTGCACTCTGCAGTCACACTTGGTAGGTTCAGGCGAGTCCACGTCGGGCCACTCCGTGGTCCACCCGCGCCGCGACACTGCGGACATGCACGGCTCTCTGCACTCTGCAGGCACACTTGGTAGGTTCAGGCGAGTCCACGTCGGGCCACTCCGTGGTCCACCCGCGCCGCGACACTGCGGACATGCACGGCTCTCTGCACTCTGCAGGCACACTTGGTAGGTTCAGGCGAGTCCACGTTGGGCCACTCCGTGGTCCACCCGCGCCGCGACACTGCGGACATGCACGGCTCTCTGCACTCTGCAGGCACACTTGGTAGGTTCAGGCGAGTCCACGTCGGGCCACTCCGTGGTCCACCCGCGCCGCGACACTGCGGACATGCACGGCTCTCTGCACTCTGCAGGCACACTTGGTAGGTTCAGGCGAGTCCACGTCGGGCCACTCCGTGGTCCACCCGCGCCGCGACACTGCGGACATGCACGGCTCTCTGCACTCTGCAGGCACACTTGGTAGGTTCAGGCGAGTCCACGTCGGGCCACTCCGTGGTCCACCCGCGCCGCGACACTGCGGACATGCACGGCTCTCTGCACTCTGCAGTCACACTTGGTAGGTTCAGGCGAGTCCACGTTGGGCCACTCCGTGGTCCACCCGCGCCGCGACACTGCGGACATGCACGGCTCTCTGCACTCTGCAGGCACACTTGGTAGGTTCAGGCGAGTCCACGTCGGGCCACTCCGTGGTCCACCCGCGCCGCGACACTGCGGACATGCACGGCTCTCTGCACTCTGCAGGCACACTTGGTAGGTTCAGGCGAGTCCACGTCGGGCCACTCCGTGGTCCACCCGCGCCGCGACACTGCGGACATGCACGGCTCTCTGCACTCTGCAGTCACACTTGGTAGGTTCAGGCGAGTCCACGTCGGGCCACTCCGTGGTCCACCCGCGCCGCGACACTGCGGACATGCACGGCTCTCTGCACTCTGCAGGCACACTTGGTAGGTTCAGGCGAGTCCACGTCGGGCCACTCCGTGGTCCACCCGCGCCGCGACACTGCGGACATGCACGGCTCTCTGCACTCTGCAGTCACACTTGGTAGGTTCAGGCGAGTCCACGTTGGGCCACTCCGTGGTCCACCCGCGCCGCGACACTGCGGACATGCACGGCTCTCTGCACTCTGCAGGCACACTTGGTAGGTTCAGGCGAGTCCACGTCGGGCCACTCCGTGGTCCACCCGCGCCGCGACACTGCGGACATGCACGGCTCTCTGCACTCTGCAGTCACACTTGGTAGGTTCAGGCGAGTCCACGTTGGGCCACTCCGTGGTCCACCCGCGCCGCGACACTGCGGACATGCACGGCTCTCTGCACTCTGCAGGCACACTTGGTAGGTTCACGACTGCCTCGCCACTCCCCTCTACGACTGTGAGGCAGTCAACTACGAGCTAGTAGCAGAGAGACCGAATGACATCGACGAAATGGAGGTTCTGCGTAAATAAATTAGCAAATAGGAAAACGTATGAGGGTACAGTATACATAAGACTGTGAATTTTAGCCTGTCACCAAATGATTCCGCGAAATTTCTAGGCCCCTAGTTATTTTGAGTTGTCCTATCTTTAAGCCATAACATTTCTAACAGTGAAAAACAGAAATTTGGTTAAATTACTATAAACGCGGTGCTAGCAACATTGTAAATGTTTGGGAAAGCTGATTAGGTTAAAATATTTTTGGTTTGTTATTGCTGTAGTTCTAAATATGATAGGAATAAAACTGCAGAGTTCCATAGGACCCGTCTGGAACCATGCTTGGGATTGTTCCTTATTCCAGGCCATGGTTCCAGTCGCCTCGAACTGTGTTGCTGGGTTTATGAACATGCGTAGCCAGGTTTTGTGGAAGAGCGAGAGGGTGTCCAAAGTTGGTTAAAAGAATATATTTCGTTTAAACCTGTTTCTGGGGATTGCAACGGAGATGCTGGGGGCTCTCCCGCAAAAATATTTGACAAATTTGATACTAGAAAATTTATTTTCATTTTATATCTGATGGCCATTCATTGCTTCTTCGTAACCTGAAATTCTTACATAAAAATTTACACTTATTAAATTTATATCTTCACACTTTGTTCCACTGCTAATGGTTTTTAAGTCCTAATACGTGTTAAGAGGCCCGTCTAGTCAGGGGTGTACGTGTGTTAGTGAGAGGGGATGATAAGCGCGACGCTCGCTGGTATTTATAGCGCGGTGTCGCCTCTAAGCGAGCATAGGACAACTGTGAAATTTGAGCCGTGACCGTAAAATTATATGGCATAGAAATGAAAGTAAAGGTGTAATCCCTTAAGAGCTTTCAAGTATCTGTATCAGTTGTTTTATGCCCCTAAATTACTTTGAAAACCCACCTTTTTGTCATTTCAACTCTTTTAAAAATACAGTTAATCCGGAAACCAAACTACTTATCGGCCCTAAACGAATTCTTAAATGCCTGTCGTAAACAGACCCCACTCGGATATGTTGAGTAGTTTTGAAATCGCGTTGTTTTTCTTAAAGCTCTGCGCACAGTGTGTGTGCCCGTGTGGGCGGGACCCTTAACTACACGGCTACTTTCTCGTCTGGCATATTAAATTGGCAAATATTTAGCCATACTTAACTCATTTATGTGTGGTTAATGAGGTGCATTACTATTGAGAGACATTGTGGTTCTAGTGATGGGAGGGGGACACATGGCACCATTCTGTCCCTCCCTGGCTACGCCCTTTTGGCTTATGTGTCTCTATTGGCCTCGCTGGTGACATGTTAAGCGTATCCAGTCCCGCCAACCTCACCAGGCTCGCCCTAACCCAGCACGTTTAACTTTGTGTTTTTATTCTGATTGTCATTTTGTAAGAACCACTACTTGGGAAACAGAAGTGAAAGCAATAAAGAAGAAAAAAGACACAACTGTCCTACAAAATAACATGTATAAATAGGGCGATGAATATAAACTGAAAGAGACAATGTCGGATTCAGAATATTTTAGGTTAGGACAAAAATGTTTTGTTTATTTTAGATAATTGTAATTTTTTAAACCATAGTATATGTTCGATAAGTTTATGAAATGCCCAATGTTGACAGTAGTTACTTGCAATAAATATTTTTTCCGCGTGTAATCATTTGTGATCTGTATTGAGTAATTTTTTGTAGTGATTGAAACAGTAGTCTAATAATATTATTAGCGATACAAAGAAAGGTATTTAAAAATTTTGCTCTTAATGATTAGAACTGTTTTTAGTTCCACTGGCTTTGCTTGTGGTAAGAAAGATTACAAAGGAGATCAGCTGCCTACACTTGAAAGTGAATAATGAAGGTAGAAAATTTCCACACGTGAAGGACTGTGTAAGTTGGTAATTGTAAAGAGATGACAACAGTGCCCATGTGCCCGGAAATGAAATAATGCCTTGCAAAAACAAATTAGAGAAGCAACAAATTTTAAATTTTTATTTACATTCAGGATCCTTGCAAATACCAAATAAAATTAATTAATAATAAATGAAGTCGTTTAATTAGTGTTTCTACAAAAAATTCTTATAAATGTACAAACTGTAAATTATTTCTAAAATCTTTATTATTTATGCATTTAAGTATGAAGTTGAAGTTAAATTTCTAAGTTCAGGAATATGAACTTCGAAATCTGCCTGTAAGCCGAGCAGAAAGGGATGCTCCCCCCCCCCCCCTCACCAGATTTGTAGTCGATTAAAGATGTAATCAGATACAAAGTAACCAAATTTTAACAAATAATCGGGAATGTTAACTTATTGTTACTGTAACCCACAAATTGTTTGCCCATAATGCATGCAAATAACCCACATAGAGCACAGAATCTGAACAAACGTTTACCAAAAATGTAATTGTAAAGTTTTACTTAGTGTGGCATTACGTTCAGGCACGACATACTTATAATATGACAATGACAGCCATAGCTAATCCTCCACTACCACAAACAATCATACAAAATAATGAAGACGCTGCTTGCTGTGTGCTATAATGCATTAGAGACAAACACCGAAAAACTCAACTATGGCATTATTATTAACATTGTATGTATTTAAAATTAGAAAAAATAATAATATTATATACACAAAGATTAAAGAGGTTCGTAATTAAAATCCTAATTGAAACTTTTATTGAATTAATTAAAATATTATTTTCTCAAGTTATTTGTTTTAAGATCGGAATAACAAAAATATTCTAAACATTATATAATTTACCTACGTAGTAAACATTCTGCACTAACATGTGAGTCCGACCCTTAAGTTTCCCAAAAATGTTCGTATGGATATGTTAATGATTGCATACCTATTTTTAAATAAGTGTTGTAAAGCTGTCTTCCTACTGTTAGTAATAACTCTATAACGTCGTAATGAATAGTTGTACTCTGGGCCGGCCACCCAGGGGCTACATGGTACCCGGGTCAGTGGTAATCCTCAGGGTTTCTCCTCTGCTGGAGGTCTCAGCTCACAGCAATGTATAATTAAAGTTCACGTAATTCACATATAACCTGCTTTTATAATACTATGTGTTTGCTGTATTTCACTGTCGGTCTGTAACTGCGTTTCAGTTTTATTAACACAAACCCATCTTGTAAGAAAAACTGTTTATAATGGTACAATGAGATTATTGCGAAGGACATGGAACCTGAATATAGTTCAACTTGTAGTTGTGTATTCTACATAGTGGCACTTGATAATCTAAAGACTGAAGTTTCGGGGGGAGGGAGGGGGGTTGCACTTGTCCCTGGTGCCCCCCGCTGGATCCGCCACTCAACCGGATGAAGATTTTTTTTGTTCAGCTCATGGTCTGCTTTATGTTGGTTAGATGTCCAAAACATTGACTAAAGTGTAGTGTTTGCATTGTAGAACGTTTTAAATTACTGCATTTTATTGTAAGTGACAGTGTTTAAGGGGCCCGCCTCGTCAGGGGTGTATGTGTGTTAGTGAGGCGGGATGATAAGCGCGACGCTCGATGGTATTTCTAGCGCGGTATCGCCTCTAAGCTCAAGGCTCTGAACTGGCGCGCAGTCTGCTCATCGTCAATTGATAACTGTGAAATTTGTGCGGTGACCGTATTTTTATATTACGGGGAAATGAAGATAAAGGTGTAATGCAAGCCCCTTAAGTGCTTTCAAAAATCTGTACCACTTGTTTTACACCTAAAAATTACTCTGAAAACATGCGTTTCAGCCATTTTAACGCTTCTAGAAATACAGTTTAAAAACATGATCCAAAATTAAAAGTACTTTTCGGGCCTCAGCGAACTCTTAAATGCTTTTCGTAAACATACCCCACTCGGATTACTTGAGTAGTTATGAAATCGCGTTGTTTTTCCTGAAGCTCTGCGCACCGTCTGTGTGACCAGGTAGGCGGGCCCCTTAACGGCGGAGATTCTATTCCAGACTTACTAACCATCTTTAGACGTGGTTAAGCGCCATTTATGCACTGTTTTGGGCGAGACAACGTGCCGTCTCCTGACAATAAGCGCACTCACTCACACACACACTCTCTCTCTCTCTCTCTCTCTCTCTCTCTCTCTCGCTCTCTCTGAGGCATACCCATAACGCCTTTCACTCCCTCTCAAATTTAATTTTTTTAACGTATTGCCACTATTTAAAACCACTATTTTGGTCTGATTTTTGCCAGTACGCTTGTAAATACTACATGTTAATTCCAGCATGCCTAAAATATATTTTATGCTTATTTTCAAAAATCGAGTTCGAGTTAGTCTGGTCAAACAATAAAACCACCTAAATGACTCATGGCTGAAATATTATTTGATGGCTTATGATTTAAATTATGCTTAATACCCAACCTTATTCGATTTATTCTTTTCTGCAAAATGTTCTTTTTATTTATCCAAATTTGCAATAAAATCTTATTTTTTTTAACCCAAAAATTGTAAATGACACACGCGGATTCTCTTTTAATATTTAAAATATGTATAAAATTAACGATTATTTTAACTTTGTTATGCCTAAAAGGTGTAACGCATGCAAAGCGCTGCGCGGCCTCACCTAGCGGACTGCCCGCGCTGGCAGCGGCGACCAGCAGGGCCAGCACGAGGCGGTGGTCCATGGAGGCCGGGTTCTTGCGGCCGGCGAGGTGAAGGCCCGTCTGGCGCCTTACACTCTGCGTGTCTGGCCGCCGGGCTCACTCTTTATGTCTGTCCGCCCCAACAAACACATGCTTGCAATTCCCAGCGCGTCAACTTTACTACAAATATTTCTTATCTACAATTCTTTTGCAATAGATGTTTTCTAAGACATTCGCATGTCAATACACGAATGGAAATTTTACTTTTGTTTTTAAATTGACTTCCATAGTCAACAAAAATAAATGACGACATGATGACACAAGCCAGTTAAAACCCACGGGACAGAACTCTTCCAGGACTTATCAGGAGAAAATAAAAAACACAAGCAAAGAAAGAATAAGAAAGCTACAACAAATGAGTTACATAATGTCGCGGAGAGATTATTTTGGAAAGAATCATTGTAATCCTTAGTAGGCTACAGTAATTAATTTCCTTCTCATTGCAGACTGACATACGGCAAGAAATATATTTCGAAGTCATCTATATTTAATGCCAGTTTGCACGTGTTACTGCATTTCTTTAAACAAGCTTGACATGTGTGTTTCATGTATTTAATAACATTTAATAAATATTAATTTATTACTAGTTTTAACGAAATCATCAAACAAATCGACTTAAGAAAAATATATTAAAACAATTAAATATAACCAAATGATAGAATGTTCAGTTTTATTTTAAGCAAAATCATTAGTTAAAATGCACTGTGTACACATTGGCGTTCTGAAATTTTAGAATGAAAATCAATTTTCCTTTTTAAAAAACTTATATAACGGTTCTACTGGACCGCTTCCTTCGCATGATTCTGGCTCCGGCCCTGCGTCAACAAAAGAGATCTAATATGCACATAGTCATCGAACAAATGGTATAAACGAACATAATAATAAGGTACATTCGCATATATAAGGGCGATAAACCCTTTACAATAAAATAGAAACGAAGGAAGACAAATAACGACCCAACAAATGGTGAGCGTAGTCAAAAGAGCATGGACGAACAAACAAAAAAAAACAGAAAAAAACGATTACAATGAATTTAACCAATATAAACAAAACACTAGCTTGAAAGATATGACTTAACAATGAGGATAGCACGCTGTATCGCAGTGGAGCGGCCTCTGTCGCGCAGTCGGCAACGCACTGGGCGCAGGGGCTCCGGGTTCGAATCCCTCAGGTCAATTATGGATCTTTTAGCCCAAGGCTTCATAACTGACGCCTTATTGTTATGAAAGTCGCCAGGTACTTACGACGGGGAGCGAAAAAAGCAATTACGTTTCTCCCAGTCATAAGTGTCGCGCCTTCGTAGAGCGTCTTAACTATGACGCTACATCCTTTTATAAGTAAATAATTTGCAGCATTTGGCATTACTGACGCTTCGATTTTGTTAAATCTTAAGCTTTGTGATCTAGCTACCATGGCAACACACCAGTCTGGTGATCAAATCACCACAAAATATTCATGTTTTGAAATTTGAATGATATTTAAGTATACACAATATTTTATCATTTAGTTTATGATGTACTAGTTTACTTTGTGGATCTATAGAGATTATATTACTAGCGAAGTACATACGAGTATAGGTCACGAGATGTAAACATATCAATACCCTTTTATTCAGTGTCAATGTATACTTCAATTTATAAACACATATTATTATTCCTGTTATAAATGATATAATGCCAGTTTAAATGTTTTCATAATTTAATGAATTTAACATTTGTATAATAACCTGTTAAAACACCTCGTGAAAAACACATTAATCCAAGAGTACAGACATCTCGTAATTGTGTGCCGAAATTGGGACATCTTATAATTGTATTTATAAAACATTTTGCAGAAGATAAGTTCAAATTTTATGCAAAACTCTCACAGAAAAATCCCGTATTTGTCTTACGACGCGAATTTTAACTTATGACGGCCGCCTATTGTGCTGACGAGGTCTTGTTAACTGTTTAGTCATATTTTGCTGCAGTTTCATTTTTCATCTCTGCTTACATTGCCGTACAACCAATTTGAAAATAAATTCACATTTTTCTTGTTACAAAATAGATATTATCCACAAATATTCATTCGATGACAGTGGACAATCGGTTTTGGAGTTGAACATATTTTACACCCACTGCCGTGTAGCCGTACACTTTCGCGTTTGTAGATAGGTTTTCTTAAACCAGTTCACCTGAAATACTTCGTTGTTCCGTAAAACCCCTATGATGCCTTATCGCTATGACGGGGCAAAATAAGATCCGTAATCGACCTACCGAGTAGGACATGGATGTAATTTGTGTTTTCCTAATCATCTCCTTGACGCCTATCCAAACACCATCAACTACAGCAACAACCACAATTACATGACACGGGGTTACATTAAAAAAATTTAAAAATGGGAGATGTTTGGCACGCTATTGACTGCCAGACATGCCAGTGTTCCAACTCATCTTCAAAAAATAAAAATAAAAAGGGTTAATACCTTAACTTGCAAACTGGGGGCCCCGGGTTGAAATCCCGCTCCCGAAAACGTGTAGTTTCCTGCACTCAATCCTGACAATTCTGACAATCCTGCGATTTATTTACTTCTAGAAATACATGTACGCTGTACACATACACATACAAGTTAAAAAAAAAACTACACATTATTTCTTCGTTAATTTACCAGCACTCATTTCCTAGTATACGTCATATAAGGCAATAAATATGTTTAGTGAATATGCATTAGCAGTGCAATTTAAATAAACACTTTTTTTAGAGATGATAGTCTCGTATCGTATTGATTGTTGTGATATGGCATTATCATCGCTAGGTTTATTTAATAAATAAAAAAACACAAATTTGCCATAGTGGACGAAAATTTTCTTTCTAGGCGTTATAAATATGTGTTGAAATATTGTCTTCTGCAGCTACACGCAATCGGAATTGGGAAAGTTGCGTGTCATTCGAAGACGTCATCAACTGAGGATATCCGCCTTACGAGAGCCTTGCGGTTATTAAACTTTCCCGGAGAGAAACACACCGTAATATTTACATTAATTCCTCCCTGACACTTCACTCTGCTGCTACTTTGTGCTTGCGATAATCGATTGTGTAACAACAATACGGCTTGTTCTCGAAAAGTGCAAAGTTTTACTAGGAAGAAGAAGGATATTTAAACACTAGTCTTAAAAAAAATAAATCCTGTACGTTTAATACAAGACGATAATATGGTGATGACAAACCCGAATAATAAACATTATCAAAATTTTTAGACTCCATATTTGAGAGAAAACTGTAAGCGAAGTCTAATTCCCTCCCTCAAGTTCTTCGTAATGAAACCATTGAAAAATGTGATGCGTAACACAGAGCAGTTACTTCATGAGCAGTTACTTCATGAGCGGTATTGCCACACACACACTGTGTGGCATTACCCATGAAAACGTGATTTAGAAAATATCTGAACAACTTGTTAAAAAATAATAGCAGTTAAATACATTTAGGGTGTAAATTATGTTAGTATAATTGTATAGTAACACTACAAGCAACTTAAAAAACAACTCGTGTTATTGGTTTTCACTCACCTTCGTTGAATTCCCTGTAGTTAATTATGAAGGAACAGTTGAATTTTTCTTCCACTTGCGGTAGCACATTTGAAACTGCAAGAAAATAACGTCTTTTTACATTAAAGTCGCATTCCAGAACAGCCAACAGATTGCACCACTATTTACTAAACGGAATCGACCGCCATTTATGCAGAGCCGTCGACTATTAATGCTATGATTTACTCTGATGGCAGGACGAAAATTACAAGTATGGAATCATTAAGGTGAGCGATATGCTCACATCATGTATGCAGTTGAGACCTTGGTAACTTTGTGCACGCAAACCCGCCTGGAAGAAAGTTATGATAACAGACTACAAGGCGCGACAAACAATAATCTATAAGATACATTGTTTCATCTTCCATGAGGAGAAGGCTTGGTTATCGCTTCGCGGCGGAATGTTAAAAACCTGATAAGGCAATGGAAAATCTGTTGCCATAACAAGTGGACGACGTACAAGGAAGATGTTACTTTAAGATAGTGAGCGGGACAGCTTCTGTTGCAGCCAGTAGCACAAGATTCATTTACGCTCCTTGATTTGTCTACCGTGTTCGTTCAGTTTTAGCGTATTACAGTGCGCACAACGAACACATACAGTTGGCGTGTGTGTGTGTGTATATATATATATATATATACATATATATATATGTATATATATATGCGTGTGTGCTTATGTGCGTGTGTGCGTGTGTATTTCCGATCCAGTTGTCTGCAGTTTGCTTGCTTGGTATAATAATTAAATGACATGTTAAGTACAAAGATTCGAAATCTCCCGCAATAAACAGTGGTGTGTATCTCTGAATATGCCTATAATAAATAGGGTAATTTAAAAAATATTTGATACGTGACGTACGAGTTTAATTTGTTCGGAGTTAGAAAAATGAGAGCAGATTTGTTAAGCTCATCAATACATGCTACTTTTTTTTATCTGTTAATTTTAAAATACAAGGCATGAAAATTCAATACGCTAAATTTTTCAGGAAATTATGGAATACCGACATAAATCAGGTGCACGAAAGGTATAAAAAAGAAGAAAAGGCTAACAAATGTCGGAAAATTTTATTTTGAATGAATTTTGAATTGTAAATTATGATTATACTATTGAAACATTTGCTAATAGGCCTATGAAAGCGCGAAAAACTAATTTTAAATTATTATTTATTTTTGTTTGGTTCTATATTAAGTATGTTATATTTTAAGTTATTCAGTATTATGTAAATTATTAAGTTTGAAAGAGAAAATTGTTATATTTTTGAAAAATAAATAAAAATAGTGTTTTATTCAAACATTTAATAACTTTTCTTAAAATGCTGTTAAAAATCACTTAGGGTAGGGTGGGGTTATTTGAATCAAGGGGCTATTCGGATCAAAATAAGCTTATGGCCTGCTGGGCCTAGATCCTGATGCACCAGCAACGTCACATTCGAGCTTGCGTTTTAGAAGGAATATGTTGAGATATGTTCTGAGGAATTATTTTGATTGCGCTATTTAGAAGCCTTCTAAACTGCATTTGAATCTGTACAGGTAAGTGGTACTTTCCCTTGTTTTATACTGATGTAATTTTCTCTATGCAGAATATAAGGTCTGGCGATAAAATAAGTATTTCTTCAAAGTTTCTCTTTTCAGTGGTTACAGCGCCATTCTTTCCACACATGCTTATGATACAACTTGCGCGATCTGTTGATTTTTGGAGGAACTACTAGCCCTTTTCGAAGAGTAATCACATGGGGCTATTTGAATCATTTTTAGAGGGGCTATTTGGATCAGCGTTGTTCGGACGTGGCACGACATATTTATCGAGTTTGCGCTGCAGTTTGTTATCTTTCGTGGAAGAATGAGTTTAAGCAGTTTACAGATAGCCACTGTGGCTCTACAAATTTTATACATTTCTTCGAAAACATTACCTACATCGCGAACTGCGCTGAGTGAAGTGTGTCTATCAGTGTTTTGTGTGTTTTAATGATGCTGTTTTGACCTAGGATTACGTGAATAAATTTTTGGATGTTTGTAATATCCCAATACACACATTTAGGTTAAAATAATTCCAACAAAATTCAGAGCTATTTGTAAAAAATGAATGTGGGGTAAAAAGGTTTTTAATTTTTAAATGGGTTTAGTTTATACGTGCAAGTCATTAAATTAGTTGTGTTTGCTTTTACCACGCTATAATTTAATGTGCGATACTTTTGGACTCGTTAATAGCAATTTAAAAACAATATTCAGAGCTTTTATCAAAGAATAAAATGATTAATTAAAAACTCTTTTAAAAAATGCAAATGTGTTCTTCCAGTTTTAACTTGCAAGCATGACTTTACTAGAACTGGTATGGATACTCGCATTGACCCTACCTACAAACGCTGTCAAATTTGCCTCCTTATTAAATGATTTAGTTTCTGGTAATAACCCTAAGTGCCAATAGTGTCCAGACTTGCTTTTCTAAGACTGTATGCTGACCTGTAACATAATATTACCAAAAGCTGGAAAAAATTGTTTGTTTTCCAATTTTTTTCAGATGGTGAGAAAATATAAATCGAAGGATGTGTATTTGAAGTGGAAAGAAGAAGATATGAATCAGGCCGTAGCAAGCACACTACAAGGACATCTGAGTTTACGTGCAGCATCTGATCATTTCAATGTTCCATTCACCACACTTCAGCGACGAGTTTCACATGGTAAGGACAAAGCTGCCAGGGGTGAAGAAATTACCCACATCAGACCCAAGGCTATTGGACATCCAACAATTCTTTCAGATGCACAAGAAAGGGATCTTGTAGAGAGATTGAAATCTTTGAGTAATCGTGGTTTTGGCCTCACCCCAATCTATGTGCGCAAAGCAGTTTTCCAATTTTCAAAAATTAATAATATTACTGTTCCTTAAAGTGACGAAGTGAAAATGGCCGGTAAAGACTGGTTTATGGGATTCATGAGTTGCCACAAAGATAGCATTGCCCTAAGAAAACCTGAAGGTCTATCAAAAGCACGAGCAATGGGAATGAATAAGCAGGCAGTTGTCAATTTTTATGAAGTGTTGAAAGAAGTTCAAACCAGTAATGGGTTTCAGGCCCAGCCTCAATAAATTTATAATATTGATGAAAGTGGTTTCCCTATGAACAACAAACCAGCTAAAATAATCAGTGAAAAGGGCAAAAGAGAAGTAACTTCACTAACAAGTTTGGAAAGAGGCGAGAATGTTACTGTGGTTGCATGCTGTAGTGCCAGCGGGGCTTTCATTCCTCCGTTTGTAATCTTTAAAGGACAAAGGATGCGTGAAGAATACAAACAAGGCTTTCCACCATGTACCTAGGTTACTATGTCTGAATCAGGGTACATAAATGAAGATCTGTTCATCGCCTGGCTTAAACATTATGAAAACAATCGTGTCAAAGGAAAATGTTTGCTTATTCTATATGGCCACATCTCCCACCATTCGATCGGGTGTCTAAATTTTTGCACAGAACATCAAATTGAGCTTCTTTGCCTACCACCTCACACCACTCATATACTACAACCACTCGACAGAACTTTCTTAAAGACTTTGAAGACATTTTATCACCAAGAAACTACTTTCTTCATTCACACCAATCCCACAGCATCGATTACCAAATTTTTTTTTGGTGGTATTTATAATAATGCCTGGTGGAAGGTTGCCACTGTAGGCTATGCAGTTAAAGGATTTGAGTGCACTGGACTGTATCCTTACAATCCTAACAGAATACCCGACCACAAGTTCCTATCTTCAGAAACTTTTGGCCCTGAACAAAATGAAACTCCTTCATCCTCCAATCCAGGACCTTCAAATGAAACACTCATTTCTTCCAGTACAAACGTACAATCTCACCAACTGACTTGCTCTGAAATCAAATTTTCAGAAGTTTTGCCATCTCCAGTTAAAATGGCGCCAAAGAAGAGAAAAATTAACAACAAAAAGAATACTTCACTTCATCTAACATCACCCGAAAATATGATGGAAAGGAAGGAAGGAGCAAAGAGAAAACTGCTGTTGGAAGAAAAAATAAATAAAAGAAAATCACGAACATCAGAAGCACCAGCGACATGACAAGAAAAAGTTAAAAAAATATGTGAGGAAAGTCTGTAATGATTCCAGTGACTCAAGTGATGTCCCATTTTCAGAAGACGAAGAAAACACACCATGTGGTTTCTGTGGAGTCCGGTATTATGACACCAAATCTCAGAAGAAGGGAGAGTGGGTACAATGTCAAGAGTGCAACATTTGGTATCATGAACACTGCGTAGGAGCTAGTGGACAAAAACAATTTAAGTGTGGAAAATGTGATTAAAGTACACATAAAAAATTCATAATTGTATGATCATGAGTGTTTAAATCCATTTTGACAGTTGTGTAAATATTTAAATTTCTGTAACCATTTATATTTTGATACAATATAATTTTTTAGGGGGAAAATTCTGATCCAATTAGCCCCACTTCCTGATCCGATTTACCCCTCCTTTTCAGAAAAGTGGATTATTTACGTGGCAATCTGTTTTGTGGTGTGTTTAAAGTTATATGGCATTTTTCAAATCTTATATTGTATATTCTTGTTAAGAACACATAGAAGCACTGTAATTTCAGTGCCTAACTAAAAATAATTAAATAGAAGTCTTGCAATTTGAGTCAAAAGTTGAAATGATTCAAATAGCCCCACCCTACCCTAGTGTTGTCCTATTTATACAGTATTATAATTAAAGGTTTGCAGTATTTTGATATTTAAATGGTCAGGGGCTTGAAGAGTTGTTAATTAAGTAAAAGGGAAGGGACCAGAAAAAATTATTTGCCCCGCGGTCATTAATTTCTCCCAAAGGCACTTTATTTATGAAAATCGACGATGTGCGTATTTCCCTCCGCACGGTAAATCTTTTGTCAGCGTATTTTCAATAACCGTTACCAAGGTTTCTAAGCTAATTCTATAAGGTTAGAAATACTCTGCCCTTGTAACCGTCAGGAAGATTGCTTCTAGAGTTAATGTTAAACAGTCACCCGAGGCCTCGAATTCTAACTCAAATAAGGTTTATAGTGCCAAAAAAAATTGCGAGCGAGTCTTTCAGTACTCGCCAGAGATGTGTAACATCTAACCTCGGTAACGAGCGAATTCCTGTGTTCTCATGTTGCAAATACACTTGTAATACGAAGGGTTTTTTTTAACGTAGAATTCTTTAAAATAATGCCGGTTGTGATAAATACACGCAAATTGTGTTTTCAATTCATTTTTAGACGCGAATTTCCGCACCCGCCACTAAAATCCGCTGCTGGAGAAGCTACGTCGACTTGTGAGTCATTTCATTAGCCGACCGAAATTTTAAACTATATAATGAAACGGCTTCGAAAATTTTTTTCGACAATGAATATTATTAAAATACTGCCTTTGTCCTTGTGAACTCCGCAGCAGATGGCAGCACTGTGGTTGTTACACCAAATGCCGTGCACCGAGAGCTAAGATGGCGACACTGACCTGCAGGTCCTCTCTGGCTGCCGGCGGAAGCTGGTGTGCGCGGCGCGGGGCGAGCGGTCTCCCCCGACACACGTGGCGCGGGGTGCGGGGAGCGGGGCGGGGTCGCAGAACCCCGCGTGAGTCACGGTATTCCCGCCGTGGCACCGGGCACGTGACGTCCTGAATCAGGGATCGTGCGCACACGTAGGCTCGCGTGTCCGGCCGCGCGGAGCCGCGCGCCGACTGCCGACGAGGCCGACACAGCGGCCCGGGGTCGAAGACACGCCGCGTGCGTTGCAAGTGGAACTTCGCTGACGGCAACTCACGCGGGATGTCATCTCGGGGGACAGGTAGAGGTATAACATCTGTAACGTCTTAACTCTCGGTGTACGGCATTTGGTGGGAGTCATTTCGTGAATGGAACGGAAATATGTAACGAACAAGGTGCGGCCATTTGTGGCGTATGGCGTGAACCAAAGTTCACAAAGGTAAAGGGAAACTTTGTAGTATTAACTGTTTAATTAATTTTAACAAATTGGGCAGTATTTTAATATAATTATATGTCCAAAATCAGGTTCAAATTCGGGGTTTAATATTTTTTTAAATCTTTTTCGCTTTTATCGGAGCAGTTTCATTTCATAGTTTAAAATCTCGTCCTGTAGATGAAATGATTCGATAGACTATGTAGCTGCTCCGTTAACGAATTCTAACGACGGGTGCGGAAACTACGTGTGATTCGTGTCCATAAATGTAGTTTAGAAAAAAATGCTTATATTTATCACGCTCGGCATTATTTTAAAGCATTCTACGATAAATCTACTCTCCGAGTTTCATATTATAAGTATATTTGCAATATAAGAACACATTAATTTGCTTATTACCGAAGCTAGATGTTACAGATCCCTGGCGAGTACTGGAAGACTCGTTCACATTATTTTTTTACATTCGTCATTGCTTGTTTGCACTGTATCATAGAGAAATCTGAAGAACTGACAAAGAGATGAATACACAAACACACAGAAAACAAACCAAAATTAGTCTATGGCAAAAGTTAACAGAGAATTTCGTGGAAGGAGTTGGCCAGGAAACTCTCTCAGCATAGACAGTGGGCTGACAACGACTAGACTGTAGCAACAAGAACAGTGAATACACAAAGACAATAATCCTGGACAACACAGCGGGAAAACACGATGATACAGCAGGATTCCTAAGACAAAATAGCTGCGGTGGTTCGGGAACTGACGTCATCAGGCACAAACAGACTGAACGGGATTTACAAGAATGTGTGCAAGTCTACAAGTGCGCAAGTATGCGAAACATGACATCGAGCGCCTCACTCCTGAACGTTGCACTTGAAATGCCCTCAAAGTGTTCCAGACATCGCCTCGATTCGCCCCACCGGGTGGTAAAGAAGTTTCACTTGAAACAAATTCTTCGAGTGTTATGCTGCAATCACAACTGTGCGACAGACGCGACGTGCAGGACGCGATGCGACATAAATCATCTCATGATTGTGAACATGCCATTTTAATCGCGCAACAAGCTGAAACAAAACAACTAGGTACAAACTATGGATGGGCCAATCATATCATCGAATCCTCAAATACCATCAATCCTTAGTATTCGAAGGATTCGATATGCGAGGAAAAAGATTAGAGGAAAAATATCATAGGAAATGAAGTAAATTTTCAACATATATTACCTCTGAAGTTTGCTAGGTCATTATTTTTCTTCATAGCTACCAGCATTCCCCAAGACTGGGTACTTTTATCGTGTAATTAGGCCTATATAAAAAATACAATATGAATTGATTCTGGAATCTTATTTTGTGAAACAAAAATTTAAAAGGTTGAATGTTTCAACACTATAACTAATTTGTTTTAGATCTTTTTTTGTTATTGTTGATCCTTGAGACCTAAATGCGGATACAAGAGGTGTATTCGAGATAATAATAGGGATTCAAATTATATAATTGGATTCGAGAAAATTCGGATTCGACCATCACTAGCACAAACATTTTTTGCCATTACACGCGCAGCCCATATAAGACAACCACCAATGTTTACCATTTGGTTCAAACTGACTTGTTTGAGACAATTTTGTTTGATCTAATTGAATTTTTATTCAGAACATATGTGACCATATTTACTACATTTCCCAAAATAAATTTAAAAATAATACCTCAAAAACTAGAATAACAATGTTACGAACGCCAGAGACCCGACCGCGATGCCAGGTTCGAAGCTGACTGGCGGGCCTGCACGGCCACTGACGTCACGCACCAGGTCACGTGCCGTACACTGACGTAAGGCATGCCACGAGTGCCTGGCCGAATCACAAGGGTCATTGCTACACTCACTCCCCCCTCCGCACCCCGCGCATCATCCTGCCTGGGCGCTGTTATCTATAGCTGAACGGCCTTGGTAACCGCGGGCCGCCGCGCGGAGGAGTGAGAATGAACACCGCCCTTCTGGATTGTTCGGACGTCGGGTCGGCTCGGGATGACGCGACTCGTCATTGCCGCTCTCGTCGGTTCGAGAAGGGCGCCTCAAGTATTAAAGCAGTGACGTTGGCCTCCACGGGAGTTCCGAGCTGATTCCGAGCAAAGAGAAGTGCGACATCGGCAAAGAGGATGAAGAATCACCCCCCCCCCCCCCAAACGGGTTCGTCTGGATCGTGAGAGTGCCGCAACTGAGTGGCGCTAGACTGTGTGTGAGGACATGCGCGAGGTAAGGGGTGAACCACTGTTGAGCCTAGCTCCAGCGAGGAGTGTGAACAGCGTAACTTGACAGACATTGGGTGATTTGAGAATAAACATTTTTAAGTGCCAGTGATTTGTGTTCAGAGATTTTTAAGTACACTTATTTATTATTAATGTAAATATGAGTAATAAATAAAACTGTAATAAAACTTAGTTGGGCTACCCCTTGCGAACCCAGTTCTCCACACATTATAGATCGTAACAATGGTTTTATTACAAGTGCAACAGTTACACCAAGATTCGAACATAACACCACGCCCATGACGCTATGGTAATACAAAAAAATTCTAATCGGGAAGTCAGTCAAGTCCATCATTTTTACAGCGATGGCGTCACAGAATTGTCGAACGTGTTTGGTTGGAAGAAATTGGTGGTCCCAGTATTAACTACGCTCACTGAATTAAATTTATTTAAAATTATACGCAAATGGACCAATAAAGCTCTAAATGAATGGTTTTAACATTTGATGCTAATAGCGTAGCCAGGCAGCGAATAGCACCTCTTGGTTCGGAGACGCTTGGCCTATACACCTTACATTGTTCATGACCTGGCCTCGTGGTTCGAAGACGCTTGACCTGTGCGTATAATTTTGTACATGAACCGTTTAAAATGTTCGGTGAGTATCGAAGAAAAATACCTCTTAGCTACTGACTGGATGTGTTTGACCACCTACTGGATGCATTTGGCTACCAACTGGATGTGGCTGGCCACCTGCTGGACATGAGTTACTGGCCACTGAATAGACGTGCCTGGCTACTGGCTAATATTTGTATGTTTTCAGCAAGCGATGGCAATTAACGATTTTTACCAGGATTACTGGCAAAACTGGCTAATTAATTATTGCTCTTTACTCGCAAGATACTACCAGCACTGGCAAGTACCAGAATGATTTTTCAAGCGATATGCGATAACGTGCGCATGAAAACATAATCTAAAATCAAGTCCAAAAAATATATTAATGCTACTAGCTGTTTTTTATGTAACATTTCAGAGCTCAGTCAATCGTTCCCATATCAGCCAACGTCATTTAACCAAAGCATTATTACATTAATTTATTAGTTTTTTTTATTGCAGTCAGGGGTAAATCTATTAACAAATTTGCAGAAAATCAGTGAAGACAGTACACATGTTACTGTTTGAGAAGTCACGGCACCTACGGCTACAACTGTAGGACCATCTGCTATTATGTTAATGCCAATAGTAAAGTTAGGTTTTTTTTTAATATTATTTTTAAAATTTCAATTTTTTCTCAAAAACCCCTCTCCCCACAAAAAAAAATTTCTGTGTCCGCCACTGATTGCAGTTATCAGTGATAAGATAATTTAAGTACACTTACTAAACATATATTCCTGTAATTAACTAAAATATGTGGTTGCTATTTCTTAGTTAGTAATTTACAGTATATCATTAATTTCTCATGTGTATTTGGTGCCCATGTATGTCGATTATGTTTACTTTGGTCACTGTGTGTTGCCTAAATATTTTATTTTTTACGAGCTAGTGCCCGGCATGCATTATAATTCCTCCTTCAATTGTTTTGTAATTTGTTTGAAGTAGGTACACACATAAAAAGCATCATTCTATCTCTCTATATATTACTCTCTATAAATCTCAATACATTTATTTATATATATATACACGTGTGTGTGTATACATATATATAGCGCTCTTTCTCTATATACACACACACACACATATATATATATATATATATATATATATATATATATATATATATATATATATATATATATAACAATATCACCCTATCTCTCTCGATTCTCTATGTATCTGTTTATATCTATATCTCAATCAATCCCCTATCTACATATAATATATATCCCTCGCTCTATATATATATACATATTTCTCTCTATCTCTATATACCTCTCTCTATGTCTGTATCTTCCTAATTATATATTTACAAAGCAGAAGATGAACACACATACAATCATTTTTTTTTACCTACCTATATTTTTATCTGTGTTTTTTATTTGTTACAGGTGTGAAATATGTATATAAAAACACGCATGAATTCGAATTCAACGAGTGTTAAAATATCAAAGCAATCGGTGCAGAACTTTTATAAGTTTAAGATTTTGAACGAACGAACATTTACATGTTTATTTATATAGATTGGCATTTTTGCAGTTGTACTGATTACGAGCTTCGTGCACACAAACAAAGTCGTTACGTAGGCCTATTGCTGTGCTAGATATTAACTGCGCCATACGATACGCATAGTACTTATGTTAAGATAACGTTTCACAACATAAATAACATAAAACATTAAATTGATAATGTTTTACTATTAAACTGTTTCTTAGTTCATATTTATGGATGTGTTTATAAAAAGAAATTGTTTTCTATTTTGTATGCTGATAGGACCAGCGAGATTGTCGCGTGTTTGTAGATACCGTAGATGCAAATCACAAAACTTCGCCTAGCCAGAACTGTAACCCATGCTCACACTACGAGACTGTTAAAGTCTCATTTATTTGTTTTTCGTATGACAAATCCATTGGCTTGGCATTAACCAATAAAAATATAGTTAGTACGAGGGATATTATTGAATTAAGGCTCGTTTGGTAGGTAATCAAAAATTGAATACTCGTGAGAAAAAGTTTTTTATTGGCAGGTTTAGTTTACTTCATATTTCACATTTTCATATAAACACCATTCAGCTCCAAATACTTTTCGCAATGATGCACCAGCATTATTTAACCCCTCTGCATAGAAGTTTACCGTCTGGAAATTAAACCAGTTGACAATCATAATTTTGTATTTTTTTTTTTCCTGTAATTGTTGACCCATGTTTTATGAAATCAACCAAAATGATGCCCTCTTCCTCCCAAAACACGGTAGCCATCATTTTTCTACTCGAATACGCAGAATGCTTAAATCTTTTTCAGAGCTGTTTAGGGGAAGGGAGGGTAAGATGACGAAGCGGGTAAGGTGACGAATCTCAAGTTTCTCCTTCCAGACAACAGATAGCAGCACAGTGGTAGGTGCGAAAGAGAGCCATACTGGTCGCTTTGTGAAATGTGTAGTAGCACTCCATTGACTAAAACCTTTGGATCTAAGGAACGAAAAGTTTGTTTTGTGAGCAGCCGATGTAAGATTTTGTCGCAAGAAAATGATTGAGATTAGCAAGGTTAGTAATTATTAACACCTATATTTTTTTTTATATTTAGAAAACATATATGCATGCAACCTGTGTTTATTGTTGAAAAATATTTTTGTGTGATTTTTTTTATAAAAATCAAACATGGCTATGTGGGGCAAGATGAAGAATTGAGGAAAGGGGCAAGATGACGAATTCGTCTTCTTGCCCCACTCTACATAAATTTTTTTGTTCATAAATTATTGTGTTTTTTTCTATTCTATTACAGGTGTACACTGCAGTGAAATGGTACGTGACTACAAATGAAAGACAGACAGACAATGCTGGTCGAAAGATAGCATGAAAATAGCCATTGAATTGGTAAAAAAATGGAAAAAGTGTGAATTCAGCAGTAAATCAGTTCGGTATACCAGAGCCAACATTGAGAAGATATATTAAAGAGTACAAAGAAACGGTGAGTGATTATACTGTCAATAGTAGTACTAACATATACAGTTTCTACCAAAAGTTTAAGACCGCCATCGCTTTTCACATAGTGGTGAGGTGCACGATCGACCTCGTAGTGGTAGACCGAAGGCAACGTCACCTAGAGACAACCGTGAACTTGCAAGACTCGCCAAACAAAGTCGGAATGCATCTGTGCCAGTACTGAGAAAACGACTACAAGAGATATGTGGTAAGAAGGTGTCAGCAATGACAGTAGCTATCTCGTCGATTGCGAGAGCAGGGACTGCATTCTATGGCAATAGGAAAACCGCTTCAAACAGCTGTGTCCAGGAAAAACAGACGGATTTGGTGCCGCCAGAAGAAAAATTGGGGAATGGAGAGATGGGGAAAAGTGTTGTTCAGCGATGAGTAGTACCGCTTCGAACTCTATTCACGCCGCCGCATTCGTGTAGGTCGTACACGTACTGAGAAGTTTCTTCCCGAGTGCCTCTCTTCCGCCGTGCAACAGGGCGGTGGTTCGATCATGGTGTGGGACTGCAATCCATGCAAGGGACAGGCTTCATTCGGTTTACTGACGGTTCTATGGATTCCAAAGAATACATTGAAACGATGAAGGATGCCATGCTGCCTTCTGCACACAAACTTCATGGAGGTTATTTCGTGTTTCAGCAAGACAATTCTCCTTGTCACCGGTCCCGCCTAACAATGCAGTGGTTCGAGGAGAATGACATCAAACTGTTGAAATGGCCAGCACGAAGCCCGGAAAACCCTGGAGTTATACCTATTGGAGCTAAACTAGCACAGTCACGACCAAACAACTTACACGAACTCAGAATCATGACTGCAACTATTTGGTCAGAGATTTCCGTAGAATATTGCCAGAAACTCGTCCGCAGTATGCCTACAAGAATAATTTAAAGCTGCATGAGGTGTCATAGATTAATAAAAACTTCAATAATAATAGTGTTATATATTCCCTTATTTTATAATTACAGTGGCATCAATGTAGAAAAACATTGTAAAAGTATATATTTTCTTACCTGATCAGGTGGTCTTAAACTTTTGATAGGAACATATTTGTTATTTTTTTATTTAGACATAAGTGATTAATCGGCCAAAAAAGTAACTTTCGCGATTGGCTCATTGCCACCAATTATGCTATAGTTTCCTTAGAGTGTTATGCATGTTGTGTAAAATCAATAACTGCGTACAGCCATTACAATTGGTTGTAAAATATTATATTAGGTAAAAAATGTTCTGTATTTTGCTTATTCTATTTTCTTAAAGAAATTGTAACTAAATAAATAATCGGAATATTTCAACTGTTTTTTCACCAAAATGTGTACTTTTACACAATAAAAAATAAGAAAATATCAGATGCTAATTGCATCAAAAGTATCAGTCGAAAGACGTACTATGTGAAAAGCGATGGCGGTCTTAAACTTTTGGTAGAATCTGTAGGTTTGTGTTTATTTTTAAAACTAATGGTTTTCATTACATTAATTTTTGCATGGGTTTCCTGAGAATGCAGGAAGATTCAAAAATACGTTTTCGCCTGAACAGCTAGCACAGTTGAAAACATATGTAGTTGATATAAACAAAAGAGCATTCGGACTGACAAAAGATGAGTTTTCTCGAATTGCCTTTAATTTTGCTGAAGGACTTGAAATTGACCACCGGTTCAGCAAACAAAAAAAAGCAGCGGAGAAAGACTTTATATGTAGGTTTATAGCACAGTGCAATATAACCTTGAGGAAGCCAGAAGCCACATCTACCACCAGACTGGCTGCATTCAATAAGGTAAATGTGGACTTATTTTTTTTCTGTTTTGAAGGAGTTGCGACTGGAAAAAGGTTTCCAGGATTCCCAAATTTACAATGTCGGGATCAGAACCCACGAAAACACCGAAAGTTCTGTCACCATTGGGTATTCGCCGAGTCGTGAAACTCTCGTCAGGTGAGAGAGGGCAAAATGTTACCGCTGTTTGTTGTATGAATGCCACTGGAAATTTTGTTCCCCCGCTATTTATTTTCCCTCGAGTGAGAATGCAACCTTTTTTCTTGGATGGAACACCTCCTGGATCAGTTGGAATTGCTCATGAGAGTGGCTGGATGACCTCTGATATTTTTGTAAAATATCTAGAACTCTTTGTGAAGCACACAAATCCTAGCAGTACCAGCCCATTACTATTATTAATGGACAACCACACTTCACACATTTCCCTAGAGGCAATCAACTTTACTACATACATATTGCAGCCTCTAGATATATCAGTTTTTGGTCCCCTCTAAACAGCTTATTCGAAGGCATGTTAAAATTTTATGGTTTCTCGGCCTGGAACTATTATAACCATCAAAGACGTTGCATCGTTGTTTTGCTCAACATACAGCAAAGTTGCCTCTGTAGAGGTGGCTGTGAATGGGTTCAGAGCAACAGGGATCGAGCCTTTTAACGATAACATCTATACAGATGAAGATTTTATAGCTTCAAACACTACAGACAAGTCTCTATTCATGGCTGATAAACCAGCCACATCGATCAGCACTACTGTAGAACTACAGGACACGCCAGTGGTGGCTGGTGTAGCACCAGAGGATTCGCCAGGCGTGGCTGCTATAGTAGCAGAGGATTTACCAGGAGTGGCTGCTGTAGTAGTAGAGGATTCACCAGTGACTAAGCAACAAAAACTTTCCTCCCAATCTACTGAAGCAAAATCATCATCCACATCTAACCAACCAGTTCTAACAACACCTGCTACAGAAGACACATTGCATACTCCAGACATATCAGAAGCCATCTCCCAACCAAGCTGTAGCTATTCATTGCCTATTCTCCCTGTTGTTGACCTTAAGACTAAGCGTAAACGCAGGAAGCTCCCTTCATTGGTAATATCCAGTTCACCAGTAAAGCGAGTATTAGAAGAAATAAAAGCCAGTAAAGAAGAAACTGCAAGGAAGAAAAATGATCGTCTTGAAACGAAAAAACAAAACAAGAGAGCTCCAAGGAACAAATTATCAGCAAAAGCAAAGAAACTAGCCAGCCAAAAGAATGACTCGGAGACCAAAGACAATGAAAGTGTTGTCTACATGGAAACAGAAGATGAAAAAGAACTTTATGAGGAGAGAGACTGTATTCTGAGTGGGGAGAGTGGGAAGAAAGAACTGTGGTATCAATGTTCTATATGTAAAGACTGGGCTCATGCACAGTGTACTGGTTGGGATAGAGCGTTTGCTTAAGTTCGAGCATGGGAATGTGATTTTTGTAAATAATTTTTGTAAGTGCCTATACATTTTTGTTTTCTTATTCATTATGATAATTATAGTTATCAAATATTTAAATTGTATATGTATTTTGATTAGAAAAATTTCACGAATGAATATGTAACACTAAAAGTTATAAGTCCAACCATTTTATTTTCAGTTTACAAGTCATGCCTACTTCAATATATATTTTTGTGAGTATTTGAACTGTTTTTAGTTAATATATAAATGTATTTTGTGAAATAAATATTGTTTTCTGCATTAAAATCACATTCGTCATCTTGCCCTCACTGGTTCGTCATCTTACCCACCTGTGCGGGTAAGATGACGAATGCGGGTAAGATGACGAATATGCATAATTTTATAAAATTATTTTTGCTTTTTAAAATTCTTACACTATGCTGTTTGAACCATTAAAATTTACAAGCGGGATAATTATACTTGCATATTCTATAGAGATATAAAATCTTTGTGCATCCCAAAGGCTATAAAGTATGAACCTTAAATTCGTCATCTTACCATCCCTTCCCCTACCAAGCGCCTGTACTTAGGCTATACGCATTGCGTATTCAAAGTCCATGATGCCTATAGGGCCCTACACACGCTCCGACACTACAGCCCGACCGTCGGGACAGTGTTTTGGATTACTGCTGCGTTCGAAACACGCCCATTAGTGACTGCTTGCACTTAGAGTAAAGTATTTTAATGAAAAATTTCTTGAAATTGTAGTACAGCTTCCGCTTATTGTTGGCTTTACGATCGCAACATGCTTCCTCTGCAGCGCCAATTGCATGACTGAAGTTACACCTGTTTGCGAATTCTCATTTTATTTCTTTCCACCCAATTTCATACGAAGGAATCTGAAATTAAATACGTAAAAGTTTGAAAAATAACAAAGTGTCAATATTTCTCTCGTAATCACAAATCATTATCCTAATATTATTTATGAATTTAAAATGAATTTGTAGCTTAATATTTTTACCAAGCCCTTTAAAAATGGCAAACCACAGCCCATCCTCAGCTTAATCTAATGGTCTATTTTCCTGACTGATAATAATTATATGTTTCAGGGAACTGTTGAGCCAGGTGAAAGGGAAGCTTTCACACCGACTTCAACTCATATAACTCCTTAGCAGCAACATAAAAGGCTTCAAACTTTATTTTCAAAAAATTAAGAGAGCCTAGTGAACACGGCTCATGCTTTGCTAGCTTCCAAAGATAAGTGGGAGGTCATCGGCGAGTCTTTAGGTTTGCAGTTGAAGGAACTAAATACCAATAAACAAGACGTAACCCAAAAGTTGATGGAAGAACTAATATTTTACGGGAAACGTGTTTGTTTGATTGATAAAACTTGTATTAATTTAAATCCCCATCATATTAATAGTTTTCCCCAGCACTTTCCACCACCTTTCCCTCTTAAGTCAGTACCTGTATTCATCAACTCCTTCGCCTACTTCATCTATGATGACTCCATCCCATGGAACAGCAGCAGCACAAAAACCATTTAACGATACAAACCCCAAAGTGAATAACCAACCATTCCGTTATTATTAATTTAATTAATAACTTTGAACCCTTTGCATTTATTTCTTAATTCAGTTGTGGTAACTATTGAACAAATTTCATATTATCTGATTTAATAACACATACGTATCAATGTAATTGTGTACTTAATTATATTTTAGCTGTAGTATTTATGTATTAACTTAGTTTTTATAATACATTATATCAAATAATAATATATGGGTAATTTGTTCATAATACCGCACCAGTAAAAACTTAACGTAATTTATATTACTTTATTATGTCGTTATCATTCTGGAATAGATGTTACTGTATATCATTACCTTAAGGGGTCCGCCTACCTGGACACACACACGGTTTGCAGAGCTTCAGGGAAAACAACGCGATTTCAAAACTAATCAAGATATACGAGTGGGGTCTGCTTACGAAAAGCATTTAAGAGTTCGCAAAGGGCCGAAAAGTACTTTTGATTTCGGATTAAGTTTTTAAACTGTATTTTTAGAAGTGTTAAAACGGCTAAAACGCATGTTTTCAGAGTAATTTTTTGGCGTAAAACAACCAGTACAGATTCTTGAAAGCACTTAAGAGACTTGCATTACAAATTTTTCTTCATTTCTCGGCCATATAATGTTACTGTTGCCGCTCAAATTTCACAGTTATCCTGTGACGTCGAGAAGACTGCGCGCCAGTTCAGAGCCTTGCGCTTAGAGGCGATACCGCGCTAGAAGCACCAGCGAGCGTCACACTTATCACCCCGCCTCACTAACACACATACATCTCTGACGAGGCGGGCCCCTTAATGTATTCCTCTAAGGTGTTCTATTTGGCTTGGCAAGTTTCGGGAATGATAGATGACAATAGTTGTGGAGATATTGTAGCACTAAATTCAGGTCTTCTAGTGATCTTCCCGTAGCTAAATAATTTAATAGTTAGTTTGAAACAATGTTTAAGGTATTTAGAACATAGACAAACATGTCTACCACCGCAGCCAAATACTCGGCTTCTATTGGTCGCACGGAGGAACGTAACCGGAAGAGCTCAGCATTACCGAGCTAGTCCGTAAGGGTTCGTGTCCGACCGTGTGCCATTGCGGAAACTCTGTTCAGGGAGATCCGTAGAACGGGCTTGGGTGCAGAATCACCCGTACGCGCGCCGGTCGCAGCTGTCCTCCTCCCCGCTCCAGTAAATTCAGCGCGCGTGCTGGCCGAAGGTGGTGGCACACTGCGCATTCCACACTAGCTTCCACTGCATCGTTCATTCGTTCCGCGTCTCCTGGTGTCCATTGTGATCGACAGTTGGCTCAACTCGGACAATGCCAGCAAGGACAAAGAACACTGTGGTTATGACGTGTTAGTCATTATTTTTCTTTCGGCTTAGAGACCCGTCCATACGAGATCGTTAGAAACGACAAGCGCAGCTCCAAAGGGTATGGGAAGGAAGTGGGTTGGGGGGGGGGGGGGGGAGCGTAAGTGTGATGGCCACTCCCGAGCCCGAATTTTATTAATTTCTTTATTGGTGTGTAATATCTTAGCTCTCGGTGTAAAGCATTTAGTGAGAGTAATTTCGTGAATGTGACGAAGTCAATGAACGGATATTTGTAACAACCACGGTGCTGTCATCTGTTGCGGATGCCACGCACCAAAGTTCACAAAGACAAAAGGGAAACTATATATTATTAACTGATTAATAAATATTAACAAGTTGGGCCGTATTTTGATAAAATTCATATTATAAATTCAGGTCCAAAGTCTGGTTCAAGTATTTTTAGCATTTATCGGAGCCGTTTCATTACGATGTAGTTTAAAATTTCGGTGCGCTAGACAAATAATTCAATAGTCGACGTAGCTGTTCCGGCAGCAAGTTCTAGCGGCACAGTGCGGAAACTACGTGATCCACGTTTAGAAATATAGCTGAGAAAACCATTTGCGTATATTTATCACGCTCTGCATTATTTTTAAAAATTCTTCGTTAAATTTTGTGTCCCAGTTTCGTATTATAAGTGTATTTGCAACATGAGAACACATGAATTTGCTTATTATCGAGGTTAGATATTACACCTCTCTGGCGAGTACTGGCAGACTCGCTGACATATTTTTTGGATATATTTATGTTTATTTAAATAATCAAATTGTGTGTTAAACTTTTCTTTCATCAAAAGTTGTATGAAATTAATAATTGTCTCCATTTAGGGCCATAAGTTTTTTTTAATATCTCCTTAATGTTTTGCAACCAAATCCTATCGTTTTTACTACAGCTCCTCTGAAAAGCCATCCTTGAGAAACGGTGAGAAACAAGCCCGCAACAAGTATTTTGGGGAGAAAATCGGCCACGAGCAACAGTTAGTGGCCATACAACATTTACCTGAGGACTCCGGGAAATCATAGTAAATCAAAGATCTTAATGACACCGTTGCTATCGCATAATTTTTATAGTACGAAATCATGAAAACTTATTTTTAATAATTTTGTCCACCAAATATTCCGTAGTGACAACAAAACAGTTAACTAATCAAAAGTACAAAATCCGCAGACACAAATACGCAACTTCATAGATCGCTGGTCTGCCTCACATAGCTTATCTCAGTTTTGATGGTGCCACCAATGATATAGGTACATATCCTTCTGCCAGAGTGAACAGTGCTTGTAAGCAGCTGGAGGGAGACAGGCGCCGCTGACACTACTGTAGACCTGCAGGGCAGTTCCAGCCCTTTCCAGTGGTATCTTCCTAGGTTTTCTGTCTTCCTTTTACCACATACCCACATTAGCATGTTATTTAAAGTGTTGGTCAAGACCTTTCGATTTCAATTAAGGTAAAATGACGCAATATCACTGGAATTTCATCGTTAGCATTAATAAAGCTAACCCGAGTATAATAAATTAAGAATATAAATTGATCAAAGTAAACAAGCAAAAACAGTCAGATTTTAAGTTTCAGGTTGGCTTAGAAATGTTGTTTTAAAGAGTATATTATTTTAAAATTTTCTGATGGTGTTGGTGGTATGAGAAACCCCTTTTATCTAGTGGCTTTTGCATAACACCCTCTCTCTTTCAAACGTTAGGGCCTCGCAAGTGTAAATGGCCCAGAGCCGCGCAAAGTCTAGGACTGCCACCGATGATCAGAGGTATTCGAACCCTGGTCCTCTCGAACGAGAGTCCAGTATCTCACCTGAAAAGTTGCTAACCTCCACTTCCCTGTAATAAGGGAGCAAATAAGCATTGTCTCACGTTGATGTGGGCAGCGGCCATTCAAGTTGTCGTTCATGCAAACCGAACAAATACTGGCTCACTTTAGTATTTCAAAGCAACTTTCGTAGTGTCCTAGATGACAAAAGTGTGCCCAACTGTGCGTCCTACATGACGAATATGTCATATTGTGTTTTTTGTTTAATGTGTATCCAATTATTTTTTTTTTTGGTTGAATATGTATCCATTTTTTTTTTTTTTTTTTTTTTTTTTTTTTTTTTTTTTTTTTTTTTTTTTTTTGCTGAATGTGTCTCTCATGTGTGTCCTTTTTGTTGAATGTGTGCCCTAGATAATGAGTGTGTGTCTTCTTTGTTTAATGTGGAATGAATTTTCATGGATTGCTCGCATTCAAAACATTAACCAGAACTGAATATTTAATGGTTCAATAACTTAGCTCCTGTAGTTAGCATAAAAAACATATTTCAAGCATACATAAAGTGTGCTGTTTTTATCACTGTGGGACTCACTGCTAGACTCTGATAGATCAATCTAAAATTCATACACAATAAATATATATTTAATAAACAAATGAAAATGTGGGTTGTTTTAACTCTAGTATTAATGAAAATGGTTGTTGTTTTGGCTCATGTATTATACCAGTCGCAGCGAGTATATAATTGTGGTCCTGGAGGCAGGTTCCTTAGTTTGTTACTGGTTATGGTGGTGTGCAGATCATCTAGTTTGATTTGTCTGACATAAAAGTCCCGTAACTGCTTATTCTTGTGAACTCGATGGCATTTTTACCATCGTTTAACCAAACCTTAATGGAAGACCTACTATCGCTATCGAAGAATCTGATGGTAGCGAAGATCCAGATGGTGGCAGCACCTACTGTTCCAGACTATAGGAAAGTAGATGTATATAGTATGTATGAGGGCACCGGTGGGTGGTGGGGGATCCGGGGATCCGATCCAGACACCTTAAGGCTTCGCTTCATCACCCATGTTGGATTACGTCACTTCCGCCGGCCATACACGCACGAAAAAGTGTCCCGTTACGTTCATCAGCCATGTACGCACGAAAAAATGTCCCGTTACGTTCATCAGCCATGTACGCACGAAAAAATGTCCCGTTACGACGGACAGACCAGCTCGCCAGGACGTCTCGCTATGAAAAGTATTAGGCGGTAATAAACAGCCAGGAGGTAACGAATATAAGCCTACTTCTACACGTGTTATGAACGCCGGATACATACGGCCAGGCAACCGTGTGTTTTGGCGCGCTCTACTTCCACGACGCGCAACGGCACCGGCAAGTTTTTATTACTACCTCCTCTCAAGTTCTGATCTCCTAATACTTCACAGCAGAGAAGCGCTGTTGGTCGGAGCCCGTAGGTACTTCCTTCGCACGCCTAACCTAACCTAACCTAACCTAAACTAACCTCACCTAACCTAATCCATATGCTAATCTATGCTAACCTAACCTAACCTAAAATAAACTAAACTAAACTAACTACACCTAACCTAATCCATATGCTAATCTATGCTAACCTAGCCTAACCTAACCTAACCTAACATAACCTAACCTAAACTAACCTAACCTAACCTAATCCATATGCTAATATATGCTAACCTAACCTAACCTAACCTAACCTAAACTAAACTAAACTAAACTAAACCTAACCTAACCTAACCTAACCTAATCCATATGCTAATCTATGCTAACCTAACCTAACCTAACCTAACCTAATCCATATGCTAATCTATGCAAACCTAACCTAACCTAACCTAAACTAAACTAAACTAAACTAACCTAACCTAATCCATATGCTAATCTATGCTAACCTAACCTAACCTAACCTAAACTAAACTAAACTAAACTAAACTAAACTAAACTAAACCTAACCTAACCTAACCTAACCTAACCTAACCTAACCTAACCTAACCTAACCTAACCTAAACTAAACTAAACTAAACTAAACTAACCTAACCTAATCCATATGCTAATCTATGCTAACCTAACCTAACCTAACCTAATCCATATGCTAAGCTATGCTAACCTAACCTAATCCATGCCAATCTATGCTAATCCATATGATAATCTATGCTAACCTAACCTAACCTAACCTAATCCATATGCTAATCTATGCTAACCTAACCTAACCTAACCTAATCAATATGCTAATCTATGCTAACCTAACCTAATCCATGCCAATCTATGCTAATCCATATGCTAATCTATGCTAACCTAACCTAACCTAATCCATATGCTAATCTATGCTAACCTAACCTAATCCATGCCAATCTATGCTAATCCATGTCAATCTATGCCAATCCGTATGCCAATCTATGCTAATTCGTATACCAATCTATGCTAACCTGTATGCCAATCTAATCCATATGTTAATCCATGCTATCCATTTGCCATTTTGTATTTCTAGTAATTTCCACCAACTTCGAATCGTGACGTCACCGTTGCAATTTTCGTTACGGTCGCCATCTTGAAAATCCGCAATTTTTTATGTTAGAAAATCGGGAAAATTTTTAAAAATCATTTAAAAAATTAAATAATCGAATTAAATAAAAATCTTAAAAACCACTGTTGCAGTTATTGTTACGGTCGACATCTTGGATTATATAAATGTTGCATATTTCGTTACACCCGCCATCTTGGTTGAGTACCATATCATTCTTACACTTTTCGTTAAGACCGCCATATTGGGTCCTATTAATGTTACAATTATCGTTATGGTCGCCATCTTTAAATTTAGACGCCATCTTGAAAATCTTTATTTATTATCCGATTTTAATGAAAAAAAAGTTCAAAATTCATCAAAAAATTAACTTAATAGAATTCTGTTTATATCGATTCCCGTCCTTGATTCGAAACCGGCGAGGGCAAAAAATATAAAATCAACAGATCCTTCCTCCACAGAAGCCACCTTCAGACTGACCTACCTCCACCAATAACAAGGTATTTACCATCAGCTGGTATGACATCACCACACCTTTGACCTTGACCTTTGACCTTAACCTTGAAATTTGACCTTGACCTTGAAATTTGACCTTGACCTTGAAATTTAACCTTAACCTTGAAATTTGACCTCGACATTGATCTTTGACTTTGACCTTGATGTCCATCACGGATCCGTCATTTTATGTTCAGTACATGCTAGTGGTCATTGCCACCATCATGTTTTCGTCTGCTGGAGGTCACCATATTGTGTGTACTTGTCTTACCATCATGCAAATTCTATTCTAACATGCTACAGTGCAGTAATAATTTATTATTGCTGAGGTGCCCACCATCTTGAAATTTGACCGCCATGTTGAAATCATGTAATTATTTAGTTAGAAATGCGGGAAAAATTCCAATAGTCTCCGAAAAAATCAATTATTAATTTACAAATTGAATCGATGGATCCATGTCCACGGTTCGATTCTTGACCAGTGACAGTTGTAACAAATTTTAAATAAATTTTAAATTCTTTTTTCCGTTACCTTTCGCGGAGTTTATTAATCATAAGTCAATATACCTAACCAAAGAATTAATACAGTGACGATAAGCCTATCATGAAAGTCTAATTTTTGAATAATCTGAATAACCTATAAGCCGTTCATGTACAAAACCGCACATAAAGAACAATTGTCTTCAGTCCATGAGACCGAGTCATGTCATTATCAGACGTATAGGCTAGTCATTTCAGGACCACATGACCTTCGTCGTTAGCTAATTATATTCAATTAATCCATCGTGACATTTTTATACATTCTAAAGGAGCAAGTAACCTTGAAAAATATTTTAGTAACACCAAGAGGTGATAAACTAGTAAATATTCAATCACTACATTTTGTACTACGCGCAATCAACAAAAAGGAAGCACCATCAACGAAAAGACAGCACCACCAACGAAAAGGCAGCTCCGCCAACGAAAAGGCAGCACATTTGGAAGCAACGACAACGAAAAGGCAGCAAAGACAGCAGCGACAACGAAAAGACAGAACATTTGGAAGCACCGACAACGAAAAGGCACCACATTTTGGAAGCACCGACCACGAAAAGTCAGCACCGCCAACGAAAAGGCAGCTCATTTGGAAGCACCGCTTTCGAAAAGACAGCACATTTGGAAGCACCGTCAACGAAAAGGCACGGACCGCAAGACCGGGCCATGAACAATGTCAGTCATATAGTCCATGAACACAGTACACACAGAAAAACGAAATGTACACCCAGTACACACAGGAAAACGTAATTTACACACAGGAAAACGGAATATACACACAGTACACACAGGAAAACGGAATGAACACACAGTACACACAGGAAAACGGAATGTACACACAGTAAACACAAGAAAACGGAATGTACACACAGTAAACACAAGAAAACGGAATGTACACACAGTACACACAGAAAACGGAACGTACACACAGTACACACAGGAAACGGTACGTACACACAGTACACACAAGAAACGGAACGTACACACAGTACACACAGGAAACGGAACGTATACACACAGTACACACAGGAAACGGAACGTACACACAGTACACACAGGAAACGGAACGTACACACAGTACACACAGGAAACGGAACGTATACACACAGTACACACAGGAAACGGAACGTACACACAGTACACACAGGAAACGGAACGTACACACAGTACACACAGGAAACTAAACGTACACACAGTACACACAGGAAACGGAACGTATACACACAGTACACACAGGAAACGGAACGTACACACAGTACACACAGGAAACGGAACGTACACACAGTACACACAGGAAACTAAACGTACACACAGTACACACAGGAAACGAAACGTATACACAGTACACACAGGAAACTAAACGTACACACAGTACACACAGGAAACGAAACGTATACACAGTACACACAGGAAACGGAACGTACACACAGTACACACAGGAAACAGAACGTACACACAGTACACACAGGAAACGAAACGTACACACAGTACACACTGGAAACGTATACACACAGTACACACAGGAAACGGAATGATCACACATACAGTAGCGGAAACACACAGGCTTAGTTGGAAATCAGAATACAAGAAATAAAAACATTAAATTTTTACTTTCAATATTTAATTACTTCTCAACATTACACAAATACAAGTAAAAGAAGCCATTATTGTATGTAGCCTGCTTTCCTCAGTTCTTTGAGTATGAAGGATATTTCTTTGATGCACGAATAGTTTCCTTCACAAAGCGAGCCATGTAGAAGTCTTAGCCGGTCAACCATTATGTTTGGATCTTTCCATGATGTGTAATCAATCTCTTCTACCACCATCTTACTTGCTTGTTTATTATAAATACTGTCAATATCACAATCATCCCAGTGATCATAATAAGCATTATCAGATTTATTTATTATAACACGACGTTTCCAACGTTTCGGTCTCAGGACATCGCCACATTCTTCGATCTTGTCAGCTCTAGGTGCTTCATCACAGTCTATACCTTTGTCAACAGCCTCAGAGTCACTGTAACAATCACTGTAGAAGACATCCTCTTCACCCAGATTACCGTATGAATTCGCTATCGATGATGTCGAAGTGTCTTCATCGTCTTCATGCTTCCTTTTTAGGAGTCCATCATTTTTACAAAGAATGGAGGATCTACTGAATATAGGCTTGAATGTATTCTCACTTTTCACGGTGTTGATACTGCCATTAGTTTCAGTATTCCCGAAGCCATTAGCATCCTTCAATTTATGTTCTTTCTCACGATCGGGTGAGCTAATACCATCACGCTCAGGACAAGGAAAATTATTGTCGTAATGCAGATCACTCTTCTTTAGTCTAGTGGATCCATCAGTGTCCTCTATGCCGTAAGTAGTCTTGACTTTACATGTTCTACCATGTCTTTTTAAGCTGTCAATTCGTGTTAACAACCTGCTACAACGATTACAGCTTAACATGTTGCGTAGTGGGTTTCTAGCACAATCATTCTTCCCATGACGTCTAGCATTCCTTCTCATGGCAAAATCCTTGCCACAGTAACTACAGCGGCTTCCTTCCGATTCAGCTGCAGATAACAAACCACGATCCATGGTAGCTTCTGTGACTAATGCCAGATGCAAACTAAGAGTTTTAAATTAGATCCAATACTTAAATAGAAATTTTTTCATATTTCATCAGCGAGAGTTAATTTATCTCATACAAAAGTACTTGCTGCAACTAGTTCTGCTTTTCAACAACTGATGACGTCACGTATTGCTTGCAGGTAAATAATATTTAGTTCTTTAATGCAGGATGCGGGATGCTCACTAACGATCGCAAAAGAAAGATGGCTTCGCTAGACTCCAAGGAAAAGGAAGTTCGTCTTGCATGTTGGTGCTCCACAGATGTCTCATGGAGTAATATTAATTTTACTGAGTAATGATATTTTTTAATTCCACCTGATAAAAATATTGCAAGTTTTGATTTAGTAGCAGAAATTATCGAATTAAATGTAACTCCAAATAAAATGACATGTCTCATTAAGAGTAAAACTCCTTCATGGAGAGATCGGTTTCTCAGAATAGTCAGATACACTTGAAGAAACCACAGGAATGATTGCAAGAACACGGGAAAAACCATCAAAATATTGATAAGAATAATCAGGAGCACACGGAGAAAAACCATCATAATATTGACAAGAATTATCGGGAGCACACGGAGAAAAACCATCATAATATTGACAAGAATTATCGGGAGCACACGGAGAAAACCGACATAATATTGACAAAAATTATCGGGAGCACACGGAGAAAACCACCACACATTTTCTTGGATATCATTAAATTTAAAAAAAAAATTAAAAATAAAAATAAATTAATAAAAAATTTAAAACAAAAAAAATCTACAAAAAAATACACAAAATTCTGGCTTGTACTAAAACTCTATCTTTGCTCATCAATGATAGAGTTTTAGTACAAGCCAGAATTTTGTGTATTTTTTTGTAGATTTTTTTTGTTTTAAATTTTTTATTAATTTATTTTTATTTTTAATTTTTTTTTTAAATTTAATGATATCCAAGAAAATGTGTGGTGGTTTTCTCCGTGTGCTCCCGATAATTTTTGTCAATATTATGTCGGTTTTCTCCGTGTGCTCCCGATAATTCTTGTCAATATTATGATGGTTTTTCTCCGTGTGCTCCCGATAATTCTTGTCAATATTATGATGGTTTTTCTCCGTGTGCTCCTGATTATTCTTATCAATATTTTGATGGTTTTTCCCGTGTTCTTGCAATCATTCCTGTGGTTTCTTCAAGTGTATCTGACTATTCTGAGAAACCGATCTCTCCATGAAGGAGTTTTACTCTTAATGAGACATGTCATTTTATTTGGAGTTACATTTAATTCGATAATTTCTGCTACTAAATCAAAACTTGCAATATTTTTATCAGGTGGAATTAAAAAATATCATTACTCAGTCAAATTAATATTACTCCATGAGACATCTGTGGAGCACCAACATGCAAGACGAACTTCCTTTTCCTTGGAGTCTAGCGAAGCCATCTTTCTTTTGCGATCGTTAGTGAGCATCCCGCATCCTGCATTAAAGAACTAAATATTATTTACCTGCAAGCAATACGTGACGTCATCAGTTGTTGAAAAGCAGAACTAGTTGCAGCAAGTACTTTTGTATGAGATAAATTAACTCTCGCTGATGAAATATGAAAAAATTTCTATTTAAGTATTGGATCTAATTTAAAACTCTTAGTTTGCATCTGGCATTAGTCACAGAAGCTACCATGGATCGTGGTTTGTTATCTGCAGCTGAATCGGAAGGAAGCCGCTGTAGTTACTGTGGCAAGGATTTTGCCATGAGAAGGAATGCTAGACGTCATGGGAAGAATGATTGTGCTAGAAACCCACTACGCAACATGTTAAGCTGTAATCGTTGTAGCAGGTTGTTAACACGAATTGACAGCTTAAAAAGACATGGTAGAACATGTAAAGTCAAGACTACTTACGGCATAGAGGACACTGATGGATCCACTAGACTAAAGAAGAGTGATCTGCATTACGACAATAATTTTCCTTGTCCTGAGCGTGATGGTATTAGCTCACCCGATCGTGAGAAAGAACATAAATTGAAGGATGCTAATGGCTTCGGGAATACTGAAACTAATGGCAGTATCAACACCGTGAAAAGTGAGAATACATTCAAGCCTATATTCAGTAGATCCTCCATTCTTTGTAAAAATGATGGACTCCTAAAAAGGAAGCATGAAGACGATGAAGACACTTCGACATCATCGATAGCGAATTCATACGGTAATCTGGGTGAAGAGGATGTCTTCTACAGTGATTGTTACAGTGACTCTGAGGCTGTTGACAAAGGTATAGACTGTGATGAAGCACCTAGAGCTGACAAGATCGAAGAATGTGGCGATGTCCTGAGACCGAAACGTTGGAAACGTCGTGTTATAATAAATAAATCTGATAATGCTTATTATGATCACTGGGATGATTGTGATATTGACAGTATTTATAATAAACAAGCAAGTAAGATGGTGGTAGAAGAGATTGATTACACATCATGGAAAGATCCAAACATAATGGTTGACCGGCTAAGACTTCTACATGGCTCGCTTTGTGAAGGAAACTATTCGTGCATCAAAGAAATATCCTTCATACTCAAAGAACTGAGGAAAGCAGGCTACATACAATAATGGCTTCTTTTACTTGTATTTGTGTAATGTTGAGAAGTAATTAAATATTGAAAGTAAAAATTTAATGTTTTTATTTCTTGTATTCTGATTTCCAACTAAGCCTGTGTGTTTCCGCTACTGTATGTGTGATCATTCCGTTTCCTGTGTGTACTGTGTGTATACGTTTCCAGTGTGTACTGTGTGTACGTTTCGTTTCCTGTGTGTACTGTGTGTACGTTCTGTTTCCTGTGTGTACTGTGTGTACGTTCCGTTTCCTGTGTGTACTGTGTATACGTTTCGTTTCCTGTGTGTACTGTGTGTACGTTTAGTTTCCTGTGTGTACTGTGTATACGTTTCGTTTCCTGTGTGTACTGTGTGTACGTTTAGTTTCCTGTGTGTACTGTGTGTACGTTCCGTTTCCTGTGTGTACTGTGTGTACGTTCCGTTTCCTGTGTGTACTGTGTGTATACGTTCCGTTTCCTGTGTGTACTGTGTGTACGTTTAGTTTCCTGTGTGTACTGTGTGTACGTTCCGTTTCCTGTGTGTACTGTGTGTACGTTCCGTTTCCTGTGTGTACTGTGTGTATACGTTCCGTTTCCTGTGTGTACTGTGTGTACGTTCCGTTTCCTGTGTGTACTGTGTGTACGTTCCGTTTCCTGTGTGTACTGTGTGTATACGTTCCGTTTCCTGTGTGTACTGTGTGTACGTTCCGTTTCTTGTGTGTACTGTGTGTACGTACCGTTTCCTGTGTGTACTGTGTGTACGTTCCGTTTTCTGTGTGTACTGTGTGTACATTCCGTTTTCTTGTGTTTACTGTGTGTACATTCCGTTTTCTTGTGTTTACTGTGTGTACATTCCGTTTTCCTGTGTGTACTGTGTGTTCATTCCGTTTTCCTGTGTGTACTGTGTGTATATTCCGTTTTCCTGTGTGTAAATTACGTTTTCCTGTGTGTACTGGGTGTACATTTCGTTTTTCTGTGTGTACTGTGTTCATGGACTATATGACTGACATTGTTCATGGCCCGGTCTTGCGGTCCGTGCCTTTTCGTTGACGGTGCTTCCAAATGTGCTGTCTTTTCGAAAGCGGTGCTTCCAAATGAGCTGCCTTTTCGTTGGCGGTGCTGACTTTTCGTGGTCGGTGCTTCCAAAATGTGGTGCCTTTTCGTTGTCGGTGCTTCCAAATGTTCTGTCTTTTCGTTGTCGCTGCTGTCTTTGCTGCCTTTTCGTTGTCGTTGCTTCCAAATGTGCTGCCTTTTCGTTGGCGGAGCTGCCTTTTCGTTGGTGGTGCTGTCTTTTCGTTGATGGTGCTTCCTTTTTGTTGATTGCGCGTAGTACAAAATGTAGTGATTGAATATTTACTAGTTTATCACCTCTTGGTGTTACTAAAATATTTTTCAAGGTTACTTGCTCCTTTAGAATGTATAAAAATGTCACGATGGATTAATTGAATATAATTAGCTAACGACGAAGGTCATGTGGTCCTGAAATGACTAGCCTATACGTCTGATAATGACATGACTCGGTCTCATGGACTGAAGACAATTGTTCTTTATGTGCGGTTTTGTACATGAACGGCTTATAGGTTATTCAGATTATTCAAAAATTAGACTTTCATGATAGGCTTATCGTCACTGTATTAATTCTTTGGTTAGGTATATTGACTTATGATTAATAAACTCCGCGAAAGGTAACGGAAAAAAGAATTTAAAATTTATTTAAAATTTGTTACAACTGTCACTGGTCAAGAATCGAACCGTGGACATGGATCCATCGATTCAATTTGTAAATTAATAATTGATTTTTTCGGAGACTATTGGAATTTTTCCCGCATTTCTAACTAAATAATTACATGATTTCAACATGGCGGTCAAATTTCAAGATGGTGGGCACCTCAGCAATAATAAATTATTACTGCACTGTAGCATGTTAGAATAGAATTTGCATGATGGTAAGACAAGTACACACAATATGGTGACCTCCAGCAGACGAAAACATGATGGTGGCAATGACCACTAGCATGTACTGAACATAAAATGACGGATCCGTGATGGACATCAAGGTCAAAGTCAAAGATCAATGTCGAGGTCAAATTTCAAGGTTAAGGTTAAATTTCAAGGTCAAGGTCAAATTTCAAGGTCAAGGTCAAATTTCAAGGTTAAGGTCAAAGGTCAAGGTCAAAGGTGTGGTGATGTCATACCAGCTGATGGTAAATACCTTGTTATTGGTGGAGGTAGGTCAGTCTGAAGGTGGCTTCTGTGGAGGAAGGATCTGTTGATTTTATATTTTTTGCCCTCGCCGGTTTCGAATCAAGGACGGGAATCGATATAAACAGAATTCTATTAAGTTAATTTTTTGATGAATTTTGAACTTTTTTTTCATTAAAATCGGATAATAAATAAAGATTTTCAAGATGGCGTCTAAATTTAAAGATGGCGACCATAACGATAATTGTAACATTAATAGGACCCAATATGGCGGTCTTAACGAAAAGTGTAAGAATGATATGGTACTCAACCAAGATGGCGGGTGTAACGAAATATGCAACATTTATATAATCCAAGATGTCGACCGTAACAATAACTGCAACAGTGGTTTTTAAGATTTTTATTTAATTCGATTATTTAATTTTTTAAATGATTTTTAAAAATTTTCCCGATTTTCTAACATAAAAAATTGCGGATTTTCAAGATGGCGACCGTAACGAAAATTGCAACGGTGACGTCACGATTCGAAGTTGGTGGAAATTACTAGAAATACAAAATGGCAAATGGATAGCATGGATTAACATATGGATTAGCATAGATTGGCATACGGATTAGCATAGATTGGCATACAGGTTAGCATAGATTGGTATACGAATTAGCATAGATTGGCATACGGATTGGCATAGATTGACATGGATTAGCATAGATTGGCATGGATTAGGTTAGGTTAGCATAGATTAGCATATGGATTAGGTTAGGTTAGGTTAGGTTAGCATAGATTAGCATATGGATTAGCATAGATTGGCATGGATTAGGTTAGGTTAGCATAGATTAGCATATTGATTAGGTTAGGTTAGGTTAGGTTAGCATAGATTAGCATATGGATTAGGTTAGGTTAGGTTAGGTTAGCATAGATTATCATATGGATTAGCATAGATTGGCATGGATTAGGTTAGGTTAGCATAGCTTAGCATATGGATTAGGTTAGGTTAGGTTAGGTTAGCATAGATTAGCATATGGATTAGGTTAGGTTAGTTTAGTTTAGTTTAGTTTAGTTTAGGTTAGGTTAGGTTAGGTTAGGTTAGGTTAGGTTAGGTTAGGTTAGGTTAGGTTTAGTTTAGTTTAGTTTAGTTTAGTTTAGTTTAGGTTAGGTTAGGTTAGGTTAGCATAGATTAGCATATGGATTAGGTTAGGTTAGTTTAGTTTAGTTTAGTTTAGGTTAGGTTAGGTTAGGTTTGCATAGATTAGCATATGGATTAGGTTAGGTTAGGTTAGGTTAGGTTAGCATAGATTAGCATATGGATTAGGTTAGGTTAGGTTAGGTTAGGTTTAGTTTAGTTTAGTTTAGTTTAGTTTAGTTTAGGTTAGGTTAGGTTAGGTTAGGTTAGCATATATTAGCATATGGATTAGGTTAGGTTAGGTTAGTTTAGGTTAGGTTATGTTAGGTTAGGTTAGGTTAGGTTAGGTTAGCATAGATTAGCATATGGATTAGGTTAGGTGTAGTTAGTTTAGTTTAGTTTAGTTTATTTTAGGTTAGGTTAGGTTAGCATAGATTAGCATATGGATTAGGTTATGTGAGGTTAGTTTAGGTTAGGTTAGGTTAGGTTAGGCGTGCGAAGGAAGTACCTACGGGCTCCGACCAACAGCGCTTCTCTGCTGTGAAGTATTAGGAGATCAGAACTTGAGAGGAGGTAGTAATAAAAACTTGCCGGTGCCGTTGCGCGTCGTGGAAGTAGAGCGCGCCAAAACACACGGTTGCCTGGCCGTATGTATCCGGCGTTCATAACACGTGTAGAAGTAGGCTTATATTCGTTACCTCCTGGCTGTTTATTACCGCCTAATACTTTTCATAGCGAGACGTCCTGGCGAGCTGGTCTGTCCGTCGTAACGGGACATTTTTTCGTGCGTACATGGCTGATGAACGTAACGGGACACTTTTTCGTGCGTGTATGGCCGGCGGAAGTGACGTAATCCAACATGGGTGATGAAGCGAAGCCTTAAGGTGTCTGGATCGGATCCCCGGATCCCCCACCACCCACCGGTGCCCTCATACATACTATATACATCTACTTAGGAAACTTCAATGGGTGTGATTTCAACAGCAGAGGAGACTTTGACAGGTGCAGTTCCAATGGTTGAGGATTGTGCAGTGTTTCGAAAACAGTATTGAAAACAGCAGTCTCGGTGACAACAATGAGCAACGGAAGTTCATAATAAAGTTCAACACAGCATCATAGGTACTGTCTTCAGATATTTTACCAATGTATCTTATGCTTTCAGACATGAAAGAATTAGATGTCAGAATAATGTCCAAATAAGACTATCAGTGTATCAAAGGTAATAAACAATTTAGACAGTCCAGTCTGACCTAGCATCCACAACGTGGCTGGTAGATGTGGCATCAACAGCATTGATGTCGACGACCGCTGATCCCGGTGGAAGGTGTACCATTATCAGTGACAATGCCAGGAGACTTTAAGATTGCAGTTATGCTAGCTGAGGGGACTTTGATGACTACAGAAATGACAAAGGCTCCGACCTCATCAACTACCAATGCTGATGTGCTATTATCACGTACACTCGGGTACTACATCTACTGCAATACAACCTTTTAAAATTGTATCACTTGCAGGCATCATGAACCGCCATGCACTAAAAATTTGACTACAGTACGGTACAAGTGTGACACATGTAGAGCTGGGCCAATCACCTATTTTGCCGATCATGCCGATGCCGATCATCTGCTGCCGATCTTGCCGAACTTCTGAGCCAATTAGAGCTTTTCAAGTACCTCTGATTACACGTTGCTTTTAATGGATCACAATAAATGGTGAAATATTCCCAGACAAAACTACTCTATTTGACATGATTACTTATAAATCACCACACACACGCACACACAATTAACTGCGTTAAAATGTAATAAGGTCAAACCAAATCTTCACCTAATCACAACGGGTACACGTCGTTTGTCCTAAAATCGTTTGTCCTAAAGCGTTTATCCTAATTTCGTTTGTCCTAAAAATTAGGACAAACGACTTTAGGACAAACGACTTTAGGACAAATTAATTTTAGGACAAACGACGGAATAGCTTCAAAATATTTTTACTCTGAGTTTTAGGACAAACGACTTTAGGACAAACGACTTTAGGACAAACGACTTTTAGGACAAACGACGGTTCCAATATCGATAAATCCTTACTCTGAGGTTTAGGACAAACGACTTTAGGAGAAACGACTTTAGGACAAACGACTTTAGGACAAACGACATTAGGACAAACGAAATAAGGACAAACGACTTTAGGACAAACGACATTAGGACAAACGACTTTAGGACAAACGACTTTAGGACAAACGACTTTAGGACAAACGACTTTTAGGACAAATGATTTTAGGACAAATGACATTATGAAAAACCAAGTTAGGACAAATGACATTATGAAAAACCAAGTTAGGACAAATGACTTTAGGACAAAAAACTTTGAGTCAAACTATTTTATTTAAAAACCACAGAGCATGTGAGAACTTACAGTAAAAGAAAAAGTTTAAAAAAATAATGTTATATACTGAGGAAATACTTTACATTCTATGTAAAAATAATTCAGCATTTACGTTCGTTACAATTTTTAGACATCTAGGAATGGACGACTACGGTTTCAACGACCTAAGTCTGTTTTTTTTTTTTTTTTTGCCATCTTGGATCCGCCATATTTAAATAGAGTGCCCCACTCATTATGATGAAATTTTCGTCATGACCGCCATATTAAATTTTTCTGTTCCGCTGGAGGCCGCCATCTTGGATGCCGTCAACTTTGTTTCTGTTCTTTGTTCCTAGATAGCGCCAGCAATGCTTGATTATTTTTTGTTCTTCTGGGTGCCGCCATCTTGCATACCTTTGACTTTGTTTCCGCTGTTTGTTTCTAGAAAGCGCCAGCTTAGCTCTTTATTTTATTTTTTTTTTTGTTCTTCTGGCGGCCACCATCTTGGATACCATTGACTTTATTTCTGCTGTTTGTTCATAGAGAGCGCCAGCGTCGCTCTGATTCATCACATAAGGTCGATGTTCAATTACCTACCATAGCTATTATGGTCCTTATCGAAATATTAAATTTAAATTTTTTAACAAAATACTTTGGAAGCGCTGTGATTCGAACCATTGAAGCTCTGATCTCTAAGTTGGAAAACATACGCCTTTAACCGCACGGCCATCGGACATTTACCAAACTGAGAATAAAATAAGGTATATATAAAAATAACATGCAATTTCGAACTTGCAATTTTTTTGATTTGAAGTAATAATAGCATCACCTGTTCGAGACAGAACCACCATCATGTATTAAGACGTAACTGTAACAATTATCGTTACGGTCACAATCTATAATATCCGTATTTGTTTTGTTAGGAAGACGGGAAAAAATTTAAAAATCATTAAAAATTAATCAATCGAATTTAATAATAAATTTCTTAAAAAACACCGTTGTACTTTTCGATACGGTCGCCATCTTGAAAATACATAAGTTTAATGCTAGAGATTCGAGAAAAATTCCAAAATTCATCAAAAAAATTACTTATTAGAATACTGATTAATTAGTTTGATTCCTGTCCTTGCTTCGAAACTATTAGAGCAAAAAAAAACAGATCCTCCCTCCACAGAAGCCACCTACACTTGATCTACCACCACCAATAGCAAAGTATATATATATATCGTCAGCTGATATGACGACATGTCCGCCATCTTGTCTTCATCCGCTGGAGACCACATCTTGTTTTCGTCTGCTAGAGTTTGCTGATACCATGTTAGTATAATATTCTGTTCACCATAACTTTGTCCTCAATTGTTGGCATTGAACTTTGACCTTGACCTTGAAATTTGAACTTAAATTTTTAACTTAACCTTGAACTTTGACCTTGACCTTGAACTTTGACCTTGACCTTGCAATTTGACCTTGACCTTTAAATTTGACTTTTACCTTGACGACCATCAGGGATCCGTCATTTGCGTTCAGTACATGCTACCAGGAGCTACCACCTGCTGGAGGTCATTGCCACCATCTTGTTTTCGTCTGCTGGAGGACACCATCTTGTGCGTGTACTCGTCTTATAGAGTACATTACCATCATACTTGTTTAAGTTTTACCCGCTAGAGTGCAGTAATCATTTATTATTACTGGAGTGCCTGCCATCTAGAAATTTCGGTGCCATCTTGGAATCGTGTAATTATTTAGCTAGAAAATCTGGAAAAAATTCCAAAATTCATCAAAAAATTCACTCAATAAAGTAATGATTGATTGTATCAATTCCTGTTCTTGGTTCTATCCTTGGATGAAGCAAAAAAATAATTTTATGGAAAAAAAATTATTATAATAAATTATTATCAAAGTCCTAAAAGACACATGAAATCACCTATTACCATCATCCTTTAAACCAATACGACCGCCATTTTAGATATTTGTATTTATTGACTTATTAGTTCGGGAAAAATTCCAAAATTCACCGAAAAAATCACACATTATTTTACATATTGAATCGAAACTTTCTTCGATCTATGAACGAAGCTGAAAATAAATTTAATTTAAAAACCAGAAAAATGTCAGGTTCGAGAAATAAAACACCGCAAGTTATTTTACAAACATAATATTTATTACATAATTTCTATCCTACTAAGGGATCACTTGCGAAAGCCAGCAATCTTATAAACATTTAGCCCTGCATAGACGTGAAACGACTTATTCTTAGCTCCAACAGCTCCAACAGCTCCAACAGCTCCAGAGGCTCAAAATGCTCCAAATGCTCCAACAGCTCCAAATGCACCAAATGCTCCAAATGCTCAAACAGCTCCAAATGCTCAAACAGCTCCAAATGCTCCAACAACTCCAAATGCTCCAAATGCTCCAACAGCTTCAAATGCTCCAACAGCTCCAAATGCTACAAAGGCTCCAAATGCACCAAATGCTCCAAATGCTCCAACAGCTCCAAATGCTCCAAATGCTCCAACAGCTCCAAATGCTCCAAATTCTCCAAATGCTCGAAAAGCTACAAATGCTCCAAAAGCTCCAAAAGCTCCAAATGCTCCAACAGCTCCAAATGCTCCAAATGCTCCAACAGCTTCAAATGCTACAAAGGCTCCAAATGCACCAAATGCTCCAAATGCTCCAACAGCTCCAAATGCTCAAAATGCTCCAACAGCTCCAAATGCACCAAATGCTCCAAATGCTCCAACAGCTCCAAATGCTCCAACAGCTCCAAATACTCCAAATGCTCTAAATACTCCAAATCCTTAAAATGCTCCAACAGCTCCATTATCTCATAATGCTCCAAGGCTCAAAATGCTCCAACAGCTCCAAATTCTTCAAATGCTCCAACAGCTCCAATTACACCTACAGCTCCAAATGCTCCAACTGATTTCAATTACATTTTTTATCGATCTTGACATGATTACATGCATGACTTTATTAGTATACATTTTGGATGTCAGTGGTGACTTTTTTACACCTTTAAGTTATACATTTATTTAGAAATGAGCTTTCGAGAAATGATAAAATACATTTTTTAAAAATCTTAATTTTTCTTCAAGTTTATACACATGCAATTAATGGAAACCATTATTTTATGTAGCCAGCTTCCCTCAGTTATTTAAGTATGAAGGATATTTCTTTGATGCTCGAATAGTTTCCTGCACAAAGCGAACCATGTAGAAGTCTTAGCCTGTCAACCAATATGTTACGATCTTCCCATGAGGTATAATCAATCTCTCTGCTACGTTCATCTTCCTTGTATGTTTATAATAAATATCATTATCCCTGGTGTCTTCTGTTTCAACACCAACCACAAGGTCACTTTCGTCATCAAACCAGTGATTGTCACAAGCTTGATTAGGAAAATTTATTTTGTGCCGGAAATTAGGTATTTCGTCACATTTTTTTAAATTTTTCTATAATTTAAATATATTTTTTTTTGGAAATCTTATTTTTTTAATTTATCTGGTTGTTAAGGGGGTGATTTACTCTTTGTTAGGCCGGTGTACGCCACGTGTTTAAACTTTGTGCCAGTGGACCGAAGACCCCTTTCCCAGGGGGACTATCTGATATTTTGCTGTCAAATGTGGACGTGGGCAGCCCGGTTGTAATTTCTCTCGCCTGCAGTCACGTCCCGAGTTTGTAATTTTATTTCTCTTCATGACCAAAATTGCATAGAGCAGCTTCTGGGCTGCAAGCTGCTACTTCTTAGAGGCCTGCTGAGAATAGCAAGTCTCGTCACAAATGGGTCTCCAGTGGACCTGTGTTCCCACCTTAGTGGCTATATCTGTCCCCCCTTCCTCTCTCTCCACCTCACCTTAGTTCTGAGAAATAAAGTCGGGAGCAGTGACCTGACGTGAAATTAGCCAAGACGATGGGCTAGTTCAAGGACTTTCTCCCTGGTCTTACAAAGACGTCCACGACATCTAGCGGCAGAAAAAGTAACCGCGGGCCTGGTCGCCAGCGTGTAGAGCACACCCTCGTGACACCTGGTGGCAAGTCAGATCACCGCCTCAGTTAGTTCCCCTTTACGCCGCTAGAAAGCAGCGCCGCGGCGCCATAAGGCACTATGTTTCTTCTCGCGGCCTGTAGAAGTCGATTGTTTGTTGCCTTCTGTACTTGCCGGTAGAGAGCGCACATGTCGTGTTTTTGTCACGACCGCCTCGGACTCCTTCGCATGTTTTCGGCCATGAGCCGAACCTTCCCCCTCTTTTTTCCTAGGGCCGACCACCCGATTTAATTAGTAGCTTTGACCATCATCGCCGGGACTCAGTACTCTGACCTCGGCTGTTGACCACGTCTTCTCGGCGTCCTCTGCGCTAAGAGGCTTTTCGCGGGAATGGCGATTTTCGGTTGCAAAAAATATGTAGTCAGGTGCTTAAGGGATGTGATCCCATTTGTACAGTAGCCAGGCAGATGTAGTTGTTAGAAAAAGTAATGTGTAGTTAAATTTTTTTTTGTTATTCTTTAAAAATTTGTTTTCCTAACGCGCATCTACGATTTCTCGGTGCGCGTCATCCTGATGACGGCGCGAGACACCTGGGAGGCCTGTTTCCACACCCTGTTTGGTGAGTAATCCGTTTTTTTTTTTCCTCCCCATATTCCCGTTTGTTGGCCTTTCGCGCCGACTGTGTATGACTGTCTGGAAGCAGGTCTAATTCGTTTTGAATTTGACTTGTGTTTCAGACAGGGTCCAATTTTCTGGGGAGAGAAACTGCTCCCCGCATAATCTTCGGGACCTCCAGCTGATTTCCCCCTTTAGAAGAGTTTTCCTCTCTGTCCGACGTCATCCTGGGAAGACCCGGGTGATAAGAGCTATATATATTTGCTTGCATAGAAGGAACTAAATTCATTAAAAAGATACCAGCGAGCAGTGCTTTAAGAACGTAATCCTCAAGAACATGTAAAATCAAGGAAACTAATATATATGTAATCATTGGGAGAATCAAATTTTTGGTGCTATACTTGAAATTTTGTTAATGTAATCATTTCTTTGTTAAGGTGTAATATGTATTGTTTTAAATAATATAGGGGCTTCACCTTAACTTTGTTAATTACTAAGATCTTTATTATCATGTCGAAATAATGCTAAAGCAAAACCTCTTAATAATAAACCAGGAAAACATAGAGACCAAATTATTTATATAGTGTATTTATTTATCATATAACTTCTTCTACATAACGATCCACGAACTCCCAAGTTACTAGTGTGCAGGGAGTGTAAATTTTGTCTTGTTCACCACCTCGTGTCCCCTCTGGAAATTAACTTTAATTTTCTTAATATTTTGCCCAGCAGTTTCCAAGTGTATCAATCTACACCATATTTACTTCCCCTTAATAACACCTTTTTAATTACAGATTATTCGCAGTTGAAGTGTTATGTTTTGTGTATGTATTTGTTTATAGTTAAGGGCATGTGTTATCGTTGTTGTCGTTTTGTATTTAATTAATATGTGTTATGTTCCAATCACAAGCCGCATACATCTGAATCATTAAAATTAATTATTATTCGTTAATTCATATATTCTTTTTCATGTATGTGTTCAATACTCATAATCAACATAATAGACCCGTTTGGATGGTATAGCAACGGCGCCCAATTCACCAAAGTTATATGTATTTAGCTATATTACTACCATTGGGAAACTAATACTATTGTAGCACACTTCTACATATATACTTATAAGTACTATAGTAATTGTTATAATACAATACATTTTGTAATGTAATGTAATGTAATGTAATGTATTGTATTATAACAATTACTATAGTACTTATAAGTATATAAGTAGAAGTGTGCTACAATCATATTAGTTTCCCAATGGTAGTAATATAGCTAAATACATATAACTTTGGTGAATTGGGCGCTGTTGCTATACCCTTTAAACGGGTCTATTATGTTGATTATGAGTATTGAACACATTACATTACAAAAAAGTGGCCCACAACATGGTGGCTCGAAGAGGAATTTCACTGTAAACACTGAAATATTATTACAAAAATGTCTTCGGGAAAAGGGTACGAACTTCGTAATCGAGCTGCTAGCCAGTCTGCTGCCATGGAGGAAGTTAGGGAGCTGGAGGAGTCAGAAGCCTCTCCATTAGACAATTACCCTGCCCCTGTTCAGGAGCAGGATGATCACAGATATGCTGCCACCTACAGTAGCAGTATTAATGTACCAAGGGAACAGGTAGAACCTGCTGTTACCCCCATTCCTGCCAAGTCACCAAGCGACTCAGATGAGGAACAATCTGAGGAGGAGGAATTCCAGGGAGTCGGGACAGCTGAAACCAGCATGCCAACCGCTGGGACAGCAGCAACCACAGGTCCTGCAGTGAACTCCATGACTACTCAGCCCCCTAGGATAACAGATATGTCACAGTTGCTGCAACAGCTGAGATTGATAATACAAATCGAAGGACAGCAAACAGCCAGCCAGCTGAACAACTTAGTCAGTCATCAGCAAGAAATGCAGAGCAACTTAGTCAGTCATCAGCAAGAAATGCAGAGCAACTTAGCAAGTCAACAGCAGGACATGCAGGCTAACCTAACCAGCCAAATAAACAGCCAGAATGCAGAGATGCGTCAACACATTGACAGCAAGATGGATCTACTCAACTCCAGGTTGCAAGAGGGACTGACTGAATTGGAAGAGAGGATAGAGACTAGATTGCAGGACCAGTCTCAATCAATGACTCAACTGTCAGAGCAGGTCCAGACTCAGGCATCCAGAGTTGACAATTTGGAAACTCATACCACCACATTGGTGAGGGTAGTAGATAGGGCCAGACTGGAGCAGCAAGGACATGCCCAGGTATTGAGTGAGATGTTAGAGGAGGTGGAGAACACAACAGCCCTACTAAAATCAAGATGGAATAGTGTGGAAGCAGAGTTCAGAGTTGTGGCAGAAAAGAATTCACAGAGTGGGGATGCAGCCATGCAGCTACAGGCCACCCAGCAGAAAGGTGGGCTGCCTAGCAATGTGACTTCTGTCACATCACTCACCCCTACCATGCCTGCACCTACTACAGCAACTACACCTGCCGTCAACCACTCTCCTCAACCACGTTCATGCTCACCTGCACACTTGGACCAGGTCACACTTATGCACCACCCCGCCAAACACTGGTCGGAGTCTATTCCCACATTCTCTGGCAAGTTACAAGAAAATCCTATTCGCTTCTTGAAGAAGTTTGAGGATTATGCCAGAACGTTTGCCTTGACAGACACAGAGAAATTAAAGTGTCTGAATTTTGCCCTCAAGAGCACGGCATTCTATTGGTGGGAGCTTCAAAGCACTCAGACTACTTCCTTCGACCAATTCAAGGACCAATTCAAGAGCCAGTACTGGAGCTTGAAAGTACAAGGCAATCTGCGTGCTCAGCTACATGCTGACCGTTTTGACAGCAAGAGAGGTGGTTCGCTGGAGGCGCACATAGTCACCATGTACGAACGCACCAGGTACTTGGACATCGTCATGTCAGACGAAGAGTTCATCGCCACCATGCTAACACAGTTACCTGTCGCCTACCAAATACAAATGTCTGGCCATGCCTACAAAGATGTCACAGAGTTTCGTGATCACGTGTTGGCAGTAGACAAATTACAACGCCTTCAGAAGGGTCAAGCCAGCAAGGAGGAGTCTGAGAAGCCATCTCAGCCGGCCTACCAAAAGCAAGGACCAGTTAACACTTACTGGCAAGGAAGAAACAAAGACGACAGACAAGCAAATGTACATCTCATAAACTGTGAGAAGAGTACCAGGTACTCTGAGTCAGAGCCTAATAACAACAACAGTTTCAAGTATGGATACAAGAAGGGTAGGAAATCATACCAGAACAAGCCCTATCCGAAGAAGAAGTGGTGGAACCAGCGGCCCAGGAGCAACAGTGAAGGTGAGGATGAGGATCAGCGGCAACAGAACAGGAAGGCAATGGAACGGCCTCCCAGGAAGTCAAGCTATAGGCATAGAGCTGCTGAATCAGATGGAGAAGCTGATTACCGCCCTGTAAACCAGAAGCGCAGCTATCCATCAACAGCTTACTATCAGCATGATTACCGAATGCCACACACCAGAGTCCCGACTGAACAGGAGGAAGGCTGCGGAAACATAAGAAGTACCGGCCCACCTGCCAGTCATCAATATTCATTTCCCTATCCACCGCCATCACATCATTCACCCAGCCAGCAGAGCATGGGATATTTCCAGCGCAACACACCTATCAACCCCATTGCTACTGAGTTCCGGACTGCTGTGGCCCATGCAGCCCATGGTCCATCAAGCAGCTGGACCGCACCAAGTGGAAACCACCCTGCTACATCATCAAGTAGCAACAACCAACGGGACAGCCCGTTAAACTAGAGTGGGACCAGATTAAATCGCCCCGAACCACGACCCATTATCCAGACGAGGGGGAACATGCACACACGCCAGTAACCATTGACACACGACATGGTTACATTAACTATCACAAATTTATTTGCACTGTATTAATGAAGGAGAATGAGAGGGAGTTTCTCTTCAGAGAGATACATGAGGATGATCTACCTCAGATCAAAACTGTCTGCCCAGAGATACCGCTAGAGGTAAACGGCATCGGTGTACCAGCACTAATTGATAGTGGTGCTGAGGTCACCTGTGTGAGTGAGGAGCTTGTGAGACAGCTCGAGCAAACAGGTGTAAGGGTACCTGTCATGCCTGTGCCAGCATTGAAAATACTGGGAGTAACTTCAAGAGCCAGCCCAGTTGTCAATCGACAACTGTTGCTGCACATTGAAGGTCTGGGACAGCCAAAACAAGTTTCAGCTTTAGTGGTGAAAGGCCTCGCTAAACAACTGATTTTAGGGACAGATTTCCTAACACAATTTGGAATAATTATTAATTTTCAATTATGGACTATAACTGCCAGTGACAGTCAACACTCCATCCCATTGTCAGATCAATGGAGTGTGAAAGAAAATTTGGTAGGACTGTTAGCTAACATGCCTATGCTTAGGCAGATTAACAGTTGCAATGTCAACTCTAGCCTAACAGCCTCATTGGAAGACATTTCTACTGCCATCTGTGGTGTAAACACAGTACCACATGAGCAGATGAATGTGTTATATCACTTGCTAGCCAGTTATCAAGAGATTTTCTCTGATAAACCAGGTCTCAATAACATGTACAAAGCCAAGATCTGTATTAAAGAGGATGAACCGTTTCACCGTAAGTCCTGTCCAATACCAGCAAAGTACCTACTGGAGGCTACGGAGTATCTTAAGCTTATGATAGAATGGAAGGTCATCAAGAGAGAGGCTAGCCCATATGCTAATCCAATAGTATGTGTTGGCAAGAAAGATGGTACAGTAAGGCTTTGCCTTGACGCCAGAGAATTGAATCGTATTACCATCAAGGATAGAGAGAGCCCAGTACAAACCAGTGAGATACTAAGGTTGTATCAGGGTGTAAAATATCTCACCACCCTAGATTTGTCATCTGGATATTGGCAAATTCCCCTAGAACCCCAGTCTCAACAGTATACTGCATTCCTATTTAGGAATCAGCAGTACATGTTCCAGGTCATGCCCTTTGGACTGTGTAATGCAGTAGCAGAATTCACCAGGTGCCTAGCAGCCACCTTAGGCCCTGAGTGCAGTGGTTTTGCACGAGCGTATGTTGATGACATACTGATTACGTCAACTACATTTGAGGAGCATGTCCAGCACATAGGAACGGTACTACAGAAGTTGCAATCTGCTGGGATGACAGTGAAACTAAAAAAGTCAGTGTTTTGTAGGGATGAACTGCCATTTCTGGGACATATACTAACACCAGAAGGCATCAAAACAGCCCCTGACAAGCTTCAGGCAATTCAGGAGTTCTCTGCACCCAGAAATGTCAAACAACTCAGAGCATTTCTTGGGATAATTGGTTTCTACAGAAACTACTCAGACCAAGTAGCACAACTGGCATCACCTCTGTTTGAATTATTGAAAAAGAACAAGATCTGGGAATGGACAAGCAAGCATACAAAAGCTTTTCAAAATTTGAAACAATTATTTTTGGCTGAACACGTGATTTATCATCCGGTACAAAACAAGGAATTTTTCCTGTATACCGATGCTTCAGACATTGCATTAGGGTGCAAGCTAGCCCAGTGTGATAATGCAGGACAAGAGAGAACTGTTGCTATGGCCAGCCGCACACTCAACAAGGCTGAGCGTAACTACACAGTTACAGAGAGGGAAGCCTTGGCAATAGTATGGTCCCTGCAGAAATTCAGAGACTTGTTGATAGGTGAGAAAGTCAACCTACTGACAGACCATCAAGCTCTTACTTGTCTGAAAGCAGGAAAATTATTTGGCAGCCGTTTGACAAGATGGTGTCTATTACTGCAAGAATACGACATACATATTCAACACATTAAAGGCACAGCTAATGTCACAGCTGATTGCTTAAGTAGACTGGCAGAATTAAACTCAGACACCCATCCAGTTGCAAGCAGACCAAAGGAATTTCTTGTGGCAATCAATCAGCCTAGCCCATTTCAAAATAATTCTAATTTGAAATTAATATTACAAGATTTAAAGGAGAAGCAAAACACAGATGATTTCTGCTGCAAGATAAAGCAAGGATTAACTGATAAGCCTGCTGATCATCGAATACATCAACATTTCAGCATGTCAGCTGAAGGTGTTTTGTTTGCTCATCCTAAACAGAAACATATATTTTCTGAAAACTGGAAACCAGTAGTGCCCAGTTGCATGATTTTTCCTATAGTGAAGGAAATACATGAAACCCTAGGTCACATGGGAGGTAAGAAAGTATTTGAAGCTGTCAGCAGACAGTTGTACTGGCCGAACATGCCACGTACAATTACCTCTTATACTAAATCCTGTGACCTGTGTCAGAAATCAAAGGCACCCCCTGAGAACCTGCATGGAACTCTAGAGGCAATTCTACCCAGCCAACCTATGCAGCTAGTGTCAGTAGATTTGTTTGGTCCACTGCCACCATCTAAAGCAGGTGTCCAGTATATTTTTGTGATAATGGATGTGTATACTAAGTATACCAGGTTGTTTCCAATTAAGCACGCAACTGCAAAAACAGTTTTGAGGTACCTGCAAAAATTTTGTAAGGAAGTGCAAACACCTAGGATGGTACTGTCAGACCATGGTACCCAGTTCCAGAGTGAACTGTGGCAGACAGGCCTAAAGAAGATGAATGTGATACCTACTATGTCATCTATAAGGCACCCTCAAAGTAACCCTGTTGAGAGAGTTATGAAGTCTTTGGGGAATACTCTACGTGTTATGTGCCATGGTGCACAACAGTCATGGCGTGATCGCATACCTGCGATTGAGTGCATATTAAACCATACAGTGCATAGTTCCACCGGTTTTACCCCTCATGAAGCCCTAAGTCTGGATCGGTCGGTGGCGATTAACCCACTCTATTTACCTGAAAAAGACATAGATACGGATGTGACGGAATGGCCAACCGGTCAAGAGGTTGAGCACCTCATCAGTAAGTGACTACAAGCAGAAGCTTTAGCCAGGAGAAAACGCAAGAGTTCATCTAGAGTAAAGCAGTTCCAAGTTGGAGACCGAGTGCTTCTAAGAACAGCTCCGGTGAGCAAGAAATGGGAACGAGTGACGAAGAAGCTGTTTCTGCTCTTCGAAGGCCCATATGTGGTAAGCAAGATCATACGTGGAAATTGCTACGAGCTGCAAGACCCTGTTACCAACCAAGTTGTGGGAAGGTATAATTTAACACATTTAAGGGCCTACAACCAGCCCAGTAATCTGTAAAGATGTGTTTGGTCAGAGCTCATTAGAACTCATCATGTATACTACTGTGGAAGATAGCCTGAATGTACAGTTGTTGTATAGAATACATTGGATGGTCCTATGTAAATAGAGGACAGGACATCCTATAGTGCAAATGTGTGATGTTTCACATGTTATGCCAGCAATGGTAGTGCCAGCCATGAGATGTTATTTTTGCTGTTATTGTGTTTTGTAGTGTCTATTGATACACTACACTGGCAGCCTACGAGTGTAAGGCCAGTTTGTCCAGTGATGAGGCATGGTGAAATAGTCCACCCACACTAGGATTTTATTGTGTGTAACAGTGTATAGCCAGAGAGCTATGTATACAGCATTGCATGGCGCTAGCACCACAGAGTTGGTGTCAACATTACAACATGTACACACGAGCATGACCAGGTGTCAGCTGTGGAATTAAAAACAACTGTGTATCCTGTATGAATACCCACTGACATGTGTGAGAATAGCTATCATGACCAAGTGTAACAGAATGTGTTAGAATTCGCTGACCAGCTGATTGTCCACATAAGCAAGCATGCACACAGCATATCAAATAAGCCACATATCACTCTTGCAACTACAAAGCCATGCAAACCCTCTATGAACTAGTTACCTTGTTTGCGTTATCCATATGATGAAATTATTGTAGCACTTACTGATTTTTAAGCTCACTTCAGAAAAATAAAATAAAATGAAAATTGCCATGAATTTGACTGTGTAATATCATGTGTAAAAATTGCACAAATTTTGGTTATAATGTGTATTATGTTTGGCATTGTATATTATATATTTATAGAGAGCCATTTAAAAACACTTTGCTTTGAATGAATAAAAACACTTGAATTTAAATTTGAATATTAAGCAGTAGCTTAATTTGCCACTGAAAAGAATACAACATGGTTGTATATACTTCACACACTAATTTTGTTGTTGTCACACGAAAGTTATCATTTCTTGAAGTTTCAAACGACCTACTTGTTGGGGTCTATTCTTCTGGCTGTGATACAGAACATGGAACACTGGTGTCGCGAGCAAGAGTAAATAATTTTCTGTGCTACCCAGTAGTTGCCTGTGGCCAAAGTGTGTAACAAGTGTCAACAAAGTGTGATGAAATCAGTCAGACTAATATCCTGAAATTATAATTTCACATCAACAGTGAAATGAAAAAAAAAAATTATTGAACACTGCAAGATATGTGTTATGGGAACACACAGTATGTACTGATGGAAAAAAAAAAAAAAAAAAAAAAACATATTAATACACTATTATTGTCTGCAAGTCTGCAGTATTTGAATTTAAGCAATTATGTTATAAGATGAAATAACATGAAATGAATTTTATGAAATGAACTATTATTATTGTAATAATAAGTCATTTAATTGCATTGCAACTATTCATGTGGTCCTAGTGACATGAAAGGTGTAAATGATAATAGTATATGATGTGTTAGAATATTCTTGTATATAATTTCTAAGCCCAAGAGCAAAATGTAAATAAGCCTAATTAGTTGTAATCAAATTAATTATGTTACCAGAAAATAACTGAAAATAATTGCTATGTCTATGAGCAAATATGTAAACAAAAGAAATATTATCTAATATTTATAGCATGAATCTACTGTATGTTAGTATCGATACAATAACAATGGTACAAGAATACCCTGTGGTTCATGGTAAATTAAATATCAATAGGTTTAAGTTATAAACAAAACACATTAAACCCTCCTAATAATATATATTTTTTTAATTGTTGGAATTAAGTACTTTTCCTAGTATTTTAAATGGTTATTTGTGGTTGAATGGTTATGATCGAGGTGACCCGAGGCTACGACTGGAAAGCACAGATAGGACATTGTTGTTTTGAAGAAGTGAAATTTGCGAGTTACGCCCGAGCTATAGTTAAGGACGCCCGTGTAAGTGCGCCTTGAAATTGTGTTTGAACTAACCGCATACGCAACGACTGTGTAAGGACCCAACTCCGACGTCCCACGCTAGTCGTGGAACGTCCCGATGTCGGACCAGGAACACCGCCGTCGCCGTCAGCAGGCACTGTCTCGCCGAGACGCCGCCTCCCACCAGCTGAGAGTGGTGTGGATTACGCCGCCCTTGTAGCTGTGCAGTCTACAGCTGGGATTTCGCGGCAGGTGGCCGTGAGACGGTTCGCCGTCCCCGCCACCATGTCCCCTCCCGTGGCGCTGTCAAGGTCGCCCCGACTCGTTCCAGGGTGCTGTGCAGTAGCGCCTGACGCCGTGCTGGACCTGTACACAACAATGCAGGGCTTGCAATTGTTCTTTACATTGCATATTTTCGCTATCTTCACAATCGTAAGTACACTTACCAGTGTCTGAAATGTGTCCGTGCCTCGTAAGCCCTTCCAGACTGCCATCAACGACGGAGCAACGGAGAAAAACGTTGGAGTTTCGCGGAGCTGCGTGACGCAGGTCTTGACTGTACAACCGTTCAGCGAGAAGTGATCGCGCGACACAGTGTCGTCGCTGATTGGGTGTCGCGTTGGCGCGAAATTTTCCCTCCCTCCACTCCTGCTCCTAGTTCAACCGCCGTGCGCTGTGTTTTTTTTTTTTAGCTCGCACCTGCTGAGGGAAAAATAAAATATAAAAAAGACGTTTGCTCGCCAACCGCCAATTTATCGCGTGACCAGAATTGACTGAAAGAAAGAGTTAAGATGAACTTTTGAAAACCCCTAGACTTATTAGAAGGATCTTTCACAAAACTTCATCTGGGACAGCATTCTGTACGGGTACATGGTACCGCGTACAGCAACATAAGACTATTTATTAATTGTTTTATTATCATATATGTATTTCTTTATTAGTTATGATACTATGTTGTTGTTTAACCTTCTAATGTAATATGTCGAACCTTCAAACTACGAAACTGTCATGCTACAGCTTAGCATTCATAAACATTGAACTGACTATACTACCATCAAACCTAACCTGATTCCATATTTAACTCATTGTTGTAATTTCACTTCTGTTATTTATTGTAATTTTTGTCTCACCACAAGTATTTTATATTTAATAGTGTTTACATTGTATTTTGAGGTGATTGTTAATCACCCACATTATTTTGTCTGTTCTTGGCTGCAGTGTTTACAGCCGCAGGCTATCTTGTGTAATAGCATACCGCCGTGGGCGGAAATGCGTCCGTGAATTATGTCATGAGAAGGAAAAAGTACGAATAGGCGTCTCTTCGTTAGGGTCTATCCCGACGCCGACCTTATCTAAATTAGCATTTTTGGCATAATCTTAAAAGATCAAGTAAATTCAGTGACTTAATATTAATTGGTATGGTGATAGCTACGAACGTGAGTGTTTGCAGCAATATCAAGCGGTAAAAAGATAAGTTACCAACAAATTAAGTTGAGGCTTATGCTATAAGCCAAAGGTAGCCATCGTGATCTTGGTAGCGTCCTTGGTACGGACTTTTATGCGATGTTAATGTTGAGACTGATGATTATTGCAAAGTTAATTACCCATATTAAGTACATTTTTAACATCTGATGGAACAGTATTATAAATTAATATTTTTATTTCAGTGTCCTTTACAGTTCATTCTACTCAGTGGTCTTAGAGCAGAACTCCTGCAAACCCTGAGCTACAGCCGAGGTGAAAACATTATATAATAAATAAATTCTAAGATATTTATTTATTGCACTTAGATTTTTTTTAACACTGAGCTACGATAATTTTAAATAAGTTGAAGAGTTTGAACACTGAACTGTTTATCATACATGAACTTTTGAGTGATGATAAGTTTAAATTGACGAACTTTTGGGTGAATATAAATCTGTGCCTACGTATATCCTGAAAATTAAACAACATAAAAATAACCAGGAAAGCCACAATAATCCATATCAACCCAGAATTTTATTATTATCAATCTATACCATATTTACTTCCCCTTAATAACACCTTTTAATTACAGATTATTCGCAGTTGAAGTGTTATGTTTTGTGTATGTATTTGTTTATAGTTAAGGGCATGTGTTATCGTTGTTGTCGTTTTGTATTTAATTAATATGTGTTATGTTCCAATCACAAGCCGCATACATCTGAATCATTAAAATTAATTATTATTCGTTAAATCATATATTCTTTTTTTCATGTATGTGTTCAATACTCATAATCAACATAATAGACCCGTTTGGAGGGTATAGCAACGGCGCCCAATTCACCAAAGTTATATGTATTTAGCTATATTACTACCATTGGGAAACTAATATGATTGTAGCACACTTCTACTTATATACTTATAAGTACTATAGTAATTGTTATGTTATAATACAATACATTACATTACATTACATTACATTACACAAGGTGTTTTTAATTAATTTAAAATAATATAGTTTTTTGGCACGAGGGGCGTTACAATTTTATTATGTCATTTCCATCGTTTTGATCTCAAGCCACCATCACTGTCTTCGCTCTTGACCGCTTTAGGTGCTTCAGCACAGTACTCAATTATGTCAGAATCACAAGCTTGATCAGGAAATTAATTTTATTACATCGTTTCCATCGTTTTGGTCTCAAGCCACCATCACAGTCTTCGCTCTTGCATGATTTAGGTGCTGCAACACAGTACTCATTCATGTCAGCATCACAAGCTTGATCAGGATAATTTATTTTATTACGACGTTTCCATCGTTTTGGTCTCAGGCCGCCATAACAGTCTTCGATCTTGACCGCTTTAGGTGCTTGAGCACAGTACTCAATCATGTCAGCCTTAGATTTGTCAGCACAGTCATTGATCATGTCAGCCTCAGATGTGTCACCACAATCTTCAATCATGTCAGCTTCAGATGTTTCATCACAGTCTTCGGTCTTGTCAGCTTCAAGTGGTTCTCCATCTTTCACATTTTCATGGAGACGACTAGATATTGATGTAAATATCTTTTCATTTCTAATGAGGTTGCTACTTTCATCGTTTATTTATTTTTTTTTTAAATTTCTTGTCTTGATCTATATCAGTATTTTTAGCATTAGCTTCTTCATTCTTCATAATCATTTTTGTCGTCTGATATTCTGCCTTCGTTCCTCTTCCACAATGTTGGAGCACAGTCTTCGTTATCTTTATTCATCTTAGTTGTACAGTTCTTGCGATGTCTATCCAAGTAATATCTTCAACCAAAGGATTTATGACACTGACTGCAATTATATGGTTTTTGACAAGGACCCAAATTATATTCTTTCTCAAGGTAAACACCTTGCTGCAGTATCTACAGTGATGTCGTTTTGATACAACTACAGGCAACGAACCAGGGTACATGTTAGATTCTGCGACTAATGGCAAATGCAAAATAAGAGTTTTAAATTAAAACCATTACTTAAATAGAATTTTTTAAATATTTCGTCAGCGAGAGTAAAAATATATCATGCAAAAGTACTGGTTGTAAGTAGTTATGTTTTTGAACAACAGATGATGCCACGTGTTGCTGCAGGTAAATAATATTTATTTCTTTTATGCGGGATGCGGATGTTCACTAACGATCGCAAAAGAAGGATGGCTTTGCTAGACTCCAAGGAGAAGGAAGTTTGTTCATCCAGTTAGTGTTTCTCAGATTTCTCAGGGCATATTATTATTTGACTGAATAAATTTTTTTTAAATTCCACCTGATAAAAATATTGCAAGTGGTGATTTAGTAGCAGAAATTCACTAATTAAATTTAACCTTGATTAAAATGACATGTCTCATTAAGAGTAAAACTCCTTCATGGAGAGATCGGTTTCTCAGAAATAACCAGAAACACTTGGAGAAACCACAATAATGATCGCAAGCACACGGAAAATACCATCACAACATTTACAAGAATAATTAGGAGCACACGGAGAAAACCATCAAAATATTTACATCGATAATCGGGAGCACACAGAGAAAACCACCACATATTTTCTTTCACAAATTACAAAAAAAAGTTAATTAAATTAAACAAAAATTACAAAACATACAAAAACTGATTCTGGCTTGGACTAGAACTCTATTTTTGCTCAATAATGAGACGTTCATAAGGTAGCAGAATCATTTTTTTTTATTTTGTAATTTTTGTTTAATTTATTTTTGTAATTTATCAAAGAAAATGTGTGGTGGTTTTCTCCGTGTGCTCCCGATTATCCATGTCAATATTATGATGGTTTTCTCCATGTGCTCCTAATTATTCTTGTCAATATTTTGATGGGTTTTTTTCGTGTGCTTGCGATCATTCCTGTGGTTTCTCCAAGTGCTTCTGGTTATTTCTGAAAAACCGATCTCTCCATGAAGGAGTTTTGCTCTTAATGAGACATGTCATTTTATTCAAGGTTAAATTTAATTAGTGAATTTCTGCTACTAAATCACCACTTGCAATATTTTTATCAGGTGGAATTTAAAAAAAGCATTATTCAGTCAAATAATAATATGCCCTGAGAAATCTGAGAAACACTAACTGGATGAACAAACTTCCTTCTCCTTGGAGTCTAGCAAAGCCATCCTTCTTTTGCGATCGTTAGTGAACATCCGCATCCCGCATAAAAGAAATAAATATTATTTACCTGCAGCAACACGTGGCATCATCTGTTGTTGAAAAGCATGACTACTTACAACCAGTAGGTACTTTTGCATGAGATAATTTAACTCTCGCTGACGAAATATTTAAAAAATTATATTTAAGTAATGGTTTTAATTTAAAACTCTTAGTTTGCATTTGCCATTAGTCGCAGAATCTAACATGTACCCTGGTTAGTTGTCTGTAGCTGTATCAAAACGACATCACTGTAGATACTGCAGCAAGGTGTTTACCTTGAGAAAGAATGCTAAACGACATGAGAGAAGGAGTATAATTTGGGTCCTTGTCAAAAACCATATAATTGCAGTCAGTGTCATAAATCCTTTGGTTGAAGATATTACTTGGATAGACATCGCAAGAACTGTACAACTAAGATGAATAAAGATAACGAAGACTGTGCTCCAACATCGTGGAAGAGGAACGAAGGCAGAATATCAGACGACAAAAATGATTATGAAGAATGAAGAAGCTAATGCTAAAAATACTGATATAGATCAAGACAAGAAATTTCAAAAAAAAAAAAAAAAAAAAAAAAAAAACGATGAAAGTAGCAACCTCATTAGAAATGAAACGATATTTACATCAATATATAGTCGTCTCCATGAAAATATGAAAGATGGAGAACCACTTGAAGCTGACAAGACCGAAGACTGTGATGAAACATCTGAAGCTGACATGATTGAAGATTGTGGTGACACATCTGAGGCTGACATGATCGATGACTGTGCTGACAAATCTAAGGCTGACATGATTGAGTACTGTTCTCAAGCACCTAAAGCGGTCAAGATCGAAGACTGTGATGGCGGCCTGAGACCAAAACGATGGAAACGTCGTAATAAAATAAATTATCCTGATCAAGCTTGTGATGCTGACATGAATGAGTACTATGCTGAAGCACCTAAATCATGCAAGAGCGAAGACTGTGATGGTGGCTTGAGACCAAAACGATGGAAACGATATAATAAAATTAATTTCCTGATCAAGCTTGTGATGCTGACATAATTGGGTACTGTGCTGAAGCACCTAAAGCGGTCAAGAGCGAAGACAGTGATGGTGGCTTGAGATCAAAACGATGGAAATGACATAATAAAATTGTAACGCCCCTCGTGCCAAAAAACTATATTATTTTTAATTAATTAAAAACACCTTGGAAACTGCTGGGCAAAATATTAAGAAAATTAAAGTTAATTACCAGAGGGGACACGAGGTGGTGAACAAGACAAAATTTACACTTCCTGCACTATAGTACCTTGGGAGTTCGTGGATTGTTATGTAGAAGAGGGTATATGATAAATAAATACACTATATAAATAATTTGGTCTCTAGGTTTTCCTGGTTTATTATTAAAAGGTTTTGTTTTAGCATTATTTCGACATGATAATAAAGATCTTAGTAATTAACAAATTTAAGGGGAAGCCCCTACATTATTTTAAACAATACAATTTACACCTTAACAAAGAAATGATTACATTAACAAAATTTCAAGTATAGCACCAAAATATAATTCTCCCAACGATTACATACATATTAGTTTTCTTGATTTTACATGTTCTTGAGGATTTCGTTCTTAAAGCACTGCTCGCTGGTATCTATTTAATGAATTTAGTTCCTTCTATGCAAGCGGAAAATATATATAGCTCTTATCACCCGGGTCTTCCCAGGATGACGTCGGACCGTAGGAAAACTCTTCTAAAGGGGGAAATCAGCTAGAGGTCCTGAAGATCATGCGGAGAGCAATTTCTCTCCCCAGAAACTTGGACCCTGTCTGAAACACAAGTCAAATTCAAAACGAATTAGACCTGCTTCCAGACAGTCATACACAGTCGGCGCGAAAGGCCAACAAACGGGAATATGGGGAGGAAAAAAAAAACGGATTACTCACCAAACAGGGTGTGGAAACAGGCCTCCCAGGTGTCTCGCGCCGTCATCAGGATGACGCGCACCGAGAAATCGTAGATGCGCGTTAGGAAAACAAATTTTTAAAGAATAACAAAAAAAAATTTAACTACACATTACTTTTTCTAACAACTACATCTGCCTGGCTACTGTACAAATGGGATCACATCCCTTAAGCACCTGACTACATATTTTTTGCAAACGAAAATCGCCATTCCCGCGAAAAGCCTCTTAGCGCAGAGGACGCCGAGAAGACGTGGTCAACAGCCGAGGTCAGAGTACTGAGTCCCGGCGATGACGGTCAAAGCTACTAATTAAATCGGGTGGTCGGCCCTAGGAAAAAAGAGGGGGAAGGTTCGGCTCATGGCCGAAAACATGCGAAGGAGTCCGAGGCGGTCGTGACAAAAACACGACATGTGCGCTCTCTACCGGCAAGTACAGAAGGCAACAAACAATCGACTTCTACAGGCCGCGAGAAGAAACATAGTGCCTTATGGCGCCGCGGCGCTGCTTTCTAGCGGCGTAAAGGGGAACTAACTGAGGCGGTGATCTGACTTGCCACCAGGTGTCACGAGGGTGTGCTCTACACGCTGGCGACCAGGCCCGAGGTTACTTTTTCTGCCGCTAGATGTCGTGGACGTCTCTGTGAGACCAGGGAGAAAGTCCTTGAACTAGCCCATCGTCTTGGCTAAGTTCACGTCAGGT